>NC_046315.1:70252738-70874881 GCF_009819535.1 Lacerta agilis
TAAATGTGCATAAGTACCAGCATACTTGGTTAGGCACTTTTTCGTAGAGAACAATAATGCACACAAGCATTTGATCTGATTTCTAGAATGAGATAACACTCCTAGCCGTGTGCCTACCTACATTAAGGAAAACTAAACTGAGGTCATCATAAGTCAAAGGCTAGGGAAAAAAACAATCAACTGCGATTTAATCTCTGGATATATATCTTTTAAAAAAACCCACCAAGAAAAGAATTACCACATCTCAATGATTTTCTTTTAAAAACTTGAAATGTCAAGCACGCCTTGTTTAAAAAATACAGTGCCTTGGAATGATTCCCTCCAGAAACTTACCATCATAAACAGCAAGCTTCCACACAAAACTAATACCTAAACTTTATGAATACTGATTAAGGGCAGTCATCCATAAATCCACCTTTCTCAGACAAGTGTCCTCTGGTGAGCAGGACACATGGTGAGCTGATCCGAACCCAATTGCACTTCTGAAGCAGGCATTAAACATCAGGATTCCACTCCAAGCACTGGGGGAGAATCCCAATGTTTCTGACTTTCTCCATAGCCTACAAAAATAGAAGACCTTGCTTCTTTCCCAAGCCCTCTGTTCATTTCAGGAGATTTTGGGAAGGGTTTTGGTGATTACCACCATGCAAGCCAACACAACATTTGTGGACCCTTGGTTAAGGGTCTTTTCACAAGTTACGAGTGGTGACCACCATTACATTTAAAGTGGCTTATATTTATCTACTCCAACATGTGTAGACACGGTGAAAGAGATACCTATGGGTAATCCAAACATTAACAGTATACATCTCCTGTATAATCTCTCAAGCAATATGAGAAATGCCCTTTTATTTTATCAAATTCAATTTAGAAACTGATGTCCCATTTATAATTTTCCAGACAAACCTTACAAGAATTGCAGAACTTCTGCGCTGATTATTTGTGTTAATGTAGAAAACCCAACAACTCTCTATGCTGCAGTTGTTTAACTTTGTTGTTTAACTTTCACCCGCAGGGTAAGTAATGTTATTTCCAGGACAGGAGTAGCTTTTAATGAGGTTGAAGCTGGAATCTGAATTCATCGATTCCTTATTTGCTTTGTAAATACAGAAACTTCCAAGTTCACAGAATTTTAAAAGTAATGCATACTTAGGAAAAGGTGTGCATATTTGGATCAATACTCCAATACCTATGTTATGTATCTTTGGAACTGATAGGAAAAATATCTATGGCCGATGTCATATGCGATAAAATTAATTACTAATATATATTCAAATACCCTCAAGCTGTTAAAATGAAATCTGAAGGTGCATATAGCAAAGTAAATTCTGAATATCTGAATCAGGTATACCAAATTAGCTAGTTGTTTTGTTAAAATGAGCAAGCTCTGAGTCTCAAGCAAATCTGAACTGTTTTCCAGCAATATCTAGGCTCTACCTAGTGGATGACTGAAGAGTCACTTAGGCTAATGGCCTAACCTTTCCTTGACTGGAATTGAACATTTTTCCTTCCTCTTACAGAATCACTTAACCACAACCTTCCTTTTGCCCTGAAAAGTGCCAGTTCAAAACCTGACTTCATAACCTGTGTTATGAAGTAGTTTCCTTGGTTAGAAAAAAAAACAACTGGAAGGCTGTGAATGGGCAATTTTAGAACACCTCTCTTCAGAACTCACACACAAAAGGAGGTGCATGGAAGTTACCACACAGTCACCTCAGTTATAAATTCAGACTCTAAAGTATATATGAAATTGTGCTGCTGTTTCTGACCACTATGCATGTTTGTAAGCATTGAAGACTGCCAAATAATGGGTGAAAATGAACTGCCCCATGGAGGTTTTCAAGACACACCTTCATTCAAATTACGTGGTCTTTTTTAGAATGCAAAAGGCACTGAAGTACTTTCCAACTATTTACAAATGACCCCCCCCCAAAGTAAAAAAGTGGTTACAATCTGCCACGATCCTCACATTCTTGTCTGTTGATTATTAAAAGCTCCTGAATTCCATGTAATGTGTTAATGCACTTCAAATGCTTACTGTGAACAAAAAGGCGTATCTGTAAACCGAATGCTGTATTTACTTAAGTGTGAGCAACTATGTGCTGGTAAGAAAATATTTTGAAAGACAAATACGCTGCACTGTATCTTGGACTTAATTATGAACTCTTCAGCGCCGTTCCAGATTACAGAGAAAGTCAGTGAAGGAAGGAAATTTACAAGTGTGCAGATTCTGAAACATGGATTTAAAGAACCCTCAAATAAAGCTGTGAGAAAAATGAATTTTGCTACCTAACGAAAGAGATATTGGAGTAGGGGGGGGGGATCCAATGTAAATTTCTGAAGTGTATCTACATTTTTCAAAGGGACAGCTTATCATTCATTACACACCTGCCCAATGGAGCACAGAAGCTGGGTTTAATTTATTCACAACCATGTTTCAGGAAGACATTTTGAAAACTCCCAGAACACTTCCACCTTCACTGTATACATCACTTTTCTAGGGTGAAGAAATACATCAGCTTTTGCACTGATACAGTTCTTACCCGCCTGCCGTGAAGGATATGAGAGTACAGTATTCCATTTTAATACCATTTAGATAGTTGAAGCATGATAACAGTTTGTTTTAGAGAAACTGGATCGAGAACACCAATTCATTTCACATATTCCAGCAAAGAATGAAAGGCTCTGTTGTTCTCTGGGCTTAGAAATCAAAGTCTCTGTCATACCCATAGCCTAATTTTCTTATTTTCTGGGTCATCCAGTCCCTTTTGATATCATGGTATTAATCAGTCTTCGTATTGGGCTTATTTAAATCCCCAATACTGAAATTGAACTCCTTGAAGACTTGTATGAGAACAATTCCAATAGATACAGTGGTGAATCCACAAGCCATCCCCAAGAAATCCACCACTCCAACATTACTCCACTCTCTGAAAAGGATGGCTGAGGCCAGCAAGACCAGGGTGGTGAACACTACATAGTAGATGGCACCAAACACCGAGGAGTCGAAACATTCCAGAGCCTTATTGATGTACCTGAACTGAATTATGATGCTGCATCCTAATACTGCCAGCAGGACCGCACAGAGGTACAGTGCTCTTTGGCTCGATGGGTTATTGTGAAAGATATCTTGAGCAGCTAGTCCAATGCCTTTTGTACTGGGCACTGTGAAGCTTCCTAGCAATGAGCAAATGCTGATGTAAACCATAATGTTGGTGGGTCCGTGAGCAGGTGCAATCCAAAAGATAAGCAGGAGGAGCATGAGAAGGACAATGCAGAGGTAACCCACGAACACTGAAAAACAAAAAAAAACCAGAATGGCAGCACAGTTAATTTCTACATAAAGGCCATTTTACAAAGGACATTTTTTTCATGTTTACAACATGCCTATGCCACATACTCAAAAACAGAACAGAAAACTGGAATCAGCTTTGAAGGGATATAGTGTATGTTTTCTTCTGTTCTGTCACCTATTTCTTAGGTTAAAAGCTTGTATTAAGGGCATATAAAACAGATCAAATTTCCCAAAAGGAATACATCCCTAAGTACTTATACATAAAATAATTGCCTATTACTTTAATGCACAGCCTTCTAATAAAAAAGTTGGGTTTTTTTTTAAAAAAAACTAATACACTGATAGTTGCTACAGTCTTGTGTAATTACCGGTAGGTTGGTTAAATTCCACTGACTTCAATTCTGCAGGGCTGCAGCTAATTTCTCCTTTAATAGTGCACTGAAGCATACCAATAACTTAAGCAGATAAACAGTTCCTATCAAAAAAGCAAACTGGCTTGTCTTATTATGCTTCCAGTGTTTTTCTGCAATCATAGCCACAAATGTTCTCTTACCATGAAACAACTAGCTGAATTCAATGCAACTTGCTTCTGAGTAAACATGTTTAGGGTTGTGGAGTAATTCAACTGCAGTCATTACATTACCTTAAGATACAACATATTTTCCACAATGCAAAACTGCTTGGCACCAAGCGCAAATGAGGCGATACCTCATGTGGGACCAACTTACACTGTGCTTTTTTGTTCTGTGGAACTGACAAAGTTATTGAGACTCAAGACTGAGTTGGCAATGTGATTATCCCAAGGAATTAAATACCTGGATTTGTGAGCTTCTCTTCAAGCTCGGCCTGTGTGGTGACACTTTCAGACTTCGGAGAATGGATTATGAGAACAACAGAACCTGCACAGCTCAGCAGACAGCCCAGCTTGCCAAGAATGTTGAGTTTTTCTTTCAGTAAGTAGGAAGCTAAAATTGATCTTTCAAAGAAGAGAACCAAAGAAGAGAACATTTTATTCAAACTTTCAACACTGTTAATTTAATTCTAAGGTAGGTCATTACCCTTTATCCTCCACCTTTTTTGGCAAGGCCAGAAAGATTTGCTTCTTCAAAGTGGTTTAATCTGTCTCTGAATGTGGGGATAAGGGATCAGTTTTAACATTTGACCTTGGTTTGGGCAGGTGGGAGGACAAAATGGGAAGAAGACACTTCCCTGTCACACTTTTGGATGACCACAAAACATAATTTTATGGAGTCTTCCCTGGAAAATGCATGTAGGGTGTGTATATTTCCTTCACTCACTTCCAGAGGGTAAACCATTATTTATTTATTTATTTAAAAGGAAAACAATAAGAGATTCAAGTAGATAAATAACGTATATTGAATCAACCGATACCACCTTTTGCCAAACCCACTAAAAATATCTGGGAGCACTCAATTATTTATGTTGACAATTTATATACTGTACCATTTAATTACAATCAGCTCTAAGTGGAGTAAAGAAACTCAATAGAGTAAAACTAAAAAAATTAGGCAAAACCATAAAATCAGAATTCAGTTAAAATGGAATAAAAATGTCCTTAGTAGGCATCAGATATTCAACACGGAGGGGGATCTCAGCTGAAAGGGAGTTCCATAAAAATTGGCACACAATACTAACCACAGCTCCTGGTGGATGTGAGCCATGCATCTGAGCCATACGGGGTCACTAACAAGGACTCCCCCAAATATCTCAGTGATCAGGCAGGGACATAAGAGATCAGCCCTGTCAATCTGTTTGGGCAATGTAACTTCTCATTTCTCTTCTCCCTTCTCCATTTCACTGTGTGTCCTCAAAATCTGCTCTGGACAGTCCCTCAACCCTTGAGCAGATTTTTGAGGGGCATGGAGACTGCGGGGGGGGGGGAGAGAGAGAAGAGGAAGGAGAAGCTTATAGTGTGAGTATATGTCTAGTTGGTGCTATTTTTCTTGAAAAAGCGTTCCTGGAGCTCACCTCCCTCTTACAATGGCAATGGCACCCACCTGAGAGGTGCTGGAACTGAGTTCTGTCTGGGGGGAAAAAAGCCCTGTGACTACTCATTCTATGTTGGATCTTTGAGGATGGATAGAACACGTGATCCGGATTAAAAGCAGCACATTTAAGTCACGGTACTTTCAAAGGATGAGATGAAAGTATGTGCTGAACTCTCACTTATTGAAATCAATGCCATTTTAAAAAGTGATTATGTTTGGCAAGATTGTGCCCCATGTGCTTCATTTTCTTTGGGTAAGTCTGGAGAGTTAAAACGGGAGTGAAGACCAACAAGCTTTCATCCTTTACCCATTTGACCTGTGCCTGCTTGAGCAATGGAATTCTTCTTGCAAGACAGGACTTCTGATTTCTTTCTGTTTCCCCCCCCACCTGAGTGGAGTTGCAATTCAAAACATCTGGAGGCTGGCAAAGCCTGAATTAGTAGAATAGACATAGTGCACCATACTGAACTGCGGCCAATACCCAATTCATTGTCATTTCCTTCTATATACAGTACAGGCATTTATATCTGTATAAACTTCGAAGTCAAGTAAACAAAATCCTTACCCAAATGGAACTCCAAGCGCTCCAAGAGGAGTCACCAGAACAGTAGGAACTGCAGTATAGGCTAAGAAATTCCCGATTTGGCCAAGGGCCACTGTGGAAAGAAATGCAAATGCGTCATTGGCAAAACAAAACAGGCTGCTGCTTACATCAGAATTCTGATCAATGAAAATGTTACACTTTACTGTTCTGCCTATTGGGAAACATTAATTCATGCTGCAATCCTATATCCAATTAGATGAAAGTAAGCTTCATTGAAGGGATGCAGGTGGTGCTGTGGTCTAAACCACTGAGCCTAGGGCTCGCTGATCAGAAGGTTGCTCGGTCCCTGCTCCTGCCAACCTAGCAGTTCGAAAGCACATCAAAGTGCAAGTAGATAAATAGGTACCGCTCCGGCGGGAAGGTAAACGGTGTATCCGTGCGCTGCTCTGGTTCGCCAGAAGCAGCTTAGTCATGCTGGCCACATGACCCGGAAGCTGTCTGCGGACAAACGCCGGCTCCCTAGGCCTATAGAGCGAGATGAGCGTGCAACTCTAGAGTCGTCTGCGATTGGACCTAATGGTCAGGGATACCTTTACCTTTACCTAAGCTTCATTGAACTCAGCGGGACTAACTTCTGAGCATACATGTACAGGATTGTGCTGCTGAGTAAAAACCAGAATTTTCCAGCCATTCACTTAAAAAAAAAAACTACAGATCTTAACAGTCTGAAACCTAGTATGGGGTAGTGGCTAATAATGATAATAATATGCTGCCCATCTGAGTGGGTTGCCCTAACCACTCTGGGCAGCTCCCAACAAAATATTAAAAACACAATAAAACACCAACCATTAAAAACTTCCCTGAACAGGGCCGCCTTAGAGCATCAGACTAGGAAAACCCATGTCTCTATCATCACATAGCAATGAAACTCACTGGATGCCCTCAGACCAGTCAATCTCTTTTAGCCTCTCCAACCTGAAATGTATGCTGCCTTTCTTTGGAGGAATCGTGGGATATAATTGAAACAAATAAACACATACATTTGCAACAAGAATAACTACCAGTTGCCAAAAAATAATCACAGCCCAATCATGCTTCTGAAATTCAGATCCAGTCTGGGAGGACTTTTAATTAACAAGCCCAGGAACAGGAACACGCTAGCTACATTTTATATTAAGGAACTATTATTATTATTTCTGAAGGCAGCCCTGTTTAGGGAAGTTTTTTTTTAATGACTGATGTTTTAATGTATTTTTATTTTTAAAAATATTTTTATTCATTTTTCCAAAAAGAAATGCAAACACAATACTGTACAACAAACACAAAAGCAAACAAATAACAAACAAAAAAAATCTTATATATTCCTAACATATTTCCCCTCACATCTTAATGGTGACTTCCCTCGATCTCCTTCTTCTGGATTTCATTGTCAATCTTCATTGGCAACTTCATATATAATCACCTTCTAATATTTCTTTCTATCTTTCTAATTTATAAAATTCATTTCCTACTTTAATGTATTTATAAACTCCTGTTGGAAGCCGCCCAGAGTGGCTGGGGAAACCCAGCCAGATGGGCAGGCTATAAGTTGTTGTTTTTACTACCTTACCATAATTTAGCTGTAGGGAGGTTAAGGATGCACTGGGGCTCTCTAATTCCCCCATCAAAAAAACTCAACTTTTGGTAGCACATAGCTAAATGTTAAGGTGCTTCTGTACGTGGGCTTAGGCTAGGACATTTGAAACATGAGGCAAAACAGGGGCGTGTTCTTAACTAAGGCAAGTGTATATACATGGGAAACAGAAGAAAGCAAACAGGTAGACAAAAAGAATGCCAAGCAAATAACCAGATGTTAGGATGCTAGCAATCTACTGTAATAACTCCAATGTTTAGGCTATAGAAAAGGACACTACATCTGCACAGCTTGCATACCAAGACTACTTAGTCCGTTCTCGTGCAAGCATTTTTCCATGCCTAAAGAGAAAACATCTCTTTGTCTCACACCATATGGGCACGTTCTAGGTTCCCACAAAAGGGCACATAGTAATGAAAGAGTGAAGAAGACATGATAAAGAAGGCACACTTTGACACGAAAGGAGGATCTCCGTGAGAGGCTGGGTCTCATGACAACGGCAACATAACCATGGGCGCGGGTGGTGCTGTGGGTTAAACCACAGAGCCTAGGGCTTGCTGATCAGAAGGTCGGCGGTTCGAATCCCCGCAATGGGGTGAGCTCCCATTGCTCGGTCCCTGCTCTTGCCCACCTAGCAGTTCGAAAGCACGTCAAAGTGCAAGTAGATAAATAGGTACCGCTCCGGCGGGAAGGTAAATGGCATTTCCGTGCACTGCTCTGGTTCGCCAGAAGCGGCTTAGTCATGCTGGCCACATGACCCGGAAGCTGTACGCTGGCTCCCTTGGCCATTAACGCGAGATGAGCGCCGCAACCCCAGAGTCGGACAAGACTGGACCTAATGGGGTCCCTTTACCTTTTTTACTCCATCCTGTTCTGGGGGGGGGGGCGGGAAGTGTTGGCCTAGTGTTTTCTATGTCAAGTTGATTTTAGGTACAGAGAGAATGGTTGCAATTGGGTTAAAGCGGGAGCAGTCCGGTATTTCTCACTTCTGACATCTCTGAAACATCACCAGATCAATTAAAAAAAGATAAGGTCTGATGAACCTTCATTGACCAGTGACTGGATTAAATATTCACAAGCTAGGGCCTGATTTACAGGTGTGGTCTTGCAACGAAGTAAGGTGAGTGGTAGCTTCAGGCAATGGGTTTTAGGAAGCATTGGAGATTAGGGGTTGTTTATGTATTCCTTGTCTCCATGCATTGTTGTTGTTGTTGTTGTTGTTGTTGTTGTTGTTGTTGTTGTTTTAAATACGACTCTTGAAAAATCTGCCTGAGGGAAGAGGCAGTGGCAACAAATGCCTCCAAGTAAGGTTCAACGTGTACACTTCATGCAGGTTCCTAGACACACTGTGGTGTTTCTCTGGTGTAGGCTTACACAGCTTGTGGATGAGCAAGCCGAATGCTGTTCATCGGTCATGAAACATCTGTGGACTTCCACATGCTTAAAAAAAAATACCCCTGTTTTTGCAGTCATGAGTTGTCAGAAAAACGCAGGCTAATTGAGCCTCCTGGTAGGTTGGCAGATGTGTCTGGTGGGCTGTTTTCACTCTGATTGCAGGCTTTCCCTGGAGCTAACACTATAGGAAGTGTAAGTGTGTGTGTTTGTGTGTGATGCAAATGCTTGGTGGTATCTTAGAAACACTGACAGTTGGATAAACAGTTCTGGACAATGAGTGGTACTGGAGCATTCTGTAGAAGGGACTTTCCTCTCAACCTCTTCTCTTCCACTCTCACCACCAGGAGTGGAAACGGGTCTGGAGAGCAGGGAGATAGCCTTCCAGGAGAGTGCAACATCTCCCCTCTTACTGGCAACTCATGTCGAAGTCTTGAATTCCCTTTCTTTGTAGACAGTCTTGTTGTCCCCTGACAACAAAATCTGGCTGATGCTCTGTAGGGGCTGGAAATTGCAATGCCAAGTCTCTTTCCTAAAAGTGGCAATGGCAAAATCAAAACCTTCTAAAGCAAAAAAAAAAAATGGTGATGAGTCTGCAAGGTGTGCCCATATGGAAAACCACTGAGGTGGAATAATTCAAAACATATTATCTAATCCTAACATTAGCAGTCAACTATGCCAATCATTTTCTAGCCTGACTGACGACTATGAATGTCGCTTATATAAGGTATTCGTGTTTCAAACCGTTATCAGCGTCCCACCTTAATTCTCAGGACTTGCCTTTCCTTCATATCTCATGCCCGAAGGCTGACTCACACAAATGCTTCTGAGGTTTCTTTCTTTAATAGAAGATGCACCAATGGGAGGTGGGAGCAACTGAAAGGGGTTCGTGTGAATCAGTTCTAACAGCAAGGCTTACTATTGTTGCTGAACTTTGTATTTATTGGCACTGTAGTGTTGCAATTGAGCCAGTATTGTTCTTCAACTAATGTAATAATGATAATAGTAATAATTAACCAGAAATCCTATAGCAGATATCTGAACACACCAGCCTCTGGTTTGTTGGATTGTTTGTTTTTGCCTGGCCATGTTTGTCCTGACAAACTTGGCGGAGAAATCAGTTATGTTAAACTAGAGGATATGAATTGGGAGGCAGTATGGTGTAATGGTTAGGATGTTGGACTAGAACCTAGGAGACCAGGGTTCAAATCCCCACTGGGTGACACTGGGTGCAGTCACTGCTTCTCTGCTTACCTGACCCCATCATTCTACAGACCTTGGGCCAGCCACCATCTCTCAGTCTAACCTACTTCACAGTGCTTTGCAAGAATACAATGAAGGTGGAGAACCATGTGTGCCACCTAGAGGTAACTGGAGGAAAGACAAGATATTAAACATATAGGTAAAGGGACCCCTGACTATTAGGTCCAGTCGTGTCCGACTCTGGGGTTGTGGTGCTCATCTCACTTTACTGGCCAAGGGAGCCGGCATACAGCTTCCAGGTCATGTGGCCAGCATGACTAAGCCGCTTCTGGCGAAACCAGAGCAGCGCACAGAAACGCCGTTTACCTTCCCGCCGGAGCGGTACCTATTTATCTACTTGCACTTTGATGTGCTTTCGAACTGCTAGGTGGGCAGGAGCTGGGACCGAGCAACGGGAGCTCACCCCGTCGTGGGGATTTGAACCGTCAACCTTCTGATCGGCAAGCCCTAGGCTCAGTGGTTTACCACAGCGCCACCCGTGTCCCATATTAAACATAGTGAATATGTAAATAAATAAATTTCTCATGTGTGACACGATTCACTTTCAGCTACCTCAAACTGAGTTGTTGAGGATTTTCTGCTGACAGAGGACATCACTAAGCAGATTTTTTTTATCTCTAAAACCACAGAAGTGGCCTCAACAGTCCTGGATAACTGCTCTATATTTGGCAAAGTATTATTATTACCTTATTAATATAGAAAATTACGATGTTTAAAATTTTGAGCATTCTAATAAAGGTCAGAGGAGTTAACGTTTTCAGTTACGCTACAAACAGCAGAAGCTTTTAAAAATGTGAAACCTTTGATGCTTAAAAGACCCACTGTGGGGTAACGCAATAGGCTTGATTTAAAAAAAAACAGAATAAAAAATGTGCAACAGGCTGATCAAAGTGCCCATTTATAAGACATGTTATTCAAAACCTTCAAGTAAGGAGCAAATAGTAACAGGGGGAGGGGGAAGAACACCAATCTAGCTACGAGTTCCATGCTTTTGTATTTAGCACAAATACAGCACCTTTAAAACAAGCAAGATACAAGTAGGTTAAGTCCTCTCTTTTACAGAACACTCTCAGCACTGCGGAGAGGGACCACAGGAATCGGTGGAAGCCGGTCTGCCATGCCAGCAGAATAAAACATAAGGCACCTGCTTGAAAGATAACATCAGCAGAACTCTCCAGATACACTGGACTAAGAATGTACAGGATGATATGGTATCCATTCCACCAGCATTGGTTGCCGGTCCAGTTCTGGATCCAATTCAAGACGCTCACGATAGTGTTTAAAGCCCGAAATGACTCAGGCCCCAAACATCTGAAAGACCACCTCCTTCCCTACAGACCCTCTCGGGTTTTAAGATTAGCAGAGAGGACCCTCTTGTAGTTCCCCTGCCCTCAGAAGCTCAGAGTGGGGCTGGGAGAAGGAGTAATTTGTAGAAGCCCATATGCTGTGGAACTAGCTCCCCACAGAGGGGTATCCTTATACTGTTTTAAGAGAATGCTGAAGATGTGCTTCTTTAGCCTTTGAGACATGTGATGTCTATTCTTAAAATTATTTTTAGTGTTGTATTTTAAATTGTTGTAACCTTTCCTGGGACCTTAGCTTGAAGTTTGGGTAACAAATTAACCACCACAACAACACCTTTCCCATGCTCTAGCACATAAGAATAGGATTTATTAGTTAGTATACTTACTTGCAATGGTGCCTGACCACCAGACTATGTCTGTTAGATATGAAGTTCCTAGAGAAGAGAAGAATTAGAAAACAGAACGTCAACAATACTGCAAAAACTTTACAAATCACAAATTGTGGCCCTTCTCCACATCAGGCCTGTGTCAAATCTAATAACTGGCCCTACTAGAACTTGCTGTATAAAAATACAAAGCATTATTATTTTAACAATCCTACACACATCTACTCAGAAGTTAAGTCCTATCGCAGTAAGGGGGGGTTACTCCCAGGTACGTATATGGGTATAGGATTGCAGCCCAGCCCTGGTCACTTGTAAGGAAAATAAGCAACCTTGTGCTTCTGGTGTCATTCTCAGTATTAGGACTACAGTATTAAATACAAGTTTGTTCACTTTGCGTCGTTTTGTAAAACAAAGGAAGAGATTTTGGAAAATAGCCTTTTTGTGCCAATGTCAACCCACATCACAAAGGATGGTTTGCTCTTTTATTTAAATTCAGTTTAAGAAAAGGGTGTATTTGAGGTCTTCCAGGGGTGGGGATAGGATGGATAACTTTTGTCCCAGCCTGAGATGAAACATATGAACCAGCAAACTTGCTTTTAAGGTTTTGAATAGAGCAGGAAGTGAAAGTAGAAACACAACTTTTCTCCCAGCAGTCTTTGAGCTGCATTTGAGCCAAGGATGTGTTTGTGGGGGGGGGGGGTTATAACATTACATTATACAACATTCAAAGTGGAAAACCATACCAAAATGAAAGGCTATCTCTTCATGGAAAAACTGGCCCTATTATATCAGTGTCCAATTCTAAAAACAATTTCCAGACAAACATCTGAACAGGTCATGTGCTTATTTTAGGATCCCCTCATGCAGAAGAGAGGCAGGAGCTACCAACTGGATCTTTAGAAAAAACCAGGCCTTTCATTTGATTCTCGTTTCAACTGCATTTACAAAAGAGTGTAATAACACAAGTTAAGGATTGCAGAAAATGAAAACTAGACACGTTATATCATACTGTCAGCTGGTAGTGCTGCAGTTCAAGTAATCAGCTATATTTCAGGACACCCTGATCTTAACATTATCAGGAACAATATGTTCTTAAAGCAGTGATCAGAAATAGTTTTACAAGGAACACCTAATATTTTTTTGGGGGGGGGGGACTCTAGTTACTCAAGTACTAAAAAACCTCCTACATCCCAGTTGTTAAAAGAAGAGGTAGTGCAAGCAACCTACAATTAATATGCTGCAATCTGTTTGTAACAAGGATGGGCCAAATTGTGAAGTTTGTAGACTACAAACTTCTGAACACTGGCCATGCTGGCTATAGCCAATGGGAGTTTGAGTCCAGCAATATTTGGAGGGCAAAAGATTCCCCACCTATCAACTTAACAGACCTGACCAACCCTATGCAGAGTTGAACATGCCTAACCCCATCCAACACCCCCCCCCAAACCAGTAGGCTTAAGTCCATTTAGTTCCACATGATATTTGGGGTGCTTGGCTGAAATTCTGTGCATTCTCACTTGGGAGAATCACCTTCCTGAGGCAGGACAAGTCCAATACATTTGGCATCCTCACATCAACTCCCACTGTGCCCCAATTCTGGCAACCATGTTTGCATGTAGATATATATACACTACTTTGGTTCAATCTACTGGTAAATAATATTATTAATGTGGTCTCTGACACCCACCAATGTTTAATTTGCTTAAGTCAGTGAAATGAAACAAAGTGAATTTTGGTACTTTTTGCCACCTTAGGTCTAACCACATAAAGAACTTGGGTAAGATTCCACTCACTGCCAATCTTTCAGTTGCTAACACGCTATTAACATAAGAGAGCAATACTGTTTTTAAACTGGACATGATAGTTTGAAACATGTGAGCTACTTTGTCTAATTTGTTCTGTGAGCTGCCAGTCATTCTGGTAATTCTTTTTTCTGCCCTTGCACTTAAGTTATTCATCACAAACACCCAAATGAACTTTATATAACAGATGACAAGCTGCCTCCAGTCAGGAAACCAGGGAAATTTCCTCTGCTGTCTCACAGCAAGGTCTTGTTTAGGTAGCAGAATCGGATGGTTTTGTAACAGGACCGGGGGCAGACTGAGGGCAACAATGCCCATTCAGGCCTAGTTTCTGGAATGGAACAGCTTACATATTAGAAATGCCATGTGTGCCAGTATCATCCTCCTGCCTGTGTCTGATTTGAGGATATTGTTTCTGCTCACCTCAGGTGCTCCCACGAGAAAATACGGCAACCGCTGGATGACTGAATCTAAGTCACACACAAAATTGCACGCTAATTGCAAAGAGTTGTGCTCTTCAGGTCTGGTCTGAGGACTTGCATGCTCATTATACTTGTAGCAGAACTTATTATTATCACGGCAACAATCCAAAGAATGAAGCAACTAGTTACATTCTCCCATGGGGGGGGGAGGTAGGTGCCCGTTTTTCAAACTGTGGCAGCCTGTACATGCCACATGGAAAAAACACTCTTAAAATGGAAGGGATGTTTAAAAGCAGTTTTGAATATACTATACCAGCCTGTGGTTTGTTTGCTTTTTGTGTGTGTGTGTGTGTGTGTGGGAGAGAGAGAGAGAGAGATCCCACTGGAAATCCTAAAAGTACTTCTCTGAATAGCAGCCCCTGAGACAACCTGTGGATTTCATTCAGTGTTCATACATTGCATTCATGATCATTCAAATTGTTTGCAAGTCCAGGGGGAGGCGATCAGTCCTCCCCCCCCTTGCAAAATATGAAAAAGAAAAAAGAAAATCATAAACACTTAATGCCTAAGCAAGTTGCAAGACCTCAGGGTTACAACTTCCTTCACCACCACCAACGCCACTCTTGGCATTTAGCTTCTTTACTAAACATGGTCACCTTCTGGAGGATAAAGCTTTAAACTCCTCTGTGGAGTAAATACCCTGGATCCATAACTACAGAGTTTAAAAAACAAAAATAAAACTTTCAATAAAACAGCGACTTTGACAACACAGCAGTTTCCTTTTGGAAGAGAAACCTAATTTGGACTTAAAGGGTCGCCCCAGCCCACGGGGAGGAGTTGCGAAGGCTGTAGCTGGAGGGGCTGGGCAGCAGACGGGGTTAAATTCAGACACTGCCTGCAGCGGCCATGAACCTGCCCACAGGCTCCAAAGATGCTCTTCTTCAAGTGCAGACAAGGAGCAATGCTACTGCATTGGACAGATCTCTCTCTCTCTCTCTCTCTCTCTCTCTCTCCCCCCCCCCCCGTCACATTCATGCCCACACACAGCCGCACCCCCCTCCCTCCAACACCCAACTCCTAGGTGTGATGGAGCATAGGAATCAATGAACACGAATGATGCCTGTTGGAGGAGACAGCAGGGAAATCATGAAACCCCTGAACAGCAATGGGGTGAGGAACACAGGGGTTGGCGTGGATGTGTTTGGAAGCATGGGGTGTGCCGGGCTGTACGCGCGCCAAAGAGTCGCCCCCCCCCCAGCCCCGGAACAGGCTATCAAGGAACTGGATTGGGGGACGGGTAGCGAGATCGAGCCTGGAGGGGAGGGGGTGGACCCGGGTTGCAAATAATAACCGACCCACAACCGTGGTCCAGGAAGAGGGATCGGGGCGAAAAGGCCCGTAGGAGGTGTCGTCCCGTCCCCCCCCCCCCGCCACTGTCCGCCCCCTACCTCGTCCTCTAGCGCGCACGATCCCTTTCTTCTGCAGCACAAACGTGGAGCCATTCACCAGGCTGGAGACCACAGCCACACTTAGACCCAGCGATACCGCCGCGGGGCCTGGACTGGGCGAGCCCCCGTCCCCCGCCGCAGCGACCGTCATCCTCATGCCCGGGCGCCGGCGGTGATGGTGGTGCCAACCCCGAGGAGGACGCCCAGCGCCTCGCCGACCCGGCTTCTTCTCCGCGTTCCTGAAACCGGCGGCTGATCTCTTCGCGGGATCCGCCCTGAACTACGGAGCTCCTCCCCCAGCTGCTGCTGCTGCTGCTGCAACTGAGATCTCAGCGCCCTCTGGCACCAAAAGCCCCGCAGTGCAAAGTTGAGCGGTTGTTGCTCCTGCCTGGCTCTGCCTCAATGAGCTGAACGGGAGGAGACCGCGACGACGACGAAAAGGTCCGTTTCCACTTTCCAGCATCAGTTGCTGAGCGGCCCGGGCTCTGCACCATGACGTCATGGTGTTGCACCATGACGTCATGCCCATGCGGGCTGGTGACGTCGATGGGGAGCCGCAAGCGGAGCTTCAGCCGCGTAGGAAGGGAGGTTGCCGCCGAGAGGGGGCGTTGCTGGCTGTTGCTCTTTTAGGAATGTGTTTTTCTGGGTTTTTTTTTTTTTTTTTTGGTAGGATCTGTTGGGGTTGACGTTGACCTGCAGGGGATTGCGCAGTTGGTGGTGCAATTTTGTTGAAAAGTTTGTGTTGTGGGTATGTTCATGATTTAGCAGTCAGGCTTACTGAGGAACCAAGCCCCTAAGCATTCAAATAGCCTTATTTTCAGCGGGAATTGTTTAGCAACTTCAGTGTGATGTACTGAGAGAGTTAAAAATAATAATTAAGAGGCAGAAATACCTGATGCATACTTTTTTATTTGCATTAAAAAAAAACCTTGGTAAAAACAAAACTTTCATTGACCAAGGGTTTTTTTTGGGGGGGGAGGGGTTGCCACGGGGCAGCCAGCTATAAATCAGAAGACTATGCTTACAATATGCTCTACATATCTTAAGAAAGTGGGATTCCACTCAGCTACAAAGCTCATTGGGTGACTTTGGATCAGTCTCTGCCTCTTTGCCCCATCATTTTCACTGAAGCTAACCTAGTTACAAAGTGCTCACTATAGCTTCCCTTGGCGACCCCGTATTTAGCTGCCAATATATCACAATGTTGGGGTGAGCTGTTGTGCTAATCATAGTGGCAATTTGCTTAGCTATTTCCCCTGTAGGACTTCCAAGATGAGACATGTATCCCAAACTCATAAGGCAAGATGCACTGAAAACCCTACCTACAAGCAGTGGGAGAGTCCTCTAAACTTGATAGTCCCAAAGCAATTAGAAGTTCTTTTCTGTTAGAAAGTAGAGAGCAAGCGGAAAGAATCCCTTACATTTTTTAAATGATAAACATGTGAATCTACCCCATGTAGCAAACTGTTTGCGCTCTCTCTCTCTCTCTCTCTGCCCCCTCCAGTTGCAAAAGCCCCAAGAAACAATGTCAGAGGTTTTAGCCCGATCCCAGCTCACTTCCCATCCAGCAACTCTTTCACAGGTTTCCCCCCTGCCAAGAAACAGGCCCTGGTCATGAGCAGAGGCTGGGTGATCCATGTATCATCATTGTGGCTTTCATTGTGCAATTTGTAAGATACGCTAAGTGAGTCCCTGGCAGGGGATGGTGCTGCGGACCCCCTGGGTGTATTCCACGGG
The DNA here is from genome assembly GCF_009819535.1 of Lacerta agilis. Lineage (NCBI taxonomy): Eukaryota > Metazoa > Chordata > Lepidosauria > Squamata > Lacertidae > Lacerta > Lacerta agilis. The sequence goes on from NC_046315.1 coordinate 70,269,974, forward strand.
CCACCAGGGGTCCCCGGACATCTAATTGGGAGCTGCTGCCTTATAGCATAATCTTTCTATGAGCTAAAACAGGGGCGGGAAACCTCAGGCTCTTTGTCACTCAATACTCTACCAGGCCAACACGACCACCCCTCACTGCCCCTGCTTCACTTCCCACATCCTTAAAACTCACTTCTAATTTTAAAATTCCATAGTTAAAATAAAACTACAAGTGTCGAATCATTTAGCATTTGGGAAGCAGCACTGGTGCTATCGTGATTCACCCTTTTTATTACTTGTTGAATTTGATCTGATTTGCCAGAATGATATAGTGGTTAGAGTTTCAGACTAGAACTGAGGACAGCAGAGTTAAAATTCCCACTTAGCCATCAAGCTAATTGTGTGCCTTTGGGCCAGTCGCTGTCTCTCAGCATTACCTGCCTCACATAGCTGCTGTGATGATGAAATAGGGAAGGGAAAGAGAACCATATTTAACAGGAATGGGAACGCTGTTGGCTTCCTGATGTTGTCTGAATCCAGCTCCCACCAGCCTCAGCCCTCATGGCCAATGGTCAAGAATGATTTGAGTTAAAGGGCACCAGGTTCCCCAGCACTGGCGTATGTCAGCCTGCTGTCATTATTCGGATCTAGCAACACAACAGCAAGGGCAAATGCACATGGGCAAGCCTTTCAGACAACTTAGCAATCCCACCGAATATGCATTTGTTCCCTACAAAATACGGTTGTATGATGCTGTTGCGGCCAAAAAGAAATGATTGCAGTGACGTTTTCTTCCATCAAGCAAATTAATTTGCCTAAAATAAATTAGAGGTTAGAGCACTGATCCCAACATTTGGCAACAGTAGTGCATGCACCAGTCCAGAACATTTGGCTGATTTCCATCAGTTCTAGCCACTTAAACACAACCATTTTGAAAAGTATGAAAAAGTTAGATCCTTAGTGCAAACCAGAGCAAAGCAGGTCCCCACAATATTGCAGGTGGAAGTGTTTCTACTTGGTGGCTACTGCTTCCCATAGTAGCCCCTTCGGTTCTAACCAGCATGCACAGATCAGCTTTCACCACAAAGTTAGCCTCCATTAGACGTTGCTAACAATGTTTGGTGGTGTCAGTGGCATAAAAACGAATCAAATCATAGAGATGGGTCCAGGATATGTGAAAAGCTTGCTGTGAATAGCTGCTATATTAAGGAATTTCAAGAGTCACCATACAGTGACCATATTATGAGAAGTGATATTTGGAGCCCAGTCTTACACAGGATTACATTGAATTATGGTGCTGGAGGAGACTCTTGAGAGTCCCATGGACTGCAAGAAGATCAAACCTATCCATTCTCAAATAAATCAGCCCTGAGTGCTCACTAGAAGGACAGATCCTGAAGTTGAGGCTCCAGTACTTTGGCCACCTCATGAGAAGAGAAGACTCCCTAGAAAAGACCCTGATGTTGGGAAAGATGGAGGGCACAAGGAGAAGGGGACACAGAGGATGAGATGGTTGGACAGTGTTCTCGAAGCTACTAACATGAGTTTGGCCAAACTGCGAGAGGCAGTGAAGGATAGGCGTGCCTGGTGTGCTCTGGTCCATGGGGTCACGAAGAGTCGGACACGACTGAACGACTGAACAACAACAACAACAAAAAGTCTCACCAATTTAAAATACATTATTTCCAAGTACAGTAAGTGTACCTAAAATTGCAGCACTAGTTGAAATCAATAGGACTTTAGAACATAGTTACGCGAAATCAACTAGTATTAACAGGAATAAGGCATGTATTATTTCCTCTGCATTGTACCCTATGTTTTTTGCTTGTGCAGATATGGCAGGAAGAGCTATGGTAAGTCTTTGGCAATCCATTCAGGTGCTACTTTGGAGGCTGGAAAAGCAAAGTATTTTCCTTTCTTAACTGCTCATTCTAGAAGACAGAGCTAATATTGCCTTCCTGGAAGGGGAAGTTAATTAAAATGTTGGCCAGATATGTACCTAGAAGATGCATTTGTATTGCTGTTTTCAGTCTGAAGAGGATTCTGATATATGTTACACACATTAAGCACTGTGTCAACAGCGCCAGCCTGTTGGATGAACAAAACATTTGTCCTTGGCACTGGCTGGAGAAGCTATGCAGACATCTCCTATTCCACTCCATCTCCAATTGGTTCTTTCCCTGGGGACTTATCCAGTGCTCACATTGGGAGGGTAGTAGAAGTAGGATGGTTTTTGTTCCAAATTGTGCCAGACTCAGTCATATCTTCTGAAGTGCGATGACAGTTCACACAATCCTATTCCACTTTGAGCAGTGGATTTATTCTCAAGGCCAATAATGATAATACTGTTACATGCCACCCCAACCCCTGAGCGATGTGAGAATCTAAGGGTCCAAGCACTTAGCCAGAGTTTGTGTTTCCTTTGGAAAGACTGTGGTGTCTTTGTGATACATGGTTTATTTTTATTTTTTCACATATATATGAGCTTACAGTGGAGGGGTTAAAATCATTACACTCCAAGAGAGCCCCGTTTCTCCCACTGCTGCAGTCTCTGATTCAAACAGGCAGCCCACATTGTGTTCTGCCCCCTGCAATTGCTGCATTTAACAGACTGACACCTTTCCCCCTAGATTGTGCCACAGCTACCTGAAACTTTCTCCTAACAAAAATTCTGGCATTTCTGACTATCTCAGAGCTCTGGGTGGGGCTTCATCCATCTGCTGGCTGGTAGAAAGTCTCTGTTGTGCTGATGGCCATTTCCCCTGTCTTTATTCTCTGCTAATGGCTCACCTCTCGAGCAATCTCCAACTATTAAGAGTCTGACTTCTAATTTAACTCTTAAATCATTGATTAAATTCTAACACCTACTAAATTCAGAAATTATAGGTGCCTTGCACCCACACACTCTGGCACCCAAACTTACAACAATACTCTAAGATAATAATGCAAATGCAAGAAGAACTGTGCTGAACCAAGGGCTGATATAGTCAAAGAATCATAGAACTGTAGAGTTGGAAGGGACCACAAGGGTCATCTAGTCCAACCCCCAGCAATGTAGGAATCTTTTGCCCGATGCAGAGCTCGAACTGATCTATCTTCACTGTGTCCACAATGTGCCATTCTCTGTGCCATTCTCACAATGGCAAATTAGATGCCTATGGGAAGTCCTGAAGTAGGACATGAACGTGATGGAACTCACATCAAAGCAACTGGTATTCGGAGGCCATTATTACATCTTGTGATCTCAAATTCCATCACTTAACAATGCTTCAATGTATGAAGTAGCACTTCCGTTTGTCTGTCCTGAATCTTCCAACACTGCACTGAGGTTTCATAAGTAGAATGTGATCCTAGAAATAAAAGGCAAAGCAACAACGTAGAAAAACCCAATCTGAGTTTAAAAAGTAATTCTTGAAAGATGCAGAAACATCTTTATAACTAACAAACCAGTAACCATAATTCTTCAACAGTTGAAGAGTGGCTATATCATCAAAAAGTTCTCAGTGCATCTCAGACTGGGAAGCCCATTAAAATGAATGGAAATTGCACAGCAGACAGCTTGGTGGATTGATCCCTCAGACTTTTATTGTCATCAGTAAACAATCCAATACACAAATTGAGTCATTTTTCACTCCAGAAATGTGTTTTAAGATTTAGTCAGCTTGTTTTCATGACTCAGGGAATTTCTCCCTGTTATTTGTCATGGTATTTTTTGAAAGTCACCCAGATGGTTATGCAGTATGTGCAATTTGTGTGTCCTTCACTATTTTACCAAGCTACAAAAGTACAGTATCATAAATTGTAGAAGTTTTGTCCCTGACACAGAAACTCGAGTCATCTTGAAAACATCCTTAATGTGAATCAAAATAAATAATGCAATGCAAAAAAAACAGCTCTTTTTCAAACAGGACAAGAACAGCATATTGAAAATATATTCTCTTGAGTTTTTCCACATTTGTCTTGGAAATGCTCATGGGCTTACTTTTATTTCATTTACTGTGCCATAGTCTGTTTTTCCATCCTTAAAAGGAAGTTCAAATTTTATTGCAATTTCAAAAATGTATACAACACCAAAATTACCCCAACCAAACAATACATCCCCATTTACCCCCTGGTAGCTACTGTCAAGCCTTCAAATCAAATGCCATGAGTTAAAAGTGAACACTGTCCTAAACCATTCAGTTTTCACATGCTTCCTGAGTAGAAAGTATATACGCTGGAAAACTTCCTTGCAGGTGGTGCACTGCTCAAAATTATTGTGCACTGCTCAAAATGCCCAGCTCTGTATCTTCATGCATATATGGAAGTTGAAGATGGTCTTACCCACTTGATATTGTCATGAGGTTTTTTTGTGGGGGGGAGTAGACTGTATGTCAAGATCCTTGTAATTTCTGGGAGGCAACAGGCTGGGAAACAATAGAGTTAGAGTCATGCTTGATTTTTGTTTGAATCCAAGGCTCTCTTGGGATGTGAAAGCTGTGAATCCCTCCATTGTAGGGCTCAGGTTGTATATATGTGTAAATAAACCAGATATCGTAAAGACACTAGTATCTCTGCTGGTCTTCATTCCAAAGGAAATATGAACCCAGTGTAAGCACCTAGTACTTAGAAACAGTAGTAGTAGTAGTACTGTAGTACTTTTACATTATTGAAGATTTCAAGGGTTTTGTAAGGTTTTGTAATTCTATAGTTTTAAAGATCTACAGTATTTGTTCATTTATTGATATACTATATTACCTAATTTATTTTGATACTGGTTTTGTATCTTTATGGCTTTGGATTGAATTTTAATGCAGAATTTTTATTTGAAGCTGTCCAATAATTTTTTAACTAAACAATGCTAAATCTATCTCTGTTTGCTCCTTCAGTTAGTTTTATATTTTATTACTTTGAGTTTGTCAGTATCTGCCTAGGTGCCCAAACCTATTTGTTTGCAGTGTTGTTTGGTAGCCCTTAGGACGTTAATAAATTAACATATTTCAACATGCTTTAACAGGAGAAGGTGTTTGTTAAGGTATGTGGATCCCAGACTGTTCTGTTCCTGATGCTATCAGTTCCAGTAAAATTTTATGTTTCATCTGAGAACAGATTTGTGGCCTGCAAATCGTAGAGTCACAGAATTGAACACAATAGTGAGCAGGAAGCCCAGAGAGACTTAGGTTCCATCTGTTGAGAGACAAAGAGAGAGAGAGAGAGAGAGAGAGAGTTGGGAAAGCAAATATTATTTTGATTCATAAGGATTAGCATAAACTAAAAACTACAGAACTGACATCAGGTAAATGCAATGGAAGATTGCACCATATTTTAATTATCACCAAGGTTGATTTCTAATGTTCCAAGTCAAATGGCATTTTCTTTCAAATGCTCTAGACTCTAGAGTTTAAAATGGCCCTAAACAAGAGAACAATGACTGCCTTGTTCTGGAATGAATAGTTCTGCCTTGCTGTTACAGAAGTTGCTTTGTTTTGCCTTCATGCACTATATAATTATCAGTACCCTCTGCTAAAGCAGAAGAGATTATCTATACTTTGGTCCTATTTCATAATTTCAATGCTTGTTTCTGGTACATCCATCTAAGCACCATTCCACTGTCAATACAAATAGCTTGCTAATCTATAAAAATTATTCTCGGAACCTTAGCTTCCATTACAAACACTGGTGAACACTCATGGGATTTAAGGTAAGTTAAATATTAATATCCTTTATTTCAGGTGAAAGCAAACGGCAACAAGCTATTCTATCCATGATTACTCAGAAGTAAGTCCCATATAGGGCTGAAACAGACATGCAGATATACTGTAATTTGTATGCAAGACCAAGGGCAATACTTTCAGGTCAAGGACCAGTGTGTGTGAGAGTGGAGCATTTAACTCCTCACATGTCCCCTGATTATTTCCTGTAAATGCCCCCTAAAATTATTTCCCTCAGCCCCAGCCATAATTAAATAAGTTTCAGGGTTTAAGGGAGGGGAAATATCAACTAAATATCATTTGGAGGAGCTATCTACAGTACAAATTAGCAAGAGAAGAAAAGGGTTCAAGCAATCTCCTCCCATTTAACAATTCTCTTCTGGAAGTGCCCCACCCACCAACATTATTGGGGGAAACCCAGGAGTTGGGGTGTGGGTGTGTGTCAGCATTTCCTCTGTTCTGCCTTATTCAGTTTGCTCTCAAGGATGAATAGGACTGCAGCCTCAACAAAACATATATATATATATATATATATATATATATATATTGTTCCACCATATGTCTACCTGCTTGGGAGTGGGACCTTCTTCTGAGTAAATATGAATATAGCCACATATAGTTGTAATAGCACAGAAAGAGGCTTAAGGAAACACAACTACAGAAACATCTTATATGGCAGAGAGCCTTCTCGGTAGTGGTGCCCACCCTGTGGAATGCCCTCCCATCAAATGTCAAGGAAATAAACAACTACCTGACTTTTAGAAGACATCTGAAGACAGCCCTGTTTAGGGAAGTTTTTAATGTTTGACGCTTTATTGTACAGTGTATTTTTAATATTTTGTTGGGAGCCGCCCAGAGTGGCTGGGGAAACCCAGCCAGATGGGCAGGGTATAAACAATATATTATTATTATTATTATTATTATTATTATTATTATTATTATTAGTGAGGCCAGTGGGTGAGTCCAATCATGTATACTGTCAGTTCTCCAATTCTATTATACATAATGGCTTTCTGCTGCAATAGTGTCAGATGATTCTATGTGTAGGGCTACAATGATATAGCTAGCTGTGCAAGCAGACACAGGAACTACATATGAGTTGTTGTCTCCAGTTCTGTCTCACACACCATCCTCTCCCATTTTGCTTTCTGCATGAGCTGTGTGGTGCACCCAGCAAACGTGGCTGTTCTTGCTGCAGCAGGTAGATTCATGCTCATACATCAATGCAGTATCCTGGGTTAGCTTGCAAAACCAGTACGGTACTGCTCTTGGGCAACAAGCTGCCCTAATCCCCAGCCCTGCATAGCAATACAGATTTGACTCTGATATTTTGTTATTTCTTGACATTTGAATGAAATGTTGTAAGGCAACATTTTAATTCCACTGCTAAATAAAAAAAAACTATTTGTGTGGTCCTTTAGCACGTCACTGATCTGTTTAGCAAACACATATCATGTACAGTAGTTGTGTTATTTTGTCTACTTTAGTGTAGTTCTGAAGCTTTCCTTTCAACCCAGCTCCACCCACCTGTCAAAATTGGTTTGAGGCAGTAATGCTTCTGATCTGAATACCAGTTGTTGGGAGCCACAGGGGGCGAGAGTGCTATTGTGGTTGAGGTCCTGCTTGCAGGCTTCCCATAGGCATCTGTTTGGCCACTTTGAGAACAGGATGCTGGACTAGATGGGCCATTGGCCTGATCCAATTTTCCCACCCCTACACAAGTTAAGTCCATTCTCAGTTTATCTTCTTGCTTCGAAGATTTTATGGGAGATGCATCTCTCTCTTATTTATCTTGATGGGGGCAAGGCAAGTAAGAGGCAGTTGTGGTAGAGCAAGAATTGGCATCATGGTACCGAAGGTGGATAGAACACCTTTTTATTTTATTTTGGCAGGGTGGTGGTGGTGGTACATATATTTGCTGAGTGTGACAAATAACCCCCAAATGTAGCCTTATGCCGTTTTGCTCTTGTAATTTATGTTAAATGGCATACTAAACGTTAGCCACCAAAAATGGGAGAAATTAGAGGACTTCGGTGATGAAACATCTGAGAGTATCACTGCTACCATCAAGACTGTTCTATATAATAATTGTGGAGCGTTCTTTTCTCTTTGCCTGTTCAGAATTATACATGCAATGCCTTCTGCGCTTAGCACGCAATGGGGATTTTCCCTCCCCATTTTCTCGGGCTGAAATATGCGCCTCCATTGTCCCACAATCCGTCCTATGGGAAAGGCAAGCCCTATATATATTATATATAAACACGATAACACTATTCCAAAGTAAAACCCGCAGAACTGCACTAGAGAAAGCCACTGCAATACACCTGAAAAGAAAGACCCGCCATCGGAAAACCAGCACCGAGTACGGGCGCTCCTACAGCCGCCTTCGCCCCCTGCTGCTGCCGCAAAAGCAAGCTACTTCTATGGTAACCGGAGCCCTTCTCGTCATTTCCTCTCTATGGGCTTCCCCCACCCGCTCTGCTCCCGAGAGGAAAGGCGAGTTATCCCTGGGAGCGGATTGGCTGGAGCTTGCCCGGCAGCTGCGACCTGATTGGGCGGAAGGGGACTAAGCGGTGTTTCCCTTTTAGCCCGCCCCCCCAGCTCCATCCGGTTTGGCCAGGGATGTGGGGAGGGGGAGAGCGGACAAGGAGGAGGAAGGGAGGGGGATTAGTCGGAGCTGCGCGGGGGCCTGACAGGACATAGGGAGCCGCCGCCGCCGCCGCCGCCAACCCCCGCGCGGAGCAGGCGAGGCTGCTGGGCAGGTGAGTGTGGGGGCTGCGGGTCCCGGGGGCGGCGGCGCCGTCGCCCGGAGGCCCCCGTAGACATCCCCCCCCCCGCCGTCTCCCTGGAGCCCGAAAAGCAGCAGCAAGAGAGGGAGGGGCGAGCTGGGCCTCTGTGTGCATCGATAGAGGTTGGGAGGGCGGCCGGTTCACCTCCCTGTTCGGAGGCTGGGGGCGTCCTTGGGATGGAGGAGAGGAGGAGGAGGAGGCTGCGGGGTCTGTGCATGATTTAGGTACGTGCATGTGTGGCTTCGGTGTATTCAGAGATAACCTGCACAAGCATGCATTCACGCATGCAAGCAAGCAAGCAGAGACCCCCGTTCCTCCACGCACCGCTTGTGTCTCTTCTGACACGCACAACATGAAATATCTCGCATAAGCAACGCGTGGGGTGGGGGGCGGGGGACCGACGGACGACGCTTGAACGTGGTGGCTCCTTTCCGAGGGCAGCTTGGGCAGGGTCGCATGTTGGGCTCCTTTTTATGGTGGGTGGGCTTGCGGGGAATGGATGCAAGGAGGGATTTTGCGTCTGCTTTTGAAAGGGGAGAAGGTTTAAGGGTGCAAATGGGTGTGTGTGTGTGTGTTCATAGCTCCCTCTTAGAGAAGAGAGAGGGGCTTTGGTGCATATTGACCCACAAACCGCCCCTCCTCCTCCGGCCGGCCGGTGTTGGTTTTATTCTTTTGTTTTCAGATATGGCCTCAGAGCAGGCAAGCAGAAAACTGTTAAGTTGTAGCCTTGCTGGTTGATGTCCAGGATTTTAGATCATCCCCCCTCATTCCCCTCCCCCGAAATCACACATTTTTGGTTAGTTTCTGGCTAGCAGAGAGGCAACTGGAGACAGCAAAATGTGTGTTTATGATGACAGTAGGTCCTGCTTATCATGGAAGTTCATTGGTGTAGTTGGGAAAATATTGGGGGGGGGGGGAGACATGGAGAGTTTTTTTCTTCGTCTTGCCATGTAAACTGGCTATCTCCCTTTACTACTCCTTCAACATGCTTTTTTTTTCAGGGTGTGGAGGGATGAATGGTTTGGGTTGGTTGGCTTGTATAACCGTAGATCAATTATTTATTTCATGCACCAGTCACAAGTCTGAAAGATAGCAGCAGCACAGGTCTCTGATAGTGTAGTATGGTGCAATAGCGGAGGATGTTTTCGACTTTGGGTCTGGGAGGAGGCTGGTATGGTGTAAACAGCACTCTTGTAAACAGAGTACTAATGCTCGTTTCCATGCCTGTAAATGCTTTGTATTTCATAGCTCCAGCCTGTTGTAGTGAGTCTTCTCTTTCTGTGAATAATGGTTTTTAAAGGAAGATGGAAACCATATAGTTGTGTGTGAATGTGCAGATACAGTTATATGTAGATACTTACATTGCTTTTAGTAACACACACACACAAACATTTTGTGACAGGTTGTCCAGCCAGCTGACAAGACTGATTTGAAAAGGGAAGATGTCTTCTGAATCTTTTTGTTTGGCTGCTCAGACCCGGTTTGATTCCAAATGGCTGAAGACAGACTTACAGGTAAGAACTCCTCTTTAGTGTGCATAATAATATGATGTGTGTCTGTGTAACTTGATACTCTCTGTTCAAATACAATGCAAACTATTATGCTAATCAAACAAACAAACAAACAAACAAACAGAGCCAGGAGATTGTGTATAATTTGCTTGTTAATTTCATACTGTCCTGACAATTGCACAACAGAGGTGAAATATCTTTTTGTGATATTGGATATGTAGAATTTTTTTACAGCTGGATTGAATTACATTTACTGTTTCAAATGGCTAGTTCTTTCCAAAGTAGACGGTATTTTAAGGTATGGATCGTAAGATTACTATAAATAGTTTTGGTGTATTGCTAACTTAATTTATATATAGAAACTCTATGCTACTCTAGACTATGGTAATCTGATGAATAGTTATAGTTAGTGGTAAGAGACTTCAGCTGTCTAAATAGGAGTCTTTTGAGTGATCCTCATTAGAACTGGGTAGTCTTGGATGGGCTGTGAATTTGTGTGGGTTAAGAAAGCTGGAATATTGCCCCACTAGAGATCCCCTCTTTCTGTGTTAGTTGATATTTGGTCTTCTTAAATTTTTGACAAAAACTGAGATGGCTGGAATGCTATGGATTTACACAACAAGAAAAGTCTTGCTGAATATCTGTTTTTATTTGTTATTTGTATTGTTTCATTATATTCCATGTAACAGTAATTGGGTTGTATCCAATGCTGCTTTTGCACTCACATGGCAGACTTCCACTTGTACAGTGGGGTTTTCCCTACTCTGCTGTCTTCTGTGCATGCCCAAAATCTGCTCCAGGGGGTTTGGGGAGATTCTGAGGCAGATTTTGGGGGCACATGAGATGAGAGGAAGGAAGGGGAAGTTCTGTTGCACAAATGGAACTCTGTTCATGCATTATTGAATACAACCCTTCTTTTAGTCCTTTCCTCACCCCCATTGCATAACATTAGAAGAGTGAGATTGGGGATTGGGCAAGTGCTTTTTAAATTTGTTGTGCTGGTGAGTTGAGCAGAACTTAAAAGTTGCATTGTGCTCCTCTATTCTATGCATTTTTAGCTTTCTGAGTAGAGACTGGGACAGTTTCTACAGCAATGGATATCACTTTTGTTGTTTAGTCATGATGGATAAATTGCCACAGTCCTTTCGACTTAGTGCTTCCATGTACCTTGGACAGGATAGGAGGAAATTTTCCTTCTAATAAAGGATGCAGGGTGTACTGTAACCTGAATGGTGTCTGAATGTGATGTCTGTCCTGAATGCAAACTAGGCTTTGACTCTTAAATCAAGTTTAGTGTGACCCGCTTGAGAATGAAAGAGAATTCATTGATGTCCTCTGTATTTTTGTGTTTTATAGCATCCTTATGACTTTATGGTAGCTAAAATGAGAAAGGTTTCAATTTGCTGGGCTCATGGGATGAAGCAAATTCTTTTTCAGTGATAGAATGTTTTACAATGGGTCCTCCTTAACTTTTTTGTTTATGAAGGAAAATATTAGTGTGATCTTGAAATTAATGAGATGTGGGAAGTTCATTGAGATCTGTTATTAGATTTCAGGTTTGTGCTTGAGATTTGTTATTAGATTTCAGGTTTGATGATAAGAAGATTAAAGGTCAGATGAGAGACTGTAGGTAAATGACAAACTATATCTTTTGTGTACAGAGATCCCAAGTTCAGTCTCTGGTATCTCCAGGTAGAAAGAAGGACAGAAAAGCAGGTGGTAAAAGAGATCCTGGATAAACAATTCTAGTGAAGTAGATAATACTGAGTTGGAACTGTGGGGTGTTAGGCGAGGAGTAATACCTCTAGTGGGGGACATGTTGTGCTTCTTCTGGGGTAGTTTTTCCACCTTTGGTCCCCTCCCTGCACTCTGCTTTCCCCTGTAGCTCCTAGAAGCTGTCAGCATGCTACAGCGGCCACACCCTGGGAATAGCTTCAACAGGCTGGCTAAGCCAGGGTAGCCAATGCGTCCCCAAACCCTTGGTGAGTTAGGGACTGTAGGCTCTGGCATATTGAGTGGACAAGATCAGTGGTGGTTCCAACAATCAGAAGGCGGTTTCTGCACATGCTGTAGAGGGAAGTGAGGGGCAAATGAGGCTTGTCAACTTGGGAAGGTAGCCCATCTAGGAGAATGAAAACTCTGATCCTAAACCTCCTCTGCCTTCTGGGATATCTTTGGGAGAAGGTCACTTGCTCTGCTTTCCTTTGGAGGCTGAGAGGGGGAGGTCTTGTTGTGTGGGCAGCTCAGGACTTTCATACACTGGCCAGGCTTGTGCCCTGAGGAGGTCACTTTGGTGCAGCTAATGCAGCGGTTTGACTCCACCCCTGGAGGCGCACTCCATTTATCGAGACAGATGGATGCCAACAATAACAAGTTTGACCTGTTGTATGAAAGTGTACTATGTTCCTCAAATAAGAGTAGCCTACCATATGGTGAGGGCTACTTTCTTGGTAGGTTTTAAACTGCAAGCATTTGGGTCTCTTAAATAAAACCCAGATTGGTCTTAAATAGACAAATGGAGATGCAAAAATCACTGAGTGAATTAATGCATTACCATGCAGTCTGAAACTATAGACCACAATCCTATAGGACTTCATCATCTGCTATATGGCCTCAGAATTGTATGCACTGCCCCATTCACAGCCATGGATGGGTTAGAGACTTTTATTTTGCTGCTTAGCCTTAAAGATCCCGTAGCATTTTCAGGTTAGAAGGGAGAATGAGATGCATATGCCTTAATCCCCTGTAACTTGCTTCAAGGTGGTCAGACAATTTTCATCCATCGTGGATGACCAGGCAAGTTGGTTAATTACCAACCTGCTGAAGATTATAAAGGACTGATAGTTGCATCATAACTTAAGGTAGGCTTGGCCATGTGTCCCTGAATAAGAATAGAGATGTCAATATATCTATTACATTAAGCAGGAGAGAGCTTTATTGCCCAGCTACTGTAATTATCTGGCAGGCATGAATTTTGGACAACCAAGTCAGTGGATAGAAGCTCACAAATGATGTAGAAAATTGATTTCAAGTTGATTTGGAAGGCTAATATGGGAAGAGCCATAGGCAAATATGTTACATTTGAATGCACTGTAAACACTAATCTAAACTATTGTGCTTTTCTGTTTCACCACTTGCACTGTTTCCTGCAGAAGAAACAACATTTCCTATTTCTCCGATGCACTAGGAAGTATAAAACCCTCGAAAAATAAAGCTGAAGCTACTGTAATGCGGTTAAGTAATAGGGGTGAACATGCAGGGCCTCACAACAAACTGTTGCAATGTATCTGTGGCATATATGGGTTCATTTGTTACCCAAGGGGGTTGAAAAAAAACCTAGATGTTACCTTCAAAGACAAGAGTTCCTGCTATAATGTAGGTTTACTTCTTGTGTCTTTTTTCATTTTTTTGATCATTTAAAGGTGCTTGCAAGTCAGTGGAGCATGATGCCTCTGCATGCAGTTGATGGCTTGATTTAGTCAGAGGGGGACCATTTTTCAATTGACCTTTGTTGCAACCTAAGAGGTTTGCAATCTGGCTCTGAAACAATTCCCTTTCTCAGCTCAGAGAGAAAGTGAAGGACTCACATTTCTCAAGGGAGAGAAAATGAGTCAGTTCATTTGTGTGTGTGTGTGTGTGTGTGTGTGTGTGTGTGTGAAAGAGCGAGTGAGCGGGGGGGGCATCGTTGTGTGTGAGAAGGGCTTATATGAATTTTGGTTCTCCCTCCCTATTATGGATATTGTCCCCATTGTTCCCAATTGGTACATTTTTTAAGGGGGCGGGGAGACTTTCAATTATGGGAGCCTTCATCTGCACACTGGGAGGTACAGTTGAGACACAGGTTTATCACCTCATTTGCTGCTTGTAAAAGTAAGCTTAGCTGCTGCTACATCTACCATAACACATTTATTTTTAAATTCTTCATATCGCTGAGGTTAGTGGAACACTGATGACTCCTGTGGTGTAGATTGACAGCTCAGTTCTAAATTTAACTTATTTTACTATGGCCTTGTTTTCGAAATGTAACAATTCAAGATTCTAAACTTTGTATCCGTCTTGTATCATAGGCTCTAAAAATGTTAGAACAGTGATGCCTAATGAGCTTATTCTCATTTGTAGAAAGCTTTAATGTTCTTTTGAGTATTGAGAGGCATGTAAATATCAGCTTGACTTCTAGATTCCCTCCATGAGCAAGGTGACCAGGTAAAGCAGCTTTTGTAAATAGGAAGATATTTGTTTCTCTCTCAGGCTAGCAGTGTGTTGCAAACAAGTGAGAAGGTGGGCTGATAATTTTTGTGGATTTATTTGTTATGGTGGAAATGGCTATATCCTATACGTATTTCTGACGTGTAATTTTCTTGTGTGTAGGGCAGTTGTTACCAATTAGCTAAGTACTGTGGAGCCCTGTTTTTCAAAGCCGAGTCATAGACCCCCTACTTTTGAAAATGTTGGTATCTCTTTGGTAGTTTATGTTATGTGAATGGTTCCACCATGCCCTCTAATATGTTCCAGTACAAAACTGGGATGTGCGTTTTCGGGTGCCGTGGTCACATGAGACGTGCGTCTAGCTGCAATTTCTCATGTTTTGGGGCGCCGTGCTCTTGAGTGAGAGCACAACTCCCAAAATGGGATATACCAGACAATTGATGGGTGTGTGCCATGAACCCCCTGGATGGGTTACATAGACCCCCTGGGATTCATGGACCACCAATTGGGAACTGCTGGTGTAGGGCATTCTGTGTACAGTATCTCATGTTTATGCTATCCATACCATGTGATGTGATGAGTGTGCATGGGTCCATTTTGCTACTGTACCTGCTCTGGAAATCAGTCGCTGGAAGTCATTCATTGGAGTTTTGTACTATCTATTTGCATAATGCAGGAAATTGCTTGCACACAGATAACATCTGTTTAACAAAATTCCCACATGCGGTGTCCCTCATAGGCATTTGTGTTGCAGCCTTGCCAGTAGATGATCTAGGCTGGATGTACTCATCCAAATCGTTAGCATGCTTGAATTCTTGGTGCTGTTTCAAAAAGGGAGGTGGAACTACACCGACTAGACTTGAATCTTTAAATTTCTATAGATAAATGTCTTCCCAGCCCTTTGAATTGCAGGCAGACAAAGTTTAAAACGGTTGCTTTTATTGATGATTTTATGTGCCTTATTTTTTTTAATTGTCTTGCTGTTTTATGGTATTGTTTGTATCATTGTTAGTCACCTGGAACACTATTTGGTGGAAAGGATAAAAAAAAACATGTTTATGATATCACCCCCCCCTTTCCCTCTAAAAGCTTGCTTTCACCCGAGATGGACTCTGTGGCCTTTGGAATGAAATGGTCAAAGATGGGGAAATCGTATACACTGGAACAGAACCCTCCCAAAATGCTGAAGCTTCTCCACGGAAAGGTGGGTTTCATTGTGTTGTGTATCTGTATGGTTCAGTAAAGATAAATGTGCCTAAATTTTTATTGAGGGTTTATTTGTAATTAATGCAAAGGGTTTGGGAGCTATGCCACCCTGCTCCCTATGTTGTACTCTTTGTATGGTGGCTTTGTAATCCGTCTCTTACTGTATGCAGGCCAACCATAACTTTTTAGTTTGAAGATCTTGACATTTCTAATGAATGACAACAGTGTTTGGTATAATGCTTTGTGTTAGCAAAATACTATTTCTGTAAAGCATATCCAAACATTATTGGGAAGAGGGTAGGTATATTTTTAATGGGTTGTAGAGATGCAGTGCTTGATGTAAAGGCACAGTTTTCTCAAGGTTTTTTGTGTCTGTCATTGCTTTAAAATGTTGGGAATCTAGGGTGGCATTCAACTATGGTGTATTCAGAGCAGACTGAACAGTCATGCTTATTAATTTTAGTGGGTCTATCTGAGTAGAACTTAGTTAAATGTTATCTGAGATATCAATCAATCATCTATCTATTGGGTGCTGAGACAGACTTGAATTCCCAGTTCTGACAACAGTATAAGATTAAGACTGCAATCCTGTGCTCACTTATGTGGGAGTAAGCCCCACTGAAATAAATGGGACTTCTGAGTAAATGTACATCAAGTTACACAGTCAGTGTCAGAGCTTTATCAACTAATGGGATGTGCAGATCAAAGTGGGTAAGATGCTGCTGCATAAAATAGAAAGTATGCTCATTTAAGTTAGACTTATGTGAGATAAACTTTACTGAAGCATGCCCACAGTACTGCTTCATTTCTCAGATCCATACCAACATCATTGGCAAGCAAGCCTCCTGAATTTTTCAGAATCTGAACTTGGCAGGCTAAGTTGTATGTCCTGAAGACTTGTCCTTCAGTTACTAATCCCTTAAATGCTTGCACTATTGTGACTCTAATGACAAATGTTATAACTATGATTTAAGAGCATATTAACTCATGTGGGGAGGGGGCACACCGAGTTTTTGATCAGAAATAAATCCTTTCTGGGAATGATGCTATTAAAATTCTGGCAATAGAGTAGAACTGCTATTTTGCCCTTTATGTAGAGGTTAAATTAAATAACACCTCCTTTGCCAGTAAGAAATGCATTCCTACTCATTATCATGGTTTATAATTTCTAAACATTATAATTCCGACAAACGTCTTCAGTATTTCTGATTGTGGTAATTTTTTTCTGGGAACTGAAGTAAAATAATTTTCTTTCCTAGTTTCATAGATGTTTGCAGCCATACATGATATGGTAATGTCATTCTCATTGCATTCTGATTTTATGCCTATCTGCAGTTATTTATATTACTCAAGATCAAAATGATTTGCAAGTAGTCCAGTGTAATCTTCTGCCTTTGTGTGTGGGTGAAGGAGCAGATCCCCCCTAATGCCATATTGCAAACTACTTTTGACGGCACCCTTGGTTTCAAAACCAAATGGGTCTTGTGGTTTCTTATCCCCCAAAACCCACAATCAGTAACCAAGGTTTGTTCTTTGCTTACTGTATCAGGAATTTTTTAATGTCTGATGTGCTATTTTATATATATATGCTGTTAGCTGCCCAGAGTGGCCGTGGAAATCCAGCCAGATGGTTGGGGAATAATAATAATAATAATAATAATAATAATAATAATAATAAGTATTATTATTATTGCAGTTTTTTGGTGCAGCAAACCATGACAAGCCGGGCTCTGGCTTGTTTTGTCTGTGACATGGTAGCAACAAGAACAGGAGAGAAGCAAGTCTTTCTCATTAAACCATAGTTTGTTTTAAGCTATGGTTTAATGTGACATGCAAACTAGGCCAATAAAGCCTCGGGTTTCTAAGTAGAAGAGGTCACAGTGTGACCCAGTAAAACAAGAGCTATAACATCTGTGGCAGTCGTTAGTGTTTTCCTTTCTTCTCCATATAACTATAATATTAGAGTGAATCTGAGAGCATAAGATGACCTTTTTCAATACTGGGGCTCAGAATTTTGATGCAAAAGGAATGGCTTTACAAAAATGATTTACTCAGTTGCATTTATGTTCTTTGGTGTTTTTTTTTGTTCTATAGATGAGAGCATTGAAGGTCAGACTGGATCAAAGAAAGAAGATCAGAATGACAAAGAGAGGAAAGATGAAGAAGATGCACCATTACCTACATATAGAGCCAAATCAATTGTTGAAAGTTGGGTTTGGGGCAAGCAGCCAGGTAAGGTCTTTCTGGTTTTCTTTCAACATGGAATTTGCTGTTGTATTACGGCACCCAACATATATGTCACGAAGGTCACTTGTTTCTTAATAAAGTCTTTGGATTTTGCTTATAAGTTTTTACTGGACCATTAGAAAAAAATCCTTTAATTTACAAACTTCTATTCACTTTCATTTAAATGCTTGTATAGCAATTTGTTTCCTTTCAGTTAATATGCAGAAGGCAGCTACTACTGTTGGTGTTGTGCAAAGAGATTAATAAATCAATACAAAACAGAAAATTGACAACTGGCTGTCAATTGATGATGGCAGTCGGGAGTGATGAGAGGTAGCAGAAGGGATGCAGACAGTCCTTGGCACTGACAGTTGTTTGAATAAAATTAAAGCTTCTTCTTCTTTATTGAAGTAGACAGAAATTCGGTTGCTCAGCTCTGGGGCGTGTCAGTTATGACTTGGCCTAGATTTCTGGAAGCATTGAAGTATGTGGTCTTGTTGCCAGGGTGAGATGTTTTAGGATTCTGTCTGATGAGTGAACAGGTAATCAAGGAGCTGGTATGCCTTAATACCCTGATATGAGCATCATCTTGAACTCTAGAGATACAACCTCAACCAAGACCTATTGTAACAGTCAAGTCTCCAGTGATGCTTAAAACCGCCACCTAAGACAACCTGTGAAGGCCCTTTCTCTAAATGATTTATTTTGCCACTTGTTAAACTAGTTTACTTCTTTGTTAAAAAGCACTTTGGTTTTACTGAGTCCTAAGGGCATCAACTTTACGTACATCTTTTAGGAAAGAGACTACTTGGCAACATACTTCTTGTAAAACGGCTTCAAGCACAAGTTAGCAAGGAAAGGTGATCTTTGAAGGAGTAGTACCAGCAGCAGATACTATTGTGTGCTCAGTTTTGTGGTGTCCAAGTAGCCCTTAATACTGTAGTAGTTGAACAATGACAGTTATGGGAAGAGCCCTTGCTACCTGGTGAAATGTGTTTGGGCTCAGTGTTTTACTTCTCTGCAGGATTTAATATCAGTACAGTGTTGATACAATTCTCAGTACATGGCTACATAGTCAGAATTTGTTTTGTTAATAAAATGCAGGTTTTGTTGCTAGTGCTGCAACACAGCAGCTCATGAAGTCTTCGATTTGACAGGATAGAAGTGGGCTTTCTTTTGGCTACATAGTATTTTGGTTTCTCTTCCTGTTGCTAAACAAAACAAATAGTGTCAGGAAATCACTGTAAGTGCCCGATTTTAACAAAGTAGTTCTATGAAGGCATTGTAAGCAATTAGCATAGCAGCTGTAATTGAAATATTTTAAAGCTACCTTGAAGCAATTTCAAGGTAGCCTATATTCAATAGATTGGGGCTACAATTTCTACTACAACCAGAGGGGTCAAGTAAATGTTTTTAGAATCGGGATCACAGTTAAAAACAGCTTATATATAAATACATGGTAAACCACTGAGCCTAGGGCTTGCCGATCAGAAGGTCGGCGGTTCAAATCCCCGCGATGGGGTGAGCTCCCGTTGCTCGGTCCCAGCTCCTGCCAACCTAGCAGTTCGAAAGCACCCCAAAAAGTGCAAGTAGATAAATAGGTACCACTCCGGCAGGAAGGTAAACGGCGCTTCCATGCACTGCTCTGGTTTCGCCAGAAGTGGCTTAGTCATGCTGGCCACATGGCCTGGAAAAACTGTCTGCAGACAAACATTGGCTCCCTCGGCCAGTAAAGCGAGATGAGCACTGCAACCCCAGAGTCGTTCACGACTGGACTTAACTGTCAGGGGTCCTTTACCTTTTAAAGAACAAATTTATGAATTAAACTGCATTATTTTCCCAATTAAATTATTTTATTATATTGCCCAGGAATAGGCTACAATGCCTACATACTTGTATTTTTTTTTTTAAAAAAAAATTACTAATCTGATGTCAGAGGTAGGTATGACTAAATGATTCTAGTATGACAAAGCACACCAATTAAAGTATTCAATACAAATACATTATGTTGAAGTGAAATTATCCGATTTTCATCATTGCTGTTTAAAAGTCCAAACTCACTTGCTACTACCAATACATTGGCTATTTATGTAATTTATGTTATTTTTTGTGCTCTGTTGCTAGAAAATGGGCATGTTGTACTTTGGGCTTTAGCTAGGTTGTAGGGCCAGTCTCACTTCGCTCGGAAGAGGGCCAGATTTTGTATGCTGGCAGTAACAAATGAGATGCTCCTTCATGTTGCTAGAGCAACTGATAGATGCTTTTTCAAGCCAAAGCAACCAGGGCTACAACAACGTAATGTAGAGGTTTGGTAGAGGCTGACATCAACTTTAAAAAACAACAACTGCAGAAGGTCCTGCTCCCAGGTACCCCACATTATGTCTAGTTGCATCCTGTGGTAGACAAGAAATCAGTTATGTAGAACCTTTTGTTTTAAAAAATATTTTACATAATCTCAGTAACCTGACAAAAATAAATATAAAACAGTATTCAAATAATTAGAGGTTGTAGCCTATCTCTTGTATGCATAAGCATGAATTAAGAGTTCCAGACGGAGTCATACTGCATGGGTGGCTCTCCGTTGTTGTGTCTTGTTAACATAGGTGATGAAATTGTATCTGAATGGCATAAATTTATCCAATTTGGTTTGACCCTTAACCTGCTTCAGTTTGTATATCAGCTTTTCTGCCAGTGGTTATGTAGAACCTCTTCTAACATATAAAAAATTACACATTTAGTAATTTTTCGTCTCACATCTTTGGTTGTTTGCTAGAGTCTCTTTTTTTTGCAACTAACTGAAAATAAATTGAATTGCGTTTCCTTTGCTGTTTACTTTTGAAGGGCTGAAATCTTTGAGCTTGGCATCCTATGTGTGGCATCCTATGTGTACCACACAGGAACTTTGAGTCAGCAATTATTAGGTTGCAGTGGTGCGGACCAGTCCATTTTCTTCTTTTCCTAAAACAAATGTAGAGGCTGCTTCACTTGTGATGTTTATACAGTTCTGCTTTGAAAATATTGGATGGAATTCATCATAGCACTAAGGAGATTGTTCTGTCAGTGGAAGCATATCTGGATGTCCGATTTTTAGTGATCTCCCCTTTTCTCCCCTTGTATACTCTTTCCGACCCTCCAGAGAGGATTTGGGGAAAGCACCTTTCAATCCCATGAGTACAAGTAAATTCTTTTCAGTGAGGGCAACCAGAGGTTGCTAGCTTGGTTGCAAAGTACAGTATCTGAATTCATTGCATAGTCCCCTGTTGACTGAAGTGAAAGGAGTCACTGCACTCTGCTGCGGCATGTGCAGAGTGCCAGCTGAATCGAGCTCTTGAGTAACAATAGTATGTAACACTTGGTGTCTATAGTATTACAGGTGATGCCCACTACATTGAATTGACCTGCACTTGAATTCTCAGAAAGGTTATAGTCTAAGGTAGTTACAGGTAGGTAGCCGTGTTGGTCTGCCATAGTCAAAACAAAATAAAAAATTTAAAAAATTCCTTCCAGTAGTCTAAGGCGGTGTTCTTCAATCTTGAGTACCCAGGTGTTGGGCCACAAATCCCATCATGCCTGACTATTGTCTAAGTTGGCTGGGCATGATGGGAGTTGTAAAACTGAGCAACTTCTGTGCACCCAAGGTTGACAAACACACGTCTAAGACTTTTGCCTGGGTTTTAATGTAGTGACAGTTCTTCTCCATGCTGGAGTCATATGCCTGCTTTAGCTAAGGAACGTGCTTCTCTTTGATGGTCTTCAGTGACCAGGAAAATTGTTGGTGAAATTGTTGGGTCTACCTGATTTGTCATACTTTGAGTAGACCTTTGGAAATCAGTGGAATTGCATTAATCTATTGATTTCAATTGGTCTACTCTGAATATGACTTAGTAGGATGCAACCTCTTGTAAATAGCTCTTAAAATCATGAGAGTAGAGACTGGCGTTTGCAGCTATGTTTTCAATACGTACTGTAAATGGATAGGTTTTTTAAAAAAAATTTTGAGGGGGCAAGGCGAGCCAATGCTGATACAGCTGGGCTGCTCGCAGTAGATTTGAAGCAACCCGGGCCTGCTGCTGATACCAGACAGGAATCAACTGTTACGAAACACTGACATGTAGAAGGCCATGTGCTGCACTCTGTTCCCTTGGGATTCTGTTTACAAAATAAAGTCTGCTGATGCTATGGCTACAGCAACAAATAAACTGGCTCTGTTCTTTCATGCGGTCATACAGTTAAATTTCACTGGATGTTTTGAAATGTCCCTTACAAAGGATTTGCATCAGTTTTAATGTTTACTATGCTAAATTCAAGGAAATTCTCATGCTCTTCCTGATCTGGTTTCAGTGTGGATGCCTCACACCTTATCTTGTACTTTCCATTAAGCTCAGTCATGTGTCTTAGAATCCAGGAATCTGGTTTACAGCATATTGCAGTCAGTGTGACTGCTAATAATTCTGAGTATACAATTCTGGTTTCGTTTTTGGGGCCACGGTTGTAAAAAGACAGCCTATACTTAAACACAGCAGTGGAAAGGACAAATTGACAGTGATTTGAGCAGAAAAATCCTGTTGCAAGGGGCTCCCCTGCATAAATTGACATTGAATAGTTTGCTTCATTTCACAAAATAGGAAATATGAGCAGCATTGCGTAAGTCTTGGGTGTTGAACAATGAGATAAAAATCCTTTAGTCACTTGACAAATTTGGGTAGAGAACTCAATCATCATGACTGGAAATTCCCCCTGGAAGCATAATTTGTGTAATCTGAAGATCTATATTTAAAGTTACAAGAGAAGCAGCTTTAATTGTTCAATGAGCCATTTTTAGCTTCGGATGAATCATGTAACTGTTCTAGACTAATATTTTGAGGTGTGGAGTTTTTCCAAAATATGGATCAGTTGGTCAGGATTAACTAAAATGATGCTTAATGTTTTTCCGATAGCAAGTGCTTCTGGGGTCAAACAAAATGAAACAGAAGCTCCTGTCTCTTTTTAATTTATTTCTTAAGAACCGGGGTGGTGGTGGGAGAGCTGGCCTTCATATATAAATGACGAGTCCCCTCTGGTTTCTTTTCTGTAATGTCTTCAGTTTTAAACTTAAATTATGAATATGTTTGTGTAGTCTACAATCTTGGGCTCTGTTCTGCAGCTTTTTAGAGTTGCCTTTTAAGTAACAGAGAACTTAAGATAATTAACTTCAGCGTATAAAATGCAAGTAATGCTTATTGTCCCCACATAAGCGGGCCTCTTAGCAGCGTCTTTTAGTGTCTGCCAGGGATAAAAAAAAACCTGCTGTGTAATTTTAGAGTGCTTGAATGCTGGAGGAGATGGTCACAAACAGAAATCGTAAGTGAAATGAGAAAGGTCTAGTCTTAAGGATTTACTGTGTTTGTCATTGCTGAATTGAAATTGATCAGTCATTCAGTATCTACATTGAAGAGCACCTGGGAATTGATATAAATGCCATTTGGACCTATTTTTGTTTCAAATTATACCGCTTGAAGTAGGGCCAACTTTGCTGTTACAGCTTGCTATAGCGCAAAGATTTGAAATGGCAGCAGCCTTGATGGTAAAATTGCACTCACCCATCATGTGTTGGCGTCCTGGCTGGATGAATGCCCTCTTGTTCCTCCTTCTCGAAGAGTAGCTCATATAGCCCATTCAGGGCAGTCGGGCAATGGCAGAGAAAATATAAATGTGAACACACTGAACGACTGCTTGGAAGTGGTGAACAGCTTTGCTTCAGCAACCCCTTTAAAAGAACAAGCAAATTTTCTCACAGGTGGCCGAGTCGCAGCATGAGTGCTGCAAGATACACAGCAAGTAGATGCTTGTGGGACACCTCGAGAGCAGATGGAATCAGGCCCATATTTCTGCCTACGCAGCCTGTGCTACTTGGTTCAATTACTCTGAGGTGGGAGAGGGGGCACATATGTACTGCAGCTTGCTTGTAAGTGGCCCAGTCTCATTCCTTGCCTTACTAAAATGATTAATGTTCTAGTTAAATTAGTAAGAACCGCTATGACACGTGTTTCACAAACCACCTTTACTGGGTTTGAAGTACTTGAACGCTGCAGATCAACAAACCGTAATAGATTGGGGAAAGCATAAAAAAAGTTAATTAAACAAAACAAATTGCTTTTGTTCTTGTGTAGTGGTTTTTCTGGTACTTTGAGCCTGCCAGATATCCTTATGTCTTGAGTGGATTGTTTGTCACTAATGGGGAGCAGACCTCTAGTGTGTTTGGTGTCCATAGGAGCTATTAAAATACACTCCTAAATTTGTCTAGACGGGGGGGGGGGATTAGCTAATATGAAAGGCAGGTACTATACCTGACTCATCCAGGCATTCAGTACCTACGATTAAAATTAATTGGGGAGTGCATGTAAAGTAAGTCATGCAACATCTACTCACATATTCCCAAATATACATGGAGTCCTATTGAAACTTTCTCTTGAGATGTGTGTAATCCTTTTTATAAGGAGTGAGTAGTATTTCAGGCATGTTTCTATTTACTGAAGGCAGATGCTGAAGCTAAGCTGGTTTGCATCTGACCAGTGCCTGAATGAAAAATGTCTCATAACTTCCTGTGCCGCACCTTGCTGGAAGAAATGTAGGATATAAATGAAAACAATGAAGTATGTGTCCTTTCAGAATCTTGGCTCTATATTGTACTGCATTGCACATCAAATGTGAAAAATGGCTGCTCCTAAAATGGAGGGTGTCTTATTTCTTTCCCTTGCCATAAAACAATTGTATGCATCATGCTGAATGTTTCAGATTAGTAATATAGTTCTTCTGTTTCTTCTAGATGCGAATGAGCTGAAAGAGTGCCTTTATGTACTTGTGAAGGAGCAGCAAGCTCTAGCCAAGAAAACAGCCACCACCACACTCTCTGCTCTGAAGCTGAAACAAAGGCTTGCTATCTTAGAGCGCTATTTTATTGCATTAAATAGGACTGTTCTACAGGAGAATGTCAAGGTTAAGTGGAAGAGCAGCAATATCCCCCTGCCTGCAGTGGACAAGAAAAGGTAGTGTCTTTCTCAAAGAAATCTCTTCCCCTTGTAGAACACTGCCTTTCCCCCTTCGCTTATTGGTTACTATTTCGCTACAGTTTTGGTTCCTCAGTGTGGGGAAATATCAGCTGCTTATAATCTTTATTTTTGTGTGGACAAGAATATTAATGCGTTATGCAGCTGTTGAAACCAGATTGGTTGCAGGGTGGTAGAGCGGCTGTTTCCTGGCCGTATACCAAAGATGTTAGTGCACTGTTTGGATATTTTGGCGTAGTCAGGATTGATTTCTGGGTCTTAACATTTTGAAGAACATTTGTATTGACACTTAGTTTTAAGCAAGAGGTACATTATTCTCTAATCATCTTTTTGTTGGTTACAGTCCCAGACCTGTAGGCAAAGGTGTAGAAGGTCTTGCCCGGGTAGGATCCAGAGCTGCCCTTTCATTTGCCTTTGCATTCCTTCGGAGAGCTTGGAGATCAGGTATTGTTGGAAGATGCTGAGTGTGTATCTTATTAGGCTGGTAAACATTTTGCCATCTAACTGTTGTGTTGCATTTAGGTATTTTTTAGGGCTATCTATATCTGTCTGTCTGTCTGTCTGTCTGTCTGTCTTTCTGTCTATCTATCATCTATTCAGAGTAATTTCCATTGTTTAATCAGATTTACCCCCAGTTCATTCTCATTAGCAGACACTGAACGATGACTACCTGAGAAGTTGTGCACACTCATAAGTCTGCTGGTCTGGGGACATCTAGCAAGTTGCAGAATTTGTATAGGGACAGAGGAAGCGGACTTAAAATTGAGTCAGACCAGTGATCCATCTAGCTCAGTGTTGTCTAGCAGCAGCTTTCCAAGGTTTCAGACGGGGTTCTCTCCCAGCCCAGCCCACACATGCTGGCAATTGAACCTGGGACCTTATGCATGCGGAGTAGAAGCTCTACCATTGAGCTACAGTTCTGCTTTGACAAGCACAAGCCTTGCATATGAAGAACTGGTTACTTTGACTCCTTAGCCTTGTTTGCAAAGTGGTTTGTGGGTGATCTTCATTCTCTCAGCTTCCCAGAAAGAAGGTTTCTATTACTTCCATTTTATAGATGCAGGGTTATAGCAATGATGTGGCAATTCAATTTATGGTCTGGATTTCCACTGTGTATGTGCAGATCAGTTGTGAGGGAATGCCATTAATCTGAGTTGCACTGTACTACGAAACACCCTAACATGGCTAATGTTTTTAGGTGAGGATGCAGATCTTTGCAGTGAACTGCTACAAGAATCCCTTGATGCCCTACGAGCATTGCCAGAAGCATCCCTCTTTGATGAAGGAACAGTATCATCTGTATGGCTGGAAGTTGTGGAACGAGCAACCAAATTTCTAAGGTCTGTTGTAACTGGGTAAGTCTTTCTCTAAAGAGTGCTTGAACTTTTTTTTAAAGTCACATTCAAGGTTTCATACTGAACAATAGTTCCTGTGTTCTTTTCTTGAATGCCTAGATAGCTCTGTTGGTTAGTGCATCTGTCAGCCTAGATAGCTCAGTTGGTTAGAGCATGGTGCTGATAACTCCAAGGTTGTAGGTTCAATCCCTGTATGGGACTGCTGCATATTCCTGCATTGCAGAGGGTTGGACTAGATGATCCTCGGGGTCCCTTCCAACTCTACAATCTGATCTCTATGACCTATAAGGAAACTAGAGTTAAGCATTTGGGTATCACTTTTTTAATGTCTTGCAACGGCAATATGGTGAATATGAACTATGGCTTATATTTCTTTCTTTTTTAAATGGCGTACCCTTGGCTTATTCATAGAATATATATATATATATATATATATGTGTGTGTGTGTGTGTGTGTGTATGTGTGTGTGTATATATCTAAATGCATGTCAGTGTGGAGTAATAGCCTTGCTGCATTTAAAGTTTGCGTATAAAGAAATTAGTAATGGAGGAATGAAAAAAAACTTGCCTTACACCAAATCAGACCTTTAATCCATCTGATTCAATATTGCCTACACTGACTGGCAGTGACTGTCCCAGGTTTTGAAGAACTGTATATCCTTTTGGTACCTGATGAATGCCAGGATTGAACCGGGGGCCTGCTGCATGTGCTCCGTGGGCTGAGCTGTGGCCCTTTCTCTAAACTGGGAAAGAATTAAATCAGTGAAGTCGCTTAATTATGTTGTGAAATGTGTCTTCTGTCAAAGTACAGAATACGAAATGGTTTTTTGCTTTCATATATCGGAATATTTACCTTAAAAAAAAATTCCGCTTTTAAAATTAGGGACATCCATGGAGCTCCAGGAACAAAAGGATCTGGAAACATTCCGTTGCAAGACCAGCACTTAGCACTTGCTATACTACTAGAATTGGCTGTCCAGAGGGGCACACTAAGGTGAGTAATGCAAGGATTTCATCAGTTCAAAATCTGTTCACAAGTTACATCAACACTACAGTCTTGATTTCACCATTGTTAAAATTTGGTAGCAGTGGGGAGTTCTTTGTGAAATATAAGCAAGGTGAAAATGGTAGCAATGTGAGGTTTCTTCTACAATATTTCCAACTTTGGTCATTTCACCCCCTCTCAGCCAAATGTTGTCTGCTGTCATGCTATTGCTCCAACTCTGGGACAGTGGTACACGGGAAACGGACAATGAGCGATCAGCGCAGGGAACCAGTGCCCCCCTCCTTCCTTTGCTGCAAAGGTTTCAGAGCATCATTTGCAATAAAGAGATCAGCAGTACCGAAGAAGAGCTTCAGGTATGTACCTTTATGATGAGTTCATTTAGCCTGTGAGTCTGGAACAATATTTAATTGATGTTAAAGGGAACGTATTTATGTAGCTTTCCTTTACGGGGATACTGAACCTGCAGCCCTTGGCGTTATCAGCACCGCACTCTAGCCAAGTGAGCTATCTAGCTGACTTTAATTTTTGCTTTAGATGCTGTCCTACCCGCTGAGTCCAAATGAAAACTTCCTAAGGTATCTAATATTGCCACAGGACAATGAGCTGGCCATTGATTTAAGGCAAACAGCAGTTGTGATTATGGCTCACTTAGACCGCCTGGCTACTCCCTGTATGCCTCCACAGTGCAGTTCTCCAACATCACATAAGGTAACTTGCATATGCTGTCTACTAACAGCTTTCTGTGGATAAAGTTAACTGGTAAATTAAAATGTAACAAATCTGATTGGGATCTCAAGAGGCGCTTATGCTCATGCGAGGGGCTCAGTTTAGCCCAGTAACATTTTTTACTTTGAGCATCTGGCTTCTGCTACCACAGCCTGCTTTTATAGTTTTTTTTCCAAATCAGTTTGTCACACAGCATAGAGAGCTCCTTGAATTTCTTGTTCTGCTTCTGCTCATTCTGCATGGGAGGGTTTCATAGTTTTCTAGAGAAGGTTGAGGGACTAGAGTGGATGAGGGATGGCATTGCAAAGGCTTGGAGGTGCTGAAGTATGGGTTGAATCTCTGCCTGCTTCCCTTCCAAATCCTAATAGATAGACAAAGCAATCAAATATGGCCCTTTGTAACTTAACTTTGTCAGCCACTTACATCAACTTTTTAAATGTGCATACCAATTTCCAGAGAATAAAATACAATTGTGAAGTACATTAAAAGCAATTAAATTGAACTAACGCAATGCAAGTACTTTAAACCTTTTATCTGTTGTTCCAAAGCTTTCACCACCTTTAAAAAACAAAACCATATTTACTTACATTCCCCATTTTCTTTTGATAGCTTTGAGTCCATAAATCTGGAGCCAGTTGAAAAATTAGTTGAAGCACTGTAATTTCTAGAGATTCTGTTTGGACAGATGTTTGATAAAAGTTCTTAAATTATGAATTGCTTTCCAGGGCTCTTTGCAAGAAGTTATTGCGTGGGGTTTAATAGGATGGAAATATTATGCCAACGTGAGTGGTCCAATTCAGTGCGAAGGACTTGCCAATCTTGGAGTGATGCAAGTTGCTTGCGCAGAAAAACGCTTCTTAATCTTATCTAGAAATGGACGTGTTTACACACAAGCATACAATAGTGATACACTGGTAGGTGACTTCCGATTACTTCCTAATTTTTTTTAAAATAACTTGTAGCTATTAAAATAATGTTCTTGTTGCAGGTATGATGGAGCTCATGGTAGCAATATCTCCTTTTTTCACTTTGCCTGGCAATGCAGTATTCGTATCTGTTTTTAAAGAAACTCTGTTGTTTCATTTCTGGTGTTAATGAATACTGCCCTGAACTGTTTCCTGGACACAGCTTGCTGTATCATTTCTGCCTTTGTAATTGAGTACGGTATATGAAATGCGTTTTGCAAAGCTGATTTTGATCAATGGATGTGTTTTCTTCCTTCCAAGCTTGACGTGATGTGGAAGAAGTGTACATTATTACTAATACCGTTAGTTTTACTATTATTTATTTATTTATTACCTTCATGCATCTCCAGTCTCCCCATTTGTAAAAAAAGCAGCTGTGGGAACTCCCAATTGGTTTGTGGGACGAGGTGTAACCTTCCCCTTCACTTTCCAGTTATTTAAACCTTCCTGCTGCCAGTACTCTACTCTTAGCTATGAGAAGGATCAAAGATGCAATACTATACATACCCGTCTTCTCATAAGTGGCCGGAGTGAAATAGGGGAAGCAGTTCAGAGGGAAAGAAGTTTTGTTTTGTTTTGTTTTTTTAAAAAAACCCCTGAAGAAACAATATTCCCCAGTGGTGCAGTCCTTATCCAGTTTGAGGATTGGGTTCCTGGATTTCCCATGTAATTTGGATCTTGAAGGTTTCTAAATATAATAGTTTCTCAGAGCGTTCAGCTATTGAAACTTCTCGCCTTATTAATTCAATTGAAACCCATTTTCTAAAAAACCAAAACCAAAAAAGATATGACCTATAACTTCTTTGTATAAGGTTTCTTAATGCTTGTCTGTTTGCTTCCATTTTTCTGTAAGTCATAACATGTATGCATGTTTTTTTGTGTTGTTGAACTTCATAGGGACCTCAGCTGGTGCAGAGTCTTGCTTCTAGAAACATTGTCAAGATTGCCGCACACTCAGACGGCCACCACTACCTTGCCCTGGCAGCAAGTGGTGAAGTTTTCTCTTGGGGGTGTGGAGATGGTGGGCGACTCGGCCATGGAGACACTGTGTAAGTATCCTAGAATGCTGGTGACTTAAATGCATAATGAAGTAAAATAGAGTAGGATATTTGTTCTGCTTCTGCTGTGAATTGGGTGGCATTTCTTTTAAAACTTCATTTTACTTGGGTTCCCCCCCCCACTCTCGTCACCCCTTTCCCCGTGTCTTTTCTGTACTGGGCATTCTAAATTGCAGCTGTCTCTTTATTTTGTGGTTCTGATGCATATTGATCTACAGTAGACTCACTAGGAAGCCTTCATTCCGAATGGTTCAATAATCCAGTAGCTATCAAATTTCTATTTTCTTTGTAGAGAAGAGGTAACAATCTGGAAGACAGCTAGCCAGATAGTGAGTGAGTGAATGAATGAATGTGTGTTTTGTGTGTGTATGACTAAGTGATTTTGATGGCTCAGTTGATATTTCAGTTTGATAGTTCTGCATTCATGGGTTATTCTGATACCACCTCCTTCCTTCCTTCCTTCCTTCCTTCCTTCCTTCCTATTTGTTAATTATATTTCTATTCTGCCTTTTCTCCATGAAGCTCAAAGCAGTGTACATGGGGTCCCACACCCATTTATTTTCCTATCAACTCTGTGAGGTATTTCAGGCTGAGACTGAGTGACTGGCCCAAGATTGAGTAGGAATTGGAATTTGGTCTCCTCATTCTACAACTTGCTCCCTTCTCTGCATACTATGTTTAATCACAGGAGTCTTCAGTCAATTGTGTTTTTCTGTTACATCCGATCCATGAAATGATGCTTCCTGGGTTTGGAACAAGCTAGAATCCTTGCTTGTTCTGAACCCGGGTACCATAGTTTCTTGGTTCAGACATAATGGGAAACTATGTTTAACTGAAATCTTCTGGAGTAAACGTCTCATGCTAAGGAAGGAAAAGAGACTCCCTATGCAAGCACGAGGCTTCTAAAGCCAAAATAGGGTCATTGGCCCATTTTTCTGGGCATCTCAGTGGCCTGGCCTGGTTCAGATGTCACTGTAAATTGGGGTGGGTTGATTTTTCTGTACCTGGCACTTGTGTAGATAGTATATATTGCCTTCTTACAATGATGACTTTCAATGCTTTCCTGGTTCCCCCCTTTCCCCACAGCCCTTTAGAAGAGCCGAAGATGATTTCTGCTTTGTCTGGGAAGCAGGCTGGAAAGCATGTTGTACACATTGCCTGTGGAAGTACCTATAGTGCTGCCATCACTGCTGAAGGAGAGTTGTACACATGGGGGCGAGGAAACTATGGCAGGCTAGGTCATGGTATGTGCTTTTCTTTCTTTAAATTGTTTAAGTTGTGAAGTCTCAAGGTTTAAACGTGTCTTGGTATATAGCGCAGTAGTATCTAGTTTTTATTTTGTTCCAAAGGCTCCAGTGAAGACCAGACAATCCCAATGTTGGTTACCGGGCTGAAAGGACTGAAAGTCATTGATGTCTCTTGTGGGAGTGGCGATGCTCAGACTCTGGCTGTGACTGAAAATGGTTAGTGGAACAACCAATAGCATAATTAGCCCTGCCAGCTTTTAGTTAACACTTGGGATATTTGGGAAGCCATGTGCCTCTTTCTTGTTTCCGTTAGGATTTGTGTGCTAGCTTGAACTGTGTGTCCAACTGTTAATAAAATTGTTAGCCAAATATGCACAATGTGTGCCAGATTAATTATCTCTATTCTCAGAATATTGTGAAGCCAGGTGTGCAGTATTAATTTCTAGCTGACCATCTGGGTATATTATTTCTGGTTTTTTTAATCCCCCCCCCATGTTTATTTTGTTGCTGCTCATGGTCTAAAGATACAAAGCTGTTGCTACATCTAATGTAATTTACTTTTCCAGGTCAGGTGTGGTCTTGGGGCGACGGAGATTATGGAAAGCTGGGAAGAGGTGGCAGCGATGGTTGCAAAACTCCAAAACTGATAGAAAAACTTCAAGATTTGGACGTTGTCAAAGTTCGCTGTGGGAGCCAGTTTTCCGTTGCGCTTACGAAAGACGGGCAGGTCTACTCTTGGGGAAAGGGTGACAATCAGAGGCTTGGGCATGGAACAGAGGAACATGTTCGATATCCCAAACTGCTTGAAGGTTTGCAAGGTAGGCTGTGTTAACTAGAATATTGTAATTTTGAGAAAATGATGAGCTTAGCGCCCATTCTGTGCAAATTGGTGGGGAAAATATTTTTTAATATTTGAACCCTGGTCTCCCAGATCCTAATCCTATGCTTGAAGCACTACACCACATTGTCTTGTGGGCTTCTTGCTGGCATTTGATGGGCTTCTGTGAGAACAGAACGCTGGGCTAGGTAGGCTTTTGACCTGATCGATAAGGGCTGCCCCTACGTTAACTTAATTTTTTAAGAAGGGAGACACTTGGAAATCTTGGTTACTGGTGCAACAAACATTGCCATCCCTTGCTGATTTCTTGTTTTGTAGGCATTGCTAAAGAGAGAGCTCTCCTCCTCTAGCCAGGCTATAAGATGTGGTTGTAACACTGATCTTTCTCATTATCTGTATGTGTGCCCCCCCCCCCCCCAGGAAAAAAAGTAATAGATGTAGCAGCTGGATCCACCCACTGTTTAGCACTCACAGAAGACAGTGAAGTATATAGCTGGGGAAGCAATGATCAGTGCCAGCATTTTGATACCCTGAGGATCACTAAACCTGAGCCTACTGCTCTTCCTGGACTAGATTCTAAGCACATTGTTGGCATCGCTTGTGGGCCAGCCCAGGTAGGCTTCAATTTTACTGTTTTTTTAAAAATATATCTTTAGATATATAAAAATATAAAATAAAACATAAAAATATATTTAGATATTCCCATTGGAGTGGGAATCCTTGATTATGGAAGTCCCTTTTGTGATGCAGTTTCTCTTCTCAGTTACTACTTGCCTTTAATTCTAGTCTCTCCCCCCCACCCCACCCCCTGGCTTGGTCTTAAGTTTAACATTGCTGCATATCTTTTTGTATTTCCTTCTAGAGCTTTGCTTGGTCATCTTGTTCCGAATGGTCTATCGGTTTAAGAGTGCCTTTTGTGGTAGATGTTTGCCCAATGACATTCGAACAACTGGATCTCTTACTGAGACAAGTGACGGAAGGAATGGATGGCACTTCGGACTGGCCCCCTCCGCAAGAGAAAGAATGTATGGCTGTGGCTACTCTGAACCTTCTGAGACTTCAGGTATCTTAATGGTTGCTGAACTAAGACTGAAATTACAAAATCTGAACAATTGTGCGGATCACATTGACTTTTAAAAGTGCAATGGCCGTTGTATTTTGTGTTGACTGTTGATTCATTTATTACAAAAAAACCCTTGTAATTTGCCAAATACTTTGCAGTGCTAATCAATTCAGAAAGAGTTGTTTGTTACTCCAGTTTCCTTTCTGCAAACTGCAGTTTAAATAGCAGCAATTCTATGTTCAGCCAGGTTATTTATTACTGAGCTGGCACTGGAAGCTGTACCTGGCTCTCTCTCTCTCTCTCTCTCTCTCTCTCTCTCTCTCTCCTCTCTCTGTGTGTGTGTGTGTATGTGTGTGTGTGTATTGTCCAGTAGCACCTTAGAGACCAACTAAGTTTGCTACTGGTATAAGCTTTTGTGTGCATGCACTGGACAATTTTTTTTGTGTGCTACTGGACAATTTTTTAAATATATTTTGACTGCGTCAGACCAACACGGCTTACCTACCTGAATCTAGTTCTGCATAGCTCAAGGATACATTTGCTTTACCATGCCTTCCTGGACAGATTGGAGATATTCTGCTTTCATTTGCTAAATAACTTATACAGACGATGGAAATACATGTTTGGTGCTGCCAAACTGTTGTGCTGTATGAAACTTGGAAATAGAAAATGCTTCAGAATACTATTTCATCCCCCCCTGAATGGGTTTCAGCTTTATCACTGATAAAGAAACCTCTCTGTGTTTTGTCTTTCAGCTTCATGCTGCAATCAGCCACCAAGTGGACCCAGAATGTCTTGGTTTGGGATTGGGTAGTGTCTTACTCAACAGCTTGAAGCAGACAGTAGTGACTTTAGCAAGTAATGCAGGTGTGCTCAACACCGTTCAGACAGCTGCCCAAGCGGTGTTGCAAAGTGGGTGGTCTGTGTTGCTGCCAACAGCTGAGGAACGAGCGAGGGCTCTTTCGGCACTTCTACCCAGTGCAGGTATGCCTGGTCACGTGGGTGGGGAAGGAAGATGTTGCCTAAGCCGTTTTGTGCTCCCTCATATGCACCTGTATGTGTGTGTTGGCGTTCTAGTCAAGTAAGAGTTTCTGTCAATGTTTAGTTTCAGGGAATGAAACAAATGTAAGTCCAGGCCGTAGATTCATGATTGATCTTCTGGTTGGAAGCTTAATGGCTGATGGGGGTCTTGAGTCTGCACTGAATGCTGCGATCACTGCAGAAATCCAGGTATGCTTACTTTGTACAACTTGTACATTCTGATGAAATGGAAAAGATTACTGTTGGAAACCGGTTAGTTTCAAACTAGCCCCTGTTTTTTGTTGTAATATAAAAGAGTGGAGTGAATATTTATTTTGTTTTGAAAGGATTAGAAAAGACTGCGTAAGTAGGTGGGCATTTCACGTAGTAGATTAGAAAGCTGGTTGTGTCATTCCAGATCAACCTTGCTTTTCTATTGATTGAAAATATCCAGAGTTAACTGTATCACTTGTAACTTTTTGTTTAAGAGGCTTTCTCTCTGTGTAGTCTGACCCTGCCTAGAATTTGGTGCCTCAAGCCCTCAAAAGTTTAGACTTGTGCATGAGGGTAATAACCATGTAATAGCTGCATATTACACATAGCAAAACCTCTTCTGTAGCTGCTTGGAAATCTATGAAAGTACCACTGGCATTGCTGTGTCTTGTGAGGAGGGAAATGGCATCTCAGCTCTATCCTGCTGCTCTCTTCCTGAATAGAAGAACTTGGTCATGACAAACAAACATACAAACAAACAAACATGCATAGTAGATAAGTAATTCTGAAAATCTTAACTTCTTATCACCTGGATAGTTGACGTTGCCCTATAGTGGAAGTCTGTTTTCCATTTTCACACCTCTTGTTGATATTGAGAAATGTGTGGCTTATAAAACCATAGCCATCATTCTTCAGATGAAGAAATTAATGCAGCTATCTTTCTGGACAAGTTTCTCCATTACATCCATATAGTTCACTTTGAGGAAGTGATGAGAAAAGACGGGACAGCATCTTTTCAATGACAAATAGTTCCTTTGTGCCTGATGCTTTCATTTCCACAATTATCCAACCTACGTGGGTTCAGGATTCTTTGAGCAGTGACTTATTTATTCAGTATTATTGTGTCCTTGGGTTCAGCTGCTCATTCTACTCAAATTATTTCCAGTGCAGTCTCTGTTGCTTTCTGTTCCATGAACCAGCCATGTGGTCCTAATACCAATGCCGGACTGCTAACTTTACTTCAGAAGGAAAAATCCAATAGAATATACTGTAGTGTGTAGGAATGCCATTAATTCAGGCTTCCGTGGCAGAACATTCTGTGTTTGTTTTTTTTAGTGGACATGACTCCCATTCGTTTCAGCTACAGTATAGAATGTTTACTGGTTTCACTTTCAACTTTTCATTTTGTAGGATATAGAGGCAAAAAAAGAAGCCCAGAAAGAAAAAGAAATTGATGAACAGGAAGCAAACGCATCAACACTTCACAGGAGCAGAACACCATTGGACAAAGACCTCATTAATACTGGGATCTATGAATCTGCAGGAAAGCAGAGCTTACCTCTGGTTCAGCTAATTCAGCAATTATTAAGGTAGTTTTTCAGCAAGGCTATTTACTGAATCATTACCCTTTTCCACATTTTATTCTTTTAAAAAACAAAACAGAAAACCTCTGGCCTCTGTTTCCTCCTATGCTGCTTCTTTGTTCCTGGGCAGTCTTTTTGTTGTTGTTGTTAAAGTTTACTGTGTGGTAATTATCAAGGTATAAGAATCGCGTGCGTATCCTGGGTTATCACTGTATGGTATTGGGGTTAGCCATTTTAAAATGGAAGAACTGTTCTGAGAATAGCCAAGCCTTTAAGCATACCTAAAGTAGCTTTTTGGCTTTCAGCCAGTGTGCTTTATATTATCCAATTTGATACTACTTTGTACCTAAGAACACATAACCTACATTAATGCAATAGATTTTAGTAAGAATATCATATTGCCCAACACTTCAGCACAGTACTTCTCTTACAGCAGCTTATTTTGTCAGCACTGATGGAACTGGGGATGATGTAGAAAAATAGATAATCTTCATTTTTAGGAATACAAAACAAATTGCTCTTCTGAGACTATAATTGTTCCAACGTAGCCAATCAAAATGCCTGAGCTTCCTGACTCCCAAGAATCACAACAAAATCTTAGTTTGTCCCTAGTTAGTTGTTACCTGTTTATTCAAGATGTCTTTTAAAACCTTCTTTAAAACATTATTCCCATCAGGAACATTGCTTCCCAGACGATAGCTAAACTGAAAGATGTGGCTCGCCGTATTTCTTCCTGCTTAGATCATGAACATTACAATAAAGAGAGGTCTGCTTCTCTAGACTTGCTGCTGCGTTTTCAGCGTTTGCTTGTGAGTAAGCTGTATCCAGGCGATAGTGTTGGCCAGATCCCAAATACATACAGTAAGTAGTACTTCTTTTTGGCTATTGTTAGCATGCTGTTAGGGACCCAGGTGGTGCTGTGGGTTAAACCACAGAGCCTAGGGCTTGCCGATCAGAAGGTCGGCGGTTTGAATCCCTGCGACGGAGTGAGCTCCCGTTGCTCGGTCCCAGCTCCTGCCCACCTAGCAGTTCGAAAGCACGTCAAAGTGCTAGTAGATAAATAGGGACCGCTCCGGCGGGAAGGTAAATGGCGTTTCCGTGCACTGCTCTGGTTTGCCAGAAGCGGCTTTGTCATCCTGGCCACATGACCCGGAAGCTGTCTGTGGACAAACGCCAGCTCCCTTGGCCTATAGAGCGAGATGAGCGCCGCAACCCCAGAGTCGGACACAACTGGACCTGATGGTCAGGGGCCCCTTTACCTTTAGCATGCTGTTGACGTCCATTTAAAAACTGTGTTAAAATAGCTTTTTCAAACTGCTACTTTACTCTGCAAGTTAGCTGTGTTTAAATGCTTTAATAGTTAATAATAACAAGCCCTTTTCAGGTTTTGACTTTCTAGATGTTGCTTATGATATTTAAAAATAATGGTTCTTTTTATTTTTTTGACAGGTCCTGAACTTTTAGGAGTTGGTTCTCTGTTGAAGAAATACACAGCCCTTTTGTGTACACATATTGGAGACATTCTGCCTGTAGCGACTAGCATTGCATCCACCAGTCACAGGCATTTTGCAGAAGTATCTCGCATTGTAGATGGAGACCTAACAGGTACTGACTCGTCTTGTCCTTTGTTTTAGAGCCCGTCTAAAGGGTTAACTCTTCCAGAGCTTAGCTGAATGTCTCTATTTCCCCTTAGGTGTACTTCTTCCAGAGTTGGTCGTATCTATAGTACTACTTCTCAGTAAAAATGCTGGGCTCATCCAGGAAGCTGGTGCGATTCCTTTGCTGGCTGGTCTGCTAGAGCATTTGGACAGATTCAATCATTTAGCTCCTGGTAAAGAGAGAGATGACAATGAAGACTTGGCTTGGCCAGGAATAATGGGTATGTTCTTTCCTGCAAACGCTTAGAACACTTGCTGGATCTTTCTAGCAGAGCTTCTAGCTTGCCTTTGCAGGTAGGCTTCAAAAGCTTTGTCTTGGCACAAAAACTACTTGCAACAGGTTACACTGTTATGTAGAATTTTCCTTGCTCTTCGATTCTTCACTCTTTTGGTTGGACCTTTTGGTTGTGAACCATAGCAATAACATGTATTTTTTTCACCTGTTAGGTTCATTTTTTACAGGGCAGAATTGCAGAAACAATGAGGAAGTGACACTTATACGGAAAGCCGACTTGGAGAACCACAATAAAGATGGCGGCTTCTGGACAGTGATTGATGGCAAAGTGTACGATATAAAGGATTTCCAAACCCAGTCCTTAACAGGAAGCAGTATACTTGGTGAGATGTCACTTTGCTAACAAAACAGATACTAAACAGATTCCTATCTTGTTCGGTTGCCTCCTTAACAGTTTGTTCCCTGGTTTCTTTTAGCTCAGTTTGCTGGAGAGGACCCAGTTGTAGCTTTGGAAGCAGCTCTGCAGTTCGAGGATACAAGAGAATCGATGCATGCCTTCTGTGTCGGCCAATATATGGAGGTAAGAGGGTTTTCCAGACAATTGCTAGCGGGCACAAAGGACAGGTGGGGAGCTCACCCCATTGTGGGGATTCGAACCGCTGACCTTCTGATCAGCAAGCCCTAGGCTCTGTGGTTTAACCCACAGTGCCACCTGGCACCTCACTCTTAATCAGGGCTTTTTTCAGCCGGAACTCACAGGAACTCAGTTCCGGCACCTCTCAGGTGGGCACCATTTCCTTTATAAGAGAACAAGGGAAGTGTTCATGGTGAGTCCCAGCACCTCTTTTTCTAGAAAAATAGCACTGCTCTTAATTAATTACCTTTGTGATTAGACAACTATCCAGTTTTTATGAATTCCTGATGTTGAGGTCTGGTTTTTTTTCTTAGTTTTTAAGAAAGGAAAGACCCACCCACCTCAGCCTTCCCCACCCTTTTCCAAGCTGCTTGTTGATTTCCCTCATAGGCCTGTATAAAGACAACAGAGCTATATTTCTAGCGTTCAGCTGTGACTGTGGGTTAGGACAGTTATTAGTCTTTCTCTATGGTTGGATCCCTTCCCGTCCTTTGCCCTTCCTGTGTTTGTCTCACATTACAATTGAATACCATGTTCAGGTTCCTGATGATGTTTTTTTGTTAAACTCAAAACTCTTCAAGTAGCTGCACATCACTTGATTATGAAGAGGTTCCCCCCCCCCCCATGGATCGGGGAATTTGGTATTAGTCTATATATCTGTCAATCAGTACGATATCACAGCTCTTTTGTTCTTTTCTTCTTTTGTTGTAGCCTGACCAAGAAGTGATTACTACGCCAGATACTGGTAGTCTATCGTCGCCTCTCATAGACACTGAAAGAAATTTAGGACTACTTCTTGGTCTGCATGCTTCATATCTGGCAATGAGTACACCCCTTTCTCCTGTGGAGGTTGAATGTGCCAGTAAGGATATCTTTATTCCAATTAAATGTAACTAATATGAAATTGGGGATGTGCTCATATTTTTAAGTCCATGTTTTAGTGTTAACCCACTAACCACAGTAAGTGATTTAGTGCTATACATCAGAGGTTTTCAACCTTTTTGAGTCCATGGCTCCTTGGACCAACTACATTCTTTCTGCAGCACCCCTGTGGGGCTCAGGAGCCCAGTTACATCACCCCTTGCCTGCAGACCTGGCAACCTCTCACCTTTTTTTGAGCACTCTCCCTTGTGGAGTGTTCCTTTAGCCTCCTCTCCCCTCTCCTTAGGAGTTGTCCAGACAGCTGCTGCAGCCGTCCTTGGTCTCTGAGCTGCCCCCCACCCCAATGTGTCTCAAAGAGAGGTTCCTCCCAGAGGCACCATTTGTCTGGGGAGCTTATAGCCAGGGCTGCTACAATAAATAACTGTGCAAGCCTTGGTGAGGCAGAGATGCAAGAGGGCATCAGAGGAGGGAGGGAAAGAAAGAGGGACAGAAGCCAATGTTGCCTGCGGCACCCCTGACCATCATTCAAGGCCGTCATTCAGGGTGCAATGGCACACTGGTTGAAAACCGCTGATATATATGTTTACTCAAAAAGAAAGCCCAACGAGTTCAGTGGAACTTACTCTGGGGCATAGCTGTCAACTTTCCCCCTTTTTAAAGGGAAATTCCCTTATTCTGAATAGGATTCCTCGCAAGAAAAGGGAAAAGTTGACAGCTATGCTCTGGGGTAAGTATTTATAGGATTGCAGCCTTTATAACACAACTTGCCCATCATTTCTGTGGGCCAGTATGTAAAGCTGCAAAACAATTTCTATTCAAAGCATAATTCAATTCAGTAATTTTTGGGATAGAACTATATGTATGTGCAACAAGTTAAGTACTTATGTAATGAAGTGAAAACAAGAAGCAAACTATCTTGGAGAAGGACAATTATTCTATAAACTGTTAGTATACTACTTTGTTTCAAAACTGGCAGATGGTCTGACTTGGGAGAAATTATTGCTTTCCATGCATGAGTAAATGCATGGGCAAGGCTGAATAATGCAATAACAGGTGTCTGATCCCCAAAAGTAGCTTAGTTCGAGTTTAGATTGACGTGCATTGCTGCTGTCTTAACATTTAAAAAAAGGATAGTTTGCTTTTGTTGTATTTTAAATTTTGTGTGCTACTTTTTGTGCTCAAGGTGGAGTAAAATAATGTGCTAAAATTTGTTGAAAATATGGGGCCAAATTACAGCTATTGATTAAGATGAACTATATCATGGTGTGGCCAAAGCTCAGTAATGCACCTGCTTTGCTTGCAGAAGGTCCCAGTTCAGTCTTTAGCATCTCCATTTTCAATAAAACCTAAGTTCAGGTAGTAGGGAAAAGACCTGCTGCCCGAGACTGGAGAGCCCTGACAATTGGAGGAGATTTTATTGATCTAGATGGGTTAACTATTTTTCTCGTTTAGTATCTGGAACTAATTATTTTTAAATTATTTGAAGCAAAAAGGGAGCTTCCACAAAACTGTTTCTGAAAGAATCCTTTAAAACATACATGCATCAAATATTGCATATAACTTCAGGGTAGACCATTGAATCCTCTTTTCTTAAGCAGAAGAATTACACTTTTACCTGCGTAAGAAAACTGCAAAAGCAACGTGCTTCAATGTCTTCCTATACCTTCCAAACTATTCCCTTAAAAAAAAATAATGCTTGTAACACACTATTTTAATCTATTTCTTTTCTTCTTGTAGAATGGTTGAAGTCTTCTATTTTCTCTGGAGGCTTGCAAACTAGTCAAATACATTACAGTTACAACGAGGAGAAGGATGAAGACCACTGCAGCTCTCCTGGCAATACCACCCCCAACAAATCAAAGCTGTATTCCCACCGACTGACCTTGAGTGACCATTCACAGCCATTTCTGCAAGCGATCGCAGACAACAACATCCAGGACCACACGGTGAAGGTAACAGTGCACTGTGTGAAGGACATAGGCTGATGCTTCCTACCCTGGCCATAGCCCTCTAAGGAGACAAAGTTGGATGGATTATCTCACTCTAGCCATTGAAATGGTCGGTGGGATTCTTGGCAGCTGGGAACCACGAGTCTCTTAGTTTGTAGGAATACCAGGGATTATTATGCAGTTGACCTCTGTACTCCTGTCCAGGGACCCAAGGCAAGAGCTCATTGGGTGCATTGGGCCAGAATCTGCATTTTATCAACTGGCAGTGGACTTTGTCTTTGGGAACATTTGACTCTCAGTATTTTTTATTAACCAAAGATGGGGAGCCTGAAGCCCTCCAGTTGTTACTTAGCTGCCATTATCACTGACAGTTGGCTTTGCTGGCTGAGGCTTATGGGAGTCCAACAATCTCAGGGGAAGGCATGATTTTCCACCCCTGCTAATACAGATTTTTGTTTCCTCTTTCTCCATTGTGAGCTGAGTAGTTCCAGGCCTCCTTGTCAATAAATCATAACAGGGCAAAGTGTTACCTTGCTAATAGGAATAGGAACACCTGAATAATTCAAATAGTGTATGTGTAGCAAATCATACAAAAGGCCTCTGGTTGGGTTCTTCTCCACAGGGCATTTTTCAGTTCTCTTCTTGACTGGTGGCTGCTTTTAGTTTTGCTGATTGTTGCCTTGATCCATACTACTCATTGAGGGTGTTGGAGCTACTACAACAGCTCTAATTCATCTCTCCCTCTCACCCCCAAACCCTTTCTCTTCTGAGTATGCCAGGAAAATAGCATCTGCCAACCACCACCTCTGAAAAATTCTGCCGAATAACATAAATAAAACCATGTGTGAAATATGAAGTACGCTGTTCATCTAGCTGCCACTTTTTCCTTATGTTTGGTGTCTTTGTGTATGATATGAAGGAATGCCGTGTCTTTTTATCCTAATTGGTTACCAGTGTGGCTTGCTTTGGGTGAGGAAAAATGGATTGTGGATTTCCCACAGATGGAGAAATGCATCCAAGAATGCTTCTTAAGTAACGCCTTGAAGAAATATTATCTCTTGGGATTATGCCATAGAAGGCAAATGAAACTAGTATCATGTGGCCTACAAGGGATGGGTTGTAATTACTGTAGTAACTTTTGGAGAAGCTTTGCCTGTTAAGACTTGTAGCTTTGTTGAGTCTTTATTTGAAATTACCTCATTTGAAAGTATAGCATACAGAAAATGTAAGGAGAGGAGCTGCGATTTTTGGCTTTAGGACCAGACCTGACTTTGGCCATCCATATTCTACAGAGGTACCTCTGGTTAAGTACTTAGTTCATTCCAGAGGTCCGTTCTTAACCTGAAACTGTTCTTAACCTGAAGCACCACTGAAGCACGATTTCTGTTCTTATCCTGAAGCAAAGTTCTTAACCTGAAGCGTTATTTCTGGGTTAGCAGAGTATGTAACCTGAAGCATATGTAACCCTAGGTACCACTGTAGTGGCCTCCAGGTTTTACTTCCGTAATGCAGCATAAGTACACTGCCTCTTGAAGACAACCCAGAAACTTAAATGGTTTCCAAATTTGGCTTCCAGCGTTTTGACTCCTTGCCCAATTGCTCCTGGGTTCAGTCAGCTCGCCAAAGTCCTAAATCTTTGAAGAGACTTTGGTTCTCCAGAGGTTGCTGAACCACAACTCCCATCAGCCCCTGCAAGCACAGCCATTCAGTGGTAGGGGCTCTGGGAGTCATAGCTCAGTGACATTTGGAGGGGCCAAAGGTCCCCACACATGATGAAAGGTTTGGGGCAAAATATTTAAAGAATCTCCTTCTATATGAAGCTGCCTGAGTGCTTCATTCTTCATTTAAGGCCTTGCTTCAGGTGGTGTCATGATCAGAAATGTGTCAGGTGGGTTACCAAGTCTTGAGAGCTACCACTGAAAAGACCTATCACTGCCTGTATTTTATCATCCTGTCAGAGGAATTTGGGGCTATTACAGAATACTGCTTTGCCGGGGGGGGGGGGAGACCTGTGGCTCTCTGGTGGGCTCCATCTCTCAAAAGACACATTCAGTGCTGCCAATACTCATGAAAGATGACACTTGTAGTTCAGCTACATTTGGAGGGCCAAAAGTTCTTCACATCTGCTTTTATAGTGATTTGATGCTGCTCCTGTTTTCAGTTCTTTTTTTTTCATTTCTTAAGCTTGCATTGTTTGCAAGAGGGTTTTTTTTTTTGGTCCCACTGTTTTACAGTATTTTCTCTCTCTGCATATGTTTCTGCCTGTGGAGGATAATATCTGTCTGTCTATCTATCTATCTATCTATCTATCTATCTATATCCCACGGTAAATCTTCAGAATGCCACAACTCTTTGCTCAGTTTTTTTCTTGTACAGCGTACACGCAGCATTATAGCACTATCAGGGACTCTTAGTAGCTCATAGGGACAGAGTTTGAAATGATTATCAGTCAGAACAAGCTTGCAAATATTTGTTAATTTTTTATTATTATAAAAAGTATCGTCCGCTGCAGTGCATGGATACTGCAGTGATATTTCGACTAAGCGTGTTCATTTTTGTGCAGGACTTCTTATGTCAAGTGGAGAGGTATTGCAAACAGTGCCATTTGACAACACCAATTACGTTCCCTCCAGAGCACCCTGTGGAGGAAGTAGGACGTCTGTTGCTATGCTGCCTTCTAAAGCATGAGGATTTAGGTATCTACATTTGACAAACAATTGTTCTGAAATTCTTACTGTATTATTTTGAATTGCAATGAGATCTTCTCTCTCATTCCCCCTCTTAAAGGTCACGTAGCACTCTCGCTTGTTCATCCTGCTATGCTAGGAGTTGACCAAGTTAAACATCGTGTACTTCCAAAATCTGTAGCAGATGTGTGTCGTGTTGTCTACCAAGCAAAATGCTCACTGATCAAGGTAAGCATCAGACCAAAGAATCACTGGTACCCTTTCTTGAGACATTAGGTGTTACTGTTACTTTACTAACAGAGGGATCTGTTTGCATTGTCGTTTTAAGACTCACCAGGAACAAGGAAGATCTTACAAAGAGGTTTGTGCCCCAGTTATTGAGCGTTTGAGGTTCCTCTTCAATGAATTGCGTCCGGCAGTGTGTAATGACCTCTCCATTATGTCCAAGCTTAAAAGTCTAAGTTCTTTGCCCCGATGGAGAAGGGTAGTTCAGAAGATAATTAGAGAGCGAAGAAAAAAGAGAGGTAAATGTTTTGAAATACAATTTCTTGTTGAAGGCCAGAGACTGTTATGCATTTTGTCAGTTGGCTTGTGAGGTAGAATACAATAGATGCTTGCTTCATTCTCAAGCAAGACTTTTGCATCTCATTAAAAAAAATTCCATAAATATATCTCTTGCTAGATCTCAGTTAGTACTATGTGGGCTCTATCTAATTGCAAACGACATAGTGTAATTAGAAATTGGAGGGGTACAGTTCAGGGAGAGGGGAAAAGAAGGGGTGTCTACTTGCAGTTGTGTGTCACTCTGAATTCTTACATTTTCGTAAAGCAGTGTTTTCTATGGAAGCTCCTATTTTTCTTGGTAATTTTTTTAAAAAAATAGTTTTGCTCATGCTTTTGGAAGTGGATAAACGTGACACAAATTTGATGTACAGTGGCACCTTGGTTCTGGAACAGATTAGTTGTCGAACAAATCAGTGTTCTGGTTTGTGAACGTTTTTCAGAAGCCGAACACCTGACGCGGCTTCTGCTTGAGTGCAGGAAGCTCCTGCAGTCAATTGGAAGCTGCGCCTTGGTTTTGGAACGGTTCCGGGAGTCAAATGGACTCCCGGAATGGATGTAAGTTCGAGAACCAAGGTTCCACTGTATTGAAGTAACATTTTAACTGTATTTTGAAACGGTATGTAACCCACTCTGGGGCCCAAGGGTGAAGGGGGCACACT
Source organism: Lacerta agilis (assembly GCF_009819535.1). NCBI lineage: Eukaryota > Metazoa > Chordata > Lepidosauria > Squamata > Lacertidae > Lacerta > Lacerta agilis. Next base: position 70,314,749 of record NC_046315.1, read on the forward strand.
AAATAAATAAATAAATAAATAAATAAAGTATGTTTGCTTTATGTCTTGCTGCTAGTCCCTAAAAAATCTGAGCCGTCTGATGTGGAAGAGTCCAAAATTGGGAATGAGGAAAGTGATTTGGAAGAGCCTTGTGTCATACCTCACAGCCCTGTGACAGCTGATAAAAGGCCCTTGTCAGCCAAATCGCCCAAGGTATGCAGAGTATCAAGTACTAAATTTGGACCAGCTGCACAGTAGCTGACGACCATTCAGAATATGGGAACGTGGCAGCTGAGTGTCAGGCAGTATGTTTATCAATGCGGTAGTCATGTTAGTTTGTCACTGTGAAAACAAGCGCATTAGTCTGTTGCTGCAAAAGCAGCTGCGCAAAGAGAGAGATGAATTACATTATTAACAGTGGTCACTCACAAAACAGTAGATAACACAATATGTATGCATCTTTGTGGCATACGTGCTGCCACAGGCGCGCTCTGTAGAGGAAAGTTGTGCATTTGGATATCCTTGCTGAACCTTACTTTGTATATACATGACACGCTAGTGTGCAAGGACTTCCTCACAGTCACACAGAGAGGATCTCTAGTTGGGTGTTTAAGTGAACTGGCACCAAGTCTTGGCTGAACTTCCTTTGTGTCATAAATGTAGATTTTAAATGTCATCATTGGCCTTCCTTTGTAGCTAAAGGTAATTCCTTCTGCCTGTTGAATTCTACCTTTTTAAGTTAAAAAGTGTCGCACTTTTTATGAACTTCCTTTGTGTCATAAATGTAGATTTTAAATGCGGTGTACGTAATAGGTCACATTTGTAAAACCTTTCTTGGTCATAGAACTTAGTGCTTTAAATTTTTCTATATTAACGTGCCACTGTGGGGCAAGCATTATTTTCAGACTGATTTCTTAGGTTATTAATTCAAGTGTAAATGTGCATTTTGTTTTTTCTAGGATAAATGGCAGCCGCTGATCAACACAGTTACGGGTGTTCACAAATACAAATGGCTGAAACAGAACGTCCAGGGCTTATATCCCCAGTCTGCTCTTCTCAATACCATAGTTGAATTTGCTTTAAAAGAAGAGCCCATTGATGTTGAAAAAATGAGGAAGTGCTTACTAAAGCAGGTAAGGCATGGCTCACTTCATATGGCGGGGCCTTACTGCGTAAAGATCTTACACAGAGAAAATCGTTACCTCCTTTCTCTCTTGTTTTGTAGCTAGAAAGAGCCGAGGTTCGTTTAGAGGGCATTGATACAATCCTAAAGCTGGCAACCAAGAGTTTCCTGTTGCCTTCTGCACAATACGCTATGTTCTGTGGATGGCAAAGACTTATTCCGGAAGGAACCAACATAGGGTAATTTTCGTTCTCCCTTGCATCTCACACTTTCTCACCTAATCTGGCTCTTTGTTGTGCTGTTTAGGTGAAGCATAGGGGTTTCACAGGGGGACCATGGGAACTTTGACGGTGAACACAAGCTCCAGTATGGCACAGGTGGAGCACTAGGTGATGATGTTCATGGTCCTGGTATAGCATTTATGTGTCATAGGAGCACCTTGTTTCTTACAGTAGTAGTGGTGGGAAACCTCCAGTCTGCCAGGCATCCCCCATTTGGCCTGCATTGTATTTTGGCTCAAACTATGGCCACTTGCCCATCACTTTGACATCATATAATGTCAGGCGCGGGACAGGTAAAGCCGCAGCACCAAATTCCAACGCAAGAGTCTGCACTCCCACTTCTTCCTTTGCAGTCGTGGGTTTAAATTTGAATCGCCAGATGTCATATGACATTGGGTGATGGTCAGGTGGGGGCAGCTGCATGCAGAGTGGTCCAGGTCTGGGTTCAGCCGCCTGACCAGATCCTACCCTTCTCCTTGAGCTAATGCAAATGTGTCCTTGGAAAGTCTTGCAAAGGCACAGAAGGTGGGGTTCTGAGAGGGTTTGAACAGCAGATGGTCAGCTTTTTCTTGCTTGCGTGTGGCCCCCAACACTGTTGTCGCACTTTGCAGCAGTATCCGCTTGTGATGCAAAATAGGTGTTAAGGTAGGTTACAATTCTGAAAACGCTGGAAATCATGGCTTGCTTGTTATCCACATAGGGAACCCTTAACAGACTGCTTAAAGGATGTGGATCTGATTCCGCCTTTCAATCGTATGCTCCTGGAAGTTACTTTTGGGAAGTTGTACTCATGGGCAATTCAGAACGTTCGGAACATCTTGCTTGATGCTAACAACAGGTTCAAAGAACTAGGTGAGTATTACCAATACTCTTCTGTAACTTAAAAATAAAATAAAAACTCCAATTGGTTTACTTTTCTTTTGTGTCTGTTAGTTGGGTGCAAGTTGCTGAATTTCCACGAAGTTTCAAAAGTATTTTTTGCACATCTTGCAGCCACCAAATCGTGCCTGTGTATCTGACGCTCCTTTCTCCCCCTAACCACCTATCCAAAGCTGGCTGTGGGACATGGCATATTCAGGGATGTTGTTGGGGTTGTACTTACGCTCTTCCATGTTGCTTCTGGGGAGTTTAGTTTCTTAGGAGAAAGATGGAAGGAAGTGAGCCCTCTCTCCTGAGGTGCACATTCTGGGAGGTACTCGTCGCTTTGGCTCATAATCTCGTTCCTCCTTTGAAGATTTGGCTATCAAGCAAATTTTTGTAGTGACCATACATCCAGTGAAATGTGGTTTTGTATTTGCAAGCCTTACTTAGATGAAGTGCTGTCATGTGAATCTGTTCTTTCCTTGGAGAGCCTGCTGGGAATTTCTGAAAACAGAGGCAACTTAACTAGTAAACCAGTTCCAGGAGCAAACTAAGAGTCATCTCAAGGTCATTTACTTGAGCTGATAAGCAGCCATTGCCTTGCATGTGTCTGTTAAAATGTATCCTATTTCTCTGCTAGGAATCCAACCTGTTCCCCTACAAACCATTACCAATGAGAACCCTGCGGGACCAAGCCTTGGGACTATTCCACAAGCACGTTTCTTATTGGTCATGCTTAATATGCTAACCCTGCAGCATGGTGCAAACACCATGAACCTTCTTCTCAATTCTGGCATGTTGGCACTGACGCAAACCACATTGCGACTGATAGGTACGTTTGCTACTTGGGAAAGACCCATCTCACCTGTCATTTCATTGTTGGGAATAGAATGTTTGGTCTGCTTTAGAAGTCTTAGAATATTTCCTGCCGGAGGTGGTCTTGTAGTAAGTTTAAAGCTTACTGGGAAATGATATACAATGAATTGAAAAGGATGTTCAAAATACCTTTTGTAAAAAAAACCCAGAAGCTTTTCTTTTGGGAATTATAGGGACAGAACTACATAAATTGTATAGAAACATATTCGTGTATGCTACTACAGCAGCAAGAATGCTACTTGCCCAAAAGTGGAAAGAAGCAGAAGTCCCAGTAAAGAAAGAATGGATACAAAAACTTATGGAATATGCAGAAATGGCGAAACTTATTGGAATAAGAAAGCAAGATAACAAACTTTTTATAAAAGAATGTGGAAATGGTTTATAGAATATTTACAGATAAATTGCAACAGATAAAACATTAGCAGGATTATTGTAATAACCTGCAGTTTCATAAGAGTATATATTTGAAGTAGATCGTTAAATGAGCAAATTAAATGAATTTGGATATCCAGAAGATATTAAAAAGTAAATTTAAGGAACTGCAGAAAGGACGGGGGAAGGAAGTCAAACTTTGAAATGTTAAATTGATTGTAAAACTAATGAAATGTATAAACTTGAAAAGTATAAATAAAAACTTTAAAAATAATTTAAAAAATAGAATATTTCCTACCACTGAACTATGCCTCTTCGGCTTTCCATGTTGAACAAAAGTATTACTTTCTTGTGGTGACTGCTTTGGAAAGCTGGAATAAGTTACTACTTTTGATATTAGTTCTCTGTTAATGGCTGCAAGATCTCAAGATACCTCTCATTAAATTAGGGCCTAGTTTGGACAACGTCGAGGAAGATATGCTTGCTTCGTCCCGTGGTGTTTCTGCTACAGTCCTAGAAGAGTCCAGGAAGGAGACCACTCCAGTTCAACTTCCTGTTTCAGGGCCAGAGTTGGCAGCCATGATGAAGATTGGCACCAGAGTGATGAGGGGGGTGGACTGGAAGTGGGGAGATCAGGTACTGCTTGCCTGTGTCTGCCATATATTTTATTTACTGGATATCAGTTCAATCTATGATCTTAATTATTGGCCATATATTTTAAAACTTTCTTGTATTACTTCTGCTCTTTCCTTCAGGATGGCCCTCCTCCAGGCTTGGGGCGCGTGATTGGAGAATTGGGTGAAGACGGCTGGATTCGAGTTCAGTGGGACACTGGCAGCACCAATTCTTACAGGATGGGGAAAGAGGGAAAATACGATCTCAAGCTGGCTGAACCACCACCTGCTTCTCAGCCTACAACAGAAGACTCGGACACAGAGGATGATTCTGGTAGGGTGTTTTTGTGCTGAACACAGTGGTAATGTAGCTACCAAGCAGTAAGTAAGTGGTTTGAACAAATAGGCCTTGTTCTACTCTCACCTTGCTTTTCAAGAAAGAGATCCAACTAATTTAGAGAAGCCGAACACTTGGTAGTTTTGTAGTTATAGGTATTCCTAGAATATGCATTCTCCTCTTCCAATCATAAGACATAAGGGATGTAGAGAGGTTAAAAACCTAGCTATTCTGGGCATTGACATTATAAGAGTGGCTGGAGCAACCCAGCCAGATGGGCAGGGTTTAAATAATAACATTATTATTATTGACCACCTTTTAAGTTTCTGAACTTACTAACGTTGCTGCAGCTGCTGGGAACAGAATGTGGGGTTTAGTTTATTTTCGGTTAATTTCACTTCCAGTGCTGGTACTTGAGTGGCGTGTTGGTATACAGTAGCACCACATCTTGCATGCAGTTATCCCGTGCAATTTTAACCTAGCTCAGCTGAAATCTCGCAAATTAATTGCACACAAGGCGGAGAGCTCAAAAAGCTTCTTTTGCACCGGGTGTTCCTGGTGCTCAAGAGAGCTTTTAAGGTCTTAGGCTTGCTTACCAAGCTCTGGAAGGCTCTCGCGAGAACTTGGGGAAACCTGGACAGCCCTGCAGCATCTTGCGAGAGAACATTCCAGGACCCAGTAAGCTCTTAAAAGCTCTCAGCCTTGCTTGGAAGGTAAGGATGGCTACGTGGGGGCAGTTCGGGTACCGGAATATGCATTTCTATGTATGCATGTCATCCCCAGAATGTAAACCCCAACTCAAGACTCGATCATACTGTAATATTAGTCCAGTTATGATTTTTCTTCATCATGCCATTCTGAAGCTGTGGAAGATTAATTTGCTTGCAAAAACAACATTAAATTGCATATTTCCAACCCCCCCTCCCTTTTTTACTGGTTTGTCCAAGGTTAAGGAAATTCTGGCATTTTTAAAAATACTCGCAGGTTTAAAGTGAAAGTCAATATCCAGGGGTGTCTATCTACCAGTGGAATAGGCACAATTAGTGGAACGGATTCTCTCCTCCCTCTTCAGCATGCTGTGTGCCTTCCAAATATGCACACAGGAGGGTTGGGGTGGGGGGACTCTCTAGAACAGATTTGGGAGCAGTGGGTTGTACTGGGAAGGAGGGAGAGAAAAGGGAATCCCTGAGCTGAAATCGCCTTACACAGTGTTTGCTGTCACCCAGTGTTGGGAGACCTGAATTCATTCGATTGTGAAAATGAGGAGGTTGCAACAGAGCGCATCAATTTCATTGTCTTCTGTCATCTATTTTGACTCTTGTTTCAGAAGGAGAACAAGTTGAAAGAAATCTCCACCCTACTTCCATGATGCTGACAAGCACAGTGAATCTGCTGCAGACTCTCTGCCTCTCAGCTGGAGTCCACGCTGAAGTCATGCAGAACGAAGCAACAAGAACTTTGTGCGGGCTGCTGCGCATGCTAGTCGAGAGCGGGACCGTAGACAAATCAGGTAGATACCCGGCACTGGATCAAAGTCTTGTTTTGTGTGCTGAATCCTTCATCCTCATATCTGTGGAACCTATTGTGGCATCTCAAGTTAGAATGATTTGCCTCATTCCATGTCTGCAGCAGTGCATTTTAAAAAGTACCGGTATATTTAAAAGAGCTTCACCATTTGTTCACAGAGGAAACAGGCCTTTGTTGCAGAGTGATTTCCGGTGTGTCGCTTTCACCTGTGTTTTGTTGTTTTCCTTAGGTTTTCATAGTTATCCTGTTGTGTTCAACTAAAACAGGCAAAAGTACATGATATTGCACATGCTTTCTGACGCTGATAAATAAAACCAGCTATCGTTCTATTCTACAACACGAAAGCCGTTTATTGAAAAAGCCGGTTTAACTCTAGGTGCTTTGTGGCAAATAATTTAGGTCTAAATGCACAAATGTAGTAATCTTGGGCAACTAAGAGCGCTTAAGAGTGTTTCTTTTTTTAAAATATATTCCAGCTTCTTTACCAAATACATTGGTTAATAAAGAACAGCACAGGAGCTGGTGTTCACTGGGATTCATCCGAAGTATAGCCCTCATGCCTCAGATGTGCAGCACTCTTAGTACGTCACAATGGATAACTCTCCTAATGAAAATCGTCGAGGGACATGAATCATTTACTGCTGCATCTCTACAACGACAGGTAATGCCTTTCATTGCTGGAGGTATCCAGTGGGGTTTTTAACCCGCTACAGCTGAGTCATAATAGGGTTTGAAAGCCACACTTCATATCTGTGGCTCGATTCAAGATCGGGCACCTTTCTCTTGAAAGCGATGAAGCAGGAAGAAGACGCAGAACGGTTTCGTTGCTGCATTTTGCCTAGATGTGAAAGAGGAAGTGGAAATGTGGTTTGTTGCGTCCCTAGCAGGGGATTATTATTTTTTCACACACTGGGTTGACATTAGGCAGTTATTTACAGCTTATATACATAACATTACAGCTTACATACCTAAAGTCTTTATTAAAAATCATTTTGAATTGTAACACATGAGAAAATGGCTCCATATTTTTCAGAAAGCGGAGCATTAGTGGTTATTTTGTGCAAAAAGTATTCTTTGTGCAAGAATACGTGCAGAATTAAGTGTTCTTTTCTAGTAGCTCAAGAGACTTCTTTAAAATATATATGTTTTCTCCTTTCGTCTTTTAGATCCTTGCAGTGCACTTACTACAAGCAGTGCTTCCTTCCTGGGATAAAAGCGAAAGGTCAAGGGATATGAAATTCCTGGTGGAAAAATTGTTTGGTTTCCTTGGCTGCCTGCTTACCACTTGCTCTTCAGATATCCCACTGCTCAGAGGTAGGAGAATATGATGTCTTCAGTGTTGTATTCTTATATTTTTAACCATATTGATGTCTGTCTATGAGTTTTCCTCCTTTTCCAATTTTTCCTTCTTTTTTTGGCAGAATCTACTCTGAGGAGGAGGAAGGCAAGGCCTCAGGCCTCTCTCACGGCCACTCACAGCAGTACTTTGGCAGAGGAGATAGTGGCATTGCTGAGGACATTGCATTCACTGAGCCAGTGGAATGGACTCATAAACAAGTACATCAACTCTCAGCTAACCTCCATCACCCACATCTTTGCAGGAAAACAGTCAGAAGGGGTAGTTCCCGCATCTTAAAATCAACTCATTTTTGTTTTAAATCTACTAATCGTTAATGGATTCTGTCAAACTATTTAAAAGCTATGATATATTTTTGTGAAGCTGATTGCCTTCTATAATGTAAAATTGGCTGCAATATCAAATATTACTGCATGTTGTTTTTTATTGAGCTGCGAGTATTTGCCAAAGGGAAGTCCTTGCTAAAGTTTCATTGTGCCTGTTCTCCTTTTTTTCCCCCTAGGCTGTTTTGGAAGACTTCTTTCCTGACTCTGAGAACCCAGAAGTGGGAGGCTTGATGGCTGTCCTGGCAGTCATTGGCGGAATAGATAGTCGCTTGCGGTTAGGTGGCCAAGTCATCCATGATGAATTTGGAGAAGGCACGGTGACACGAATCACCCCGAAAGGAAAAATCACAGTGCAGTTTTATGACATGAGAACCTGTAGAGTCTGTCCCCTCAGTCAGCTAAAACCAGTAAGTGTATTAAAGTGATGCCTTGCTTAAGGTGTAAGCTGAGTGTGATGCATTATATGTGGACTGTTTGTTCGTTTTGGGAAATATTCTAATATTCTCCTGGCTGACGAGCAGCAATTTGTGCATCCCAAAAAAGCTGATATTTTGCTTTCAAGTGCCATGCATCACTGCTAAGATAAGGTAATGTGTTACCAATATTTGAGCAGCTCTTGTAGAAGTCACCTTCAGTTCCACATCTTTTGGGTAGAACTTTTCTGTTTGCTTTACCTCACTGTTGTTTCACCCTGGGAAGGGAAATTTTGGCAGCCCCTTCTGCATTGGTCTAGGAGCGCTTCTGCCTTTTACAAGCATCCGGAAAGGGGGGGGGGGATTCTCTCAGGTTGGAAGCAAAGAAATGAACACAACTTAAAAGGAATTTATACTAAAATGTATATTTAAAATGTCTGTTTTTCTATAGCTCCCAGTCATTCCTTTTAATGTGAATAATTTGCCATTCACTGAACCAATGCTGTCTGTCTGGGCTCAGCTGGTGAACTTGGCAGGAAGTAAAGTTGAAAAACACAGAATAAAGACTCCAAATCAGGGTGTTTCGGGTATGCTTTTCTTGATTTATAAATACTGTGCTCACGCTAAAAGGATGCTACTCTGAAGCAGATGATGTCAAAGTGTGTTGATTTGAAGAATGTTTTTTAATTGGTAGGTGTTTATGTTTAATTTTATCCCTATTGTACCTTTATTGTACACCACTTGGAGACTTGAAACATCTGTTTTCAGTCAGTAGGGCCAAAGGTTTGTATGCTGAATGATAAGAATGCATGGAAGAAGTGAATGGCATTAATGATGAATATATAAAACTAACCCTGGGACTAAAGCAGTAGTGCCTTTTGGATATGATAAAAATACAGTTCTGTATTTATTTTTTCTGTTTCTTCATATCTTCAAGCTTTATTTTAACTGTATATTATATAAAGAGTTTCTCCTAATAAGCATTCCAGCAGGAATGGGAAGAAACAAAAAAGCACTGTGATTTTTAAATGAACAGTGTAATTTGTGAGTTTTAGGGCTGTACACTCCAACCCAGTGGTCCAACCTGACCTGTGGAGCACTTGACTTGGCCCTAAGTCAATTGGGGTGTGTGTGTAAGAGAGTGAAGTCATGCCAAAGTCATGTTTCGGTCTACCATCTTGATTCAAAATGGTGCCCAGCATCCAAATGGCAACCAAGACTGCTGCCCGCACCTTGGAAACTCTTGTGCCAAGTTCAGTAATGATATATTGAGAGCTGGCAGAAACTATGCCCCCAATCATGCCAAAGTGATGTTTCAGTCCACCATCATTGATTCAAAATGCTGTCCGGTGTCCAAACACCAATGAAGTCTGCTGCCCCCATATCGAGAACCCTTGTGCAGAGTTTGGTGATGTTATCTCAAGAGGGCAGCTGAGCAGACAGACAGACAAACCACTTTCCAAAATATATATTTGTAGATCAATTCTTCCTATTTATTTTGCTAAGAAATGCCTATCATATGTTTTGGACAGGCCAAATAGACTTGGATCTGCTCAGATGTCAGCAGTTAAAACTATACATACTAAAAGCAGGTCGAGCTCTGCTTTCTCACCAGGATAAATTAAGGCAAATCCTTTCTCAGCCTGCAGTGCAAGATGGTGGCTCACTTCCCACAGGTAATAATATTCTGCTTGATTACAAGGTTGATAAGGATTCTCTTACTTTTTTCTACTGTTGAAGTAGGCAGACAAACAGAGAAAAGGACCAGTTCTTATCTGTGTTTTGTTTTTGTGCATGATTGTCTTGACTTACCGTGAGTTCCTTTCTGGCAGGACATACAGTGGTGCCTCGCTAGACAAAAATAATTCGTTCTGCAAGTGTCTTTGTAGAGCGAATTATTCGTCTAGCGAAGCACCAATGCAAACCGCTAGTTTTCGCGACGAAAATTTCCCCCCCCGCCTTGCGGGGCAGCCTTCCGCTAGCGAATGCCGTTCGTCTAGCGAGTTTTTCGTCTAGCGAGGCATTCGTCTAGCGGGGCACCACTGTACATGGTTTTTTATGTTGAAAGTCAAAAAGGTGAAAGTAGAAGCATTTTCTGTCTGTAACAAGCAATTTCTTCCTAACAGTAATGTTCTCTATGCATTTTCATATGGTTTAATAATTGCATCTGAAAGCAGATACCCTGAAAGGACAGAGCAACAAAGAGAGCCACACAGGGCCCATTTTACTTCTAGGGAATTGATATCCTTGTGTTCTACTGAAACTTTCTCTTCAGGAAATCTGATACTTACCCAATGTTAGTGATTATTGTCTCATTGCCTGTTACTTCTGTTACTTGCCCTAGATTATTATTATTTTTAAAAATAATTGAATAAAATCTCAGATGGTATAAACTCATCGGTGGTTATATGAAATCTTCCTCAAGCTTTCGCTGTGCTTAGCGATTTCAGTCACTCTTAAGTAGATGTTATAAGCGAGTTGAAGCCCTTTTTCCATTTCAGTTTTAACATTTTTATGTAACGACATAATAAAAGGAGATAATGGTAGTTCTGGAAGTAGACATTTAAATACAAAACATCTTCTCAGAATTCAAAGCTTCATTTTTTTGGAACAGATAATGTGATGTACATGTTCCTTTTTAAAAAAAAGAAGAAGAGGTGTTTGCATTTGAAGTGAGACACCATTGAAAAGTAATCTGTTATTGGAAGAGTATTTCAGTTTTTGGTTGTTTCTGAAACTTAAATCCACTTTCCTTGGCTTAAGATGATGGCGTAGTGTCATCACCTGATGTTGGAGACTTGTCTCCTGAGGGACCTCAGCCACCCATGATCCTCTTGCAACAACTACTGACGGCAGCAACACAGCCATCACCTGTGAAGGCGATTTTTGATAAGCAAGAACTTGAGGTAAGATCTTAGCTTTCTCCCATTAAGGAGAAACAGTTACTGTTTTATTTAGATAGGCAATAATAGAATAAAAACTTTCTGCCAAGGCAATTCATACTTTAAAGCAGTGGCTTGTAATATAATAGACTTTTCCTTCCTGATCATGTTTATCTCAGAGACTACCTACTGCCTCTAATCACAGCGTCCAATGCTGGTCACAGCCTCAGGCTACAAGGTTCCTGGGTCAAGCCCTAGATCTCCTGGTGCTTTATTAGTTTAAATGTGCCACAGGACCTGGGATAAATAATAAATCCTATTAATGTTGTACAGTGGTACCTCAGAAGTTGAATGGAATCTGTTCCGGAAGTCCTTCGACTTTCAAAAAGTTTGGAAACCAAGGTGCAGCTCCCGATTGGCTGCAGGAAGCTCCTGCAGCCAATTGGAAGCTACAGAAGCCGCGTTGGATGTTTGGGTTCCAAAGAACCTTCGCAAACCGGAACACTCACTTCTGGGATTGCGGCATTCAGGAGCCAAAACGTTCGACTCGCAAGGCGTTCGGGATCCAAGAAACGAACTGTACTTTGTAAATGCATTACAGCTGCAAAAAGATTTATGTTTATCTTCTTACAGGCTGCTGCACTGGCTGTGTGTCAGTACCTGGCAGTTGAGTCTGCACATCCCTCAACTCCAGTCTTTGAAGACTGCAGCTCCAGTGAAGCCACAACGCCTGTTACAGTCCAGCACATCAGACCTGCAAAAGTGAAAAAACGCAAAGTATCCCCTATTCCACCGCTTCCTATTGTGGTGCAGCTAATGGAAATGGGATTCCCCAGGAAGAATATTGAGTTTGCACTGAAATCACTTTCGGGGACCTCTGGAAGTGCTTCCGGGTTACCAGGTACTTTGCTTTTGTTTTTGTTTTTTTAGTGTCACCAAGGAATTGAGGTTCAAGTTAGAAGATTTTGAGAAGCTGGAAAGTGCTTTGACGTTCAGTGAATGAGAAATTGTGGAAATAGGTTGGTATGGAAAAGGGAACGTGAGAAAGGGAAAAGGCAGCACCTAGGACTTAAATTGAAGGTAACCATAAGGAAGGAAAGAAAAACAGATTACCCCCAAGAAGTGTGCATGCACACGAAAGCTCATACCAAGAACAAACTTAGTTGGTCTCTAAGGTGCTACTGGACAATATTTTTATTTTATATATATATAACTTCTGCGTCAGACCAACATGGCTACCTACCTGAATCTAGATTACCCCCAAGGCTGCATACCTGAGAAACTGAACTATTAAGAGTTAACTAACAGTGAAAAGGGATAGGAGGATATCACAGAAAATGCACCTTCCCCACACTTTTTGACGCTGGATGATTGACTAGAAATGGTCTTAAGAGATGAAATTGGAGAGAGGTTGTGAAATGTCGCCTGAAAAACAAGGATTGAATATTTTGGGTTTTTTTTTAATCTGGGGGAATGATTTGCTGCAGCCAGAGTGACTGTAGGGTCGGCAAAGCACAGGAGAGGAAAACTTACTTTTTCTTGAACTTCAGGTCGAGTGACTAATACTGTTGATGCCTGTATTTATTTTATGTCTTGCTGTAGGAGTAGAAGCCTTGGTGGGCTGGCTTTTGGATCATCCGGATGTTCAAATTACTGATCTCTCAGATGGTGACACTGTATCTGACGAATATTCAGATGAAGAAATGGTAGAGGATGTAGAAGAAGCAGAAGCTGCATACCCTGTGGTAAGCGTTAGGAATGGGATCTTAGGATTCTGAAACAACACGTAGAGAGGCCAGCGTTTCTGATATGTTAGTCACAACTTGGGGCCAGGAAACCAAAATGAACATTCTTTGCAGTCATTTGTGGAGTCAACATTGCAGAGCACTTAGCATTTATAATGTGCGTCAGAGTTATGGATTTTTTTATTTTCTTTTATTACAGCCTACTGGTGCCGTTGTAACAGAAAGCCAGACTTACAAGAAACGAGCTGATTTCTTAAGTAATGATGATTATGCTGTGTATGTGCGAGAGAACATTCAGGTAAGCTTGACTATGAAGCCTGCATTTGAACTGTAATGTTCTGTATTTGAAAAGTATGATATTGATGCAGCTGAAATGCTGACGTGGATGCACATGGGAGGAGGAGATAAACACGAAAGCTGCAAATTGCTTTGATAACGGCAAAAAGCTGCTTTATTTAATCTCCCAGCTGTTGCAATCTGTTGTTGCTTTGCTCTATTCATAGAAGGCATTGATGTTCTTTGTTTCATGCTAACATCAAGGGGCTACTTCCTCCTTCCACAGTGCGTTTTCAGGGATGTAACTGACTTGTACAGCATCTGTTTTACATGCAAAAGGTTCCAGTTTCAATCACAGACATCTCCTGGCAGAGCTGGAAAAGACCCATGCCTAGAATCCTGAGCACCACTTCCAATCAGTATAAAAAGTACTAAGCTGGATGGACCAGCGGCCTCTGACGCTGAATAAGGCAGCTTCCTGTGTTCCTAACATTTTCATTGGATTAGAAAGCCATTAGCTTACGGTCATCATAGTATTGTGTGAGGTGCTCTCACTAGGCACCAAGTATGGGCCTGAACTGATCCCATTTGGCTCTGCACCTTTGGAATTTGGATGAAATCTTCAACCCAAACTCGGATCTGGAGTCTTCCTTTTTGCCCTCCAGCACGTGGTGTGGTTTATACACTGAAGCCACATTGGGATGATTCACACAATGCTCCAAAAGCGTTTGCTTGTGCAGAGAGGGCATGTCTGGCTTGCAGACATTGGATGCATCGTTGTACATGTGAACTATAATCCAATACATGATCGTTCCCTATTTCTTCTCCAGTTTTTTTCTTTTTTGTGTGTGTGTGTGTGTCCCTTGCCCCATGCAGAAGGCAAAATTACAGACTGCCTTCAGATGTCTTTAGAAGGTTTGTGGTTGTTTTATCTGTTTGACATCTGATGAGAGGATGTTCCACAGGGCAGGTGCTACTACTGAGAAGGCCCTCTGCCTGGTTCCCTGTAACTTCACTTCTTGCATGTTCACGGCAAGCCATTAACTGGGCCAGTGATTGCAAATTCACCTAAATCATAGGGTAATCTGTCTTGTTCAGGGTGGATAGTTACTTTGATACTGCATTTCTGTTGAAGCTTCAGCTGGTAAATATTGATCCATTTTTCCCTCCTCCTAGGTGGGAATGATGGTTAGATGCTGCAGGACATATGAGGAGGTTTGTGAGGGCGATGTGGGCAAAGTTATCAAATTGGACCGTGATGGACTGCATGATCTCAATGTGCAATGCGACTGGCAACAGAAAGGTGGCACTTACTGGGTCAGATATATCCACGTTGAACTTATAGGCAAGTCAGTTACTTCATTCATGCATTCATTATTCTAATGCTATCTTTTACACGCTCAAAATCCAAAGACATTAATTTCATTGCTTTTGCATTTTTTAAAATAGGATTCCCACCACAGAGCTCTCCATCACACATAAAGATTGGCGACAAAGTGCGAGTGAAAACGTCCGTGACTACACCCAAGTACAAGTGGGGATCTGTTACCCACAGGAGCGTGGGAGTTGTGAAAGGTAATGTGTATTCTTTAAAAGAAAATGTTTGTTGGATGGGTTGGGTTGCACAGAATTACGGACTTCGTTGTTTGTAGAATTGTAGTGTTGCCTGCAAGATTAATATTGAACTGTTGGGATGCTTTGCCTTTTGATAGCAAAATTCTGATCAGACACGCTGGAAGGTACAGTCGTACCTTGGTTGTTGAACGGAATCCGTTCCGGAAGTCCGTTCAAATTCCAAAAATGTTCGAAAACCAGGGTGCGGCTTCCGATTGGCTGCAGGACCTTCCTGCACTCAATCGGAAGCCGCGTTGGACGTTTGGCTTCCAAAGAACGATCGCAAACCAGAACGCTCATTTGCAGCATTTGGGAGCCAAAACGGACGATTGCCAGGGCATTTGACAACCAAGGTATGACTGTATTGGCTTGGCTCTAAGTATGTTGTTGTGTGAGCGGGAGGCACGTCTGCCCATGTAAGGTGGCAAATGTCAACAGTATTTGCCAGTTATGCTTTCCCATGGCAGCTCTTCATGGCATCCCTTGCACTGTCCCAAAGACCTGGTTTGCATATCGCTCTAAGCCAAAATATGGCTCAGTGTGAATGTGTGCGTTCCCAGGAAAGAGGTCCGAGAAACTTCGCTCCTCCCTTATCATTTTGCTGCTTCGCTATTCTGAGCTAAGCCATACCTTAATGTAGTGTGTGGACTGAATTAGGGCTCATGGGTGAGCTCTCTGCAGACTAACCATAAACAAAAGCAAACCTCCCCAGGAGCCTGTCTGCTCATGCTAAGTCATAGTATGGCTTAGTGTAACATATGGACTAGGCCACTGTGTCTCTGAATCCTCAGGAGCGGGATGTTTTTTTGGGGTGGGGAATAGGGACCAGCAGCAGGAAGCGGGGAGGTTGGAAAGCCCTGTTTTGTGAGCAATGCTTCAGTCACAGAATTTAGGGTCAAAGTTTTTGGGTAAACAAACTTGACATAAGACATACCTGTTTGGCGGGTTGTGGGGGGATATAATGGCATGGAGCTTGATATTTCCATAATTTGATATTCCAGTTCATCTGAAGGAGCTGTTAAAAAGGAACACTACAGCTTTAAAAGTTACTTGGTCATTCTGACAGTCATGTTGTATTGCCCTCCACCTGACCGTTCAGATTGCATCAGGAAAGGGAGGGCAGTTTGTTGTGCTTTTGACACGAACTTTCCAATAGAGCCAGAGTGTCACATATGCCTGCTTCACATTTTGGATTTGATTTATTTTCAGGATAAAGCAATAGCTATTCCACTTGTTCTTGAGTTAGAAGTGCTGGTTAGTGTTCATGCATTAAATATTTGACGCAAGTTACAAAAAAGCGGTCTAAAAATCGGGATTAAATACTGTTTTTCAGGTTCATGGAAAGCTCATTGTTTTAAAGCAAGGAATTGGGTACACCACTAAATATTTTATACCAGAAGTTTCATAAGTAGGAAATATCAGTACAACAGTCACTGAAGTATATGTATATCTCACAAGTACTTTTTTATATTTTCCATTTCTTCCCTTGTCACAGCTTTTAGTGCCAATGGTAAAGATGTCATTGTTGACTTTCCTCAGCAGTCTCATTGGACTGGATTATTGTCAGAAATGGAACTTGTTCCCAGTATTCATCCAGGGGTTACGTGAGTGTTTTTTTTAAATAATAAAATACCCTGTAACCATTTTATTGTGGTTTTTTTCTTTAAGTTTAATCTTTTTTCTTGTAGTGTTTCTATAACATAAAACATGGCCTGATCCCCCCCCCCCCAGATGCAACAGGTAAAAAAACCTGAATGAGGAGGCATTTTTGTAGTAGACGTATAGAATGAGAATTTGTTTGGATTAAATTCTCTGAATGGAATAGAAAAGCTAATGTGATAACTGAATTTTTGTTTCAATTAGGTGTGATGGCTGTCAGATGTTTCCCATCAATGGACCCAGATTTAAATGCAGAAACTGTGATGACTTTGATTTCTGTGAAACCTGTTTCAAAACCAGGAAACATAACACACGACACACTTTCGGAAGAATAAACGAGCCAGGTATTATACGTTACAGCTTAATGAAGTCTGAGACGTTTCTGCATAACTCCTTGTTGTGGGTAGAGTTTTCTGAAACTGCTTCTGATTAACTTTCACTGGACCTCCTCTTTCTAATAAACTCAGCAGAATTCTTTATTGTGAACAAAGCTTGTAAGAAGAGCTTTGTGCTGTAACACTACAAATACAGTTCAGTATAATGCTCCAGCCTTTAGGATAGCATGCTGCTGAACTGAATAGAATTGTCTTCAAATCTACAACACTAACTGTTTACAATAGGTCAATCTCCAGTATTTTGTGGCCGTTCTGGAAAGCAACTGAAGAGGCGTCACAGTAGCCAGAGAGGGATGCTGCTGGATGATTGGTCAAGAATCGTTAAAAATTTGAATGTGTCGTCTTCCGTGAATCAGGCCTCACGTTTGATTGATGGTGGGGACCAGTGCTGGCAGTCCTCTGGCTCCCAAGGAAAGGTGAGTTTTAAAGAAGTCGTTTGTGAGCTTCCCTCACATTTCATTGCATTCTTCTCATTGCTATCATCATCATTTGATAAAAGTAGAACTGTACCTGCAGATATATATGTATTTTTAAAAGCAATACTGTTTTTATTATCCTAAACTACTTGCAAATATTGTATTCTAAGAAGCAGTAGTCATGTTCACATGTAACTGTGGTCCATTGTGCCTCCAGAGAACTTTAGATAATTGCAATCATTCCCCCCCCCCCCCAGCACTGGATCCGTTTGGAGATTTTCCCTGACGTCCTCGTACACAGATTGAAAATGATTGTGGATCCTGCAGACAGCAGCTACATGCCCTCGTTGGTTGTGGTTTCAGGTATGGGACTGTCAGTGTTGACTACAGGGAACTGGTTTCATTATTGAGCAACTTGTTTTGTTTACTCGCAGTATGGTAATACAGGCAGTGTCTGTTTTAGGTGCATCCGGTATGTGCATTCCAAACCCGGAAGCGACATGAAAATATCACAAAAAGGGGTGGAGCAGGGCTCGGGCAGAACAGAGTGTTTGCATGCTTTTACAATGGTTTCAAATATATGCGATTTCACTTAACGTGAACATAACCTTGGAACGTAACCCCTGCATAAATTGGGAGTTGCCTGTACTGAAACAACAACAACTCCTTAATATAAAAATAATCCAGCATGCATCTCTTTCCTTATGCTGCAGGTGGAAGTTCTTTAAACAACCTCATAGAGCTGAAGACAATCAACATTAATCCTACAGACACCACAGTTCCTCTTCTTGGTGACTGCACAGAGGTAGGTTATTGCTGGTTATAGGGAAGACTAATTAAGAAAGTTGTGCATCGAACCCATGTAAGATGTATATTCTCTACGTTTCTCCCATGGCTTTCAGCTACAAGGTGTCAGATTTAAATGCCCGCTGTTATTGTGAAGGGTTCCTTTTGTCACTTACTTTTTTGGGCGCATGAGGAATTTTTTTTGTTCGCCAAGAAACCCTGCTGTGATATCTCCACAGCGATGTTGCTTAATGAGGACACTGGCTGGAGTTTATGTATCTGTTGTTTAAATCTTGACATTAATGAACAAAATTAATGTTTTTGTGAGCCCCATCCCCTCATTTTGTTGGGTATAGTTGTATGTGCACACAACGCAGGTGCCATGTCTAAAGGAAAAGTAAAAATCCATTGGAATGCAGGAAGATACTTGTCAGAATCCCAGTGGTCTGTCAGAGGTTAGACCTCCTATGTGGGTGACATGAAAAGTGAGAGTGCCTCAGGTCTTCCCAAAGCAATAAAGGTCTTACCAAGTTAGGATGGCTCATTGCAGAGCACACCCGAGCAAAATTAAGAACAGGAGTGATTCTTTCATTTATTCAGGCTTTTCATTATTATTAAAAAGCATTCCTTTTTATACTAATGAAACAGGAGGGAGCCGAAAGGTCAGAAGTAGGTAAAAATGGATACAAGTCCTTACATATACTGTATAATTAATTCATTTCCCTTTTCATAGTCCCAATCATAATATTAAAGCAGGCAGGCAGGTAGGCAGTTCTCTAGAGCAGGCACGTCCACCTCCCAAGTGACTGCAATCTACTCGCAGAATAAAAAACTGGCAGTGATCTACCCCTACGGGAGGAAGATCCTGTTTTTTAGGGGTTCAGGTTAACGTTGCTGACCAATTTTTTTGGGAGGGGATTTAAAAATGTTGAACTTCAATACAGGGGGGAGGGGTAAAGTCACTCACCAAAATATCGCTGAGGGGACAATCAGCCTCAGAGCGAAAACAGCATCTTCCGTTCTAGCGATCCTGCACGAATGGAGGACAGGCTGAGGGGGCGGGGCCAGGTGCTCTTTTGCCACTGCAAAGGAAAGGGAGCCAGCGATCGAGCGCAATCTACCAAAACCTCCCGGGGATCGACAAGTAGATTGCAATCGACCTGTTGGACATCCCTGCTCTAGAGCATTTGACGCACATTGGTCTCCTATCCTTTTGTCACGTATTTTCTTATATTTGTGGCATTAAGTGCAGTATATTAAAAACCAACACATAGACTTGATCCTTTTTAATTTTAGTATCATAGGTATATTGAAGTGGCTATAAAGCAGTGCAGGAGCTCTGGCATTGATTGCAAAATACACGGTCTCAGCATATTGGGGCGTATTCGGGCAGAGGATGAAGACTTGGCTGCAGTCCCCTTTCTTGCTTCGGATAACGAAGAAGATGAAGATGATAAAGCTAACACTGGGAGGTATGGAATATTAGAGCAAAGTTCTCTTGTAAAACACCACGTGTAATTGCATACTGCTGAACTTGTTGGGACTTTCAAGTTCGGGATTAGGAATACTTTGTCCCAAACGTTCCTCATTTTTATTTTCTTTAACAGATTATTGATTGATTGATTGATTTCTATACTGCTTAATATATTAAAAAATACTGTATCTCTAAGTGGTGTACCAAAAACTGATGCAACAATCAGAAACTTAAATAAAAAAAATACATTGTTACATATTAATATGTTACATTAGTACAAAGCTACTACATCTATCTCAAGTTCAATTCATTATAGTTGTGATGCAATTGTTGCAAATAAATAGTGAATAGGTGGGTGACAAATAAAATCCCAATATAAACATTGGAAAGTTAACTCATTGCCTGCTTGCTTAGCCTTGTTAGAAAGAAGACGACAGGCCTGGAATCAGCAGCGACAATAAGGACCAAAGTTTTTGTTTGGGGCCTGAATGACAAAGACCAACTCGGAGGATTAAAAGGTTCCAAGGTATTGAGTGTTTTGTTTCTTTTTAAAATTGAAATACATGAAAACAACATTGTGCTTCCTTTCTTCTATGTGTGTCTCTGCGTTGTGTTGCGAGGCAATACCACCTTAAACGTCTTGTCATGCCTCTTTTTTTCCTGGATCATTTGCTTATTTATTAAATTTACGTACAGCCCTTCAGCCAAGGATTAGGCCTCTTCTTAACAGCTGCCGGTTGCTGCAGATTTAACATCCATACAGCAGCTTCAGCTGTGTTACAGAGAAGGCCATCCTTACTAAAAAAAAAACTCGGTTCTGTGCAGTGGTCAGGACCGGAACACCTAAAATCCTATAAGCAATATGACATAGTAGAACATTGTCTACTGTCAGAAGCAGTATGACTCTGAATCTCAGCTGCTGGGAAGGACAAGGAGGGAGAGCACTTGTTGTCTTCACTCACTGCTCATGGGCTTAATAGACTTGCAAAGATGGGTTGTTGCTGTTTTATTCTTGGGCTTCTTTCAGAAAGCATTGGCTTCCGTTACTTGAAAGCATATGACCCAAACTTGAAAGGTAATTCAACTAGCAACTTATTTCTGCCTTGGTTAGGCAGCAGCTGTTCAATAGCTAGCCAGTACATTGTGTGGAGCGGCTTACAGGGTCCGAGTAACATAAACAAGATTAGCACATATCGTGTCAAGCTGACAACTGTGCATATTTCCTGACGGCCAGGAAATAAGCCTTTGGCCAAAAGGGAGATATGAATGCTGGTGCTAAATGAGATGCCGGGACACTTAATTCACAACTTAAAAACCTTTTGAATAAAAAGAGTATTCTTTGAACATGCGGTAAGCATTCACTCGATGATCAGAAGATGATTGCTAAGACTGAGAGAACAGTCTTAGGTATGCCATAGGCAAATCAGTGCTTTTGAAACACCTTGTGTTTATTTTCTGTATAATTTGCATTTTACAGATAAAGGTTCCTTCATTTTCTGAGACCCTCTCTGCCTTGAATGTGGTGCAGGTGGCTGGGGGATCCAAAAGCCTCTTTGCAGGTAGGGGAGCTCTCTGTCACGCGGCTTTTTAAATCCACTGATATGTAAGGTGTTGTATTTGTTTTTTTAAAAAACGAAGCTGCTTTCGGCTGACCTAATTTCTACGTAATGGAACTCCGAGTTTCTCCTGTCTTTTAGTGACTGTGGAGGGTAAAGTGTATGCCTGCGGAGAGGCCACCAATGGAAGACTGGGATTAGGCTTATCGAGTGGAACTGTTCCCATTCCCCGGCAGATTACTGCTCTCAGTAATTATGTAGTCAAGAAAGTTGCTGTTCACTCAGGTACCAAATATGTACTTTCCTATCTGTGGGAATCAGTAAGATTATTATGTCAAATTAAAATAGGCTTCTTATCCATGCTTGGTTAAAACTACTTTGCATGTCTATTCTTCATGCTTTCTCTCTTGCACAGTACTCTGCGTAGGGAAGTGTTATGTGTGAAAGGGCAGGTGCCGTATCTAGTCTTAGAAATTTGTGTTAGCGGGGCACTTTCTCTGTGCTAATACTGGGATGAATATTGCAAAACTAACTGCTGAGTTTTTATCAATAGCACCTCTTACGGTGGTGAATGGCAATATTTAGTGGGAAGGAAACTCCATTGAAAATCCTCATTATTGCATATTTTTACATGGCTCTTTATTTGTATATATTTTAAAATTTTACATACGGATGTTTTATGATAGCCTATATTTGTAATGCCTAATAAAGGTTTGGTGAAGTAAGTAAGTAATATTGTGAAACGTAGACTAGGGTTTGAATATGTGGTGGGGTGAAAGTACAGAGTGAAAATAAGCTAATTGAGTTGTTGTTTTGAGTTTCCCCCATTTCCTCATTTAGCAGGGTGGAAAATACTTAAATGTGTTGTAATCACATTGTGGTGTTCGTAAGCAAACTGAGATGCTGCAACCCAGCGGTCTCTAGTTCCTTAGACTTGCCTGCTACAGAAAGGAGGCTGTCACATTCTACATGCAGTCCATCTGTTCCACAGTTGCATTAAAATATACTTTAAAACAACGTTCATGATTGGAGCAACTATGTTTTCTGGTTGGAATCACTAGACCCAGTTTCATTTTTTACAGCTAACCCTTGGCTCTGATCTGAACATGATCTTCCTGTTCTGCTTTGGGTTCAACCAAGAATTTCAAACGAGCTGTTGAGAGTGTGTTCTGTTTTTGTGTAAAAGCAAAATTGCAATGCGGGTTTTAATCAGTTTCGGTTAGATAACTTAATATTAGAGATATACACAAGGCATTTTGTCACGGAAGGGAGTGCAGGGAAGCCACTGTTGCTACCAACTTTTCTGAAGAGTTTTCTTTCTACTGTTCGATTCTCCCTACCCCCCCCCCTCTAATCTTGGTGTGTTACCTTGTCAACCTTCTCATATTCTTATCCATTCCAGGTGGCCGCCATGCTATGGCTTTAACTGTTGATGGGAAGGTGTTCTCCTGGGGCGAAGGAGATGATGGGAAACTTGGACACTTCAGTAGAATGTAAGGGTGCCATTTTTGCTGCTGCTCTGTGCTTGCTGGATTTTGGACACTCCCAGTTCATTCAGCTTGTGATACTTAGGACTGTCAAATCAGGAAGCAGTAAGAAGTAGAATGACAAGTTTGCTTGATACAGATTTAATAGTAGATATTATTTATTTCCCTTTGACTACCATCCATAGTGAATCTGACTTCTGTTTTCCCAGGCTTTTACAGCCAGTACCTATTAAGAAAGAAACAGAATATATGTAATGCTTGAGTTCTTAATTTAAAGTTTAATTAAATAACCTGACTAAACAAACACAATGCATTTTGGGTTTTGTTGTTTTCAGGAACTGTGATAAACCAAGGCTGATAGAAGCACTGAAAACAAAGCGTATCCGAGATATTGCCTGTGGAAGTTCTCACAGTGCTGCCATCACCTCCAGTGGTGAATTGTATACATGGGGCCTCGGTGAATATGGTCGACTGGGACATGGGGACAACACTACGCAACTTAAGCCAAAGATGGTAAAATCAGAATATGTTTTCCCACCTTAGGTCACTTCAGTACATAGGCTTGCTGAAATACAGCAAAAGCAGGAAAACAGCCCAAATGCCCTCACTCAGTTTATAGTAGAGGTGACATTTTAAAACAATGCTCTGGGTATCTGGATCAGAGTGTAAGATGGACCTGGGTATCTGGATCAGAGTGTAAGATGCACCCCCATTTATTGAATGCCACCCCCCCCCTGAGATCTGGCTGGTGCCAGCGTTGTTTTCCTTTCTGCCACATTGCCCTTTGATATTTAACAAGTACATTGTCTGCTACATGAATATATTGGGTAAGGGTTTTTTAAAAATCATATTGGCTATTAAACTTCGGATATCTTACTTATGTGTTATTTTGAAATCCACCCTGAGATAATGAAACAATGAAATGAATAAATAAAATGGTTAGCTTCTTTCTTCTTCACTGGATCAGGAACTGATCAGTCAGTGTTGTTGCTTTCTTTAATTAATTGCAGCTTACACAGACCCAAGTTTTTGGATTTTTTTATTGTTGGTTAGCTGCCATCACAGATATCAAAGCACTCAGCCACTCTTCCTTCTTCCTCTCTTAGTCTTCCATTCTTGAGATCTGGAATGAGAGCGTGCGGGCCTTCCTTTTGGGTGTGGGTTGGGTGGGGCTTAAATCATTTTTTCCCTTTTAAGGTCACTGTGCCAAATTGAATTTCTGGCCTAAACTGGTATCCGTAGATCAGCTGTATCTCTTGAATTGTGAGCAAATTGCACACAGTTCAAAATGAATGAACCTCCTGTGTTTTCTGCCTTGTAGGTCAAAGTGCTCCTTGGTCATAGGGTCATTCAGGTTGCTTGTGGGAGCAGAGATGCTCAGACGCTGGCATTGACCGATGAGGGTAAGAAACCTCTCCTTCCTTATTGCCGCTTTAATATTGTATGGCCGTTGCAGCAATTAACACAAGCCTGTTTTCTTTAGGGCTCGTATTTTCCTGGGGAGATGGAGACTTTGGAAAACTTGGTCGAGGAGGAAGCGAAGGGTGTAACATTCCTCAGAACATCGAAAGGCTGAATGGCCAGGGAGTCTGCCAAATCGAGTGCGGAGCTCAGTTCTCTTTGGCTCTAACCAAGTCTGGGGTGGTTTGGACATGGTATGTCACGTTTAACAGTTTGCATTCCCCCCTCTGCCCAATTGTCATAAAACCAGCCAAACTGATAGGAAGAAAGAAATCGTAGGGTTGCATCCTGATCAGTCGTCAGAGACACACATAATCACCCTAACAATGTTACTGTTTTGTCTTCAGGGGCAAAGGCGACTACTTCAGACTAGGACACGGAACTGATGTCCATGTACGAAAACCCCAAGTGGTAGAAGGGTTGAGGGCGAAGAAGATAGTGCATGTGGCTGTAGGTGCACTCCATTGCCTAGCAGTCACTGACACAGGGCAGGTAAGAACCATTTGTCAATCCACTCACAAGACTCACATGGCAGTAAGTTCCATGGGATCTACTTCCCATAACTTGAATTTTGAGCTCCTGGCAACGAATAAGTAAGTGTTGGAGCACGGAATACAGCAATGGAATTGTGTGATGAATCACTTAAAACCATTGCCATTATTGGCTCTTCTTTGGTTGTGCCTCTTTTTCCAATAGCGCTATAGGATGTTTTCCAGTGCAATTTACATTTCACAGTTTTTGCCACATTATCCATTATATTAAGTGGATCTATCTCAGCAAGCAAATGGAATAATGTTTGTCCTCTTCCTCTTCCCTTAAGCCAGGAAGAAAGAACAGTCTGTTTTGTTTACAGTCTTCATTTAGCAAATGCAGCTATTGTAAAATAATTATCTTTGTTTGCTTAGAATATTTATGCCGCCCTCTTAATCAGTGGAAGTTATGAGGCACTCGGCAAATACAAAAGCACAGAAAACTTCCACAAAGGTGACATTTGGCAATAGAAACCAAATATAGTAGAAGCATCAAAAGATCTTAGAAGAGTAATATATTTGGGTTCCTTACAAAGTCAGCAATGAGGGAGCCTAACGAAGGAATAGGAATGATTTTCCAGAGGCATGTGCTGTGAAGTCCCTATTCCTCATTGCCACTCACTTTGCTTCAGA
This sequence comes from Lacerta agilis, assembly GCF_009819535.1. Classification (NCBI taxonomy): domain Eukaryota; kingdom Metazoa; phylum Chordata; class Lepidosauria; order Squamata; family Lacertidae; genus Lacerta; species Lacerta agilis. Next base: position 70,339,729 of record NC_046315.1, read on the forward strand.
AATAGCCACCAGGAAGCTACACTTTATGAAATTATTTTGCCAAGAATTTTAATTGCATTTGGAAACACTAGACTAAATATTTCAACATTGCTGGTGAAGCAGTCAGGGAGGCAGATGCTAAAGTGGCTCACCTGCTTTTTTCTTCCTAAAATTATTTTCATAATTGTTTGGCCTGTATTGGGACTTCATAGCGGCTAGTGATCATTGGTCTAGTTCACATGTACACTAAGCTAGTCTGTGTACTTAGCACGGATGATCAAACATGCTCACTACACATTAGAAAAAATTGTGGCTGCTTCACCCTTCTCCCGCTGCTGCTGCTGCTGCTGCTGCACTGCCAAGAGTTACATCTGGACTTGGGCTTCTCTTCCCCAACAAGTTACAAGCAGTAAGCCCAAACCAAACCTTGTTTTGAAGTGAGACATCCCAGTAGCCCGGGTTTGGAAGTAATGGTAAGCCAAACTGTGATGTAGCTCTTGATAGCAAGGCAGCAGCAGCAGCAGCAGCAGGGGAGGAGCTTAATAATTCCAGAAACAAAAATGCACTCCTTGTTCACTCTTAGCCATGGTATAACTTGAGCCACTATGTAAAATTTTTACTACGCTGTCTTTCTTTTTAATGTAGTGGCATGTGCGATGAACTGTGCCTTTCTGGAGTTATTATTCAAGCCATTTGCTCCAGTTCCATTTAGAATGAAACTTAACTTACAATAGATTGAATTTTAGCAAAGATAATGGGGTGCATGGATACAAGCAGCAGCTTATTTAGGTGGGTCTGAATGACGTGTGGTCACGGATGTGCGCACAGTGCAGAACCTGAAAATAGCCCCAAAATATCATAAAGATGACACACAATGGGGTGGAATGGGCTTTCGTTTGCTCTGCTAACACGCGTGGGGATCCAGAATGTAACCCCCACACAGAACGAGGATTGCCTCTACACAACTGTGTTCAGAGCAAGATTCTGCATCTGTTAGATATTCCGTGGCTCAATAATTTATCTATATTACTTTAAGTGCGCTGTATGTGAAATTTTCACTGAAAAAGAGTGATGCTCAGAATGATTTGATTTATTGGCAGGTTTATGCTTGGGGAGATAATGATCACGGACAGCAAGGCAATGGGACTACTACAGTCAACAGAAAGCCCACTCTGGTGCAGGGTTTGGAAGGCCAGAAAATCACCCGTGTTGCTTGTGGGTCTTCCCATAGCGTGGCTTGGACAACCATGGACGTAGCTACACCCTCTGTGCATGAACCCGTTCTCTTTCAAACAGCTAGAGACCCTTTAGGAGCATCCTATTTGGGTAATATAAAGAATAGCATATTTTTGCTTTACAAATATGCGTAAGAGAGGAAAGCGGCGTGGTGGCATCATTGCTGCTGTGTGTGTTTAGCAAAATAGTATCGCCATAGAGAGAAAGCTAGTGGTCAGACAGCTGGGCAGACCTCAGCCTTGTGGGATCTACTGGACCCAAGAACAAAAGACAGACACTTGAGGTTGAAGAATTCTGAGCCCAGGAATCAGTTTTGAGGAGCCAAACTGTGAACGGTGTTCATCCGCCTTCCACACAAAAATCCTCTCCTTGTTATCTGGTTTTAATTCCTCCCTACTTTCTTCATTTAAACAGTATAATTCGGGGGGGGGGTGTCTGCAAGGTTTCTGACTCTCAAGTTCTTGTTCAGTTCCAAATAAGGCCTCTGCTAGATGCATTTGATGTAAAAAAAAATTGTTCACTCTCTTCCCCCCCCCCAAAGGCTTTCTGGTACTAATTTGAACTGAAATTTGACATGCAAAACAGGACTGAATTAATTGAAGAGTCATTCTAATGGTAAAATATAAGTTTTCTCCACAGTGTCATCTTAAAAATACTGAATGTAGCAAAAGACAAAGGGGTGTGTGTGAGAGAGAGAGAGAGAAAGGAAGGGAGAACGAGATTGTAAGTGTATGAGAGGGCAGGGAGACAGGGAATGGAAATCCATAAACAATGAAGGAAGGAGCCAAATATCTTGCCTAGTTTATATTTGGTCCCAAACTAGCTTTGGGCTTCCCTGCTTGCTCTTCTGTGGCTGCGAAGTCTGTGTGTAAATTTGTCCTAATGGGAAACCTGGAAATCCTTTTATTTCCTGCAGGTGTCCCATCAGATGCCGATTCTTCTGCTGCTAGTAACAAAATCAATGGTGCAAACAGCTCTAAACCTAACCGGCCTTCACTTGCCAAGATCCTTTTGTCACTAGATGGCAACCTTGCCAAACAGCAGGCATTGTCTCATATACTGACAGCATTACAGATCATGTATGCCAGGTAAGCTTGTGCGTAAGGATACATGGTTAAGTACATTTTCTTTTAGTATCTAATTGGGCTTGCCTCTTACAGTCAGGTTTTCTTATGCCTGTTGGATGCTGTGAAAGGAAATTGCTCATTTCACAAATTGTATAAGTACACCATTTGGTTCGGAAGTTTGTTGGTCACTTTTCATCTGGAGTATAATTGGGATTTTTTGGGGGGTGTTTGTGATGTAACCCTGTCCATGCAGATTGGACAGTTCATATAATATGAGTTTTCTGTTGGGTGTTAAATAAACTTGTTAAGAGGTCAGTTTTTAGCGGGTTTTAAAAAAAAAGCACATGTGCATGTGTAATTTTCCATAGCCAAAGCAGACATAGCGAAGATATTGCTAACTTACTTAGGGTATCTCTTTTTTTCGTTTTGGAATTTTTTTTGCTTGTCCTCAGTCCCTTTTGACTTAGTCTTTCCTGCTTAACCTGTATGTTTGTTGTTTTTTTTTTTTTTAAAAAAGAATGATAGACTATATTCTGTTTTGTGGCCTCTCCTGTTAGGTATGCTTGAACTAAGAGGGTTCTTTATTTGTGCCACTGCTGGATCAGGTGCCATAATTCTGTGCGACTTTATCACAATGTAATTAAAAAAAAAGGCTAATAATGAATCTGATATCTTTTCAGCCCAGTGAGGCAAGTGTAATGTAACACAATAATATTCTGAATGCTTTCCTTTTTGATTTTAGGGATGCTGTGGTTGGAGCACTAATGCCTGCAAGTATGATTGCACCAGTGGAATGTTTGTCTTCCTCTCCTGCTCCTCCAGACCTTTCTTCTACAGGCAGTGCACCTAATGGGGAAGACAGTATGCTAGTGGTAGATGTAGAAGAGAGACTGAGCCCAACCCCATGGCAAGACAGGAGAGTGGAGGTAATCCCACCCCCTGAACTCCCCACCCCCTCGACTGAATTATTAGAAAGATGGGTAGTAGAAAACTTTCAATTGATCGTCTAGGTTTGTTTGCTTGCATTTTTACATTTCAGCATAGAAGGTTTTGTATTGCTTGCAATCCAGCTTGCGAGATTTAAAAATACAGTGGTACCTTGGTCCTTGAACTTAATCCGTTCCGGAAATCTGTTCGACTCCTGAAACCATTCAAAAACCAAGGCGTGACTTCCGATTGGCTGCAGGACCTTCCTGCACTCAAGCGAAAGCTGCGTCGGATGTTCAGCTTCCGAAAAACGTTCACAAACCGGAACACTTACTTCCAGGTTTGCCGGGTTTGGGAGCCAAGCCGTTCGAGAACCAAGGTACCACAGTAGTCACTTGCGGGGTGAATTGCACTACACCCGGAAAAGTAAACTAGCAAACTTTTTAAGACGCTAAGAGTTAGCCCACATGGTAGATGCTAAGGTTACACATTTAAATTTCCACATCTTACATAATAGTTTGAAAAAGGCCATCTCAAGCATTTATCTTACGGAAGGACTCCGGAAGGGAATTTTTAGTGGAAGAAAGGCCACTGAAGAAGCTGGCAAGCCCAGCTGTGCATATTTGGCTCGCGTTTCAGTTGGTAAGCTCTTGCCATGGCAACAATCCTTTGGAGCAATGAAAATAATTGGGCAAAGGCAAACTTCTGAAAAGTTTGTGTACAGTAGGGTAGTTGTGTACAGTACTGTTTTGGTTATTGACCTGTTTTTAATACTGCCTAAACAGGATGCAAATGCTTTGCAAAGTCCTGCTGTATCTGATTCAACAAGCTTTCTTACTGTCACGCAACTCTGCTTGGCTAGGTGGCTTCTACGGACGATGCTGGGACTCCTTCTGCTGTAACTCCTTCGGCTTCTGCAGCCTCATCTCGTCCTTTTATTCCTGTTACGGATGATCCCGGAGCAGCCAGTATAATAGCAGAGACCATGACCAAAACCAAAGAGGTACTGTATCTGTTTTTCCCCCACTGATATATGCTGATTGCATTTCCCTGGAAGTAACTGAACGTGGGTGGTGCTTGAGAGTGTTTATGCAGAACGGGCAGCAGGATGCACCATGTTGGGCAGCCAGGTGCTATAGAATCTGTGCTCCTATGATCATCACAGTAATCTACCTCTTTATGCACTAGTCTGTATTTATGCAAAATGCCAATTTTTAGTTAATGGCATTCCGTAGACCCTAGAACTAGGGATAATGGGAGTTGTAGTCCCAAAACATCTGGAGGTCCAAGTTTGCCTATGCCTGCCCTAGAGGTAAATGCAACTTAGAATTGTTGGGACAATAATGCAGTACACCACAACCTAACAGTATTATCTGTTTTGGATCCCTGAACCTGTCCCCTCTAAAACCTTTTCCATGTCTGCCATTTTTGAAGTGCTAAAAATACAGATTTAGCAGGTAGGCTGAAAATAAGCCAGTGAGACCACAGAATCCAGGCCCATAGATTTGCTTTCTTGATGGGCTTGTCCAGTGTGTGCTTCTGACTTTGGGCACCTCCTTTAGGCCTCCGTGTATTCTCTTCATCTGCCTTTTCTTCCATTTTGTTTTGAAGGATGCAGAAAGCCAAAGCAAAGTCTCTGGTCCAGAGCCCCAGTACTTGGATGAGTTCACTGGTCTTCTGGTGCCAGATGACACCCGAGTCATGGTGGACCTCTTGAAGCTGGCCGTGTCCAGCCGCGCAGGAGAGAAGGGAAAGGATGTCCTTTCAGCTGTGCTGTCCGGCATGGGCACCGCTTACCCTCAGGTTGGTTAGAGTGACCTTGGGTTATGCTTCATCGGTTGCTCTGTACAGTACTTGTAATGCTTCTTAATACACAGATGAGAAGTTAAAGACTGCTGCAAATATCTAGGAATATCAGTGAACATTTGTGTACACACACACACCCCTACACACACCTGAGATTGCTAAAGATGTTTTCCTAGTATTCTTCAGTAGTCCTTGCAATCCTAAATCGAGATGAAACTTTAGAACTGGAAAGAAGCTGATTTATTGAACGAGCTGGCAGGGTTGAATTTTTTTGGGCAGGTGCATACATGCGTAGCAAGTTGGTGGAGAAACCTGGTCCTTGTCTCCTCTCTTTTATTTTAATTTTAAATTATTTACAGTATTTGTAGCCCACACTTCACTGAATGTTTTCAGTCCCAGAGCAAGGGAACACAGTAATAAAGATAAACTGAGAAAGAATATACAAAATCCCATAAACGGGGCCAATAAACAATGAAACAATTACCTTCTGCTGTAAGCAAAATGGCAACAACGCAAATTAATATTTCCAATTTAACAAAATAGAGGCCTGAAAAGTCAGTAAGGGTTGTCGGGTAATGATGTCCTGGTGGATTTGCTCTTCGACGTGATTTAATTATTTAGCATTTCCTTTATTCTGCGCCTTTTCCTTGTTGCCAGTAAATTACCTTTCAGAGGCAGCTTCACTCCTGGCCTGAAGGATCAGCTTACCTCCTACCCAATGCCATAGCTGTCAACTTTTCCCTTTTCTTGCGAGGAATCCTATTCAGAATAAGGGAATTTCCCTTAAAAAAGGGAAAAGTTGACAGCTATGCCCAATGCCTCCTTGACATTTAGGCAGTGGCATAGCTTGGATGGGGCTGGGGGACCGCTGCCCCGGGCACAGAATCTTGGGGGGGGGGTTGGCTAGTGCCTGGCCATCAGCTAGTAGGGGCTGGGTGAGCGCAGAGGGTGAAGAGCACCCTATGTGCCCTGGCCCCACCTGGTGGCAGCAGCAGCAGCAAGGGTTGGGTAAGTGTGCTCCTGCCCCAGGCGCTGGCAGACAGTGCTATGCCCCTGCATCTAGGGACTGTTTCACCTTCTTTTGTACTATTTAGGTAGATCTTGCTTGAAACAACTGTTGCGAATATTTTAAATTTACATGTCACTTCTGATAGCAACCTTAATGTTTGGTGTTAGCTTGCTATTGTTGGAATGTTGATTGACCTGCAAAACGAATGAGGAGCCACCTATGTATGCCAAAAATAAACCTCGCGATAATTTATTTTCAGGTTGCTGATATGCTGCTGGAGCTGTGTGTTACGGAGCTGGAAGATGTGGCAACGGATTCACAAAGCGGCCGTCTGTCTTCGCAGCCGGTGGTGGTGGAAAGTAGCCATCCGTATACAGACGATACTTCTACCAGTGGCACTGTTAAAATACCAGGTACTAAATTCTCATAAAAGGTGGAAAATAGATTTTACGCCTTCACTAAAATTTATACACCGAATGAATATGGGCTGCTGAAGAAGTGTGTGGTTTCATCAAGTTTTGTCAAGGTAGTAAATCTTGAATGTTTGTAGCACCTGGCGGGGCTCAAATTTCTCTAATGTATATAAACAACAACAACAACAACAAAATCAGTGCAGTTTGCCCTTAAGTTTGTGCAAAGATTGCTTGATTATCCCTGGGCACACAGATGTAATGATAGAGGGCAATACTTCCATCATAGTTTCAGTAATGTTATTGCAACACAATGAGCTTTTATATCTGTTAGGACATAACTGTTTGGTGGATGTTTTAGATTAATTCAGAAGTAGCCGTGTCCATATTTCCCGTTGAAATCAAAGCATATTTCTTTAGTAAAATAATAATAATATTTTTTGTTGCAAGTGCTAGTACGCTCAGCTAAGAAACTGAAATTCAGGTTTGGAGTTGTAAAACGTACATGCAAACCTATGAATGCTTTGTACTCCAGATGCTTATCCTGCAGGGTTTTAAATTATCCTGTCAGAAAGATGATGCTCAGTTTTGTTTTGTTTTTTAAAAGAAGGGGCTTTACTTCTGTGGCTTTCACCCTTTAGGTGCTGAAGGGCTTCGAGTAGAATTTGACCGTCAGTGTTCCACAGAACGACGTCATGACCCACTCACTGTCATGGATGGAGTCAACCGGATAGTTTCTGTCCGATCAGGTAATGAGACGAATATATCAGAATTAGTGTTGTGCCAAATGCTTTATTGTTCTTTGTGTTTCATTGGGGACTACAGCTAATGGTAGGCAAAGCCGAGAACCAAAAATGAGCAGATGCACCTCTTCTCTCCCCCTTTCTGTTCTTTCTGATACCCCTTTCTCTTTCTTCATTGCTGCTTTTCTGACTTCTAGGCAGTTAGCACTCCAGCTGCCCAACAGGGATACACCTCTATCCCTTCCTCTGCAGATGGGAAGGCATGAGAGCTTGTCTCTGTGCCTGCTGGGTAGTTTGCAGCTCCCAGGGGAAAAGTTGGGCAACAACACCCAATGCTCGCACTGCACCCAGAGGGAAAGACTGGGTGCAGGGAGCATGGCTTTGTTAGTCCTCGATCCCAAACCTGCACAGAATGCATTTGGGCTTTCAGCCTTTGCTGATCTCTCTCATGCGTTCCATTGGATAGGGTGGCTGTGTGGACCAGACGCAGTAGATCACATAGGATTTGGCTGTTGGCCACATTCATCACTTGAGCCTCACATTCCTCACTACTAGATGATAGGTTGATTTTTTTGGGAACAAAAGCCTGGGAAACTAACAACATAAATGGTGTTTCAGTAGCATGATAATAATCATTAATCCACAATCAGTTTGATAGATTGTGAGCACTGGAGTTGAATATTTCCACCCAGTCCTTCTGGCATGTGCAGGTGGCGCTGTGGTCTAAACCACTGAGCCTCTTGGGCTTGTCAATCAGAAGGTTGGCAGTTCGAATCCACATGGTGAGCTCCCGTTTCTTTGTCTCAGCTTCTGCCAACCTAGCAGTTCAAAAGCACGCTAGTGCAAGTAGATAAATAGGTGGCGGGAAGATAAACAGTGTTTGTGTGTGCTCTGGTTTTTGTCATGGTGTTCTTTTGCGCCAGAAGCAGTTTAGTCATGCTGGCCACATGGCATAGAAAGCTGTCTGTGGACAAATGCTGGCTCCCTTGGCCTGAAACCTTTATGAGCGCCACACCCCATAGTCACATTTTACTGAATTTAACCTTCCAGGGGTCCTTTACCTTTTACCGTACTATTTTTATTAATATTTTTGGGCAATTTGTATTAGCTTTTAGTTTCTACTTTCATTCTTCATGCTCTTATTGTGCTTTATGAAACTCAGTTTACTCAGTTGGGAAACAAAACAACCACTTGGATCTGAGGACAACTTTCAGGCTTTGTATGGCTGTTTCTTTTGCGTTTCCGGTAACAGAACCAGTAATAATAGATTCTGGGTTCATATTAATTCTTACTGATCTGCTGCAGATAGAGCCACAGTGCCGCTTTGTTCAACAGTAGTCCCCAGTGAAATTGAATTTTATTGGCAGTGGGTACCATCATTGTGTGTGGCACTTCAGTAAGTGACATACAGCAAACTCTGCAGCCGTTTGTTAACTCTTTGTCTCATCCAAACTTGTAGGTCGCGAATGGTCTGATTGGTCTAGTGAACTGCGCATTCCAGGCGATGAATTAAAATGGAAATTCATCAGTGACGGTTCTGTGAATGGATGGGGCTGGCGCTTCACAGTTTATCCCATCATGCCGGCGGCCGGTGAATGTTTTAATTGCTTAATTGCAGTAGTATATTTGTTCCTTCGTTTTTTCACAGGGATCAGGGATAGTTGTGCTAGCAAGCTAAGAAACAACTTAAGCTAGGAGGAATGAGAGAGCTTAAGTTAAGTCTGTGTTAAAGAAAATCTGGACTCCAGGTTGAGCTGATAATTGTCTTCTTTTTTAAGTTGTAAGGTGCCTCAAAGTGGTTTCTTTAAGGCCAGGTCTCAAATAAATAGTACAAGCCCAAGTGTTAGATGGAGGAATGGCTAATATTACGCCTGTTTCTGCCCATAGGTCCCAAAGACCTTCTTTCGGATCGCTGCATTCTTTCTTGCCCATCAATGGATTTGGTAACATGTTTGCTGGATTTCCGTTTGAATTTTGCTTCCAACAGGAGCATAGTTCCTCGCTTGGCAGCCTCGCTGGCAGCATGCGCTCAGCTGAGTGCTCTGGGTAGGTGCAGTTTTGGAAAAGTTTCTGATTTGTGTGTTTAATGGACTGCTAACCCTATTGACATATCTATCTATCTATCTATCTATCTATCTATCTATCTATCTATCTATCTTATGCATTTTTAGCTGCTGGTCACAGAATGTGGGCCTTACAGAGATTGCGGAAGTTGCTAACTACTGAATTCGGCCAATCAATTAACATCAACCGAATACTGGGAGACAATGATGGCGAAGCACGAGCTATGGTAAGAAGCACAGATTTCCAGTGGCACCGTGAGTTCTTGAGATTGCTCTAATGCTGGCGTAAATTGTAAGACACGAATAGCTCACAGCCACCTTCCTATCATTAATCGAAAATGTAACACCACACCTTCTGGGGCTTTTTAAAGCTCTTAGCAATGCTTTGAGTGATGTTTCACTTGTCTTTTGGATACTTGACAGATGGTTTTCACACCATTTAGCAAGTAGCAGTCAGGAGAATTTCCTTCCTCTTGTACAAATCATGACAAATTCTGTGACAGCAGCCGCGTAGTAACCGGAGGTGGGGGGGGGGGAAGAGAAATAGTATTATTGATACGTTTTATTCTATTACTGATATTTATAAGCTGCTGTGGGAGCCTTTTATTTATTTTCTAGAGTGGTGTAAAAACACTTTAAACAGGAAACAAAACTGCATTAGAGTTGGTTAGGCAGTACCAGCAAATCTTTTATAAGTTACACAGATGAGTTCATTCTCCTCTCCCCCCCCCCCCCCGCCCCCAATCTGATGTTTGGTAGTATAGGTTTACAACTTTTTCATTACAAAAGTGCAACCATTGTAAAGTGCCGCTTAGAAACTAATACTACTTTATTCTGTTTCTTCCCCCACCCTAGAGTTTCACAGGCAGTGCCTTAGCTGCTCTTGTTAAAGGCCTTCCTGAAGCATTGCAGCGGCAGTTTGATTACGAAGATCCCATTGTCAGAGGTGGCAAACAACTTCTCCACAGTCCTTTCTTTAAGGTAGGATGACACGGGGTACAAACCATAGAAGCCCAGAGCGGGGTCTCCTTAGCATTACTTAAGGGGAAATTTGTCATTACAATCCTAACTATGCTACATGGATAAAGGGGGGGGGGGAAGAGATGTTCCCACAAGAAAAGAAGAAAGCCATATCTTTTAAAGAGAACTTTAACAATATTTTAACTTGAAGAACAGCCAGCATATTACTGCCTGGTCTGGCTGAAGCCTTGTGCTTTCGAACTATGTTGTTTTTATTTGTAGGTTCTTGTAGCTCTTGCTTGTGACCTGGAACTGGATACCCTTCCCTGCTGTGCAGAGACACACAAATGGGCTTGGTTTAGGAGATACTGCATGGCTTCAAGAGTTGCTGTAGCCCTTGATAAGAGGACACCATTGCCTCGCCTCTTCCTTGATGAGGTACTTGGAGAACTGGTTCAACTTCATGCTTAAGTGTGTGTGTGTGTGTGTGTGTGTGTGTGTGTACACACACATGAAAAAAATATTATCATGGACAATGGTGCAAGCATGCAGACATTTAAGTACGTATGCCAAATAAGACCACCAGGATATATAGTTTGAGACCTTCCAATATTTGGCCTAGTTAACTGTTCCTGCACCCTTTCAATGGAGATTCCAGTTCCCGATTGGCTGCTGTTACTGTCAAGGAAAATTCAGACCATGAAGAAAGCTGCACTTACTTTAACCAATCACTAAACTGTACGGTTTATATTGCAGGTGGCCAAGAAAATTCGAGAACTAATGGCAGATAATGAAAATATGGATGTTCTGCACGAGAGCCATGATGTTTTTAAGCGAGAGCAAGATGAACAGCTTGTGCAGTGGATGAACAGGTAACCTGAAAACATTATAGAGTTTTTTTTTTGGGGGGGGGGTTTGAGGTGGGGTAGGGTTTTAAAGTGTTGGTACTGCATTTCTTCTTTTGAATATATGAAAATTTTGAGGGAACACAGAATTTCAGCCCATTCACAGAACTTCTCTTCTCAACAGGCGACCGGATGATTGGACGCTTTCTGCTGGAGGCAGCGGAACTATTTATGGCTGGGGCCATAACCACAGAGGACAGCTTGGAGGCATAGAAGGTGCTAAGGTCAAAGTTCCTACTCCCTGTGAAGCCCTTGCCATGCTTCGGCCAGTGCAGTTGATTGGCGGAGAGCAGACACTTTTTGCAGTGACTGCTGATGGGAAGGTAAGACTATGTTAATGCCAAGCTGAGCCGTTGACATTGAAATTGTCTGTGAAGTGGGAAGGGAACATGGTCAGTGAATGGAAAGAAAGATTTGCAAACTTGCAAAGAAAAACCTTGGCTTATTTGGGCAGAGTTTGTTATGTGACAATCACAGGAAACCCCTCTAGGTTCCAGGCTCTGCTGCAATATTTGCAATTAACCATGAGGCACAAATCACCGCACAGTTCGTTTAGAGCTTTAGTTGTATCATGAATATGCAGGTTGTATATCGAAAACTCTAAACTGCTAAAACTATAGGAACTATAGTCTACAGTCTGCCTACAGTCATTCAGCAGTCTGGGGCCACTGAGTGTGCTCAGTTGTTACTGTTTTGGGCGCTTGTTCCCCAATGGTGTGTGTGTGTGTGTGTGTGTGTGTGTGTGTGTTGTACTTCATTAAATCTCAGGGTTTCCTCAACCCCACCTTAAGCCTCTTGATCCCCTCTTCTTGTGCTTGGGTTGTGCTATTTTGCTGCATAAACAACAGCACTCAAAGCTTGAATAGCAGAAACAGAATGACTGATATAACAAACTCATATGACTGACAAATCCTTTCTTCTTTTTAGTTATATGCCACAGGATATGGGGCAGGTGGAAGGCTTGGAATTGGGGGGACAGAATCTGTTTCTACCCCAACGTTACTAGAGTCCATTCAGCACGTGTTTATAAAGAAAGTTGCTGTAAATTCTGGAGGAAAGCACTGCCTGGCGCTGTCTTCTGAAGGAGAAGTCTATTCCTGGGGAGAGGCAGAGGATGGCAAGCTGGGTCACGGCAACCGAAGGTAAGCACAGTGAATTTTAAACTGGAGAATATATTACAAGCACATGGATGGGAGGCATTGCAGAATCTTAAAACAGAGGAAAATGTGTGCCTCTGCGTGAACTTTGGCTGAATGGACTCCTGCTCCACGCAGTCTCTCATGCCATTTCACAGGATGGGAATGGAATAAAACATTTGATCTCTGCGTTACGATCCTCTATTTGCAAACAAAACACTTGTTTAGGAGGTGGTTTATGCTGTGAGATTTTTTCAAGCTATGATTTAGTGACTCCTATCGCCGTCAGTTACTTTGCTATATTGATACTATATAAATAAGCTGTGTACTCTTCATTTTCATTTTGTTTTCTTTTTTAGTCCTTGCGATCGTCCTCGAGTCATTGAATCCTTGCGGGGCATAGAAGTTGTCGACATTGCGGCGGGCGGAGCGCACAGTGCATGCATTACTGCTGCAGGGGATCTTTACACGTGGGGCAAGGGAAGATACGGACGACTTGGCCATGGGGATAGTGAGGATCAGCTGAAACCGAAATTGGTGAGATGGTGTCATATGCTTCAGTCATTTTCCCCCCCAAATGGTTACAAATGCCTCCTATTTATATAGTTTTCAGATTGAGCTATTCCTCTTGCATAAGGCTCAGGCAGGAGCAAAGAATTGTGGGGGGTAGACTGCTTCTCCGCTCCTCAGTTTTTTCCTCCTGCCTGCTCGGAGCAGTTCGACACTCGCGGCTCTCACTCTTTTACTGTTTTCTGATCAGTTAAGTCTTCTTCTTTTCTAATATTCCTCTCTATTTCTTTCTTTCTCTGTTACTTTGCCTGTATTTTGGTTCCCTTCTGTGTCTTTCCTTACAGTTGTCCACCGCTGAGGTAAAATTAAACAACAGCAACAAACCTTTTCTCCCTACTGTACACCTTTCACTGTCCTGGGTTCATTGATTTCATCTCATTTCTTACTTATTTCTGTCCCTTTAACCTTTCTTTTATTTATTTTTCTTCGTTCCTTCTGCTTCTTTGCTGGTCGTCGCCACTTTGGCAGTTAAACGGCCATTTACTTCAACGGAAAAGCCTGATGGCTTTTGGGTGTGTGGGAACCACAGCCCTGTGCTCAGCACTTTGGGGAATAATGCATCTTCTAGTCTCCCTTTGGCTGCATGCACCTTTCGCTGTTGGGAATATGCACACATGGCCAAGCCGAGCTGGATTTTAACTCCTCCACATAGCTGTCAAGTGGGGGTTAAATCCTGCTGCTTGGGCTGCAGGCACCTGCCCCTTGCTGGGAACAGGCAACTGCAGCCAATACTGAATTGCACCCTAGCCTCCCACACACCCACCAGCTGACATAAGTGACACCAGCTGATTGGCAGGGGAAATGGCCTCACAGGCCAAATTTAGACCCCTTGGCAGGTGAAGTTTCCACAGCCCTGGCCTGTTGCAAACAATGAGACTTAACTCCCCTGTGTCTTTCAGGTTTCCTACAGGGTCTTTGAAAATTTTCCCTTTTCATAGACAGCAGAGTTTGTTCAGTGTCCAAGTCCCTGAGGTGGCATGAGGCATATTTGGGGGGAGGGGATCCTTACTTTGATTCATGACATTTTGTACAGCAATTACTTTGCCTCATAGAAAGAAAGAATCTCTCTAAAGCACTCCACTTCATTCAGGGATTTGGGATTTATCTGAACCTGATGCATACCCCCAAGATCTATACTTTACACCATGGGTAGGCAAACTAAGGCCCAGGGGCCAGATCCAGCCCAATCGCCTTCTAAATCCAGCCTGCAGATGGTCTGGGAATCAGTGTGTTTTTACATGAGTAGAATGTGCCCTTTTATTTAAAATGCATCTCTGGGGTATTTGTGGGGCCTGCCTGGTGTTTTTACATGAGTAGAATGTGTGCTTTTATTTAAAATGCATCTCTGGGTTATTTGTGGGGCATAGGAATTCGTCCACCCCCCCAAAAAAATATAGTCCGGCCCACCACATGGTCTGAGGGACAGTGGACCGGCCCCCTGCTGAAAAAGGTTGCTGACCCCTGCTTTACACATTTAGTTTACTTGATACAAGTATTTTGGATTATTCATTATTCCTAGTATAAACTTGCCTTACAAGAAAGACCTAATGATATAATAATAATAATAATAATAATAATAATAATAATAATAATAATACCCTGCCCATCTGGCTACAAAGATTAAAAATGCATTAAAACATCAGTCATTAAAAACTCCCCTAAACAGAGCTGCCTTCAGATGTCTTATGAATGTCAGATAGTTGTTTATCTCTTTGACATCTGATGGGAGGGCACTCCACAGGGCGGGCGCCACTACTGAGAAGGCCCTCTGCCTGGTTCCCTTTAACTTGGCTTCTCGCAGTGAGAGAACCAGCAGAAGGCCCTCGGTGCTGGCCTACATAATGATGAGGGGACCTACATAAGGTAGTGTACGTCTTGTTTTATTTTTTGCTGCCTAAAGCTCAGGTTATTGAGATTACTTTACTAAAAAAAACTCCTTGCCTATCTTCTAGGTGGAAGCACTCCAGGGCTACCGTGTGATTGACATAGCCTGTGGCAGTGGAGATGCACAGACGCTCTGCTTGACAGATGATGATACTGTTTGGTCCTGGGGAGATGGAGACTATGGGAAACTTGGAAGAGGGGGCAGTGATGGCTGCAAAGTACCGATGAAGGTATTTTCAGTTTCAAACTTCTGAAATAAGAGAGAAAGAACTTGACAGCCTGTAAATAGAACAGATTTTATTTTATGTTTAGCACAAGCTAGCTGAGTTAGGGAATGATAGTGAATGCTATGACTTTTATATGTGCTGTTGAGTTAAAAGGATTCCATGAAAAGTAATAATAATAAAAATAATGAGATACTTTGCTGACATTTCAAAATTTCCTAATCATGTTTGAGTATAAAATTGCCATGCCCTTGATAAAAGGGACCATAACTTTTGCACCATGGTTAAGAATCACTCTGCTATATATTACTTTTTAAGTTAGAATGATCCGTTAGCTGTTACAAATCAAAAGTTATGCAAATGTCTTAACAGCATGAATTTTGACATACTGACATCCAGTGGGGATTTATTGTTCCACCAGCATAGTTACCAAGATGTTTACTTCCATTTCTTAAACAATACACATAAGAGGAAGTCTTAAGAGAGGCGCAATGTCATTTCCATCACAAAAAACATCTGTACACCAATCTGTTACCATTTCAACAAATTCTAAGAGGCTGCAGAAATCTCTTGAGGGTTTCATCCTCCTTTTTTGTAATTACAATATTTTGTCCCTTTGGGCCTGTACATCCCTCTCCAAAAAGTTTAAATCAAAATTTCAAAATCCACCATAGCATCTTGTTAAAATAGTCAGAAAATTTTCCTTATTTTGCGTATATTTTGCTTGTTATATTTCCACTACTTCAGGAAAGTCAAGCGTATCCTTCTCTTTCTAAATCTCTAATGCATTTCTTGTCAAGTTTCTTTGTGAGATTTTACCATATGCTATCGCCAACATGCTTGGAGATCACTTTGGGAGAGAAACATTGGCAGTTGTCTCCAGGTGCTGATTTCATTTCCTTAGTTTATTTTTTCTGTGGGTGATTGAATAGTACCTCTTTAAAACAAGGCCTCAAGAGAAAATAGTTAGAGTGGTGAGAATCAGATCATTTAAAATTATTTCTCTTAAGTTACTAAAATAAAAACTTATTTTAGACAACATTAAAATCATTATCTGACTAAGAATGCCAGTTTATTTTTAAGCTGTGTCTATATGCTGTGGGCTATGAAGTTGTCCTATCCTTTGAGTTACGTTCAAACATTTCTTCCCTAGATCGATTCTCTCACAGGAGTTGGAGTAGTCAAAGTAGAATGTGGCTCACAGTTTTCTGTAGCCCTTACTAAGTCTGGAGCAGTCTATACCTGGTAAGTAAGCCAGTGATTGCGGATGAATTCATATGAGAAATGTAAAAATAGTTCTTTGTGGTTCTTGGTTTTCTTTCTGCAAAAGCACCATCAGGTTGTACTGGTTTTGATTTCACTTAACTTTAATTTTAAAAATGCTATTTTGAAGAAAAAACAACTTAAAGAACAAGTGGTACTTTATCTCAAATTTGTTCCCAACAGATATTGCATTGCAAAGCCACATTTATTTAATACGAAAACTAAGAGGCTTTTGTGAACAACCTATCTAGCATTTTGCTGGTTAATTCTAGGA
Organism: Lacerta agilis; assembly: GCF_009819535.1. Lineage (NCBI taxonomy): Eukaryota > Metazoa > Chordata > Lepidosauria > Squamata > Lacertidae > Lacerta > Lacerta agilis. The sequence goes on from NC_046315.1 coordinate 70,356,185, forward strand.
GGGGCAACTTAAGATCTGAGTGCCCTACTTCACCCAAGTCAGGCTAGTCTAACTTAAGAATTGCCAATTGATTGAAGAGAGAACAAATGCACTGATTGAAACGTGTGTTGCGATTACAGGGGCAAAGGAGATTACCATCGATTAGGGCATGGATCAGATGATCACGTCCGGAGACCTCGACAGGTCCAGGGGTTGCAAGGAAAGAAAGTCATTGCTATTGCAACTGGCTCTTTACACTGTGTCTGTTGCACTGAAGATGGTATGTAAAAAACCAAACGAACCCCACCCTCTTCCGTTTCCTCTCTCTCCCCCCCCCCCCCCATGACTGCTTTTATTTTGAACGTGGAAGGGAGAAAGGAAAAGATGTTTCAATTACGAATAATGAAGCATCTTTGTTGCAAATATATAATTGTGATATAAGAGAACAGTGTACCTCTGACTAACAGTTGCTACGAGATAAAATGTTGAGGGAGGAAGGACACCTTCAAGTCTTGCTTTGTAGGCTTCCCAGCAACATGCCAGATTTGACTGAGATATTCCTTGCTCTGATCCAGTAGGTTCCCTAAGCTCTCAAGGGGGACCAAAGCAGACATTGCATGGCAAGTTTTGTATCAATATCTTAATTAGGAGGCTGTGACAGGAAAGAGTAGGACGGCTATTTAAAAAGCATACATTGGATGCTGTCTCACACTGATTCAGACCAACTGTCCATGTAGCTCAGTATTGCCCACACAAACTGGCAGGACCTGTCCATGGCTTTTGGGCAGGAATCCCTCCCAAATTTACCTGGAGATGCCAGGGAATGAGTCTAGTACCCTTTGCATGCACAGCAGGTGCTCTGCCATTGAATGGAGGCTCTTGCACAAATAAATGTACATACTCACAAGCACAAATAAATAAGTAACGCAGATGTGGCCCATTTGAACATTTCATGCCCAGATTATTTCTCAATGATTTTGTATGCAAACACCATTACATTATTCCCACTTGATTAGCACTCTCCCAGCACAATCCAAACCTGGGATCCACGGGGGTAATAAAGTTTGGATTCAGCAGATCTTGTGCTTTCTTGACTGAGCTGTTATATACTGTATAGGTGAAGTATATACCCCAACTGAGCCAGAGCTACACAGGGCTATGTGCCTCCCCCCAGTTCAGCAGGGGCTTAGCCACTAGAATGGAAGCTGCAGGAACTTTACACCAGTATAAGTTTCCAAAAAGAAGTGCTCTGGGACATGGCAAAGAGAGACATACACCTATTCCAAATGTGGTTCAGTTCAGTCACGCAACCTATGACCTTATCATCAAAATTTGGACGTCAGCTGGCTCAGCTGACGGTAGCTCCTCCTGGAGGCTCTTGCATGGAGTTTTAAGTTAAGGGTAAAAGCCTAAGTTATAGCAGCTTCCTGTAATTAGGATTGCTCTGCAAATCCTTTCTCTGCATTCAACTATTTATTTCAGTTTGTTTTCCACATAGGAATATATTAGCACTAAGTAGCTCCGAATTACCTTTTAAAAGATTGTGCTTTTTAAAATAATAAAAAAAAAACGTTTAAATGTTGATATTGGTACGTTGAACTGATTTACGTTGTCTATTATTGTGACTTTTTATACTGGTCATGATTTGGTGGCGAAATAACGATTTTGATTGTCTTAGGTGAAGTATATACTTGGGGAGATAACGACGAAGGGCAGCTTGGAGATGGAACAACTAATGCTATCCAAAGGCCACGTCTGGTTGCAGCACTTCAGGGTAAAAAAATCAATAGAGTGGCCTGTGGCTCGGCACACACCTTAGCCTGGTCCACCAGCAAGCCTGCTAATGCAGGCAAGCTCCCTACCCAGGTAAAAATATGCCTTTTAAACCATATATTTAAGCCAGGTATGGGGACCCTTTGACTATCCATTTGTTGCTGCACTGCAATTCACATCAGCCCTAGCAAGCATGGCCCAATGGCCAGGGATGGGGTGGGTTCAGCAACATCTGGGCGACCAACTATTCCCCACATCTGGTTCAAACTCTTGAGAAAATGTATAAACTGTTAGCACTCAATGGCTCTATGTTAATAATTATTGGTCGTCCCCCCCCACTTACCCATCGGTAACATCTCAGCGGTTGCCTAGCGTGATGGTTAAGGCTACTCTGAGTATTTTCCTGTTTCAGCTTTTTTGGTCAAAAGTAGATTTTCTTTTTAAGTGATTGAAAACCCTAGGAATGAGGTGGCACCATGTTTCTACATCGGTATGAGATGTGGTTTTGATACACCACTGAGGACAAAGCCATTTGAAAATGAGAGCAGCGCATCGTTGTTCCCAGTCAGGAGGCACATGCCTAACAGAATACAATTGCAGTGCTCCAATAGTCAATCCTGTTTGGCTTTGTACCGACTTCACTGAGTGGCAAGTGAAGCTGAGGGGTAAATTAACTAGTTCAGAATTTTGGAGACATTGGTGAAAAACCACCGATAGGCTGTGCATGGGTTGGGTTTTTTTTTTTTGATATTGCAATAATAGGTACAGTGAATAGCTTGGGCTCTGCTGTGTGCTTCCTGCAGCCCCTCTTGCAAGTTTTATACCTGTTCACACTGTAAAGCCATGGAAAAACCTCCTGAAAACTTGCATAAATCAAAAGTGAGCTTCTGTCTGCCAATCCAAGCTGCTTTGCCATGACTAATATGATGGGAGGAGCAACATCTGTGCCTTTGGATAGCAAGAAATTAGAAAGGTGCCGGAAGGATGCTTAAATTTTACTACAAGATCCATGAATATATCGATGAAATATGGGATGGATATTGTGAGGGAGAGCAGAATAATTGTTTTGTTTTTTTTTTAAAAAAAAACACGCTGTGTATTATGCAGCGTAGTAGTAATTTCACTACTTGATCAATTTCACTAATTGATAGGATACCTTTTCTGGCCCCTAACGGTATTAAAAAATTCCTTCTTGGCTATGCCATGTATAAACCTTTGGAGATAACAAATCTCAAGCAAAGGCAATATCTGGATATTCAGTAGATAGGCTAGGTAAATGGACTGTGCCTTAAACGATCTCATTTAGCATATGACTTATTCAGTGCTCATTAAACCCTAACTATGTGCTTGTTCTAGGTTCCTATGGAGTACAACCATCTACAGGAAATTCCTATAATTGCTTTAAGAAACAGATTGCTGCTCCTTCACCACATCTCCGAACTCTTTTGTCCTTGCATTCCCATGTTTGATCTCGAGGGACGCCTTGATGAAACTGGCCAGGGTCCTTCTGTGGGCTTTGATACATTACGTGGAATTTTGATCTCTCAAGGAAAGGTATCCATCCCAACTTCAGCTTCTCCACTAAAAAATGACCTCCTTAGAAAAATCTGTTATGGTAATGACATGCAAACGCTGCCCTAAGTTCTCTTCAGGTCTTCTGTACAGACCCAATTATCTTCTGTATGAACTTCATGGGTGCAGACAGAGGGAATCTAATGACTCAGCTTTCCCCTGTTGCGTTTCTGTCCATATCTGCTTAACAGCATTTCACATTTTTACCAGAAAGCGGACTGCATCTTTTCCTCCTGAGCGAGTCAGACGCTAAGGAGAAATTTACATCTTCAAAATGTGATTGCCGTTGCTTTGCTTACTTACTTATGGTACATGAAATCAAAATTGTAACGGTTCAGGTATCTTGTGGGTGTTCGTGTCCGGAGTCCTGAGACAGGGTGCCTGCAAGGATTCTGAGAAATGAAGTGTTGTTCACATGCTGCTCCTTTTTGTTCTGTTTTCCACTCTCACATGTTGGCTGTTTGGAGGTGGAACCCTTGTCGCTATATCTTTTGTCACTGAGTTCCTATCTGCTTGCTCCATGTTTTTTCCTGACACATGGGGACAGGGACATCGGGACAGTCATTTGTGGCTGCACAGTTGGGATGAGGGCAGTTGTATGGAGCTTCCAATTGAACAATGGGAGTTTTTTTTTAATGTTGCTACCTCTTTTGCTGACGTAATGTTTCTGCTGCTTGATAATGGCTGTGGACTGATCCCAGCGCAAGGAGGTTTCAGTAGCAATGCCAACCCCACCTGGCAAACATAACCCAAGAATAGGATTGCATTCTCAACACCTTATTTTCTCCTTTTTCTAGGAGGCGGCTTTCAGAAAGGTTGTGCAAGCAACTATGGTGAGAGATCGCCAACATGGGCCTGTGGTAGAACTCAACAGAATTCAGGTCAGTATGCTGTGCTGTCTGAGTGCCTTGAATATGAATCTGTTGTTGCGCAAAAACTTTGCCAAGCTTTCCAGGGCTTTGTGCTCAGGCAACAGGCATGGTAGTTGTCATTATAACTGGTTAGAAAAAAGACAGCCCAAGAAGTTATTAGCAAGTTCTCAGTTGGGGGGGGGGGGTGTGAGCACTTGTAATGCTAATAACTTTGTGTGCTGCTCTTTTCTAACTAATTATAATGACAACAGCCACGTTATGGTCCTTTGGAAAAGCTCCACGTTGTATATTAAAAAATGTTTTGGAGGCAATAAGACACCTACGCAGATGCAGTTCCAGCTCCATTTATGTGTGATAAAGGACTGAAATTGTGGCTACCTGATGCCTCATAAATAAGGTTTTATGTATATATACAGCCTGAACCTAATTTGTTTTGTTAAAATATTCTCATCTGCTCTTCATTGTACAACAGGCCCAGAGCAGGGTACACAAAGCATTATGAAATAAAACACCTATAGTAAAATCCCAACAAATATGTTCTCCTCAGCCTTAACCAGCCAGTAAATGGCTGGGCCAACAAAGGCTTCGTCAGCTGGTGAAACTGATAGAAGTGAAGCCCATCTTTATCAGTGATGCACCTCAATGGTTGTGAATGGTAAAGATTGTGCAGATCAGGCTTTCCAAAGTTAGGATGTGTGCTTGTTTATCTCCTCACAAGTGATGTTCAACAGACATGTGGCACCAAGCGGGCTGTGGCAGGTGAATGCAGACCTGATCAATCTTTCACCAGATATAATTTCAGTGTTTGTGAGATGGAACCTTTACTTCCAAGCCTAATTATGACCTCCTCTTTGAAAATCTCCCCCCTGCATGGCAATTAGGCTTTTAAGAAAAGCTTCCTTAGTGCCAATAGCATTTTTTTCAACGACTAATTGTTGTATAGGTGTTAATTTGTGTGTGTGTGTGTGTGTGTTTTACAGCTGGGAAAGGTTATCCTTCTACAAGCCCCCCCAAATCCCTCCCCAATGCAGCAATTAGATTTGGCATGCTGCCCCCACAACAGATTTCCCCCGAGGGAATGCAGCCATTTTTTTGCGGTGGGGTGGTGGGGAAGGGTCTGAACTCTGACTTATAAAGTACTTAACACTTTGAGTTAACATGTTGAAGGGAGTGCTTCTTAACCAATATCCAGTGAATGGCTTGGATCTTAAAATATAAGTGAACAGGGGCAAGTCCATGCAACAAAATCTTGCCATTCCTTCCTTTCCCATGCAGCCATTTTGCTCCCTGAGTTAACTTCTAGAGGTGCGGAGGATGAGGGGGAAATATGCTTTTGGGTAGACAATTATAAACATAATGTTATTATTTATGCCCCGCCCATCTGGCTGGGTTTCCCCAGCCACACTGGTGGTGACTTACAGAAAATGTTCACAACATGTGATTAGGTGGATCAAGACGGAGTTGCCCCAAAATCTCATGGGTCTCCTCCCAATTTCGAATGATTCCTTCCTCTGTCAGCAACCTCTAAAATCTCACAGCAAGGAGGAGCAAATGGACAAACTTTTCTTCCATGAATTTTCTACTGTTCGTGTAATAGTCTTCACCTATTTGTGAAGTTCATTTGTCATGTTGATTTTTAGTGTGCTTGTTCTTTGTTTTTGTTTTGCTTTTAAAGGAAAGTTAACCTGAAAAGAACCAGGGAAGCCATCAAACAGCCACTCCTATACTGTGCATCTCTTTGTGTAGTTTGTTTTGGTTGTTGTTAAAGCCCAGGAGTCGGATATGATATGAAAAGCGCGCTTTCTCTCATCTTTGTACCTTTTATTCCCACATGATCTTGGGCTCCCTTTGCTTACATAGCTCGGGAGAACTTCAAATTGCCTTGAGTACTATTAATGTCCAGGAAACAAACATTTTGGCATCACATGGGGTCACATTGAGGAGGATGTGGGTTAGGAGAAGAACTTCCAGTGACGCGGGAAAGCTGAATGCCAAGCCTCAGGCCAAATGTGCCTTTTCAAAAGAAATTTCTTCAAAGGCTGAATATGAAGTATTGTTTTAATACACTGACTAAAGCCAAGAAAGGAAGCTTGGCTTGCTTTTGTGGTAATGTGGAGCATATTGCCAGGTCTACCTGAATGACAGAGTAGTCTGCCTGCCTGCCTGCCTTTGTGGCATAGGGAGGGGTAGGAGGATTGAATTTATGGCAGGGGCATGGTGGGAAATGCTCTAAATTTCGCGTATGCTGTTAAGTGTAGAGGAATATTTTAACACCAACACTGCATTGGGATTTGGCTTGTTGTGAAGTTTAAACATTGTAATAGCCTTACTGTGGTTTTCAAAGAGAGGTCTAAGATATGAGATGGAATTTTTTTCCCCCATAGGAAAACGTGAATGTTCTAAGGAACCGCAGAACACTAAAGATCTCTACCTCTATATTCCTCTACAGTCGTACCTTGGTTTTTGAACAGCTTAGTTCTCAAACGTTTTGACTCCTTAATGCCGCAAACCCGGAAGTGACTGTTCCGGTTTGCGAACTGTTTTTGGAAGCTGAACGTATGACGGGGCTTCTGCGGCTTCCGATTGGCTGCAGGAGCTTTGGAAGTCTGTTTTGGAAGTCGAACGGACTTGCGGAACGGTTTTCGTTTGACTTCCAAGGCATGACTGTATAAGTATTGTTGACTCTATCCAGAAGTGATGCTCCTGAATCTTGGGCAGAGGTGTTCAATCCATCTCTGGAGCCATCTTTCTTAACTGGGAATGCTGAATCTGGGGTCCAAACAATTGCAGATCCTTTATTACAGAAAAACGGTCCAGGGGAAGTTGCAGGATTAAAAAGTACTCTTGTACTCTTGTACTCTCCCAAAAGAAGTTCTAGGGGTTGTCACTCCATCGTTTCACTACCTCTTTTTGGTCACAATTTCCTCTATGTAGGTGCTGAGCTTTTTGTTATTTTTTTTCCATAACATGTATGCTTTCAAAAATTCCTTCTGAAATAAAGCCACTCCTTTGAGATGTACACACACAGAGTTTCCACATCACTACAAGTATCCCAGTACTGTTCATTAAGCATTAAGCGTTTGGTCTGTGAAATTTGAATTGTGTGATTAAGGTGTGCTTTCTTTCTTTTTACTATCAGGTAAAGCGTTCCAGAAGTAAAGGAGGATTGGCTGGCCCAGATGGTACAAAATCTGTTTTTGGACAGATGTGTGCTAAAATGAGCTCCTTCAGTCCAGACAGTCTTCTCCTACCTCATCGTGTTTGGAAAGTCAAATTTGTGGGTAAGTATTTCTTTTCCATATGTCTTAACTTGTCCAGCATTTCCCCCCCTTTTTTCTTCAATAGTGTGTTTTTCAACAGAAGAAAAGAAGAAACGTAAAAAATGCATGAACAAGTCCCCACCCCACCCCTGGCAATTGTGCCAAAATTTTGTAAACTAGTTATCAATCAAAATGATTCCATACTTGTCATACTCAAACAGAAAGCCATGCCAGCTAAATAATTGTAGAAATCAAACTCGCAGCACAAATGTACAGTGCCTTATGAATTGTATTTCACTTTGTACTAATGGTGGGAAAAAATGAATTTCAGATTAAATCTGAAATTAATTTAGGGCTGAACTTGGATTCTTATAGCCATGTTGAAATCAATTATTCATATTGTAAAGTTTTCCTTTGGTGATTTAATTTAATATGTTGATCTGGTTCATGCAATGTGGAAAGCTGCATGAAAGTGCAAGCTCTTGGAGAGGAGCTTACAACTGCTTTGCTTCCCACTCCCCAACCTGCCCTTCTTTCTGCAAACCTGTGTTTGGCTAAACCAAGGTTTGGCTTAGCATGTTGTCCCAACCACCGTTTCCTCATTAATTGTGGGCTATACCCAGGGCTTGTTCATAGTTACAGCTTGCTGTTGTTCTTGTTTTGTCTTATGGGAAGCTATTTGCTAATGAAATAAATAATAATAACAAACAAATGCTTCTGCAACATATGAGCCCTGATAGGACTAATGCATTCCTATGGCCAATAAATTCTTTGAAATATGTGACCTGTTCTGTCCCTGGAGACTGGAAGTTAGGCCAAAACAAACAAACAAAAACAAAAAAATCTGGGAATTATTTATTTGCACTGCATGTAATCCCCACCTGCAACCTGACATAGCTGTAAGTGGCTCTCAAATTAATTTATCCTTAACACTGTAGTTTATGCCATTTCCTCCCCCTCTTTTTTGTGCCTTAGGTGAATCTGTAGATGATTGCGGTGGAGGCTACAGCGAATCAATAGCAGAAATGTGCGAGGAACTTCAGAACGGGCTGACGCCACTTCTGATTGTGACTCCCAATGGACGGGATGAATCGGGAGCAAACAGAGATTGCTTTCTTTTAAACCCTGCAGCAAAGTCTTTGTTGCACATGAACATGTTTCGTTTCCTGGGTAATTGCCACATCAACATTGCAACATCTTTAAAGTCTGTGCAAAGCTTTCATTGAATAACACATACAAACTTCTCTCTTTGTCTTAAAAAAAAGGGGTTTTGCTGGGTATTGCCATTCGGACCGGGAGTCCTCTGAGCCTCAACCTTGCAGAACCTGTGTGGAAACAGTTGGCAGGAATGAACTTAACCATCGCTGATCTCAGTGAGGCAAGCATAAGCTTATGTTCATCTGTGTAAATATTAGTGAAATGTAAGACCTTTGCTTGGTCTGCTTATTACTACAGCTAGGGAGCCATATTTATTGCCAGAAGCCTGCTCTGTATTTGAATGGGTAAGATGCATTAATCCAGACATGAATGTTTCTGCTGGTGGTTCTGCCACTGGTGACTTTCTGGGTGGGGAAGATGGGAGCTGCACACCAACTTTTATAACACAAAATGGCTGCCATGGAGAATGTAGGATAGCACAAAATTGGACATAACCACCACAACAACTTTATGCTTAATGTGAGAAGTCAGTTATGCCCTGTAGTTCTGATTATGGAGATCACTCAGACACAAAGACAGACACCTGCTGCTGCTGTCTTAACAACAACAGGGAGCATTCCTTAGTAATGGGAAATATATACAAGGTGTCCATGCCACTCCCATTTTACAGAAGTTGCTTAAAAAGGACCTGCACATCTTGTCCCATAACTTTCTTTCTAGGACAACTAAAGGCTCACTTTTTTTTTTAAGAAAATAAAGTTCAGAGTCTGGGGTGCCCTTCCAGGGGCACTATGTGGTGCTGGGTTTGCAACACTTGCTGAACACCCACCCACTGTCTCCTCTGGATGTCATTTCTTAGAAAAGAAGTTCCTTACGAAATAATTTCTTTTTGGAGATTTTCTATTTTGCTCATCTCTATGTGTGTTTTCATTCTCCTGTTATACTTAACGATTGCTGGAGCCCAGAATAGCTCTCCTATAGTCTTCTGTACTTCAGTGACTGTCTGTGTGCCAACACTTCCCGGGTAGGAATCTTCAGGTGACTCGCAAAAACAGGGCTTTATAACATCTTTGGCTGGTTTTTAGAAGTAATTTTCCACTATCTCCTGTGATTCTGCAAGCGTGCAGGCTTGGTTACAGAACCATGAAGAGCCTATGTTGGATTTAGAAGTATTTTGTGGGAAAGGCTTTATGTGGGTTTGGTTTTTTTTTCGTTTGAAAGGTTGATAAGGATTTCATTCCTGGGCTTATGTACATCCGAGACAATGAAGCTACTTCCGAAGAATTTGAAGCCATGAGCCTGCCTTTCACAGTGCCAAATGCAAGTGGTCAAGACATTCAGCTTAGTTCCAAATACGCCCATATTACACTGGATAATCGTGCGGAGTATGTGCGGCTGGCAATAAACTATAGGTTTGTGGAACACTACTATTCTCCTGCTTTCCGCCCGTGATCATTTGCATTTCCCCTAGAGCCCTGATCATGGGTTATCATGGGGGAAGTCTGTAGCTCAGTGGCAAAGCCTCGTGTCTTGCATGCAAAGAGACAGAGATTCAGTCACTGCCATCTCCGTGTGGTGCTGAGACACTCCTGCCTGGAATCATGCTGTCAATCAGTGTAAATGCTTCCCTAGGTGGACCATTGATCTGACTCAGAGTTTCTCAGACTTGGGTCTCCAGCTACAGTTCCCATCATCCCTGACCACTGGTCCTGCTAGCTATTATTATTATTATTATTATTATTATTATTATTATTATTATTATTATTATTATTATTATTATATTTTATTTGTACCCCTCCCATCTGGCTAGGTCTCCCAAGATTAAAAACTTCCCTAGGGATGTTGGGAGTTGTAGTCAAAAAAACAGCTGGAGATCCAAGTTTGGGAAACCCTGACCTGATCTGATACCGGCAGCTCCATAAGACGCACCTGAACATAAGACGCACCGAGTTTTTAGAGGAGGAAAGGGGGAAAGCCCCATTTTTTTTTTAGGATCGGCTCACAGTTGTGCAGCTTCTTTTGCAAAGGGGGAAAAGCCCCATTTTTATGGGATTCAACTAACAGTTCTGCAGCTACTTTAGGAAAGGAAAGGGAGCCTTTTCTACAGTTTTCAGACAGATAATCTAATCAGCCAGTCACATGTCGCTGGAGAAACAAACAGCCCCCATCTGCAGAACATTCAACAATGGAGACCTGGGCAAGGGGGCAGGGCAGAAAGGGAGCCTTATCTCTCTCCCGATCGCTTGCTGATCAGCTGTTCAGCGGCTTCCTTTCAACATCCCCTTCTCTCTGTAAAAAAAAAAAGGCACGATCTGCTTTTTGCCCCTGGGCAATTCGGTTCCAGGGACCACCATTCGCTCCATTTCCCCTTACTTTTTAGGAAGAAAAAAGTGTGTCTTATGGAGTGAAAAATATGGTATATAAGGCACCTTCCTATGTTCCTAAAAGCTCTCTGGATCATAGACCAGTTTATTATGAATACTTGCTCCAGAATTCTTTTCAGCGTCCTTTCATTCCTCCTATAGATACACATAATTAACAAGCATATCAATGACTATCCCTTTCACTGATAAAATGTGTGTATTTTGGCAGACTTCATGAATTCGATGAGCAAGTTGCTGCAGTTCGGGAAGGGATGGCCCGCGTCGTTCCTGTTCCTCTTCTTTCCCTTTTCACAGGATATGAGCTGGAAACCATGGTATGTATGTGCAGCCATCACTACTTCGGGGCAACTTAGTAAAAAAAAAAAAAAGGAAGCAAAAGCACAGGCCAATTATTAGTACAGGCGACTCCCTATTTACATGGGGTTTACATTCCGGCCTTCTACAAAAGTGAAATGTGTGTAAATGGGGAGACCCTGCTGTACCTCTCGCATGGAGATCTTCCTCAGAGCCCAAAGGGGACATCCTCTTTGGGCTCTGAGGAAGGTCTCCTCATGGACTGGAGGCGGAGCGGGGCTTTGTTGAGGCTCTTCAAGTCTCCCCTCCACACTTCCAGCCTTCTGGCACGGCACATGACTTGAACACACGTAAATTGGGGGCGGGGCTGCCTATATGTGCAGAGGCAGTTTTAGGGCAGCACGACTAGTTCAGCTGCAGGGGGCGTCACAACAGCGCTGGCGGAGCAGAGCGTGAGAGATGTGTGGGGGTGGGTGCGCAGAATTTAATGGCGCACAGGATACCAATGAAATTTGAGAGCCCAAAGTATGTGAATCGGGACATGTCCTTGAACTTGTTATGTAGCAAAAGAGTTGCAGTAGGTTATGCCTTGTTATTGGCCAAAGGTTAAGATTACTCTGACTTACATAATTGCCCCATCGGCATGTGCTACAAGGGTTGCTTTGTGCACTTTTTTTTTTTTTTTAAAGCATGGATTAAACTTTGGGCCAAGTCATTGGCTTTCAGTCTTAGCGGCTGCTATATAATGGAGAGTGGGGGAGAATTGGCCCTAGTCATCTGTTACTTCCCTTCTGCCGGGAACAGTGAATTCCTTTTTGCTCCTTTCGGTTTGTAGGCCATCCTCAAAGGTGGGGTATGCTTATGACTGTAAAGCCAGGCTCTTCTGTGCAGTGCTAGTACAGCTACCGTGTAATACAACTTTGTAGATACGTTTAAAAATGGCAACAACAGATAGCTCTAAATATGCACTAGCTTGCACATACTGACAGGTGAGGTGAGGAACTAAAACTAAGGACCTGGTAGGACTAACGACAGGAAACCACTCCATTTTTCTCAATTCCTGGGCTCTAAAAATGGAATATGACACTCCAGCTTCAGGGAAAAATGCAAAATGTGAAGAATAAAATTGACTTAGGCTAGATGCTACTTTGAACTCTGATCCCCCATGCTTTCACATGCAGTATTAAGAATATACATTCTCTGTTCAGTGGTCCTAAAAACCCATGTTTACCTTTAACATTATAGGATTTCAGGAGATAGTGGGGCGCTTTTTTTTCTTTTTTTAGAAGACTCTTGTTTTTGCTATATTTTGAGCGATTACAAATTAAGAAACAAAGTTTTTAAAAATCACAAATACAGACAACCCCCTATTCACACAGGGGTGTCAGTGAAATTGTGTACATTTGAGCCACCATTGGAAAAGCCTGCAAACACCTTGTTCTGTCCCTGCCCCATTCCACCCCTTTTTGTGATGTTTCCTGGACACTTGTGGGTTCAGTGTGATGTGTGTTTACGCACATGTGTAAAGGTGCGTACACAATTTGAATGCTTAGACACATAAAAAATACAATATAAATGCATTGGTTATTTAATGCATTCGTTGAAAGAGAATTCTTCCTCTACCAAGGGTTTGTAGACACGGCTCCAAATTTTGGGGACTGGGGGCATTTCATATACACAACATTATCACTCATACTCACCTGATCTTAATGCATCACTGCAGACTAATCATTGTTATCAGATGCTAAAAGCTCTCCATTTCTAATGTGCTTTAAAACACAGTCGTGCTGATGCATAATAGTAAGTACAGTGGTGCCCCGCTAGACGAAAATAATTCATTCTACGAATTTTTTCATCTAGCGGTTTTTTCATCTAGCGAAGCGGCAATGACAGCCGCGCTCCGCTAAAAGAAAAAAATTAATAAGACAAAAAATTTTCGTCTTGCGAAGCAGCCCCATTGACTTTTTCGTCTTGCGGGGCAGCTTCCGCTAGACGAATGCCGTTCGTCTAGCGAGTTTTTCGTCTAGCAAGGCATTTGTCTAGCGGGGCACTACTGTAGTAATGTTCTCACTGGAAAAAAACCAACATGAGCACACACACATTTATGATAGATTCCCTTGGCATTATTATGTTCTCTGCTTTCCCTCTGCAGGTCTGTGGAAGTCCAGATATCCCTCTTCATCTTTTGAAATCTGTGGCCACGTATAAAGGGATCGAGCCTACCGCTTCTCTTATACAGTGGTTCTGGGAGGTGATGGAGTCCTTTTCCAACACAGAACGCTCTCTCTTTCTGCGCTTTGTGTGGGGCAGGACCAGGCTACCGCGAACAATTGCAGATTTCAGAGGCCGGGACTTTGTCATCCAGGTACGACATGGAGAATTCCAGATTGATTGTGGCCTGCAATGAGCTCTAATTAACATTGCTCCTTTTTCTCTTGGATTCTGCATGTGTACTGTAGGAAATCCTTGTGTGTGCATGGTGCTCTACAAGAAGAGAGCAGGAAACTCTTATCCTCCAAAATTGCCTGGAAAATTTGTTCTTTTAGGGATTTTCTTGCTACAGTTGCAGTTTGCCCTTTCCTCTATAACTGCTGTTTAAATTTAGCCTGAATGCACTAACTTGCTCCAAACTTACTGTACAATGCATTGCTTGTGATTACAGCTTAACAGACATTTCTTGATCTTATGATTTTTCTACTGAATAGGTGACTTGTGTTTCCACTGGCAACAGTTGCCTACTTTGAGGTGAACTTAAAAAGTTAAATATTTTTATTGAAGGATTATTATTATTTCATATTAATGGCTTAAGTCAGCCAATGACAAGGAGAGAGAGAGAGAGAGGATGGCAAGATAGTGTAGGCCGAAAAAGTTCAGTTTTTAAAACAATGTTTAAGAAGGCGTATGATGTGCTCACTGGAAGGGCAGATCCTGAAGTTGAGGCTCCAGTACTTTGGCCACCTCATGAGAAGAGAAGACTCCCTGGAAAAGACCCTGATGTTGGGAAAGATGGAGGGCACAAGGAGAAGGGGACGACAGAGGGTGAGATGGTTGGACAGTGTTCTCAGAGCTACTGACATGAGTTTGGCCAAACTGCGGGAGGCAGTGGAGGATAGGCGTGCCTGGCGTGCTCTGGTCCATGGGGTCACGAAGAGTTGGCCATGACTGAACGACTGAACAACAACAACAATGATGCATATAATGAAGAGAAAATACAAATTGTAAGGGGGTTGCTTTTCTTGGTGAGAGGGAGAGGAAAAAAACACCAAAGTGTGTTCATATTATTTGCTGTAAAGGTGCTGTTTGTGGTGGCTGATTCAGCAAAACTCACATTTCCGTTTCTCTTTTGACCTGACAGGTTCTCGATAAATACAATCCTCCAGACCACTTCCTGCCAGAGTCTTATACGTGCTTCTTTCTGCTGAAGCTGCCTAGGTATTCTTGCAAACAGGTGCTGGAAGAGAAACTGAAATACGCCATCCATTTCTGTAAATCTATAGACACTGATGACTATGCCCGAATAGCACTGACGGGAGAGCCGACCGCTGACGATAGTAGCGATGACTCCGACAACGAGGATGCAGACTCTTTTGCTTCGGATTCAACACAGGACTACCTGACAGGCCACTGAGCAGGGGGAATGCTCCTTGCCAGAGCTTGATATTACGAGCACTGAGGCAAAGCGCCACAACACGTAGGATTGAGCGGCGGGCCGTCGTCGTGAAGAGAGCAGAGAGGCATATAATAACCAGAGAACTACTAATTATTAACTGAACACAGGGATCTTGCGTTACTCATTGTAGGAATGATGGCTGATAAATAAAGTAACTTCCGTTTAGAGTAAATGGGTGCCGTGAACGGGCACTGAACCGTCTATTTTGATAGCTGAAGGGTCCCCTTCTCTCTCTCCCCCCCCCTTTATGCTGCACTGCAAGTAGAACTTTGTGTTTACTGATGTGTTGTAAATGTTTATAAAATATTACTAGAGTAGAATTCCCAAAAAATTGAAAAATTTTAAATTGTGGGTGCAATAGATTTTTTTTTCTTCCAAATTAAGTGTTGTGTTCTCTGCATCTTCTTGATTGTATATTGGAACTACTGTGCAATGACTGAATAGTATTATA
The DNA here is from genome assembly GCF_009819535.1 of Lacerta agilis. Classification (NCBI taxonomy): domain Eukaryota; kingdom Metazoa; phylum Chordata; class Lepidosauria; order Squamata; family Lacertidae; genus Lacerta; species Lacerta agilis. The sequence goes on from NC_046315.1 coordinate 70,371,598, forward strand.
AATATTTCAATTAACTTTACTAGTTGTTTTGTTTATTAAAAGAAACTTTTTGGAACACTCCGTTATCAGTATTCCTTACATTCACAAACACAACGCCTCATTAAACTCACTCCACTTTTCCAGTGTCTATATTTTAGCTTCTAAATATATACATAAATAAATATATATAATGTATCTTGGACTGATAACTTTCTGTGCACTCTAGAATTCTTAACATGGGAAATTTACTGTACATATTTGTGCAATGTATATGCAAAAATTATAATTTCCCACTGAATAAAACATCTGTCACAAACAGTTTAGTAGGGCTTTTTAATGTGATAAACCTTCCACGGGATTTTGAGGTACCTAAAGATGGCTTCTAAAGAATCACTAGGTGCCTACATGAGACAAGTCAGATTGCTGAGCTAAAAGTTAAAAGAATGGGATAAACCCAAGCTTATTCTTGAGGTTAGCTCCCAGACTAAAAGGTTGTGGTAGACGTAGCTGTGAACTGGTGATCTCCCACTCCCCAATTGTTTTTACTGCTTCTAAAACAGAGTTTTTAAGGGAGCACTGTTTGGAAAAAGTTGCTATTAAAATTTCTTATATCTACGGCTACTACTTTGTACTACACAAATAGTACAAGTGTCTGGATTAATCTTTCACCAAAGTTTATTCAGCTAAATTTGAGGCGATTGTGCTCCTAAGCTATGATTTTGTGTGTTTCTTTTTAAGTCTTGCACATCAGTCACATGGCAGAATCAAATCTTCTACTTACTCCATGTTTCAAGTTTTTCTTTTTGGTTTTTTAAGGAACTGTAATTTGGCCATTATTAGTGATTTGCCTAGAGCTGTCAAATGGACACTTAGCTGGTGTATAAATCATGCTGTTCTGGCTTCATCATCTCAATTGTTTCTGAACCCGTGCTTTCACTAACAGTTTCTCTTAATTTTCTGTAGTTCAGGCACAGGAATATTGGACTGCTGTTCCGATGAACTGAACAATTTTTCTATTTAGACTTTTTGGATAAACAAGCTGTGATTGTTGATCAGGAGTCTGATCTCTATAGTAGAATGTATTCTGTTGCACTCTATAGTAGTATGGGAATGGTGTTTTTGTGGAATGTAGGTTACTGTGTTTTCATACTCAGAGTAGACCCACTGAATGAAAGGGCATGATTAATTAAGGTCCATTCATTTGAACGGGCCTATGCTGGGACGCGGGTGGTGCTGTGGTCTGCTGGCCATATGACCCAGAAACTATCTGCAGACAAATGCCAGCTCCCTCGCCCTATAGAGTGAGGTGAGCGCCGCAACCCCAGAGTTGTCCGCGACTGGACCTAACGGTCAGGGGTAACTTTACTTTACTTTATGCTGAGTATAACTTAGTTGGCCCATGGTAGCCTTGCATATTTTTTTCCAATTAACTCTGAAAGTGTTGACAAATGGTATTATTTATAAAATTTATTATATCCAGGGGAACCCCGGGTGGCAAACACACATGTAATGGAAATATAATCAAAACTTTTAAAACATTTAAAAGCACCTGAAAACAATGAAATGCAGTAAGACATTTAGTCAAAGCGAATTCTTGTGAATGCACCGTAAAATGTGTTGCAATTGTAGCATGTGCTAAAGATAAAAGATTTTTTTTTTTAAAAAACTGGCTCCCACGGCTCCAAAAAATTATACATACACAAAGCAGTGCATCTGCCATCTGTCCAAGTCGTGATTTGTAATTTTTTTTTAAAATCAAAGACAACCTCAAAGAAATATGCTGCCGGTCAATTACAACTCAGCATTGTTGGAAAATAAAAAGGATCCCTTGATTATTTGAAAAGTGGAACAGTGTTTTAATCTTGGTGAGAGTTCCTCTTTTTTATTGTTAAAATTTGCCTTATCTGAAAACAAACAGCCTTATCGTATCCCAGAAGGCTAATCCTTAATTAGGGTTCGTTGAAAAAGTTCTGCTTTAATAATTCTTGCCTTGTTCACTTCTGGTACATTGCAATGAGCTTCCTAAGAGCTCCTTTAAAGCTTGCTAATCAGTGCCTATCATTTGACTTGTCACTGTGTTGGATTACCGGTATTTTGCAAGAAGGGGTGCTGTTATTTTGAGGCAAAACTGGAAGCCATGCAGTAAGATTTTCCTTAACCATCTTAGATTATCACATTCTTCTCTCTCTCTCTCTCTCTCTCTCTCTCTCTCTCTCTCTCTCTCTCTCTCTCTCTCTCACACACACACACACACACACACACACACTCACACTCTTTGATATTGGGCCAAGCAATGTGAGGCCCCTGCATTCACTATAAGGGCAAATTCCTCTGACTTTTCAAATGCATTAACTTAAAACAAAAGAAAACAATGCCTGTTCAGTTTCAGCCTTGCAAAGGAAACTTCCGGGCCTTAAATTGTGGAACACTTAGTTGAAAATTCAAAGTGGCACAGAAGGGAGAGAGATGGCCATTTTGGTGCAGACATTGCTATTGGAAGAAGTGTTGCTAATATCAGTCATAATACCACTTCCTGACGGATTTGTCCAAAGGCAGTGTAATTTGAAGAGTGTCTGGCTGGGAAGCTTGTAAACTGGGCATTGTGGACAAAGCTATCCTGTGTGTCTGCAACATTTGGTAATGGAAATGTAATCCCAATGAAAGCAGGAGACAACTTTTAGATAGCATGGCTAATAACTATTTGTAGGCCTACTTTTCATTATTTGTCTTAATTCTTCAAAGCTATTTAAGTGAGTAAATATCACGTAAGCAGGGCTGGGGAGCCTGTGCCTCTAGATGCTGGACTCGCAACTCCCATCAGGCCCAGATAGCATGATCAACGGCTGGGGATGATGGGAGTTGTAATCTAGCAACCACCCCTTCCCAAACCTCATTTCAGAGTGATCATAGAATTGTACAAATTCCATGAACTCAATGTAATGTGCTTCCTTTCGTCTTGTCTTGAATTTCCTGTCACTTCATGAGGAGACCTTTGAATGGAAAATGTCGCACTTCACTCTCCTCTTCGATGAAGCAATTTGATGTATTATTGTTGTGATTCTTACTGATTTTGTATATGGCACATTGAGCCATGAAAGGAGGTACCTTTTAATATTGCTGTTTACTTATTTATTGCATTTATATGCCAGATTTTTCTCCAAAGAGCTCAAGGCAGCATACATGGTTCTTCACCTCCTCATTTAATTCCCAAAATAATGCTGTGAAGTAGGTTACTGGCCCAAAGTCACCAAGTGAGCTTCAAGGCTGAGTGGGGATTTGAACCCTAGTCTTCTAGGTCCTGGTCTGACACTTTTAACCACTACACAACACTGGTGATTAATGGAGTTCAGTTAGACAGAGAACTGAAACAGGACCATGCAGCCATCTTGTTGTAATGTTTGAACTAGGCCATTGCATCCCATCTGCATTCAGAGTTCAGATAGGTGTTTTTTCACCCTAGAGTTTCTGGTGACCTACTAGTGGAGTAGAGGAGAGAGTTTGCAAGTTGGAAGAGACAGGCCTGGGCATTAGTTGTAGGCTATAGCTGAAGGGTGAAATGTTGCAGGCATAAAATACTAGCAAGGGTAGTGAGAGGCCAGGCTCTGGATATTTTTATACCTGATCTGGCTACATCTGAAGTGGCACGCCCCAATTCTGTTCCTGAAGATACCTAAGCACACACATTCATAGGCAGCTCTCATAAATTCTATCCATAACTAACTGGAGTAAGTCATAGGCTAACCCCTATTCCTTCTATATTTGAAAATACTGATGTGTAGGAAGGATGTATCACCTTTCCATCCAAATTTTGTTATCTGTCCAAATACTGTAGTTCCATTTTGTATGAGATTCTCTTTAGGGTTGGCAGACACGATGTGGGCCCATGGTTTCCCCAAGGTCACTCCCATGGGAAACTTTCAGGGTTTAGCCGCTGCATTATTCACTTTCTGCCACTTTGGTCTTATTTCTAGTCCGTTGACTATAATAAATTGACGACAACAACTTCCTGCATATAAAGAAGCCTTATGCACGGAAATTTTTCCTGGTAGTTACAAGGAACCAGCTACTGACTCTAACATAACTGCCTAGGGGACATGGGGGCTTCGGCCCACACAATAAAATATCTGAGGCACCTGTCCCCCAGAAGTTGAAGAGTATTCCCATTCAAGTGGTGTGTGTTCACTGCATCATGTGATTATGTGGGGTGGGGCTTACCTGGGCCCCCACAACATTTTGTTCAGGTGGGCACCCCAGCCTCTAACTAGCCTAGACCATCTAATTTCCTAAGACAAGCACAAAGCCATGGCTGCCACTCATCAGAAAAATGACAAACTCACAACCCCAGCCATGGAAATACTTTAATCTGACTGCCAACCATTGATGTGTGCTTTGATGAGACTGTCCTATGAAGTTGCTCTCGTACGCATGCATATTCAGTAATAATAAATACGGTATCACTTTTCTGGAAGGATGTAAACATGATGGGGCCTGTAGGTTTCTCCGCTTCTCTCCTCCTTCCTCCTTATCCTTTCTGCTTCAAGGCACAGAACTCAAAAGTCTCTTAGGAATGCAGACAAAGTGTTTTCACTCCACCCCCTGGCATGTTTGCCATAAGGTACAGTTGGGACCAGTTCACAGTGAGCTTCACTCCCTGTTCCCTTCTCTTACTTTTCACCATTTCTGACAGGGCTCAGCCATTCTCTGCTGATCTAGCCCAGGAAGTTTTATCCACCATCCCTCAAGACCAAATAATACACCCTTCTTTGGGAAATTATCCTCACAGCTTGTCCTGATTTAAGACCCAAGAACAGACCTTAGAACTGTCCCAGGTGAAAAAGATTACACAAGAATTAAGCACACTCATACTGGCTCCCCTAATTTACCTCAGGTTTTTGTTCTTACACAAACAGCTGCTGTCAAAAGAATATTTGCTCAGAATTGCAGTTAAGATGGATACTCTGAAGGTACTCTTGTGTGCTATTCAGTACTTTCTCCTAAAGTACAATCTTATCATGAACCTAAGTTGGGTGTGGGGTTTTCTCCACCTCCTGACAGAACTAGCATCAATCCATTTGCTCTTTTCCTGCCTTGACCTTTGTAGCAACTGTGGGAGGATTAAAAAGAGCCTTGTTAATGCAATGAAAATTGCTAATAGCAGTCAAAGCAAGCGCCTGCTTCTATGTTTGGTGTCACATGATGGTGAACCTAGGAATTTTTGTTTCATTCCTGTGTGCAGTGCATGGAATGGGCACTTGTAGAGTCACAAATGCTGAACCCAGTTCTTCTGCGAGCCATTTAATTTAGACACAGCATTTACACGAATGGAAAGTTTTGAGTTGCTTATTGCTCTTTTAACAGACGAAATCTGATAATGAACTTACGACCTCCAATTTTTTGTGGCATTTTTTGAGAAGACGGCAAGAAATCTACAGGTTACAGGTAAAACACTTTTTTTTTGTTATGTCACTGAACTGATAGCATATTCTTTAAAATGTACTGTTAAATATTCTGAGACAACTACTCACTGGTAAAGGTTGCCCTGATACAAACACTTGAAAGTGCATGTTATGTTTACTGTTTGATAGTTGGGATGTACTGTACTTACAAATGTGTTCCACTTCTTTGACTGTCATGCACACTGAAATGAAAGGAATTAATTTTTTCATCCCCTAGGCAACTCAAACTTAATTTGAGAAAAAATTAGGCAGAAACGTTCCTTCCTTGAAAAACATGATTATGATAACTATTTGGAGTTACTCTGAAATAGCTGGATTGGAACAATCAGCTTTAGACTTTTTATTGAAATGCTGTGTAGTAGAGGTTAATGGAGCATTGGGAACATTAGCTCTTTCTTTTTAGGTTTTCAAAGTAGATGACACAGATCTGCCGGTGTTTGTGGCTCATTGAAACCAATAGGACATACTTCTGAGTAGACTTGTATAGGATTGTGTTTGCACTGCAGACACTCTACCACTGAGCTGCAGATAAATGATTGTGTAGGAGATATTTTTGGCATAGAAAGCATCCCTTGTAACACAATTGGGTTTGAAAAATGTCGCCTAGCTAACAGCAAAGTCCTGACTTGTGTCCACTCAGGAGGAAGTCCTATTGACTTGGAGTTATTTATTTCTTTTGTTGCATTTATATCCCAACTTTTTCTCCAAGGAGCTCAAAGTTGGCATACATAGTTATCTTCCCTCTCCGTTTTGTCCTTGAAATGACCCTGTGAGGTAGGTTAGGCTGAGAGACTGGGAGTGGCCCAAGGTCACCCAGGGAGCTGCATGGCTGAGTGGGGATTTGAACCCTGGTCTCCCAGATCCTAGTTTGACACTCTAACCACTACACCACCCTGCCTTTCAGTTCAGTGGGGCTTACACACAGGTAAATGGGTCAAGGATTGCAGCCTCAGCTTGCATGCCATGTCCTATGTTTGTCAGTTTAAAATATTTAGAACTGGTCTTTTGATTAAAAATTTCCACAGCAGTTAAAAATATATTTTTATGAGTTTGGGGGTGGGGGTGGAAATAGGCTGTATGTGAGATTCTTCTAACCCCTGGATCCAGCAAGCATAAAAATGTAAGCCAGGCTAGCTTCCTGAGTTGAGCTGAGTGCCTGAGTGATGGGCCATTAAGGGAAGCAGAGGAATGGGGGCTCTGTGTGAGGCTAGAGGAGAAAGAGAGTGAAGTGAACTAGAGGAGAAAGAGAGAACAGTATTTGAGATTTTTGTTTGAATCCAAGGCTGCGGCTCTGGGAGAAACAAGATCCTTTTGGTACATTGATGCCCTGAACATCTCAGGCTCAGGTTGCAGATATGTGTAAATAAACCATATATCAGAAAGACACCACAGTCTCTGCTCTGCTTCATTTCCAAAAGCAAACATGAACCCCAAGGTAATCACTTTGAACCCCAGGAATCTCATACCACTCAGAGAATGGAGTGGTGTGAAACAATATTAACAATAATGGGTGGGTCCAATGTATATGAATGGAAAGAGTTTCTTTTCACATAAATGTTTCACTCCATTGTGCTTGTGTTTCTAAAAATTATGCCTTTTTTGTCAAACATTTGTGCTCCAGGCGTATTGTGGAATAAATTTGTCACCTCCTATATTTTCCTTTACCATTTAGGTGGGTAAAGGCCACAGAGCATTAATTTTACACTCTAAAGGACTGCAGTTGGTGAGATAAGGAAAAAACAACAACACCCCACTGTTTAAATGGGAAGCAGTCCTTAGAACTTGTGTCAGTACCAAATTACCCCTATTTGATTGTTTCCAGGTAGCTATTAGCCTGAGCGCAATACGGGAAGCTAGTGTTAGCGTATTACTCTGGGTTTTGTGTCAGTTGCCTTTCTAATCTGGTTTTTAAAGAAACATCCCTGGTGTGCTTGAACAGGAGTTGAGTAATTACTTTGCTAGGATACCTAGTTTCCATGACAGCGATGTATGCTTTCCTGAGCAGAAGATCAGGGAAGTGACCGAATACACTAGTAGGCTTATAAAACACCTGCGTGTGATGTATAGCCATGACAGACTGAAGCACTGGTGGTGGAAAACATGATTGCTGGTCTGGATTGAGATCTAGCCACCAGATTTGGATGTGTAATTCTTTTTGCTGTTGCATCAGTTTTGGACTCCAGATCAAGTGGCCAAATTAGGTCTAATACAGGGTTGAAATGGCTCAGATTTCCCTCACCCCAAGGGCTTGGAAACCAAGGCAAGGCTTCCAATTGGCTGCAGGAAGCTCCTTCAGATTTTTGTCTTCTCCTTAGCATTCCTTACAACACATTTTGCTTTCCCAACCACTAGATAATGAACTATAAAGCAATGCTTCCAATTGCGTCTACTCATGTCAGTATCACTCCTCGCCCCGTATATGTGTGATTGTGATATTTAGCTTCTGTTCACACTTGCATTATTAACCTGGGATTTAATGCTGTGGTTTTTTAAAATTATATTTTTGGTTTATTAAAATTCCTGGGCAGTGCCAAGAGCTCCCTACTTGTCTTTCAATGAAACAATAGTATAAAGCCAATATAATCTTTGCATATAGATAGGAGCTGGTCAGTAATCACACAGTTCAAAGATAGAGTTAACTCTTATTAGCAAAAGCACAATCTCCACGCTCCATGACTGAGTGTCATACCTAATGAGCAGAACAGCTCATTCCCGGTGGTCTTCCTCCATAAAAATCAGTTGCTGAGACTCCCATCTCCTCAGGGCTTTCCCCAAGCAATTGGAGACTATGCCTGCATGCAGCCAACCTCTCCTTTGCTCTTTTCATGCCTCTTCTGGTTTTGGGAGACAAGTGGGAGAGGCGAGATTGTCACAGCAGGAGGGGGAGACATCAGTGACTCTTCACCAGTGCAACCCATCTCTGCCTCTTTACCTCCCTCATCCCACTTGCCAGCTTCTGCCTCTGATTCTGGCCTGCTCTTTGCCACATACTCTGCAAGCTCACTTTGCCACTTTAGTTTCTGCTCAATCATCTCCCTCTTTTCACTCTGACCACTCATTGTTGTCCCATCACCACTCTGGGGGCTCTGAGCCTTCTTCTTTTGGAGGTTACACAACTGTTTCCTTCCACCATTCCTGTCCGTCCAACCAGTCCATGACGTCAGGCCTCCTGAGTTTTTCTGCTCTGATTACTTCCCCTCCTTTTTAAAGATTATGCTTATTTAGCTTTATTAATGTGGACAGATACTTTATGGAGAGTTAGAGCTAACTCACTTGAAAAGGGAACCTTGTGATCAAAGCATGGTCTTAATACATTCAAGGGCATATGTTTTCCTTTGTTTTGTGTACAAAACTTCCATTGATATCTATGAAATTTCTCTTGTGTGATTTTTTTTTTAAACATTCCATTCATTCTTGGATAGAAGTTAAGTTTGGGTTATAACCTATAAAAATAGTTGTATAACTCTTAATAATAGGTCAGGAAGCAATGAATTGCAGCATGTATAGTGAAGCACCCTCCCTTCCATTGCTATGACCTGTAGGGAATGCATTTGAGGAGTTCAATATGCCTTTGTGCCCTGTGGGGTCACCAGCACAAGGGTTTGAGTATAGATTTTGCCCTCCTTGCTCAGCTGTGTCTCCATGGGCTACATGGAATGTAGGAAGTATTGGGATGTGGGTGGCGCTGTGGTCTAAACCACTGAGCCTCTTGGGCTTGCCAATCAGGTCGGTGGTTCGAATCCCCACAATGGGGTGAGCTCCCGTTGCTCTGCCCCAGCTCCTGCCAACCTAGCAGTTTGAAAGCACACTAGTGCAAGTAGATAAATAGGTACCACTGTGGCGGGAAGGTAAACGCTGTTTCCGTGTGCTCTGGCTTATGTCACAGTGTTCCGTTGTGCCAGAAGCGGTTTAGTCATGCTGGCCACATGACCCAGAAAGCTGTCTGTGGACAAACGCCGACTCCCTCGGCCTGAAAGCGAGATGAGTACCACAGTCCCATAGTCGCCTTTGACTGGACTTAACTGTCCAGGGGTCATTTAACTTTTTTTTTTTACATGGAATGAAATAAACTCAATGTAATTGGAGACAGCAGCAACTCAGCTTCCACCTATGACAACAAGGTTATCAAAGACTGGCTGCACCTTGATCAATGTTCCTTGTTAGCAAAAAAAGGGCAAATGTTGTGTGCAAAAGGTCTCTGGTCCAACCCTTGACATCTCCAGTTAAAAGGAATGGCTGATGTGAGAGACCTTTTGCTGAGAGGCAATCAAAGTGTGGGAATATTAGGATAGATATACAACCTGCTCAATCTAGTAGTAGTCAGCTCTGCATGTTCCTATGCACACGCTTGTAAACTCAACATTCATGATTTGCATTTTAGCTTGCAACATTCACACCGAGCATCCTACTTGAAAAGTGGCCCTTACACACCAAGCTTAAACCACAGGGAATAATGTTTTAGTGGTGTTAATAGAACACACTTGCCAGAGAAGAATGCTTATATGATCACAATTAATTTTAATGGAAAACTTTAATGGAAACTTGTTTAGTTTAGGAACACTGGAAACACTGGAAATAGTATTGTTTAGGAACGCTGGCAATACTGGCTCAGAATTGTCTACACCAGGGCTTCCCAAACTTGGGTCTCCATTGGTTTTTGGGCTACAACTCCCATTATCCCTAGCTAGCAGGACCAGTGGTGAGGGATGATGGGAGTTGTAGTACAACAACAGCAGCTGGTGACCCAAGTTTGGGAAACCCTGATCTACATTGACTGGCAACAGTTCTCCAGGATTTCAGGCAAGAGACTTTCATAACTACTTGGGATGGAATCCAGTCTTCTGCATGCAACCCAGACAGAGCATGCCCCACTAAGCTATAGCCCTTCCCTTAATCCATATACAAACAATCATGTTCTAAAGAGCGATCATCCAAAATGGGTTTCGCCATATTTGTACTTTTAGATTATCAACCTTGGTTAAATTAATAAATTTAACAATCACTATTTTTCACTGGCGCATTTAACTGAATACTTGGAAAGCTGGTTTTAAGGGGCTTAAACAACTCACTGGGATAATTAAAGAACAATCCCATTCTTTTGGATTTTTGTTTTATCCCAGCTAGTTTGTTTTACAATACCACGCTCAGTCAGCTAATGTATGCTTAACATGGCAAATGCAATTTTCTGCTGCAAATTATTTTTCCACGGCAAATTAAAACTAAGAAGTGAAGTGGTACAAAACACACACACACACACACACACACACACACACACCTGAATTGAATGTGGAGATGAACAATCTGCCTTCTCTGAACTGATAGCTGGCAGGGCTTCCTGTTTTTTGGATGACTCTTCATGTGACAAATTTTTACAACTATGCTAGTGGAAGACAGCAACTGGTTTTCAGTTTTGGGGAAATGGAGGTGCAAGGCAGGCTAGCTAACCCTCTCATGAAGCAGTATGAATAGCCAGCTGTTATTCAGAGCACTCCCTTGTCTGTCTGGGAATTCTAATTAAAATCTCTGGCAACTTTATTTAAGCCCCAAGTCAGTCAGCTGAGAGACACGGGAAGCCAAAAAGTGTGGTATCTACACTACTATCAAAGCTCTGGATAAATCTTTCTCTTTTAGTGTGCTTTGATACCAGCCTTCTAGACACATTTTGTACTCTAAATAGGGCCCCAACAGATTACCTCCCAACCCATGATTTCTTTTTTTAACCCTCTATTAGAGGGATGTGGAAACTGTACCTCTCCAGATGATGATCCCAGGGATAATGGGAGCTGTAGAGATGGGGTAGAAATTAAATCCAGTTTACATTTAATGGGAAATCTACCTAATTCACCCCCCCTTTTTTTGGAAAACCATCTGAAAACTGAAACACAGCAATCTTCCAAAATTTGCACAACTCTGAATTTTGCAATGAAGTTCACCAGCCAAGTAATGTGCACACAGATTCATAGACTGTGGGAAAGTGTGCATAGAAATACATATATTTGTGAAAATAACATGTAAGAAGCATTATACCAGGGGAAATTGTTTTACTAAAAAAAAAGCTTATTAAGCAAAATTGAATACAAATGTGTATATTATGAAAAATTAGCACTAAAATGCTGATGAATTTTCAGGCGGACTTTTAAGAAACAAATCAAGAAAAAATGTGGGAATGCTGAGACCAGAATGTGATACTGGAGAAACAAAAATGGATAAATTTGCCCATCACTCACTGTAGTTCAGGAGCATCTTGAAGGGCTGCAGACCAGTTTATGTCCTATTATCCTATAACACTAATAGCAAACTCAGGGCACTTTCGGGTTGCTGCTATTTTGGGGTGGGATTTCAATCACACACCTGCAAATTACAGCTAACTGCGAGGTCTTGCACAACGAAGCCATTTCCTCACAAATATTGTTTTTTTTTAAAAAAAAAATTATGATAAGGAAAATGTAGCCGAAAGTTTGGGAAAAGACTTGCTTTGATGCAACATTGCCCAGCTTCCCCACAAACAAATCAGACATGGTGCTCATTAAACAGCCAACCTCATCTGATCTCCCTGCAAAATCAGGACGAACACGTAATTAATAGGTCTTCTTGTTCTCCAGGCCAGAGCTAAAATGTCACCACCCATGTGCAAGAGGGGAGATTTCAGCAGGCTTGTTGTTTGGAACTTGAGGTGTGCAGGAGGGGAGACCTTACAGACCCTACCAAAACAGGACAGGGCTTGGGATGGTGACTGGCTTGGGTCGGTAGTGGAATGGGAAACTGGGTGGAGCAGAAAGAGCTGTGGCTTGGCAGTAGAGCCTCTGCACTGCACACGGAATGTCCCAGGTCCAACCCCTGGAATCTTAAGGTAGGGCTGGGAATGTGACCTGTTTGAGAGATGCTGCCAGTCAGTGTAAGCATTACTGAGCTAGACAGAACCCTGCACGAGGCAGTTTCCTTAGTTTCTATCCTGGAAGGAGGGCAGCATAGCTAGCTAGCTCGCTGGTTGGTAAGCTGAACAAAAACACTCCAAATGGCAACATTTTGTTGCAGGGCCCACTTGTAGTGTTGTTTTCTTATTTAAAACAGAAGCAGACGGAAGAAGAGAAAAAAAAGCAAATTCATGAAGTATGTGTGTACCAATGGCAATTAGCCACGACAAAGGATTGGTGTGGGGAACGGAGGGGGGGGGGAGAACTGTGCCCTGCCCTCACCAAGCTTTGCTAGTTTGCTTCTAGAAGCTTTTGGTTGGCTGTTGATGGGAGCCATTGTAGTGCAGTAGAGTGTTGGACTGGGACTTGGGAGACCAGCATTCAAATTCTCACTGAGTTGTGAAGCTCATTGTGTGACCTTGGGCCAGTCACTTCCTCTCAGCATGTACATTTTGAGCTCCTTGGAGGAAAGGTGGCAATTAATATATAATATAATATAATATAATATAATATAATATAATATAATATAATATAATATAATATAATATAATGCTGGGCTAAATGGACTTTGATATGAAACAGCAAGGCATTTCTTATGATTATATTTGTATCAAATGGGCAATATTTGCTCCAGTTTTCAAAGTGCAATCTGAGCTGAACTGAACTGCAACACAGTCATGGAATATTCCCGAGTTCTCTCTGATGCAGAGCATCCCTGCAATTTAGGATCACATGCTGATGGAGGTGATTAGTCTTGCATTCCAGTTCTGTAGCAAGATCGTTTCCCTGCCCATCACCACTCATTCCTGCTGTTTGGGAAGGAAGTTCAGCAGTCGTGTGGTTCTGCTCAACTTAGCAACTTTGCCCCAGAACTTATTCCAGCTTATTATTCATTTCCTCTGATAGAAATCGGTGCAGAAAGGATTCCTTACTTACGTTAAAATGACTATTTCAAAGTGGTGGTGGGGAGTGAGTTTAATAAACAATGCCAGAATGCAATTCCTCCTCAAGAGAAGTTAAGGCTATGTGTCCCCCCCCCCCACCATTCATGAATTTAAAAAGAAACACACCTAAAAATGAAGAAGGAAAACTCAGGAATATAAAACCCAACCACCTGGTGTTTTTACTTGGTCCCATAAGGCTGACAATTTTCATAGTTCTGCTGTACCAGTAGCTCTTACACCAGCATAATGCAACGTTCTTGTGTTCTTCTGCTTACTCCATGGTAAACTGAAATGAACCTAAGCATGGACTGGCTCTTCCAGAAGAGAGGTTTTTACTCTCTGTGGCTGACCCCCTCCACTAGTCCAGGTGTGCAAAACAAAGTGCTCTGACGCCTTCTGCTTCACCCACATCACTAACCATTTGCATGTAAGGCATAATGTATATGTACATTTACATATATATACATTCAGTGGTACCTCGGGTTACAGATGCTTCAGGTTACAGACACTTCAGGTTACAGACTCCGCTAACCCAGAAATAGTACCTCGGGGTAAGAACTTTACCTCAGGATGAGAACAGAAATTGTGTGGTGGCGGCAGTGGGAGGCCCCATTAGCTGAAGTGGTACCTCAGATTAAGAACAGTTTCAGGTAAAGAACGAACCTCCAGAACAAATTAAGTTCTTAACCTGAGGTACCACTGTACATATGTATATGGTGAAGTGTATGTCATGAAAGCAGATTTTCCTATAAGATAGCAAGGAGTCAGCCATGAAACTTGAGAAAAGTCTAAAAGAACTGTAGACAAGTGGCATGACTTAAATTTAAGCTAACAGAAAGTGAAATCTTGTCCCAGTATGTGAGGCATGATAATGACATCAGGATGAAGAAAAATAATATAATTGCCTTCCATTGCAAAGAGCGAACCAAGCAAGACTTGACAACCAAGACTTTACAACAGACCTTTCCAAACTGTGTGTCACGATGCATTAGTGTGTCAGCTGCAGTGTGTAGGTGTGTCATGCGAATGCTCCCTGTGCTCCTTCTGGGGCTGGAAAGGGGTTAGTTAAACCTCTGGTTTGCCAGTAAAACTGAATTACCATGTTGTGAAATGACGCATGTCTAAAAAATGTGTCACCAACTTGAAAAGTTTGTAAAGCTCTGCTTTACAAGAATAATAAACAGATATATTGTCAAGGGAAGAAAGCAAGGCTGGCTACATCTGTAGGGAGAGAGAATTGTGGGAGCTATGGACTGGAAGCTATGGACCTCAACTTAGAAGGCTATAATGGACAAGCATCTCAAACCTTCTATAGATGTCCAAAAAAAAAAAAAAAGGAAGAATTGGTACAGCGGACAAAGTTAAATAGTTAATGTTGGATTAACAATATGGGATGTTTTGGGACTACAACTCCCATCATCCCTAGCTAACAGGACCAATCAATTTATTTATTGCATTAGCCCTATGGCCATAGCACATAGTAAAAGACCAGGCAGTAGCCTGACACGATTATGCAAAGAATGGACTCCATGCCTCTTGACCAGGTGCTGCTGCCGGTGAAGGCTAAGAAGGCTTGTTTGGCTAGTAGAGAATTTGGAGTTTTAGCAAGCAATTTGTAGAAGGTAAGTGATTTGTAGAAGGACCGGTGGTCAGGGATGATGGGAGTTGTAGTCCCAAAACATCTGGAGGGCTGAGTTTGCCTATGCCTGGCCTATAGCATCTGTAACAAAGAAAGAAGACAAAACTGATGAATACACTTGCGATGGAGACCCCTGCAGCCCTCAGGATTGAACCCTCTGGTCATCAGCTGGAGAGCAGAAGTTTCAATCCTGCTGGGATCTGCTTCACCAGAACATTCCCTGTGGGGAGTGCACTGGCAAAGCAGACCCTGCAGTAAGCAGATTTGCACTCTTCACTCACCAGCTGATAAGCAGAAGATTGAACCCTCAGTCTGGAGGTTCAAAGAACAGTAGTTCAAAGAAAACCAGAGGTTCAAGGAAAGCTCTTTTGTAAACAGCAATCTTGGGCTGCCTCCTGAACAATAAGAAAAAACAATGTGCTGGTTCCCCCCCCTCTCGTATCAATTATAATAGCCCCTTAAAGATTGACTATAGAAACATGGTATTAACAGCAGAACAACATAACTGGTTCCATCAGCATATGATGAGATGGCCCATGAAAAAGATGGGAAATCACCCTGTGAATTGAATCTTTTGGGGATAAAGAGTTTGTCTCCCAATGTCACTTCTGTGAAAAGGGAAGAGCTCTAGCTGTGGTCAGAAAATCCCAAGTATAGTTCTTGGTACCTCCAGCTATTACTAGGAGTGACATCTGCCTGAAACCCTGAGAGCTGTTGCCAGTCAGTATATGAAGCTAGGTAGACCAATGGTCTGACTCTGTAGAAAACTGCAAACACACTATACCTTTAAAACATATCTGAAGCACATTTTCCCTCCTCAAAGAATTCTGGGCACTGTCGTTTGCTTCTCACAGAGTTACAGTTCCAAGCAACCCTTAGCAAACTACAGTACCCAGAGTTCTTTGAGGTGTGAGATGTGTTTTGAGTGTGCTTTAAAGGTATAGTGTGTGTGCAGCCAAAGACAGATTCTGTGTTCCTGCTGAAAAGGAAGCATAGCCTCTATCAGGCAGGGGATGTGCAATGTGAACTGTTGCTATTCATTAGTATGCTGCTGTGGAGCTGCAAACTTGAAGCACCTGCCGTTTATCAACTTAGACATAAGAAAGATTGACAACACTGAATAACAATAATCTGGAGACGTCACTCTGGGTACAATAACACATTTTTCTGAGATGTGTTTTAGAAAGCTTGGTTCTCAGCTTGAAAGGCCGCTGGATAGCTTCTAGACAGGTTTTAAAAGCCATTGTTCTCTTGGAAGCCTAAAGCATTAAAAACAAAATTGGTGGGAGGGAACTGACACTGATTTTATATTTCGGCAGAGCTTAACTTCTAGAAGAAGAAAATGCCTGGCAATAAGTTAAACCCCCTGACCTGGAAGTCATTTTCTCTACTCCCTGATGTTGGGAGACCTCAATGGTGCACTCAGGGTAGGACTTTTGGGAAGAAGTTCAGGGCCTCATTCAGCAGAACGAGCAGTTGGGGTGCTAACTGCAAGAGTGCGGGTTCACTAGATTTGTGTGTGAAGTAATACACATTACCACACACAGGAGTGGCTTCAAGCCACCCAGTGAGCTTTGTAGCTGATGAGCGATTCACACCAAGATCTCCCTAGACTTAAGTCTGGTGTTCTAGCCCTGGGATGGGGAACCTGTCCAGATGATGTTGGACTTCAACTTCCATTGTTCCCAGCCAGCCTGGCCAATGGTCAGGGTTGATGGAGAGTTGTGGTCCAGCAGTATCCAGAAGGCCACAACTTCTCCATCCATGCTCTAGCCGCTCTGGCACACTGGGTTCCCAACGTGAGTATCCTTGGCAGGATGTAGAAGTCTGTGTGCACATAGAAATTGCAAACACAGTTCTCTCTGCCAGGGTTGCTTATAAAAGTGATAAAGACTTAGCTGTTGGATGCACAGGAGGAGAATGAAGGGTTGGCATCAGCCCCGGCTGCTTCCTGTTTCCATGCTGAGAGATACTTCTTAGGGCTTTAGTTTATTATTATTAAGCTCCCTTCATCTATAGCCCAGACTGCTGCTTTGCGTGTATCTACCTTAATAGCAAGAGGGCTCTAAGCAGTGAACAAAACATAAATTACATAGCATTGTAAAAATACATTGGGTCAGGGTGTTTAATGTACTTTATATTAGCTAGCGTTCGCAAGGCGAGGTGGATGTTCTCTTCGTAAGTCTTACTGCTTCTTCTGCTGTGTTGCGTTATCTTGTTTTATGAGGTGTAATTTAAACCACAGATTGAGATCTTATTGAAATCCATACTTTTCTCAACCAGTTTTAGCTCTTTAACTATACAGGCAGTCCAGGGAGTCCACGCAGACTACATGGCAGAACAGAAATCAGAGAAACGCAACAAGCAAACATCTCTAACACCAAGTTACAAGGAGAGGGGTGGGGTGGGGAAGAGAAGAAGCTAACCTTACTGATTTCTAGATTCGAGATCCAGTTTTAATATCAACTGACAAGATATGAACCACTTTTATTTGTTAATTTTATATATTATTTTTACCGTTGCTTTAGCCCACCTGCTTGCTCAAGGGGCTTTTTTCTCTCTCTCCAAAAAGATGATTATGGGACAGACAACGTGACCCATCCCCGCTAAGATTGCCACTTAGTTGTAGGTTGTGAGGGTGACCCACCAGTTGAAGTTCAGTGCTTTGTGATGGTTGTGTAAAACTGAACTTAGTTGGCAAAGTGGCTGTTCACATTAATATACCCACAAGGCAGAGAGATCATGCCATTTTGGTATTTTGTACAACTTCCCAACAAACCATGGCAGCAGCAGCAGCAGCAGCAGCCAGCCGCATTGCTGCTGCGGCAGTTGGGTGGTCGATTGTTGGCTGCTGGCAGCTAGCGGGCAGATGATTGATGGGTTCGTCAATACGTGTGATTGGCAGTGGTGGTCAGGTGGGTGAGCGATTGTCATCAAGTCCCCCCGAAGAAAGCTCAACAAGTCTGGGAATCCCCCCTAAAAAACCTCAACAAGTCTGGGCGATCTTCCCCCATTTCCTCAATTTGGAGTCCCCCCAAAATAGGAGTTGTCTTATATACGGGGGCATGTTATACACGGAAAAATATGGTATGTAGTGGTGGAACTAGATCTGACCCACATGTTGGTAATTAACAAAAGAATCATCTGGGTGCCTAGATTCAAAATGCAGGGCTTTGTGCCGCCAGCAGAGTTAAAAACACTCTCAGAATTATGGTCTTAACCCCTTCATGCACTATTTAGCATTTACACACAGTTATGTTTGACTGCAATTTTCCACAGGAACAGGGAGCAGAGGAAATGCATTTTCCCAGTTCTAGCAATGTCTGGGCTACAGTAAGGTTTACAGATACTAGAAACGGTATTTCATAGCTATTTATTTAAAATTTCATAGCTGACATGGGCAAGGCCAGAGTCCTGTCCTCCCAATAAACAAGGCAAACTTTATCTTGTTTCAATGTTGTGTTTTTATGGTGCTACTTTTTAGGACTTATTTTTATTTGTTCTTGGGCCTGGGGATGATTCCAGGAAACAGTGCTGCTCATGTCCATGATGCCAAAAAAACCCCACAGCCGACACTTTTTTTTTTTTAAAAAAGAAGTTTAATCCAGATTTCACTTTACAGTAGAAAATCTGAAAAGTCAAAGTAACTGTGAAATGTCTGCAGTCAGTCACTGCTGGTGAGGAAGCTTCATAGTGCAATGCTGTTTGGATGTGGCTTATCTCTAATGCCACACTCCTCCTTCTATTTGCTCCTCACCTGAGCACAACATAGCTGCTTTCTTTCCAGAAGTCCACAATACCAAACACAAGACACTCGTTTCCACTGATTGCTGCATACCCCATTTGGAGGAGAAATTTGCAAAAGTAAATATCGCCAGCCTTATCTGAACAGTTACCATGATTTACTATGGGCAAACCAGAGGCGGGTGCAATATCTATTCCCATTTGCTTTTTAGTTTTTAAATCCTGTCTTATGTTATATCTCCCTATATTACTATTTTTAAAAGCCCAAAGTATATACTGTGTTCATGTTATCCCAAGTAATTATTTCTCTGCACGCAAAGTATGGTTCCCTCCACCAAAATATGATCCCTTCCACAAGTTTATTTCTAAGATTTATACCTCTGCACAATGTAAGATCTCTCAACCCAGTAATTTAAAGTCCAAAATGAATTCAAAAAGTGCCCCGCAGATCTGGATCAGTAGAGGGGCTGGGCAAAAGTCTTCTGCTAAGCAAAACACAGGGACATCTTTTCCCCTTCCCCCATCCCATCTAAAATTTAAATGGTCAGCTTGTCAGGGCAGGCACCTGCCCTTTGCTGTTGTTATTGTGGAAAAGCACTACAAACATAAAGCTACAATTTTAATGCATGCTTACCTTGGAGTAAACCCCACCGAACACTGTGGGGTTTTGCTTTGATTAAACATGTGTATGTAAATGTTATTATTGTACCCATTTTGCAGAGAAACCTTTTACACATGCCCCTTACCGGGAGTGGGGAGTTAAAGAAACCTCTGCTTATTTGCCACAAGAGGTCAGTGTATGCTTGTGTGTGTGTGTGTGTGTGTGTGTATTTAAAAATCACATTGCTACAGTGTATGATGACATTAATAAGCGACACACACTGCGAGGTGGGTGAAAAACATCACAGTTCCAAATTTATAGCATTTCATGCCTTTCAGAACGCCACTGTGCCTGGAAGCCCTTTCTGTGAATCATTGCTTAAATGTGTATTTAATGCTGCCTTGTAAAATGGACAAGCTTAATAAAATACTACTTAGCTGTGGCAATCAGTTTACTCGCCCACACAGGCACATCTGTTAAGCATTGTATGTGCCCTCAGATATACTGACAGGCACACACACGCACATTTTTCATGCAACACAACTCCTTCTTAAGCAATCCATTCCAAACATTGTGCGTGCACATGTGTGAAAGAGAGAAAAGAAAGTGAGCATTTCATCTGCATATGCATACATAGATCCAACTACTTCTGGTTTCAGGGAGCGGGGACATTGATTCAGCTAAGATCTACAAGAATGTGTCAGTCCTGATAGCTATCGAGGCACGGCACACAGGGCCTGCATTGACTATACGAATCCATATGGCTAGCTTCCCTCACTCTGGGGTCCTGCTCACCTCCTGGGCAACTTCATTCCTTTTTATTTTCCCTGTGAATAATGAATACAGGAATATTGCCAGATTATGTGTGAACTGGCAGCTTCCTTAAGTCATTTTCAGATGTGATGTTAACACTTTACAACCACCCGTGCTTTCCTGGGAGTGAATAAGTCCCATTGAGCTTGTGGCCTCTATTACAAGGAATGGGTAGCGTTTGCTGTCCTACAACAGCCAAGAAACTGGAGTTGGGTCAAGGAAATGCTGTATGTGATTCTGTCTTTCTTGCTACTATATGCTACCATGGGGGTGATAGGGACTGACAGAAGCAACACATTCCCCATAATGTTTCCTTTGACCCCGAGGGAACATAAATAGAAGGGGGAACCAGCATGGCACCTTCTTGATGTTGTTGGGCTATAATTCTTATCATCCTTGACCGTTGGCCATGCTGGCTGGTGCTGATGGGACTTACAGTTCTAGAGGGCCCTGGCCTATTCCTGATACATAAGGGTTAGGCTATGAAATTGTGCTAGGCAGTTATCCTGTGCTTTGTATGTGGTATGATAAAGCCATCGTTGTCCAGGACTTGCACACCCATTTGTTTTGTTCGGCTATCATCTCAGACCAAACAGGCTTTGAAGGTTTTCATGCATGGTCAAATCTTGCAAAATCTATTTGGTTGGAGATGATAGTGGAAGGAAACCCTTACATTTCTATAGCCTATGCTAAAATTGGATTACTTGCAAATGTGCCGACATTGTTGTCCTCAAGATGTACCTGCCAAAGCATCCAGGGTGCATTGCTTCTGTACGAAGGAATCCAGACTTGGCCAGAACCAAAGCATAGGAACATAGGACTGCCTTATATTGAGTCAGGCCATTGGTCTAGTTCAGTATTGTCTACATGGGTTGGCGGTGCATCTCCAGGAATTCAGGGATTTCTCCAAGTCCTGTCTACTGGAGATGCCACAGGATGAACTTGGGAACTTCTGTATGCAAGCAGATGATCTACCTCTAAGTGATGGTCATAGTCCAAGCATTTAACTCCAGCTCTGCACTTATAGCAAGAGGTAAATATCTGTTGCATTCCATGAGAATGGTTGTACATGCAATGGTTGTACATGCAAGATGTGTGACCTGCAACTTGCATTATCCAGTTGAACAGGCTTAGCTGAGGAAGGGGGTGATTGCATGACACATGCTGGCTGGCAAGAAGCACATTCAAGTCCAATGTGAGATTTCAGTTCTAAAAGCAATATTAGACATCCTGGAACTGGTCAACTCCCCACCTGATGATGGCCCAGATATCTTTTTTGATGTTCTGTAATTGCAGTGCAACACTTTATTTATGGTTTACCAATGCACATCACAATTTATGTCTACAAAGGCAATGCAGCCTTAATTCACACGCACCACTTGGTATCCGAAGAAGTGTGCATGCACACGAAAGCTCATACCAAGAACAAACTTAGTTGGTCTTTAAGGTGCTACTGGAAGGAATTATTTTATTTTATTTTTTACTATGGCAGACCAACACGGCTACCTACGTGTAACCACTTGTACATTTTGGTACAAATGGATATCCAAAAGAATATTATTAGGTTAAATGTAGATAAATGGCTCATCTATGTGCAAATGCTTGTTCTGTTTTAGACTTCAGATCTCAGGGAAGCCTTGGAGTTTTTGAAGCCTGTAGGAATTCTACACAGCCACTGATTTTAGTGAAAATGGATCAAAGCTGACAAGCAGGTAGCAAACTGACGATACCACGACTTTCTCTTTACTAGGGTGTATGCAAGGATACTCTGCACTTGGCTTCGGGAAGGTGATAGATCATTTTTAAGAACTGCACAGCCTCATGCAGGCACAACGCTTTAGATTTCTGTACTTGGAGCAGACTTCTGTATTTATTGACTCCTGATTGTTTTATTTTTGTTGCTTTTCAGGCAAGAACACAGAATTCATCAGGCAAGCTATGTACTTGGACAACAAAGATGACAGTGCCATGTCTAGAAAAGTAGATATGGAGCTGACCCAGGCCCCTATCCCACACCACGTGGACTTGCTCGGAGGTGTAGCAGCAGAACCGATTCCCAACAATTTCAGTGAGCTGGAGCTGTTGAAGGAAATGATGGCTGTTCAGGGAGAACCACACAAGCCCTACCCAAGCAGTGCTCCGGAACAGGAATGTTGCATTACCCTGGGGAAAGATTTCAGTCCACTCTCCATGCAGGGAAGGTAAGGAAAACCAGAGTCCACAGATTCTGCTTCATCTGATGGCATATTGGTGTGGTTGTTTTTATTCTCTGACTCAGTCAATAAATGTTTTATTTAATGTCTTCCTGCAATATAATTAATGGGAAAGAGGCTTAGTTAGGAGGCTGGAGTGGCCAATTGCTGGGAAGGGATATTTTCTCAGCAGGTTTCAGAACTAATATCTGCTTTTATAGCAGCTGTGTTGCACACATATATATATATATATATGGGGGGGGGAAGTGATGTTTTCCGATATCTTGTTTTCCTTACTGATGTTTTATTTAAACCAAATGCTCACAAAAAGGATGCCTTTGTACGGCTTAAAGTTGAAACATAAATAGCCAAAGTAAAGGAATTAACTCTCTAATTATGGTTGACTGCTCTAGACATAAAAATGATCCATTGTACTACGGTTACGAAAGTTTGAACAACACCTATTCTTTCAGAGTTTGATTACATGGGGCAAAGTGTATCTATGGGGCCTCCCCGTAAGGCTGATTGGTGTGGTAGCCAAGTTCGTCAATGACACCAAATAAGTCAGATTGATGAAAATCCAATCAGACTGTGAAGTGCTCCAAAAGATCTCTCCCAACTGGATGAATAAATATTTCTATTTATTTATTTACTAATTAGTAAATTAATTAACTAAATTTATATACCACCCTTCAACCAAAGGTCACAGTGTGGTTCACAGCATGAAAATACAAACTGAAAATACAAAATGCACATCATAATAAAAAGCCTGGTTATAGAATTACTGCATAATACACATCAGCACCATGCTGCCACCTGGCTCTTGCCACTTAACCGCAGAAGTGGAAGAGCCTGCAGGTAAAGTCAACCAGTGGATGGTGGGAGATATAAGGAAATAAGGAAACCGTAACTTCGCAAATAGATGAGTGGGATTTGAAAAGGAAAAAAAGATACTAAAAGGAAAAAGTTACAGGTGGGTAGCCGTGTTGGTCTGCCATAGTCAAAACAAAATAAAAATTTCTTTCCAGTAGCACCTTAGAGACCAACTAAGTTTGTTCTTGGTATGAGCTTTTGTGTGCATGCACACTTCTTCAGATACACTGAAACAGAAGTCACCAGATCCTTAAATATAGTGAGGGAGTGGGGGAGTGGGAAGGGGTATTACTCAGAGGGTGGTGGGAATGGGTGATCAGCTGATAGGTGTGGTGAGATGGCTAAAGATAGCTTTGTCATGTATAATGAGATAGGAATCCAATGTCTTTGTTCAGACCAGGTTTCTCCATAGTTTTAAGTTTGGTGATTAGTTGCAATTCAGCCACTTCTCTTTCCAGTCTATTTCTGAAATTTCTTTGTATTAAGACAGCTACTTTGAGATCTTTTATAGAATGTCCTGGGAGATTGAAGTGTTCTCCTACTGGTTTCTCTGTCTTGTGATTCCCGATATCAGATTTATGTCCATTTATCCTTTGGCGTAGAGTTTGGCCTGTTTGTCCAATATAGAGAGCTGAAGGGCACTGTTGGTATTTGATTGCATACACAATGTTGGAAGATGAGCAATTAAATAGTCCTGAGATGGTATGTTTGATGTTGTTGGGGCCAGTAATGGTGTTGTCCGGGTTTATGTGGCAGCAAAGTTGGCATCTGGGTTTATTGCAGGCTCTGGTACCAGTGTCCATGTTGAGTCCTGTTGTTGTATTATTGTGGGCGAGGAGCTGTTTGAGATTGGGTGGCTGTCGGTAGGCGATGACGGGTCTTCCTCCTAGAGCTTGAGAAAGGGAACTGTCATTGTCTAGGAGAGGTTGTAGATCTCTGATGATGCATTGTACTGTTTTAATTTGGGAGTTGTATGTGATTACTAGTGGTGTTCTGTTATTTTCTTTTTTGGGTCTGTCTTGCAGCAAGTTCTCTCTGGGTATCAGTCTGGCTCTCTTGATCTGTTGTTTAACTTCATCAGGTGGATACTTTAGTTCTAAAAAGGTTTGCTGTAGATCTCTTAGGTGAGAGTCTCTGTCTGTAGAGTTGGAACAGATGCGGCTGTAACGTAGGGCCTGGCTATATACAATGGATTGTTTGGTATGTTTGGGATGGTAGCTAGAAGCATGTAGATATGTTTGTTGGTCAGTTGGTTTACGGTATAAGGTGGTGTCTATGTGTCCATCCTGTATTTTTATAGTAGTGTCCAAAAAGTGTATGCAAGAAAGTCTATGCAAGAAATACAGTTTTTGCTCCCCCAGTCTCTCTTGCTTCTGTCACCAGGAGGAGGAGCAGCAGCCCTGTCCAGGGTGTCCTACCTCGTGAGGGACTAGTCCCCTGGCTAGTCTCACAGGCATTTCCAGGATGGGGTTCTTTCCTTCGTGTAGCCCTGCAATTCAGGAGGAGGATGGCAGTTTGAACACCTGAGGACTTGGAGAGGATGCTAAACACTTTTGCTCTCCTAGCTTCTCTTCCACCAAGGTACAGAAACCGCATGGACAGTGACAATCTAAGGATGCACCCACTCAGTCCTAAAAATCCCAGCACCCTTAACAAACTAGAATTCCCGGGATTCTCTGGGGGAGAAGCCATGTGCTAGAAATGTGCTTTAAATGTATGATGGGATGCAATCTTAAAGTGAGAAAGCCTTGCTGTGTGAAGTACTAGTATCTGTCTGATCTAGCTATCATCTTCTTTGAGATCAGCTATTCTCTTGGAGCGATAGCTCAGGAATTCATAAATTGCCCAAGTACATCTGAAAATCTGAGGATTTGTGTATGTGTGTGGGAACTTGCACACACCTTTCCTCACTCCTTAGTATGTCTTGCCTATTTTATTATTTACTACAGCCTTTACAAACCTAGTACCCCCCCAGATATTTTGGAGTAGTGAACTTCCACCAGACTGCTGGGAGTTGTAGTCCAAAACAGCTGGAAGACACCAGGTTGCTGAAGGCTGGCATTTTGAACTTGGCTTGAAAACTTGGGTTAGTAAATATTGATGTGCCTGTATTTGAAACCACGTAGAGAGTGCCTTCCACCTCAGAAAGGATGGTACTGTAGAGTTCAAACATTTTGTTGCCTGAGGTGAAAGATGAGAAAAAGGGGGAACACAAAATGTTCAGGAGGGTACTGTACCTTCCTTATGAGACAAATTTAAGTCCCTTGGCCTTTTTTTAGTTTTAGACAAGGCAACCAAATGGGACTGCTATCATAATTTTCAGCCCCTTTAACTTCAGGCACTGTTTTTGTGTCCAACACTGCCCCTCTCTACTGACTGCCTCTGTCCAGGTTTGATCCCTGGCACCTCCAGATTAAAGGACTGGGAGCAAGAGACTGAAAAGGCCTCTCTGGCACAGAGCCTGGAAAGCCAGAATAGACAATACTGGACTGGATGGACAAACATTTTGGTTTGATATACGGCAGCTTCTTGTGTTAGTAAGGAGGATCCACAACACATAATTAACTTATAGAATTTACTGCCACAAGATGTACTGTAGTATTGACAGTAGATTTACATGGACTTAAAAGGGGATTACAGTTAGATTTTGAGCCTTTGCCTTGCCATTCAAGGGAGGCAAAACCAAGAGCAAAAAGTATTTTGTTGGGTTCAATAGTAAATGAATGTTTTGTTTCATATTTTCCTCAATGTAAGGAGTGGGAAAGTGACATTGCTAGGGAGATGTAACAATCAAGTGCCTGGAGAGACGCATTCTCCTAGCAGTGCTCAGAACTAACTCTCTCTCAAACATGCCGTATACCAGGGGCTGTGCCCCTGATTTCTTCCCTTGCCACCCCCTGCTACTCACACCCGCTCAACAACCCCCCCATTCCCTGTAGACCTTTTCCAGCTTTCCTTAGACCTCATCAAAGCCCCCACCCCCTTAATGACCTCACCATGTTCCTTTAGACCTACTCCCCTTAGACTTGGCAGCAGATGGGTTGGATGGGAAGTTGGCCAACATGCAATGGTGGCGAGGAAGAGGCATGACTTTCCTGTGCCCACCTTGGGTCTCAGCAGTCAGTCAGCAACAGGCTGTGGAGGGGCTGAAGTGTGGCCTAGGGATTTTGAGGGTGTCCCTTCAGGCAGAGGTGCCACTCCCAAGACACACTTACGTGTGCTGTTTGGGATGTGGTGCTGTGGTCTAAACCACTGAGCCTAGGGCTTGCTGATCAGAAGGTTGGCGGTTCAAATCCTCGTGACGGGGTGAGCTCCTATTGTTCGGTCCCAGCTCCTGCCAACCTAGCAGTTTGAAAGCACCTCAAAGTGCAAGTAGATAAATAGGTACCGCTCTGGCGGGAAGGTAAACGGCGTTTCCGTGCACTGCTCTGGTTCGCCAGAAGTGGCTTAGTCATGCTGGCCACATGACCCGGAAGCTGTCTGCGGACAAACGCCGGCTCCCTTGGCCTATAGAGTGAGATGAGTGCCACAACCCCAGAGTCGTCCGAGACTGAATCTTACGGTCAGGGGTACCTTTACCTTTACCTAGCAGTGCCCACTGTTTCTGGTCACCTTCCTAATTGACTTATTGGGATGAGGTGACAAAAACAGCAGGTGGATCACCACACTGGCCAGGGAGGAGGAAGGTAACCAGTGACAGTGCTAGCCACTCTGGGGCACTGGATCTTGGGGGCGGTAGCACCTGGTCTGGCAAGTGGATGAGCTAGTGGAGAAATGGAGCAAAATCTCCATGCCTTCTGCAGAGATGTTTTATTTGCTTTGTGAGCATTTGAGAGGCATTCAGGGGGAATATATGAGAGAATAAAATGCCAGTTGCTTTAATTCATCGGTTTGCCAAACCTAATATGTTCCCTGCGTGCAACTTTTCTTCTTTGCGCTCAAATAAATACGTATCTGACAAATAGGTTTGCTAACCTTGATTCATTTCTGTGAAGAAAATCTGACTATTTATGTTTCTCTCTCTCTCTCTGATGACAACAGAAATGCAAAGCTGTATTCTCCAGCATTTCACTGCGGCTGTGTGCCCCCTCCCCTAAGCCTCCCTAAAGATATCTAGCTGCTCATGTTGGGAGACTGACTGCATGACTAGATGGTCCTGCATGGCAATTCTTATGCAACAGATGCCAGTAGCATCACCAAAGAGACATTTCCCCAATGGGGTTTGTTTTATTTTTTGCTTGCATGTGAGGTGAGCCATTACTCTTGTCCCTTGTGAAGAACGTTCTATGTAGTAGAAAACTCCAACAGAGGACCTGAAAGCCTGAATTAATTCATCTTTTCTATATTCTTAGGATGAGTACTTCAGCCGCTGTTGTTGATTTACGTAATGTGCATTTCCCAAGGTTTTAAAGAAATAAGAAGAAGAATGGCAATAATAATAATAATAATAATAATAATAATAATAATAATAATAATAATAATAATACCACCAGCAGCCTCAGATAGATCTAGACATTAATCTTTATAGGAGCAATAGGAGCAACTTCACCCGCTTCAATCATGCCGCTGACATGTGAGCACCAATCCTCTTTAGGGTTTTATTGACAGCTGTTTCATCATGTAAACCTCTTAGAGTGAAAACCATGAACGTGATTTTAATGAATATGTCTGATAAAAGGAATAGTAAAGCCAAGGTGGGGTGGGAGGAGGAGAGTTGGAAAAGCAGTTTTTCCTTTGAATTATTAGTTGTATTTATGTTGGGGTTTTTTTTATGATCAGCGCTGCAAGGAATATACAGATTGGATCAGCAAAGATCCAGAGGAGGATCTCTCTCTCTCTCTCTCTCTCTCTCTCTCTCTCTCTCTCTCTCTCTCTCTCTCTCATTCTCTCTGTGTGTTTTACACATTGCTAGGGCATTTCCCCTCACGATACAGGTTAGCTACATTTGCTTCAATTTCCAAGAGAAAATGTAGAATGGATGCTACTAAGGGTGGCCAAATAAGAGTGTGATTTGAAAGCTTGTCCTCTTTCATCCAAATAAATTGGATTAAATTAAAAAGATAATCCTTTCCCCTCTTTTCACTTCTCTCGTCTGGATTCAACACAGCAGCACCATTATTATTATTATTATTATTATTATTATTATTATTATTAGCCCCAGTTTGGTTTCTGCTTTTTGAATTACTCTTTTTTCTTTAATGGATTATGAAGTGCATTGGAAACTGCAGTAGCTATACCCCAAACGTGTTGGGTAAACTTACAGGGGAAAAAGAAAAGAAAATGGCAAATCCTTAGAGCAACCTTTTAAGGAGCTTCTGTTTCTTTTACCACAGGTTGAATAGCAATGTGTATCCAGAAGGTTGCTATTCCAAATCTGTTCATAGTTGTATAACAGCTTTAAAGAGGATTATAGAGCCAGAAATATTTTCTCTAATCTATTTAGTTAGAAATGAGAATATCTCATAGTCCATATCACAAGAAATATGGCCAATTTTTATACATTTTACACGTTTAATCTGTAGACAACATCTCTCCCCTGCCTTGCAACACACATACCGGTAGGTTGCATTAGACAGCCAATCTTGCATTTGTTTGGAGCGTCACCTTTCAAATATATGTAAACCTAATTGAGTTGTGTGAAGTCAAGGGAAAGACCCTGGATCCAGAGCTTAGCTGAGCCCTGGGACATGAGTATGTGCAGAGTGCATTTCTTTTCGTTTGCATTATTATTGCAACTAGTTCCAATTCATCTAATTGTAAAGGCTTCCTGGGCAGGCTGTGGCTTCCAGTGCAGCTTGAACTTTGCAACTTCTCATTTTAGAATTGAGGACTGTGCTGTGTTACGTATAATCCTGGCTTGCTTAACTACTTATTGGCTATAATGCAGAAGCTGGTGACTCACCCAGGATCATCTGCTGTGTTTAGGGACTTTGGCGGGATTTGAGTGCCAGTGTTGTTGGCCTCCCTCGGACCTAACTCTGATTTTGTTTACAGTTGCCCCAGTTTGAGACGATGCTCTCTATAAAATAACATTACCATTGCATCATTTAATTTTATTTATAATGGTACTTATAAACCACCAACTAATAAGAAAAAACATGTCTCTCTCTAAAGCAGTGTTTCCCAAACTTGGGTCTCCAGCTGTTTTTGGACTACAGTTCCCATCATCCATGACCACTGGTCCTGTTAGCTAGGGATGATGGGAGTTGTAGTCCGAAAACAGCTGGAGACCCAAGTTTGGGAAACCCCGGCCTAGTCAATCAAAATGCTGCTTTGCCTTGTGTTGGAAATGCAAAAGTGGCATGGGAACGTACTTCCACATGTGGTGGGAATGTGATATAATTAAGGAATATTGGGGAAAGGTTCATAATGAATTAAAAAAACTTTTGAAAATCTCTATTAAGAAGAAACCAGAAACCTTCCTCTTGGGAATACTACCTCCAGAAATTAAATCAGAGAAAAGAACGTTAACAATGTATGCCCTTACAGCGGCCAGAATTCTCTTAGCAAGAAATTGGAAGAACGAAAATAATCCCACAATATATGATTGGCAAGCTTTAATGATAGAATATATGCAGTTAGCGGTAATGACGGGAAGAATGAGAGGTCAATTCAATCAAAAGACACAAAAGGAATGGGAAGGCTTTATTGACTATTTAAACCAGTACAATAACATCAAAATTTCCTGGCAATAGAAAGGTGAAATCTATATATACGTATTGAATATCAATATATTATTAGAAAGTAATAGAAGATCAAGTTGGATGTAACAAGACCTGTGTGAGAAAAAGGGTTAAGATAAAGAAACAAAGAGTGCAAACGGAAGTCAAGTGTATGTAATTGTATTGTAACAATGTTGTAAATAGTAACCTCAATCTAGACTTTCTACTTTTCTTTTCTCTTTTCTCTTTTTCTTCTTTTTGTTCCTTTCCCAATTTCTCTTTCCTCCTCCCCCTCTTTCTACTTTCTTTATAACCTTTTCCCGTTTGTCTTCTGAACCCCCTTTTAGGACTAGTTTTTCTTTTTAAATACCATCAAATTATGTGTGGGCTGTATCTTTTTTTTTATGTGTGCTTCGAAACTATTGTATATTTTGTCTTTTGTTGTTTAATAAAAAATATATATAAAAAAATGCTGCTTTGGATCTGATTTCTTTACTTAGTGCTCCATTGCTTTCACATCATTCCAGGTGTGAGGAATGGTACATGGGATGCTTCAGAACAATTCAGCCAACATGACAGGGTGGGGGAACAAACATGGAAACTGAATGGTTGGAAAGCTGGTGGCACTGCACATGTCCCATCTACTGGTTGTGCCAATGCCAGCAGCTGTTTTGGTGAATGGTAGGTGAAATTGGGAACAGAGGACTGTGAATTATGAATATTTTAGAGCTGGCACATTTGTAACATTGGACACCTGCTTTGCCAGCTCTCCATTTACTCTATAAATAAATTCCCAATATTGTGTTGAGCCAGTTTGCTGCTTAGTCTCTTTCCCGCCTGACCTCTTTAGTTCACTCTTCAATGACTTCCAGAGACATTAATTAGATTTGTGTCACTGATACTGCAGAGGTAACATTAAAGCAATGACCTGTGATTTAGATCAACATCTTGTGCCTCATCTGAGAGGAGCATATACCTTTTGCTTGGCACCAAATTATTAACAGCAACAACAGTGTATCTCAAGCTCAACTTTTAAATCATCTTTTAAGAAGTTGTTGAGTTTCCTTATGCACCTCAGCGCAACGGCTAATATTCAGCTGTAAACTTGGCTTGAAAGTGCATGTGTGACCCACCAAGCCACCCACCTTGGGCACCTAAGTGCTTGGTTAGCCCCATTTTTGCTGTCACACAGAAGCAGAAAAACCACACATGAAATGGGCTTGTTTGCTTTGGTACAGAAATGGTACAGGTTAGCTGTTCACCTTTTCCCTATCTAATAATAATAATAATAATAATGATAATTTATACCCCTCCCATCTGGCTGGCTTTCCCCAGCAACTCTGTGTGGCTTCCAGCACTTATAAAAACATAATAAAACATCAAAAATTAAAATCTTCATAATACAGGGCTGCCTTCAGATGTCTTCTAAAAGTTGTGTAGTTATTTATCTCCCTGACATCTGATGGGAGGCCATTCCACAGGCTGGGCACCACTGCCTGGTTCCCTGTAGCTTCATTTCTCACAGTGAGGGAACAGCCGGAAGACCCTTGGAGGTTCTATATAGTTATGTGGATAATGGATATATATCTGTTTGTATAAAACTGGGCTCGGAATGGGTCCTTGTTAAGTTCTTTTACGGAGAAGGTCTGTAGGCTTGCATAAAGAATGTCCCAGAATCAATCCTTCAGCTGGGTCTGGGGAATGTCTCCTGACAGAAACACTGAAGAACTTCTGCCGGTCAGTGTAGACAACTGGATGGAACTAGTGATCTGACTCAATATGAGGCAATTTCCCGTGCTAATGTTAGGAATTGATTTTTGCCTTTTTCTGTTTAGCCCAAGTGGCAAGTGTTACAGCCACAATAAAGTACTCTAGTTTAGCCTTGTGTTTTGCCCTGGAGGAAGTATGGATTGATTTTATGCCACAAGGCAATACTCTCAGTTTTAAATGTGACAACTACAATTATAAGTAACGGTTGTTTCTTGCCATATATTCTCCCACCCCCCACCCCTTATCTGCTACAAACTTGTAGGGAGAGAATCACCTATCTTTGATGAACTTGTAATTCGAATAGTGTGATATTTACTGAACAATCCTAAACATCAGTTACACTGAGGAGATGCACTCACTGGTGCAATGTTCACCAAATTCTATTGTTATATTCCATTCCCAATCTCTGAGCGGTGCATGATTCCTGAGAGCTCCAGAAGTGGTTCACCCAGGGTCTGTGTTTCCTTTTGTAAATGAGGCACAGCAGAGACTGTGGTATCTTTATAATATATGGTTTATTTACACATATATACAACTTGAGCCTCTGATGGAGGGGTCCCCAGCATCACACTCCAAGAGGGTCTGTGCAGGGACATGACTGTGATTTCATAGAATCATACAGTTGGAGGAGACTTCCAGGGTCATCTACTACAACTCCCTGCAACGCAGTAATCTCAACTAAAGCACCCAAGACTGATGGTCATCCAACCTCTGCTTTAAAATCTCCAACGAAGGAGAGTCAACAACCTCTCAAAGGAGTCCGTTCCACTGTCAAACAGCTCTTACTGTCAGAAAGTTATTCCTGATTTCACCCCCCCCCCAACACAAACAAGACATGCCAGGCGATGCTGAAACCCCAGTGGACAGATACTCTGCAAAAGCACACATGCAACCCAGAAACATTGCTGGTTTGAGTTCCTACAGAAGACAAGACCTCCCCTCCCTCCTCTCTTCCCAGAGAACTGGAAAGATGATCACAGCAGCCACTTCCCCAGGAAGCCGAAGCATAAGACAGTACATACGGTAGTTGCCTTCACACAAAGTTTCAAGTCCTGCCAGAGGCTGGGAACACTCCCCACTCCCAAGACTGAGTTCCTGGTCTCCCATTTGGTCTGCATAGCTTTAACACGACCCCCGTTGTAGGATAAGGTTCTCATGCTGCCTGCCGGATTCATCTGAAATGGGTTTCTAGTTCCACCCAGCTGCCCTTCAAGTCAACAGAACACTGTACACATTGTCAGTGAGCTTTATCAAGGCTTGTGTTTCCTGGGCACTTGAATCTTACCCCATCCCCTCAGTCCAAACAACGGCCCTAGTGATTCTGAGTGTAGCAAAAGGTCTCTGCCTCCATCTCCCAGGGAACAAAGGCTGTGAATATGATTAATGTTCTGTCAGAATCCTTGAACCAGTTTGTTGAATAAGCATTTTTAAAAGGTAACGTTATAAAGCCAAGGTGCAGACTCTGTGCTGAGGTTGTGTTTAGGGTTTTTGTTCACGCTCGGGCAGTTTCTGAGTTCTGACATGTGAAGAATGCTGGATTAATTTATAAGGCCTGCAAATGACCAGCTCATGATCGGATGGTTTTCATATATTAGGAGTTGTAATGCAAGCTCCGTTAAGGTCTTTTCAAATGATTCATTTGGAGGAGGAGGGCTTGAAAACACACCTGGCGCAACTGGAAAAGCAACAAAACAACCAAGCCATCTGCCTGCCCCCTCTTCTAAGGGGAATAATAGATTGCTTCATGTAGCTAATGTTAACATGGAGAAGCAAGAAAAGCACTATCCCACCCTGAAGAGTCTGGAAAGTCTCTTCCTCACTTCTCTCCAAGACCAAGGGCTGATTTGTTGTTGTTGTTGTTCAGTCGTTCAGTCGTGTCCGACTCTTCGTGACCCCATGGACCAGAGCACGCCAGGCACGCCTATCCTTCACTGCCTCTCGCAGTTTGGCCAAACTCATGTTAGTAGCTTCAAGAACACTGTCCAACCATCTCATCCTCTGTCGTCCCCTTCTCCTTGTGCCCTCCATCTTTCCCAACACCAGGGTCTTTTCTAGGGAGTCTTCTCTTCTCATGAGGTGGCCAAAGTACTGGAGCCTCAACTTCAGGATCTGTCCTTCTAGTGAGCACTCAGGGCTGATTTCTTTGAGAATGGATATGTTTGATCTTCTTGCAGTCCATGGGACTCTCAAGAGTCTCCTCCAGCACCATAATTCAAAAGCATCATCAGCATTTTGGTGCAAAGCAATTTCCCCATGTGTATTCATTTCTAGGCGCATGTTTTTCTACTGTATCAATTTTTGTACACATTGCTTGCCTGGAGAACTTGCATTGCAAAATTAAGAGAATTGTGTGTTTTGAATGATGGCTGTGTTTCAGTTTCATGCATTGTTTCAGACAGCAAAAATTATAGGTTTACCTTTCACTGCAAAGTGAACTGCATGTTTTCCCCATTCTTATGTGTCATCTAAACCACGACTAGTGGTTAAGTTCTCTGCTCACTAACCACAAGCAATGGTTAAAAGAAAACAACCCAACCATTTGTACAGCTTTGTGGAGATGATTACAATTGAAATTAACTGCTTTTTTTTTTTAGGTATCACTTCTCTTTGCCCAAATTCTTCAGCACAAGATCCAAAGATAGTTGCTTTACGGAGAGGACGCCTCTGCTGAAAGTTTCCCCTGAAGAAAATGGGTGGGTAGGAGATCAGCTTTTTGCTGTTCCTCAATGTCTCAGGATTTGCATCCTACCAATGGCATGGACTCTTGGAACAGCAGAGCCTATGGTGTGTGCTGATATTTGTCAATGGTGTTTTTCAGGATAAGATGCATGGCTGTTCATAACACAGATTTCACCACAGATGATGACTCTTGGGAAAACAGCTCTGCTGAGTTTGAGCAAAGGTCCCATCTGGGAAGTGAAATGCCCAGCTTGTCCAGATCTGCTTCCTCCTCAGAGAAATGTGAAATGTTGGACAACTTCCATGTCAAATTCAATTTAACCAAGATGAGGTATGAGCCAAACCTTTTGTTTTGCCAGTATTGAGGGCTAAGGGGAAATTGCCAAGAAATGGATTCCCCCCGCCTCTGTTTCAACAAATGAGTAAAATAACACTCCATATTTTTGTGTCATATCTTGCCATTGATTTCAAGGATATTGCACCAATGAAACTGATGATAAAATCTGTTCAGATTTATAGGTCCATGCAACAATAGGGGCTAAGCAGGCAATCACTTCTAAGCCATGATAGTTTATGTGACTAGAAAACCTGATTCACTGCAGATTTTCATGTTTGGAAGTACAGTAGTGCTGTCGGTATTTCATCTTGTGATCTGTCACTTTATGCTTCTGTTTAGAACTCAGCTTCTTAGCTTTCTTGCATGAAAGTGTCTATAACTCATGAAGGGAGGAGATACATGTGTAAGACAAAGGGCTAGTGAACAGTTTTCATGCATCTAGTTCAGAGATGGGGCAGGGGAGCCTGTGGTCTTCCAGATGTAATTGGAGCTTCCATCATCCTTGACCATTGGCTATGATGGCTGAGTCTTGTGAGAGATGGGGTTGTATCCATTGCTGGCTTTCTGCTTGCACGACAGGCTCCTGCTCTCTCAACAGAACTTTGCCCTGCTCTCCTCTTCCTTGCTGCCGCCACTGAAAATCTGCTCCAGGCGGTTGGGGGGCCCTTTGGAGCAGATTTGGGTGGTGGTGGTTGTGCGGGGAGAGAAGGGGAGGTGGAATGCTGCTCACTCCCTATTGGATACATACAATCCATGGAGTCCATCAAATTTGGAAAGTGTTATGCATTCAGTGGTCTGTGTTTGCCTGAGCTTGAGTTTGGACTAAAGATTCTGAGCTCCTGTGTTCTGATTCGATACATGATGTCTAATCACAGAACATTTCAGGATTTGGGCCTCTGCCATTGGCCCTTGAACTCTTGAGTCATGATTCACAGCCAATCACGTTGGGAGTGGGAGTGGCCCAGGCTTTCAGGAATGTATATAAGCAGTTGCTTTGCCCCTGTTTCCCAGTTATGTACTTCAGTAAAGGTTCTTGCTGTTATCACCATGTCTTGCCTCGTGGGAACCCACCTACACACTTCAGAAAGCCACAGACTTCCCATCCTTGATATAGTGGGTTGGTTCCAAGCAATACACCCCCTCATTTTTAATCTGAGCGGCAAGAGCGGACTCTACCACATCTGATGAACTAACCGGAATACAGTCCATACTCCATTCAGATATAATAAATGCAGCAGCTAATATTTAATTTGGTTAATTGCTGCTACACACACACACACACACACACACACACACAGTTAGCAAGAAGGAAAATTAAAACCCCTAGCATCTGCTAATGATATGTATTGTGCCCAATATTTGTGTGTGTTGGTACCTTTCCTTCTTAACCTTTGCTTTTCTATTTTCTTTATGGATACATGAATGCATTGGAAGCAGCAGGCTATTTCCTTGTTCTGTATCATTGCTGTGTAAGCACAGTGAGATGCAATTGCCCTAGTTATGTGGAGCAGTTGGCTGCTACGCCGGCATTGTTTCTTTTATGCCGCAGCAGAAAGGTGCTCCTGACAAATTGCTCCCCAAAATATTTTCGATCCCATATTATTGAATAAACATACTAGTGCTGCCAGTTGCTGAGATGGCCTAAATCTGCAAAACTCGATTGAGTGCTCTGAGCCATGCATGCTGAAGGCCTAAAGAACAAGAATATTAGCTAGACATCAGAGGCCTTGAAGGGGTAGAGCAAGCAGAGTGAATGCCTGAGTCCAGGCACCTCAGATGAGCAGCCGTGTGCCTTTCTGCAGAGAACAGTTCAATGGGAAGGGCAAGGGAATGATTCCTACCTGTTATAGCAGGCTCAGGAGATCTACACCTGTACAAGTGGGGAAACATGTCTTGGTTGGTGTGCAAGGATAAGGGTGACTTAGACATCTGTTCATATCTCTCCTGCAAGTTTAATGTCTTGCTGGCTCAGATTTTGAGGTCTAAAGTAGTACTTTCAGGAGCGGAAAGAAATGTCAGCCCCAAACCTCTTAAAAGTGCTGCCATGGATATTAGAGAAAAATATATTTGCTATTATGATCCCAGAAGTATCTCTGCTCATGCTTAATGCATCATTCAATTTTGTTAAAACGAACCTTGGAAAATTCTATGCTGCTTAAACAGCCTGCCTGGTCAACATAGATATTTATTTATCTGCAATTCACTTGTTTTATTCCTATCTCTGGAAGAGTAAGGAAAGACTTTTAAGGAGCTTAAGTATTGTCAATAATACTGTTTGCTAGCATCATCGCATAGCGACAATAATTTTGTATCCTCAAGGCTGTTATGGTGAGCATCACAGATAAGAAACTCATACCTGACCTAAAGTGAAGCATTTTGTTTTGAACCTTGTTTCTAAACTAATTGTTTAGAAAATGCTGGCATGTATGTGATAAATGGGACTTTACATGGTACGTTATGCATGATCATCCGATACATTTTTTATTTATTTATTTTTTTACAAAATAGGAGATTCTGGCTTATCTATATCATATAATTTCAAGGTTATAAAATTTAGTCAGTTCAGACAAAAATTGAGGAAACCATTGACACCTTAGCGCCCCCCCTCCAATCATCTTGGCTTCTTCCCTTTTCCTTCTTTAGGCAAGACTTTTAGGTTAGGGTTTTCTCCAATCCTTCCTAAAGCGACCCCAGCCCATCAGGGATCACATGATGAATGTGATGGTGTCACAATACTGCATAGATGATCAGATTTGGCTACATGGTAATGATACCAAAGGCAAACAAAGTCAATTTAGAAGTTGAGGGCTTACCCCACCACATTCTTAAATTCATATACAAATACGCTGCTCAGCAGAAAACATTATTCAGACTTCTTGCTCAAGAACACAGTTCTTACTTACAGATTACTGTTCTTTTAGCTTATTATTTGTTTTCCTGCAGGGGCGTACATGCAATTTCAATAGAAAAGCTGACTAGCGTATTCCGAAGCAGGACACAAGTTGGTGCTAGAAATATGGAAAACTGTATATTGACTTCATTCTGCAGTGGAATACTTTGAATAGAGCTGGCCAATATTATTTATAACACGCGAGAACTCTGCTTGCTTGCCTCCTGTGGAGGTCTGAAGAAGAGACACTTTCTGTGGTTGGATGTCCTGCTGTGGAGAGTCATGCAAGTTCCTAACTTGCACTTAACTTGGAAATAAAAAAAATGTGGATGTGTGACCCCTTTTTGCCACATCTCACTTAAACTGCAGATGCTCCGTTGGCTTTTTAAATTTCCCTAGCTTTTGTCACAGGGTTGCAATGCTATGTCAGATTAGAATTGCTGTGAAGGTCATGGGGAAAGCAAATGTGTGCAAGTCAAGGTCTGACCAAGGCTAGTTTGCTAAGCTGTTAAAAGCACCGAATCTATAAAAGTCTAAGCACCAAAGGGTGGTGGTTGTTGGTGGGTGGAAAATGCTCTAAGTGCTACAGTTTATTAATAAAATTGCATTCTCCTCTCCCAGTGTGAGCTCTGCATGGTATTGTGTCAATTTGCCAAGATGACTTAGTTGTTTAAGGACAAGTGCTTCTGGACTTTTAAAGGATTAATGTAATGGTTCCTAGCTTTTATTGTCATTTTGGGTGCCTCTTTTAGTAACCATAATTTTAATCTTATTTTGAAAAGATTAAGTCAGCCTTGTATTTAATATACTGCATGCAGCTGTAGTTCACATAATGACATTTGTAAAATAAGTACTTTAAATGTGGGGGGGGGGGGAACCATACAATTATAATAAAAGCAGATGCTTAAATATATGAGAGGGAACCTTGACATAAAGTGAAGGCAAGCAACTCTATAACCAAAAGAACTGTTGCATGTAATTTTAATACATGGCTGCATACACCCCGCACATTTAAAACACATTGCTTTTCCCCAAAGAATCCTTTGTATGACCTAAACTCTGTCTGCTGGCCTTGCAAGTTTGTGATTAATAGAATAATACCCGCATCTCATATTCTTTCTCTGTGAAACTTTTCTCCCTTGTTTCTTTTCTTCTTTTTTTTCAGATGCTGCTTAAGATTCCTAAAAGTTTCTGGGCTCTTCATCTTTGTAGTTGTATGCTCTGTAAGTACTGGATTTCCAAACTTTCGGAGTAATTTGGTAGTCCTTATCAAAGTTAAATCTGATAATACAATGGGACATACAGCAAAAACACTGCAGTGTGCTTTTGCTATAGTCAGTCAGCAGTGCCCGTCTCTGTGATATTCCATTCAATTCCCCCTTTCCACCCACTCTTCCATTCTTCCCTGCCCTAGTCAGTCAACATTCCATGGATACTGGGCATGCTCAGTTCTCATTGGTATGTGCTTGGATTTCTCCTTAGGGTTCTCTCTCTCTCCTCCCTCCATCTGCAAAACTTGGGGTTTCCCCAAGCTTGCAAAGGCTCTAGTTTGTGCATGGTTGGTGCTGTTTTGGCATCTGCACTCAGCCTGAACATTGGAAGTAGGACCATGATTTTAAATAGGATATAAAATGTCATATGAAGCCTAGGAGCACGTCTACCTGTTCTTCACTCTCCCAGTTAATGCTGGGAAAGTGTTCCTTTACCAATGCAGTGCCCTTTCCCCTTGGCTTTCGGATCTCTCTGAACTGATGCAAGTCAAGATTAACCACACAGAAGAATTCGATGTCTCAATTCCCCTAAAAGCAGACAACCTAAAATGGAGGTACCAAATGTGATGCCCTCCAGATGTTGTGGAACTCCAATTCCCCTCCCCCCAACCAAGATGACCAACAATGAGGGATCATGGGAGTTGTAGTCCAACATCATCTGGAGGGCACTGTGTTGGTTAACCCTGGTCTGAAACATCCTTTTAGCTCTTTCCCCCAAATTTATATCTTTCTAAACATCTGATTTGGACTAGGGGATAGGGATGATAAGCTAAATTAGGTTGAAACATCCAGCAAGGTTAAACCTATGGTGACTTGGGTAGAATATACACACATATAAAAAAATCCTGTTGTGAATTTTTTTTAAGTTTTGAAAAATACATTGAATTTGCCATAGCTCACTTCACCATCTAGTGTTACATTTGTATATTGCGCTTTACAACACACTTAAAACGTTTTATTTGCAGCTGTATAGCTGAATCCCTGGTACAAGACGATACAACTGATTAATTTAAAATGCGTTTCAAAAGACTGAACTGCTAGATTCAACTGATACTTTATTAGATGTGTAAGTTAAGATAATTTTTCAAGTGACACAAGAGATTAGTTGCAAATCAGTTCAGATGAGAATTACAAATACAGTACAAAAATAAATAAATCTGTATATAAAATGCAATGTATAGTTCCTCCTCCTTTTCCTTTAAACATATAATTAGGAACTTTATATGGATAATATCAAAATGGCTTTTCTAACTTCCTGTACTTTACTGTTACTAAGGGGTTATGAAGGAAGGGAGAAAATGAGATCTGGGTAAGGAACCTAGGAGTGTTTTCATGCACAACACTGAAATCCACTTTGCTTTTCTGGATTCTGTCATTTGAACATAAACATTTTATTGGCTAGAATATATAAAAATGACTGTCCTCTGCTTTTAATCACTTGTTCGTAAGACTCATGTGTGAATTCAAAGAGTGTGTATGCAAGAGGCTCAAAGGTGCTCTTATAGAAAGTTAACTAGGTAAAGGGACCCCTGACCGTTAGGTCCAGTCGCAGACGACTCTGGGGTTGCAGCGCTCATCTCACTTTACTGGCCGAGGGAGCCGGTGTACAACTTCCGGGTCATGTGGCCAGCATAACTAAGCCACTTCTGGCGAAACCAGAGCAGTGCGCGAACTAATGATGATGATAATAATAATAATAATAATAAATAATGAGTGGAATCCTTCTTCGTTCATATGCCAATTTGGTATGTGTGGGTTGCAGCTAAGTAACTTCTATTCAGAATAGACCCACTGAAATTAACAGACCCAAGTGAGTTCTATCTATTTATTTCAATAGGTCTTCTCTGAGTATGACTAATATTGGATACAATCTTGTAAGTTTGGGATGTAAGGCTAAGCAACAGGACCCTGACTTTAGGAGCTCATAATAAAAGCAACAACTTCTTTTTGCAGGTCTTAACTTTTTTAGAGGCAGTTTGTTTAACAGTTCGGCAGTTTCCCACATAACCTTTTAATGTGCCCTCAGATTTTATTTAGCATTCACCCTGAAAATGGAACACCTTGGCAGATGCTGGCTGTGTCACCTATGGACGTCTACAGTATCCTTTACCAATTACTTTTGTTGTTGTTTTTAAAACAAAGCGGTGGAGCTGCTTAGTAAAGAATCACTGACAGTAGGCTGATTTCAAGATGGTTGATACGAAATGGCTGACTCGTTGCTTGCTAAATTAAATCCTGACAGTGATTTATTTCTTGTGAGGCCCTGATGCTTCCTCGTGGGACCGCTTCTAAACCAGCAAATTAATTCATTTGCAAATCTGTTTCCCAAGTTTGCTATCCAAGTGATAATGAAGACTGCAAAGGTCTGTTTTTTTCTGTTATATCTCCTTTAGATGCCTCCTGCATCTCTGCGGGAAAGTAAAGTGGGTGAAAACTGAAGTGAAATTCCAGAAGTGTAAATTTTGTGAGGTTGTTTGTAAGTTTGGGTGAGAGCAACAAAACAAATGGGAACAGCATGCAGTTTTAATTTGTCTATGCTTTATATAGCAATGGTTATTTTATCTTTAACAATGCTTTCCACCAGTTTTCTTGGGACAGATGTTAAGCTAACCAGAATCCTATGAACCATGCTCCTGAATAGGCTACTCACACATCAGGCACAAGATCTACATGGCAACAGTCTATGCATATGGGTTGGCTACTGGTAGTGGGGCTGCCATTGCTAAGTCGTGCTGGGGAGAAATAAGAGAGTTTGTGCACATCCCGGAGGCTGAACAGTTATGGGGAACTGGGACAGCCAAGCCATGAAACACATGTGTTGAATCTGTGTAGTGACTTCCAATGATTTGATTGGGATACTGGCTTGTCCCCCTTTGGCTGCTGGAGCCTGTGACTTGGATATGTGGTCAACACTACACTGTAATGTTTATCCCTCTTCCTCCTTGCCCCTTCACTCACTAATTAGCAATGGCAACCTGCCAGTCTGATAGGAATATGAGCAGGCTGTGGTGGGGCTGGTGCAGGACCCAAATCCAGCTTTGACATGTGAGAGGTTTCTAAGCATACTGAATGTCTTCATTTTGAACAGAAGTGTTTTTTAAAGTTAGGTCCACAGGGGACAGCTGCCGCGAGCACTTCGCCCTGTACAGCCACCCCCGGACGTTTCACGGTCTATGAGTGCTGCACCAATGACAAACGGTCCCCAGCTGCAGCCCCCCCAGACTACTAGCTGGAACCTGCTTACTTCATTTAGCACAGACGAGGATATTGTGAACAAAGAAGTTGTTTATTGAGTACAAAAGCTTGTGGTTGCTGATAAATAAAAGGATGTTCAATAAGCTTATAACGGTTGTCCTATACCGGCCTATTACCTCTAAATGATACCGGCCTATTACCTCTAACAAATAACTAAATACCAATAACAACACGTTTCACAATCTGTTTACCCTCTCTGCTAACTTCCACCTCAGACTCTTAAACTCCCAGCTCTCACTCCTGACTCACGCTCTGCTCAACTACCGGTAACTCAACTCTCCTTCTAACTCTCCACCTTCTAACTCCCCACACGTCTAACTCCCTTACAGACCACAGGGAGGGGTGTTTTATACCCAGGCTGAGCCCGCCCCTAAGGGTTCTAACTGTCACAAAATTTAACCCCTACCTGGCTTTGGGCTAGTTCTCCACAACAGCCTTCCCCTCGATACAGTGATCTATACTGAGTTTTGCTGTCTTCCATCCTACCTTGTGCTCCCTATAGAGTTTGAGGATCTGACACATCCCTTCATTGGAGCCAACTCCTAGGGATCGAGGTCCCTTCACCCCTCCATGAAATATTTGAGGACCCCCCCTGCTAATAGGTTTTGCCATTCAAATGGCGTTCATGTGCCATGTTTTTGTGATTGATTATGTGGGGTGGGGCTTACCTGCCCCACCCCCAATATTTTATTCATGTTGGCATCCCAGCATTCCTCTATGCTAAACCAACAGTTTCTTTCTTTCTTGGGTAGTTGAATTGAGGAAGCCAATATCCCTGTGCTACATAAAGGAATGGCGAGAATAATTCAGAGAGGTGGAACCGTCAAAGAGTCTTATGACACCTTAAAGACTAACATGGCTTGTGGGCTTCCCACAGGCATCTGGTTGGCCACTGTGAGAACAGGATGCTGGATCAGGTAGGCCCTTGACCTGATCCAGCAGAATCTTCTTATATGGATGTTCTAAGACATGTTATTATGGCATAAGCATCCAGGGACTACTGTAATAAAGTTTGTTCATGGTGTCAACAAATCGCTTCATTGTTTTAGCTGCAACTGACCGACATAGCAACCGCTCTCGAAATGGTTACATACAGAGAAACGTGTTGGCCGAACATTTATTTTTAAAAAAATGTTTGCTAATCACTGTTTTGTTTTTAACCGAGAGTGATCTTCTGGAACATTTCTCTTCAGCCAACATCACTGTGGGAGATGGTCCATTTGTGCCGTGATTAATCTGGCACGGCATCAAATCACCTTGTTCCCTTCTCCTCCCCCTCCCCCCACTATTATCAATCTTCATTGATTTGCCATCCGCTTAATGCATGCTTGGTCCTCAGTGCTGAGGTGGTTTGGCTGCTGTTCTCCAATGTGAAGCCAGCCAGCCAGCCATGCCCCCTCTGACTCTGGCCTACAAATGCTACCTTCAACCAATAGGAATTTTCCATTTCTATTAAGATTTTGCTCTGAATCTATTTTGATCGCAAATGCATTTGAGTTCCACCTTGGCAGTGATTCAAATTAAATAGCTTTAGTGTAATTTTCTGAAATGGCGAGGTTGCTGCTGTTCCTCTTTTCATCTGTGACTTATTGGCTTAAAAGCTCAAATACTTTATGATGGGAAGTGTTTGGTTCCAGTGTGTACAACTGCAAGCAAACGCTTTTACTGGACAGAGAGCTTGTGCTAGGCATGTTGTTTGTAAAGTATTTTTGGACAGATCAATCCAAGTATCTATGCTGAACATGAAGCACCAGTAACCAAGAAAGGAAGCATCTCTGAGAATTGGAAGGAGATCCCAATTCTCCCCTTTAGACAAGATCAGATGTTCCCTCACATAGGGCCACCAGGATATGATCATCTGATAATCCTCAGTGCTCTCAAGGCTGGTAGATTCAAAATCACCACCAGTGCCTCAAA
Source organism: Lacerta agilis (assembly GCF_009819535.1). Taxonomy (NCBI): domain Eukaryota; kingdom Metazoa; phylum Chordata; class Lepidosauria; order Squamata; family Lacertidae; genus Lacerta; species Lacerta agilis. The sequence continues at coordinate 70,415,534 of NC_046315.1, forward strand.
TGCTTTGGGCAAATGAATTAGAGGAGACTGTAAAATATGTCTGCTTTCTGCCATAATGAAAGCAATTTTTAGTTTTATTGGCTTGTTTGGAATTACTTGGTCTACTTTCCTATCCATTACCGCACTTCCTTTCATGCTGTGTCCCTAATAACTTCTGCTCTAATCTATGCTAAATTATAATATTTTATGCAGGCAAATGGAGGACCGAGGGCTGAAACAAGCCAAATTGCCATATTAGAAATAGACTCTCTGAAAAGAGAAGGTAATAAGGATTCTTGTTTGTTAATAAGGCCTGACTGTATGTGCAGACTTACAGGCTTGTTTGCAGGGTTAGGGATTCTGCTTTTTGCAGTCGGTATGTTAAGCAAATAAATGTTAGCCTTCAGGGATGGGGCTGCTTGTTCCACTTCTATATGCACTCAGTGAACCTACCTTGATTGTCTGAAAAGCCCCCCCCCCCTGTACACAATCACCGTACACAGTGATGCATGCATAGGTTGTATCCAGCCCTTCAGCTGAATATGTCAAAGTAAAGGTGCAGGGACATCAGGTAGGATCCTGTTCCCTCCCTCCATTTGTGAAGGTCTGAGAGGCGCTTAAATATCTGGGGGTTATAAGAAAGCAGGACAACGGGGAAGGCAAAGGTTATGTCCCATAGTGTCGTGAATGCAAAACAATACATCATTCACCTTTCTCTGCGCAAACCCTGCAGAATTACAATGTACTGAAAGGAAATAATTAGAGGTGTGGAAGAATTTGCATACATATTTACACACAGATTGATGCTTTTGCATAAGCCACTTCCATGTGGAACCTAGTTAAGCTCATCTGGGCTTGCCATTCGTCATGAATTTTCCTGACATGTCCTGGTTTCCGGATGTAAAAATGGTGCCAGGGGAATTTTTTTTCCCAAACTGGCAAAATGCCAGGGAAAATCCAGATGTATGGAAAAGCTCAACAACTTTGCAGGTATCAGGAATTAAACTTTTCGAAATATGGCAACCCTAAGCTTGTCTCATTTAACACTTAACCAATGGGCCTACTGGTTAAGCATTTCAAAGTAGGTCTGCAAAGGACAGACCATTTTATATGTGTTACAAGCTCACTCTGTATTGACCACTTCGTTCTATATGTGTAAGATATTGTGAAAATGGAGCTTGCTTTTCCTCCTGTAATTTAAAGTTTCCTTTGTTATGCCTTTTGAACGTGCCATTTGTGTAATTACAGGGTATATTTTAGTCATATTGTGAAAAAGGAAGCAGCTGTAATTATGTGCACCTGAAGCCTTTTGCAGATACAAATTATTGGCTGTACTCATAAAACTGGCTACAGGCTGTCAAAGTGTCCCAGGCCATTAGGTTAATTAATATAGGCCAGTGAACCATTCGGAAGCACAATTCAGAAGTTGAGATAGGATTTGAACCGTGTAGTCTCCAACTCATCTGGCCCTGGAAAATGTAGCAATTATTCCCACCCCTCTTAAATATTGCAAGATTAAACTTTTATAGCGGACAGTTTTTCAAAATGGGTATAATTATTGCTGCCTGGCTGCATCCTTAATCTTTTTTTTATATAGAAATTCAGTTTTTCAGAATGAAAATATATGACTACATCCACATCATACATTTAAAGTGCATAGCTTTATATAAAATATGTGTGCATTATATATGCTTTAAATATACAGTCTAATTCTGTGCTCCACACTCCTCTGGTGGTACTTTTAAACAGATTTTATTGAATATAATGGAAAAGAGGTGACATAAAATAATAATAATAGAATGATTTCCCACCATATTATTGTCCAAATAAGGACGCAGTGAAATTCAGACAGGACTGTTTGGAATTTAGTGCTATACTAATTTTCTCACCCAGGCCAACATCATGGTTTTTCATAGTGGATATTGTTTTGATCTTTTTTGGCTTGAAGAAGCAAAATAAATAGCTTGAAAACTTTAAAAAGCATCACTTACCAGCAATATAGCTCAATAAGGAAGAGACTGTTTTTAATTGCTTTTTGTCTCATTTAGGAATCCTTGGGACATGCAACGTCAGACTCCACTCCACACAGCTGGCAGTTTTATTTTTGACATTTATATCCCACTATATCAGGAGCTTAAGGCCATGTTGGCTGGGGCTGGTGGGAGCTGGAGTTTGGGGTGTTGGAGAATTCTGACAAAAATGGAAATGGGAGTGGAAATTGCCCATGTTCATCTACTTGTCTCATGTCTGGGATGGAAATGAATCTGGAGAATACGAGTGGTGTTCACAGACCCTCCAAGTGTCCCTATTTACCAGGGATGTCCCAGATTTAGAAAAGCTGTCCCAGTTTCTGATTTGATCCCGGAATGTCCCACTTTTCCTTAGGATGTCCATATTTTCATTGGAGAAATGTTGGATGGTATGTGTTCATTGCTTATAGTCTGCAAATGATACATAATTATATTCCCACCCCCTAATCTGCATTGCTTTTCATTTGCGTTGAAATGGATGGGGTGGAACAATGGAATGACTATGCAATTACATAATTTACTTAACCAGTTATGGAAATTACATAAGGTATGTAATTCTACCACAGCAGACAGCAAGACAAATAGCATAGTTTTTGAAGGAAGATGAACTGCAGCGGAATGCAAGCAGTGCTGCAAGTAACAAACATTGGACGAAACTGAAAATGATCCCTCCAAATGATCTCTAGTTGGATTCCAATAACATGAGAACCAGGTTGCAAACACATGCTATAAATGTTTATATCCATTCATCAAGGATTGGTCAATAAGGTTTAGCATAGCATGTTTTTATATAGGCCTTTTAGAATGTTCTTATTTTGAATCCTTTGAAATGAGAGCTCTTTGGTTTTTCAACCTCTTACATAGCTACATACTGTAGGTATTCAAGCCATGTTGAATTAGTTGGCATTACTGTAGAATGCTGGCACTGCTGTTGTTTTTAATTGTGGCATTATGAATGAGATATTCCCCAATGACGGCAGGCTCTTCCCTTCAGAGACAAAATTGCAGTCCTTAACTGTCTTGCCAACAGCTATGAACTTCAGCAATATTCGCGATTCTGCCCTTCTAAAGGTTGAACTGGCAGGGCCCTTTGTGGCAGATGTGGCTGGTCGGCAACCAGAGGATTACGTTGTAGTTCAGATTGGACAGGTAGAAGACTCTGGTCCAAGAAGGAGACGTCAGCAGCAGGTAAAGTTCAAATACCCTGGACTGATTTCATTTTATGTTCATAAGACAAAAGGAAATCTTTCTTATTTCACTATTATGTTTAAACACCCTTTGCAAGACAGTGCAGGGCAGGTTAAAATCCACATCTATTTCAGAGGAAGGTTTGTGTGTCCTGTATCCAAGGTTTGTTTGTTTTTTGCTTACTAATCATGGACTGCTTGCATGAAAAAAAACCATGATCCCTGCTTTGGGGAGAATTCTAAGCCAGGGGTCATGGTATTGTTTCTCCCACACACTAGCGAGGAGGAGTCAGTGGCATATCAGGGGGTGCACAGAGGCAGTTGCCCCAGGTGCAAGATTGTTAGGGGTGCAAAATTTCAACACCCAGCACTGCCTCTGTGCGCTTCTGTTGAAAATGGCTTCTCTGTGCAGACCAGGATGCAGCTTCTCCAGACAACAGAACAATTCTTCTTTCCTTATCTCTGTGGCTGCGATCTCCTGGGTGATGCGGATGCCGTTAGGCAGTTGAATGCACGTGAATACCCTGTCCATTTCCCTCCCACCCACCCTCTGTGTGCCCCTGGACATTGGCAACCCACGCTATGTCACTGGGAGGAGCAATGTAGCTGAGATTAGCACATTTGCAACAAGCCATTAACTATGGTCACATCTGCACATTATATGCCTGAAGTCCTCCTATGGCCGTTTGCCAGCCATGGCTTCCCCAAACAGATCATGGGAACTTTATCTCATCACCATATTTGCCTTTGTTAAGATGTTGTTCTCCAGCCTAGTTCACTTCCAGGCTTGGGGAGAAGTTACTTAGATGGTGTCAAGTTAAAGCAGAGGAGGTCAGGGTTCATTTCTCATGCTGCTTTTGATATAAAAAGTAAACCTCACCCATTTTTTTTAGAGCAGCAAGAAAACAGATGTTTAATGAACATGCATAAGTGTTGGGCCCTTTGACATACTGTACCTTGTATCTCCCCTTGTGCTAACAATAATCCTCGTGATAGCACAAAAAGCTGAATAACACCCAGCCGTTTAAAAGTTCTCCAAAAGTGTCCATTTATAAAGAAGAATCTCCCCCATCAAATTAGCAACTCATAAAAATACCCTGTGGTAGTGGAATTCAAGCAACAGCATTAATCTCTAACTTATTCATGCTACGTCTTTTTTCTTTTTGCAGATCTTATACAATTGGACCCTGCCTTTAAATCTGAGAAAAAACGAACAAGTTATTGTGTCACGAACTTTTGAGATGTTAAGCAGGTTGGTGTGTGAATCCAGAAAAAAAAACCACTTGGTTTTTTTTAATGTTAATTTACTAGGTGCTCAAATCATGGAAACCAGTGGGGGATATCCAGTTGTGGATTCCTGCTTGCACAATGGGCTTCCTTGTGTGGCAATCTGTTCTGCACCCCCAAAATCTGTTCTGGAGAGTTGGGGGATCATCATCCAGAGTAGATTGTAAGAAGTGTGAGAGGCTGAGGATGAGAGGTACGGAAGGGGAATCTCATTGCATCTCAGAGAGTGACGTTGGATTTGACCCATGGGTCTTGCCTTTCACTTTTGCATAAAACTACTGCACAGCCATAATATCCCATCCACACATACGTACAGCAACTCTTCAGAGGGAATTCAGTCCAGGTAACCAGTTGTAGCAGGACCCTGTCTTATGGGGCCTTTCCTCCACTGTTCTTCCTCTTGGGCAGAAGATTTGCCACCCAGGCACCTTCTTCTGTTTCCCTAACCCAATAATAGCGAATGCTTCAGGTAACAGAAAAAGAAAAGAAATCTGTCTTCATGAGTGATGCTTTAAGTGTATGGATGTGTTTACATTTTCTATATGACTTCTATCCCACATTTGTGACTTTCAGAAGTTTTGTGTTCTGGACTAAGGTGTTTTCATCGTTTGTGAAAGCAAACTAAATCAAATTCTTAATATTTTATGATCTCAATTTAAGTCATGATGTTGCCCGTAATAGCTCCGAGAAAGCTATCTGAAAGTGTAAAAAATAAAATAAAATAATGATAATGCTTTCTAGCATTGCCACTTCGTTCTGTCAAACAGTGTTGTTTTTTAAAAAAAATATCTTTCAACAGTAAAGAAACATCCATAAGTATTCGAGCGTTTCTCCAGGAATTGGAAACCATCCCTCTTTCCATGACTCATCAATATCTTCATGCAAATGTAGAGGCTCAAGTCACAATTGCTTCAGTTATTTTAGCAGGTGTTTATGTGCTCATCATATTTGAGGTAAGAATATATATTTTTTAATATAAAAAACTCCAAATAGTCAAGATGAGAAATAGGAATAGAATTGTTTTGAATAGTTAATGTATTCCAGAAATTCCAAGCCGAAAAGTTGCCTGTCAGTTCATTACTACTAAGCACATCTACTGCGTTATATCGGGCTCAGTCAATTTTCATCGTAGCTCCAATTCAATTCCAGTAACCATTCAGTTTTTAAATCTGCCATTTCTATGGGATTTGAAACTTGACTGTAATATCAGATCTCAAATTCCATGACAAATTATACTCAACTTAAAAGGCATTGATTGAGTCCCGGCATAATCCCACACATCTTTGACAGGAACACAGTGACTAAATGAGAATTTGTTTAAACACCACTGTCTGCTTATAGTCACACTGGAATCTGTTTTGGTTCTTAGTGCTGTGGTCTAAACCACAGAGCCTAGGGCTTGCCGATCAGAAGGTTGGGGGTTCGAATCCCCGCGATTGGGTGAGCTCCCGTTGCTCGGTCCCTGCTCCTGTCAACCTAGCAGTTCGAAAGCACCCCAAAGTGCAAGTAGATAAATAGATACTGCTCCGGTGGGAAGGTAAACGGCATTTCCGTGTTTGCCAGAAGTTTGCCAGAAGCGGCTTAGTCATGCTGGCCACATGACCCGGAAGCTGTATGCCGGTTCCCTTGGCCAGTAAAGGGAGATGAGTGCCGCAACCCCAGAGTCGTTTGCGACTGGACCTAACGGTCAGGGGTCTCTTTACCTTTACCTTTTATGGACTAGAAGGGTGTCAAAGTTGTATTGCAAGTCTGTGATGAGAGCAAGCAAAGATACCTGCCTCAAGAAACCATGTTGCTTGTGCCTTCCCTCTCTGCTCATAGCATGTCATAATCTACTTGATGTAGGGAGCTATGGCTCTCCTCTGGTACCTGCATGAGGCTTGAAGCTGAGGTATCCAGAGCACAGTTTGCCATTTTGAGCACTTCTGCATCAAGGCAGGACAAGTAGATCAGGGATAGCCAACATGGTGACCTCCAGAAATTGTGGGAACACAAATCCCATCATCCCAACCAGCATGGCCAATACACAGATACTATTTAATGATTTAAATATACTGCTATAACATAAACAACTGTGGGAGAAGGCTTGTTTCTTGTCTTGCTTGTGGGCTTCTCCTAGGACTGGGGAACCTCTGGCTCTCCATATGTTGTTGGAATACAACTCGCATCATCGTTGATCATTGGCCATGCTGTCTGAGGCTGATGGGAAGTGGAGCCCAACAACGTCTGGAGGGATGCAGGTTCCCTATCCCTGCTGTGGGTGTTTGAATATCTGCTGTGGAATATAGGGTGCTGCATCTGGCAGGGCTGACCTTTTGTTTCATTACCACAATAAGGGTAGATCTTCTGCTAAATGCACCTACGGGCCGAAATGAAATAAATGGGTAGCTGGCCAGAATCTGCCAAAATTGGCCCCCTGAACAGTGGTGAAGCAGGGCCTGGTTTCTTCTTTGGTTTCAAAATTAAAGTCCCCTCCTTCAACTCTGTATCAAGGAATTTTCCTTTTTGGCTGAAGAGACTTTGGAAAACACAGAATCTGAACTCTGAGAGGTATTTGGATTACAGGGGCAGCAGGGGAAGGGAATGTTAAATTAGTTGATGCTGTTTCACTTATACCTACCTACCTACCTACCTAGTGCCCCTCTAAGTTTTACATTTCCCCCCTGCCCCGGTTGTGTTATTTGTCTGGGCACCTCACAACTTTTTCAGCAGCCCATCCTCCTGACTCTATAAGTAGATGCAAGATTATTCTGCTCTATAATTAGGATGTGCAGCCCTGACTCGGGCTGAAAATTCAGAATGCATTTAACCACTTGGTGGCGCTGCTTGCTGTTCTTAAATCTTGGATGCTGCTTTCAGATCTCACACAGAGGCTGTTGTTTTCTGGCAACAATCAGCGAGGTGCCATTTCTTTGCGCCCGGAAGCTGAAAACCAACTTTCAAGAGTGTCCCATTTTTATATCCTCTCTTGCCTTATAAAATATTGAAAAGGGCCACGTTTCGATATGAGCTGTGCTCATATCAAAACGTGACCCGTCTTGCATCATATTTGTGTTTTCTTGTTCTGGTGGAGGCAGCTGTGGAATATTAAGCTGGGTTAATTGAATGCTACTGTACTGCTTCCAGCCTGCCCAAGGCTGCCTAGGGGAAAGAGAGCTGCAAAGTCTTAAAAACGTAACAAAGTGCAAGAATACTCTTCGGCCCATGCACATGCATGTGCATATGTATGCATGCTTGTGTAGTATTCATTCCCATGCATCCAAACTTTCAGTACTTGTTTATTTGGCAGCATAGGTTTTCTGGGGTAGAAGAATAAACAGTAGTAAAATGAATAGCTGCAGAGGAAATGAGATGATAAAAGACTTAACAATAAAGCTAAAAGGTACATAGGCAAACTGGTTGAATTGAAGAAAGGCAATACATTAAAAAATAGAGAGCAGGCATTTCACATAAAGCTGAATATATACCTATAATAGCGAACAATGCTGCATCTGTTGTACCTCAGTAGAACACACAGCATTCCAAAGGAACTACTAAAATTGTGTGCCTTGATGATACAGATTAATTAAATACAGATGTTCAGCTTTTTGAAATCCTGCTGGGGTTTTTTGTGTTTTGGCCGAAGATGCATACTTGGTCTGTAACCATGCTTGATATATTTTAAAACATTTTTTTGGGGGGGGGAGTGAGGGGGGAGTGAGGTTGGGGTTGCTTTTTTAACTTTAGGTCCTCCGTTTTCATTTTAGGAAGCAGTTTTATTTTGCAGTTTCCTCGAATACTCTTCCTTGTAGCTTGGATCTTGGCCAGCTAGTATTTTTTCTGTCCACTCTTGCTTACAAGTGCAACCAGCTGAGTTTTGACCCAGAAGTGTTTCAGTAGCTTAGGCTACCCATAGCAGAAAAACACAAAGCAAAACAAACAATACTGAGATGACAGTTCAGCTTTATATACTGGCCTGTTTGTCACAAACAATTGTGCTTTTATTGAAGTGGCTCTGACAGAACAAAGGTTCACCCCACCACCAAATATGGTAGACCTGAACAACTTGTTTTACCAACCCAAGTGCAGCCCACCAGCCAAGGGTTTTGGCTCACCAGATGATTGACAATTCTGGGAAGGGCTGCAGCTCAGTGGTAGGGCAGCTGCTTTGCATGCAGAAGGTGCCAAATTCAACCCCTGACATTTGCAGGTAGGACTGGGAATGTCCCTTGCCTGAAACCCGATTAGCAGATCGGCAGTTCGAATTGCCAATTAGAAGGTCGGCAGTTCGAATCCCCGCAACGGGGTGAGCTCCCGTTGCTCAGTCTCTGCTCCTGCCAACCTAGCAGTTCGAAAGCACATCAAAGTATAAGTAGATAAATAGGTACCGCTCTGGCGGGAAGGTAAACGGCGTTTCCGTGCGCTGCTCTGGTTCGCCAGAAGCGACTTAGTCATGCTGGCCACATGACCCGAAAGCTGTACACAGCTCCCTTGGCCTATAGAGCGAGATGAGCGCCGCAACCCCAGAGTCGTCTGCGACTGGACCTAATGGTCAGGGGTCCCTTTACCTTTACCTTATAAGTCCGCTCAATCTCCTCTGTGAGATGGCAGTTGCAGCACAGCACTGCTCCGCTGCCATTGCCGGGATCCTTGGGTCAGTTCCCAATGGCCGGTGGGGGATGTCCCAACCTCTCCCTCCGGCCATGGACATTTGAATTTGGCCTGCCTGCAAACTGGGGCATTTGCAGGAGGGCCGTGAGGCAGGTTTTGTATGGGTAGAGCTGACTAGGACTGCTGCTGGAGCCTTCACTCAGGTGCATTCCATGGGCTTAAATAAGGACCACCTCCTGGACCCGGCACCACAGTCGTCTTTGGATCTCCCAGCCACCTTCCTTTGCTATATGGCTCACACCACTCACTATTGAGGGTGTTGCCTTTGGTATGAGCTTGCTATGGAACTTTTGGTCACTGTATTTGGGGCCAGGGAGGAATTTATTCCCTACAGGGTTCATGAGCCCATGGAGGGAGCTTGTGGTGCACAACAGACTGGTGCTCTGCATGCATATACAAGTGCAAAGAGCCATTGTGTGTATTGGTGTTTGGGGGGCAGAGATAACCCCTTCAATGCATTTTGTACCCATGCTTGTGTGTGTAATGGGTTTAGGGAGTCTGTGTTGAGTTCAGCTGCTGTGCATTCTGTGATGGGTCTAGGATTAAAATGGAATACTGCTGAAATCTGAATTCAGATAAAATGGGCAACAGAAGCTAAACCTGTTTTATCAGGTTTTCACCCTATTGTGACAGAAACAAAAAAAAAGAGTCACAGAAGTTGCTTTATTACTTTCTGTTCAGCCGAAGACATTCTAATGAAATTAGCAGTGAATGAGCTTTTGTGGAATGATGCTTTCATCAGAAAATAAATCTGAGTAATATTTTAAGTATTGCTAACTCGTTTGAAGGTGATTCAGTGATAACAGTAAATTCTTTCAATTATATTAAACCTTTTGCAATTGCATTTCATTTAATGAAATTACCCATTTGATGGCTAAAGAAGAATAAGAAGATTGTTTGTAGAACCAATCTTGTGGACATCCTTAATCAAGTTGGCATGCAGGCCTTAAACATTTATTGAGATATTCCATCTTGCCACTTCTCTCTTAAATATTTGCAAACAGGCGGCAAAGTAATGAAAACTGCATGAAATGCTGTATCTTTGTTTCCACAGGGGGAACATCTATGTAAAAGTGATCCAATTGTTGCAATTACAACACACCAGCCACTAGAATGTGGTTGTGAGAGAGGAAATGTGGCTTGCAAAGTGTCTCTCCACAATTCAAGTTTTTGTCGAAAGTAGGGTGATTTGACATTCTTCCAATGTGGGGACAAAACGTACATCTCCTTGCAGATCTAAGGATGAAACCCTGAAGTGAAGCATGACACAACTAAATTATACTTCCTCTCTCACAACTTCCTTTGAACTCAATTGGCTACTAGTTAGTAAATTAAATTGTAAACATGAACCCTAAGCTGCCAAATAGGTGATTCAGGACCCTCAGGGTGGGGCTGCCTGTTGAAGTGGGTGTGGCCCAAGCATTAAAATGGGTGTGGCCAAAGTGTAAAAGCAGGCAGTAAAACCTTTCCAGATGGATATAGTTTATGGACTGTGGACCAGTCACTTCTGATGCTGACATGCCAGTAATTGCCTTGAAGATGTTCAAAGGACCAAGAAGGGAAGATGTGACTGGATCTTTACATCATATGGAGTAAGAGTTAAAAGGACAACAACTGGACTAATAGGGTTGGTCCCTCCTGTTTTTGCAGATTGTTCACAGGACATTAGCGGCGATGCTGGGCTCCCTGGCTGCCTTAGCTGCCCTTGCTGTGATCGGTGATGTAAGTAGCAAAATCTCATATGTTCCCTTTACAAACTCCCAATTCCTAAATCCACTTACAATCTCGCCAAGATCAGCAGCCGTCTTTGGAGGGAGGAAAACATTTCAGTGAAAGTGCCCGTAGTCATCCACGCTATTTAGCGTAGGCACAAAACGGCTTGTGTTGTGTGTTTGCATGTGTGAATCAGGACAAGGACCCTGAGAGTTCTTTGCAGGTGTAAGAAACGTGCGCGCGCACACACACTTACTTATAGTTATATAGTTCTTAAGTCTGCCATCTATATATATGATTGCCTCATATAGATGAAACACTTAAGAAGGCTTCCTAAAGTCGATCTTCATTTGATGTACTATGCATGATGATGGAACATAGGAGGAAAGCATCCTTGAGATGTGCTGGCTACAAGCTGTTAAGGTCTTGATAGCCATGTGATAATGGGTGACTAATTCAGATTTCTTTAAAATGGGATTAGACAAATTCATTGTCAGGAGCTGGAGTCAGGCGTAGGTCAGCAACAAAACAATATAACATCGGATGGCAGTGAAGTTAACTCTTTATTCAAAGAAACAAAACAGCTCATCCCTAGTGGTCACAGCAACTTTTCCCAGTAGGTCTTGCCCCAATGAGGCAGCTGCAAGGATTGAAGGCCCTCACCTTCCCACTGCTCTCTAAGGCTCTTCCCCGGTTAATTCCCCAGCAGCCTAAGACTTCATCATCTTGTCTCACGTTGCTCCACCCTCTTCATTTCTCTGTGTGTTCTGTGAGACTGGTGGGGGAGGGGGAGGGAGATGGTCACAGCAGGATGGGGAGACCCTAGGATTCTTCAGCAGCCTGCCTCATCTCTGTCTCCTGGACCTCCTCCTCTCCTGCCTCTGAGTCTGGAGTGCCCTCTGCCACAGCCTCTTCCTGCTCACTAAACCCTGTTGCCTCTTCAGTTTCTGACACCTCCTCCTCCTAGTCTGCTCCCTCTTCTTTCTCTGACCCTTCACTGCTGTCCCACCACCAATCCCCTGGCTCTGAGCCTTCTTCCCCCAGCTGGTGCCTCCCACTAGTCCTCTGCATCCACCATGGCATTCATGGTGGATGAAGCTATCAATGCTCATAATAGCTCTATAATACTTCCAGGCAGCATGCCTCAGAATTCCTGTTACTTGGTAACAAAAGTGGAAGATGGCAGATTCTGTTTGTGAGAAGCCCACAGGCTTCTGTCTGGTCACTGTGGGAAAGAGGATGCTGGACTAGAAAAGCTTTTGGTCTGATCCAGCAGGAGTGCTCTTATTTTCTTAACAATACCCCTTTTTGTTGTGATTTTCTTCTTCCTCTCCATTATCTATTCAGTTCTTTAAATTATTATAAACATTCTAATTATTATAAACATTATTATAAACAGTATTTCAGTTTTCATTTATTTCTATAAAGGCGCAGTAAGGTGTAGAAAAACAAAAATAATAAGACAGTTGAAAATGCTTAATGTAGGCACCTTGTAAATGAGACCTTCAAGTTGTCTGCGTTTTACAGTGTCAACGGAGAAATTTTTGCATAAAGACTAAAGTGCATTTTAATAGTTTTTTTTAAAGAGTTTGCATTTGCAGAGCTAATCACTAGGTAGGAGATCTATGGGATTAAATGATAATTGCACTCTCTAATTGCAGAAGCCGAGCCTGGTCAAAGTAGTGGCATGGATTGATTATGAAACTCTGGCTCTTTTGTTCGGAATGGTAATTAAAAACTATATATACACCTTGCGCCTTAAGTGTTCTGGAATTATATTATATCAAACTTAATCGTTGCTAAACGTTAAAAAAATATGCTACATTTGAGAGCAGCTACAGTCATATTAGTACCCTTTGAAGCTTTTCCCAGTATAGGAATTTGGAAATTTAATGCCTCTTAATGTGACTGGAAGCTTCTGGGCAAATTTAGGGTTGGCAGATTTTGAAATAATTTTGGCATCCTCCATAGGCTTTTGTGGTAGGAGAAATAATTTCATAAAGCAGGGAAGCATGCATTCCAACAGATATGACTTCAAATTTTTGCTTTGTTAGTACTGACCAGGGCTTTTTGTCATGCAGCATGTTGGCACATCAGCACGTCGCTGGGGGCTGCACAACAGAAGCTGCAGGTGGCATGATACTCTGTGTTGCATGACGGAGGCTGCGGGTAGTATTGCAGAGGGCAGTGTAAGGCTCCCCCCCCTTTAACAAAAAGCTCAACAAATTCTAGCACCTCTTTTTCTAGCCCTGGTACTGACTATCAAATGACAAGCAATAAATAGATCCTTAAAAACTTGGAAGCAGTTTGCACTGAACCTCCGATCATTTTTGATCTAGTAAAGATTAAGTTTTGGGGGCCCTCCAGATGTTTTTTTTAAATATGTAGTGCACCCACGATTACTTGTGCACTTGCAAAATATTTGGACTGGATATACTGCTTCATTTCCGATGAGTGCATGTCCTGTAATTTCCTGGTTGCATTCTGTAGCTTTTTATACCACAAACATTGTGGTTTATTAATTTTTTTGTTGCCCTGTAGTTCCAGAGTTCAAGTAATGCACTGGGGAAGCATATCGGGACAACTACTAAAATGGAATGATGTGTGGATGGTCCGGTATAAATTGACCTGCGCTATTATTGCATCTGTGGCATGCTGCAGGATACACCCATAAAAAGACCCCAGTGTGGAGGGTGCCCTGGCGAATCCCTCTATTCCAAATGAAAACCTGTGCATTCCCTTTTAAGTTTAGTAAGGGAAAATACATGTGCAAATCTGAACAGAAGGATTCTCCAAAAATGGGAAGGGGTGGGTGCATCAAAGCATTCTTTATTGATAAAAACTAACTGTATGAATAGCAAAATATTTTCTTTTCCTTTTTTTAACCTCCATAGATGCTTTTAGTTGCCATCTTTTCTGAAACTGGATTTTTTGATTATTGTGCAGTAAAGGTAGGTCTGTTCCTCCCTTCATTTTAGTGGAAAGCATTTATATACTATTTAGCACCAGAATTTAATAATACTTTGGCACCTGTGCTATACAGAACAACAACAACAAAAAAAGCATGCTTGAGTCCATTTGACAGTCTCTCTTCCCCTCTCAGGTCAATTACTTATTTCTAGCCTATTCGTGCTTTGATCATTACTGGCAGACCTTGCAAAAAAAAAAAAGCAGCAACATTCATTCTGTAATTTTCTAAAGGTTTTAGCAGATGGACGACGCTTTTGGCAAAATTATCTTAGAAGCGATGGGAAAGGGCTGTAGGCACAGTGCTCAACTTAGACTCTCTTAAACCCTGTTTAAATTAATGGTACTTAAATGCCATTAGTATCAATAAGGCAAAGAGGACCACTTCTCACATTAAGTAGTGGCAAATGGCGAATGCTTGCTGCAGCATGTACTATCAGTTTCAGTGCATGTGCATTGCTGTAATATAAAATGGATTCCTTGGCAGGAAGAGCGGAGTATGTTTTTGATTTTTTAAGAAATGACAATAAAACACACCTTTGCGGCATTTTACATGTACTCATAAATTTTAATGTTAGGCACGATTCGCTTTGGCTTCATTATATCTTAGGGAATGTATGATGACATTGGCTTTTGTCTTCTGAAATACTTAGATTCGTAAGGTTCCTCCCCCCCTTTCCCATTTTGAAAAACTGGCAAAAGTCATTTTGCCCAATTACCACAGCTTAACAAACACCGTACCTCTTGGTATGAGGTGATGCTGAACAACAGCTCCACATCTAGTTGCTTAGCAAGAACTGTGATGTTGTCCATCGTGCTAATCAATTCCATCATATTTCCTGTGTGTCTGTTTTTATTAGGCTTACAGACTCTCTCGAGGCAAAGTGTGGGCCATGATTATCATTCTCTGTCTTATTGCTGCGATTCTCTCAGCCTTCTTGGACAACGTTACTACAATGCTCCTCTTTACCCCAGTCACCATAAGGTAGTTCTTCAAAAAACAAACAAACCCAAAACAAACAAGCAAAACCCCATAAAGGTGGAGTGGGCAGGGGATTCAAACCATCTTGAGTGTCCTAATATGCCGTCTGAACACAGGCAGGTAGGGGGTCACCCTGACCATGTGTTCACTCAGGTTGCCTCACCTCTCTCTTGACTTCAGCTGGGCAACAAGTCCCCCTCCCCCATATGGTCAGCTCCAATGTGGGCTGTTTTCTTACAGTCCCAAGAGGCTGGGATTGTGTTTGTCTTTACTGGAGGAAGCAAGGAGCGAAGGAGGAGGATAGACCTGACAGGCAGCCTTTGGGTCACCAGGATTTTTGCAACAAAGCAATGGTTGGGAGAAAACAAACCCAGGGAGGGATGTACCTGGAGACCTTCCAGAGAGAGATGAGTCATCATGTGACTCAGAGCATGGTGTGGGCAGCTACATTTATTTATTCATGTGCTTGCCCCATTCATGCATAAAGGTGGAGGTGGAGGGTTGACCTTAGACAACCAGGTATTTGTATGCGTGATGGCAGCTGAACCCAACCTTATCTCTCTGTGCTTTATTCTTTCATACTGTTCTGCTTTATTCTTGCTTCAGTTCTGAAGTGCAGCCCACTTCAAAACTGAAGCAAAGTGCCTGCAATGATAAGTTTTCAGTTGCCCTCACCATTGCGTAATAAAATTCCACCCCAAGCTTTATTTGAGGACTATCCCCATCACATATAGATACACACCCTCAATATATTGACACTCCTTTCCCCTGCCTGCTGGTTTGTGAGTTTTCAGCTGGAAATTAGTCTTGAAGCCCAAACAAAAGTAATTGTACTTTTCCCTCTCTCTGATATTTTATTAGGCAGAGCTCCACCTTTCAGCCCATAATGGTAGAGTTGTCTCTGAGTAAAATAAATATTGCTAAGGTATTGGTTGTTTCAGATATGCTGCAAAATGTGGAAGTTGACTTAACTGGTAATAATTTATGTGCACATATATTTTTCATATGCAGATGTCATGGTGACATGACTTTTTAATCTCCTTATCTGGAACTCCCCCCCCCTCTCTCACACACAGTTTTTAAACAAGCTCTGTTTCCTCCCCTCCCCTCTCTTACTGCTGTGTTAGTCATTCACTTTATTTTGTTGCTGTCTTCCTCAGACTTCTTCAGTCCAATTTTAAAATGGTATTCTAAGCTGCTATTACCATGGTGATGCAGCTTAGTAGAAAATTCTCCTGATTCCTTGACAATAAGGCTTTAGCCCTTTACCAGCGGTGCATGAAATATGATCTTATTTTCTTGTCACATGTTGCGGCAAAGTCAGTATTTTGCAGGAGTTACCAAGATGAATCCCAATCCTATATACCAGGGGTGGACAGCCTCAGGCCCAAGAGCCATATGTGGCCCTCCAAGCATTTCTGTCTGGCCCCCGGATTTGTCCCCAGCCAGTGTCCCTTTCCTGGGCCACACCAGTCATCATTCCCGCTCTACACCCTTCCCAAGTGCTTTTATGTGCTTGGCAGGACTAAGTGTCCTTAAACTACGTGATTGCATCCTGTTTGCCTGGATGGATGTGTAGAGTAGAAACCTTTAGCTTTTTCTGTGGCTGGAATGTAGCTCCCATCAGTTGCTCTGTTCACTTTTGCATTTGACCCCGTCACATTTGCCTCTGGCCTTGCCTACCACTGGCTTGTGGCCTCTCTGCTGAAAAAAGTGGGGTGGGGTGGGGTTCTCCATATAGCTGGAACAGCACCATCCATACACAAGGCAAGCTGGTTTGCAGAAGTACAAACAAACCCCAAACCAGTCCAGTTAGGCCTGAGCATGCCCAGTGGCCATGGAATACTGACTTGACTGTTGAGAGGAAAACATGGGGCGAGTTGGGGAGGAAATGGAATGGAGTGCCTCGGAAGAGGCATGGCTGGCTTGACCCCTGGAAGAGGAGCACTCCACTTCGCAACATTTTGTTGCAGGGCCCACTTGTGAATACTAGTCGTCTTGCTTTTGTCAATAGGAAAGGGGATTTAAGGAGAGGAAGTGGAGGAGCAACCCAAGCAAACTGCAAACAGATCTGCATCTATTATAATTTCCGCTAGATTCCGCTGTTTGAACTGTTTGTCTGTGCTTTGCAAATCAGGGCTGTACAAGAAAGCTGCAATCTAATATTCAGCAAAGTGAGAAACTATTATGTGAATGCTCTTCTTATGATAAGAGCGAAAAATGATTTGCTCTTTGGGGTGTGGGACACGATATTTATTTTTATCTATCACAAATACTAACGGGCTCTCTTTCTGGCATATAGTTTGAGCTAGCTTTGGAAACATAAACCAGCGATTTTAGAAATCGTATGAAAAGGATCAGATTGTATTTTTGATCTGTGTCATCGCAGGTTATGTGAGGTGCTTAACCTAGATCCCAGGCATGTCCTGATTGCCGAAGTAATCTTCACAAACATCGGAGGGGCCTCTACAGCTATTGGGGACCCACCCAATGTGATTATTGTTTCAAAGCAGGAGCTCAGGAACGAGGTATGTATTGCTGCCTATTGTGCAAATGGAAAATAAATACAGATGCTCTATTCAGTAGTGCTTATCTGTTCTTCCCCACTGTGCTGAAAGATAAAAGACTGCACCTGTTCTGGCAGAGAACCAGTTGTTATTTTTTTCCAGACTGATGCTGTAAGGGATAATGCAAACCTGAGGAAAGAAAGAAAAACACCCCACACTAATACATAATACATATGCATCTCATCTCTGATTAATATAAATTCTACTTTAGTATAAAGGCTGCAGTTCCATATACACACTTACCTGGAAGTAAGTTCTGTTGAATTCACTGGAACTTACTTCTGAGTAGATAAACATAGGCTTGCACTGTAAGTGATGGGAATTATGGGATTTGCAGCTTGGTAATTGGTTTGTTTGTTTGTGATTTTGCCATCCATTTAATCAGGCTTTTTAGTTGTATTGACCATTGCCTTGTTTTCTCCCTTCTCCTTAATCTGGGCATGCGTGCGCACACATGCACACGCACACACACACAGATTTCCCCCCCCCCAAGCATACAAATCCAAAACAACAAACAATTCCCCCCTTTCCCTTTGGAGAATTGAACGACAAATTACATTATGGATGCAGTATTGATATGGGAACAGTAAATATATATATTTTCCTTAAACATTTTATACTTAATGTACAGAATACATTTTCCCCTTACACATCAGATACTCTGTATGCGTTCCATATGCACCTTCTGGTTTTTATAAACATAACAGTATCTTTAATATATCACCAGCATTATAACTTCTGGTTTGTTGCACTTGCACAGAGACACACTTTTATTGCCATGTCATGAATACAGATGGAGGGATTTGTTGCTTCTCCTGGGCTTTCCCCTTGTCTTTCTTTCCCACTGTTGAGCTTTGTATGACTTGTGAAATGTTAAGACTCGTCTCATTTGCTTGAGGCTATCCCCTTCTTTTTTAACATTTAAAACATGACTTCTGAAGACCAGTGACTCCCCAAAATATCTCAACTTGATGTCATTTATACTTGAAAAAGGCCTATCATGGTTGTGGACATTTTTATTGGCTACCAAAGATTCCTCCAGTGTTAACCTCAACTTGCACTGACACTGTGTGAACAACATGGTGGATAATGGCTGCTTACCCGGCCACATGGTAGACAGCAGGTGTGGTCCATCGTACCAAACACCTTCTTCTAAGGAGCAATGCCAGGGCTAGGCAGTTGGCTGTTAGGGAATTCCCAGGCTGGCCACTGGAGACTGGCGGGCTTTCCCGCCATATGTTATTTGAATCCTGACCAATTCGGCTGGGCCAGGTGGGTGTGGCTTGAGACCCAATAAAGGCTGGCTGCACTGACCCCCAGTGACACGGTGCATTAATTTAATACAACCCCAACTGGTTGTTGGTTATTTTTTTTGGGGGGGGGGTCACTTCTCTATGTATGTGTGGCACATGAATATATATACTTCTCCTGGAGATCCTGATTGCTCCAAGGTGATACTTTCTAGAAATACATTGGGTTTTGTGTGTGTGTGTGTGTGTTTTAAAAAATGTTTTCCTCAGACAGATGAAATACATTCTTCAAGTCTAGATTTTTAAACATTGGCAATGGAAATCTGAAAAGCAGCTTATTGCCTCAAACAGAAATAAAATAATACAAAAGCTGTATTTTATGTTAGGTTTACTGTGCTTGATAGATCTCTTTCTCTCCTTTATAGACTCCATCTCTTGCTTGGCTCAAAGACTGTTTGAATGCATTTAGACTTGCCACAATTTGTTCATGAAAAACACAGTGATAAGGATGTACTTTGTAGAAAAATGCAAGTGAACTAAAATGGGAAATATTTCCCAGCAGTGATTAATAGCCCTTTACTCCCACTCTGCAAAGGAATAAAAATTATTGGTACCCTATTTACATAACAGAAGAGGTATATTTCTTGTTCTCTTTGTTTCTTCATTGCTTAGATGGGGAATATGTATGGGCCTATGGCCGTAAATAAAATTCTATTCTATTCTATTCTGCATTAACAATAAGTCTATCAGCTTGATCTTCTAGAGCCTAGGGCTTGCCGATCAGAATGCCGGTGGTTCAAATCCCCGCGATAGGATGAGCTCGTTGCTCAGTCCCTGCTCCTGCCAACCCAGCAGTTCAAAAGCACATCAAAGTGCAAGTAGATAAATAGGTACAGCTCCGGTGGGAAGGTAAATGGTGTTTCCGTGTGCAGCTCTGGTTTGCCAGAAGCGGCTTAGTCATGCTGGCCACATGACCCGGAAGCTGTACCCTGGCTCCCTCGTCCAATAAAGCGAGATGAACGCTGCAACCCCAGAGTCGTCCGTGACTGGACCTAATGGTCAGGGGTCCCTTTACCTTTACCTGTATGCATTAACAATAAGTCTATCAGCTTGATCTTCTAGAGTCAGCAATGGTGGCTTACCCCGTCATGGAGGTGTGTGGCTGTTGCGGCCAATCGTGGGTCCCTCAACCCTCTATGGGAGCAATGTCAGGGGGCTAGGCAGGCAGCCAATCATGAGTAATTCCCAGGCTGGCCACTGGCGATTGTTGGGGTTTCCCGCCACAGGCATATTTTGAATCCTGGCCAATCCGTCCGGGCCATGTTTTAAGACTCTGGAAGCAGGGACTGCTAGAACACAGTTGCCCTGGCATTCCAAGCCAATTGAGGACGACATACTATGACAATATTTTACTTAGTTACAGAGCCATTTAAAATACAAGCTATCCAGATTTCTGGGAGAATAAAATGTTTTAACCTGACCATGCCCAAAAGGTAATCCAGTGTGCACCAGCCCAGCCAACATTAACTAGATGGGGCGTAACATCTGTCTTCAGTGTTGTTGTGTGGCACCCAATTGGGCAGATGCCAGGACCTCTGCTTGCATTAAGGTTTTCAGGTTATGAAAAGGATTGTCACATCCTTTTGTTTCTCTCCATCATTTAGCATTAAGAGCTGTAAGAGACCCAGTGTACTGGTAGGTAAAAAATGAAAATAAATGGTGACATCAAGCACCTGGTAGTAGTTCTCTGTACAGTTGTACCTCGGCTTACGTACGCTTTGGGTTACATGCTTTTTGGGTTACGTACTCCCATAACCCGGCAGTCTAACCCGCTGCGCGTGCGATCCGCGCATGCGCAGAAGCGGTCTGCACACTTTGCGCATGTGCAGAAGTGTTCTGTGCACTTTGCGCATGCACAAAACGCGTTGTTCGGGTTATGTACGTTTCGGGTTACGTACAGCGACCCGGAACCAATTAAGTACGTAACCTGAGGTATGACTGTATATGGCTCGGGGCTGCATATGTCTTGGGAAACCACAAGTCTATTATTTATTTATTTCAACATCTTCTCAAAGGAGCTCAAGGTGATGTACTTATACATTTGTCAATGTAGTTTTAGAATACTACAAAGTTTATTTCTGTAAAATTTCAAAGCATTTCCCCAGGAATCTTAGGTAACAAGTTGCTCGGTTAAATTTTATTTTTATTTGTTTAAAAAACTACTAGAAGAGTAGCACCTTTGTACCCATAAATTTTCAACATTTGTGACTTTGAGGCTTCAGAGATTATAACAATTTCCTATCTTAGCTTTACACGGCTTGAGAGGTCATAAACTAGTAGACCATAAAGTAAAAATGTTGCCTAAAGTTTCAGAGCATCCGCCCCCCCCCCCTGGATAACTCCATAAAGTTTTCTGAAACCTTTTAAAGCTTAAGCTCTGTTATTTCTTTTTTTAAAAAAATGTTCTTGACTGACTTGAGTAGTCTTGTCTTGCTTGTCATGATTTCCATTTTTGCAAAAAGCAACAACTATGATTTTTAGCTCCTTTCAATATGTTTCATTTTCAGATGAAGCATATTTCTGGAACATTTCCAGTTCTGTTCCACATGGAAGCAAGAATGTTTCCCTAATATTAGCAGCCACCTCTATATAGCTGAAGGACTGTCACACACAATATGGGATTATCTTACTTATTTTATGTATGTTGTATATGGCTCTTGAAGTAATTGTGGGAAGAGTAAGTTATAAAATCTTGGTAGATGCTCCTTTCTTAGATGATGTAAAGGGAAGCTCTGATTTCAGAGAATGCAGGATGCTTAAAATCGTGTAACACATCTTAATCAGCAAGAGATTCAAGTGCCAGCAAGAGTTCAAAAGTTTAATTTAGTGCTACATGAATGAGAGTTTGCTGGGTGAGTCTTCCTTTCTGCTGGTGCAGCCTCAAGAAGATCAGAAGCTTCTGCTTCTAGGGATGGAGAAGAAATTCAGTTCAGCATGCATTTAAAGATGAACGCAACAAATTCACACTTTCTGAAAGCTGACCGAAAACACAAAAGGAGGGAAATAAATTAATTATAAATTATATATCTATTTGAAGTTAGTCATTTTATATCAAAAATAAGTGTTACAATCGGAACATCCGCCATTGACTCGTAGGCGTGGGCCAGAAACCACCTGTCAAAAAATTCTTTAGCTGAGATTCCTGCATTGCAGGGGGTTGGACTAGATAATCATTACTACTTTCACCCCACCCCACCCCCCCGCCATGCAATGAAGACAGGATAAGAAACATAATAATAAATTTTAATTGCTACCACCATCACCTCAATAAAACAGAGTTCAGTGGAATACCAAGTTTGATTATTGCAAAAAATATAAAATAAAATAAATTCCACCATCCTTTTTGGTCACATCTGCACCATACATTTAAAGCACATTCAATGTACATGGCTTTCCCCCAAAGAATGCTGGGAGCTGTAGTTTGTTAAGGCTCCTAGGAATTGTAGCTCTGTGAGGGTTAGACTACAGTTCCCAAGATTCTTTGGAGTATGCCATGTTTTAAGTGGTATAAATGTACTTCAAATGTATGGGGCTTATGTCAGTGGAAATTTGCTGAGCATTCACCTGACTTCTCAACTGAAATCAAGGTGCTACACGTAGTGCTATATTTTGGCTGGATTATATTGCCAAGTACAGAAGGAGACCTGCACTGTTCTGCTAAGAAGACACTACAATAATACAGTATTCAGTGCCGTTTTATGTATGGCACTGAGAGTGGCTGTAATTGATTCTTCTTCAGTTATATATCTTTTATTCCCAGGGAGTGGACTTCGCAGCATTTACAGGACACATGTTTGTTGGGATTTGCCTCGTGCTTCTTGTCTCCATTCCTTTCCTGAGGCTTCTCTACTGGAACAAAAAGCTATACAACAAAGAGCCAAGTGAAATTGTTGGTGAGTTTGAGCTTGAAATCATACATTGGGAAAGGGAAATAATCAAATGAACTCTTAACACCCTTCTGTTTTTAATTGTATGAATATGGCTTAGTCTAGCTGCCAAGTCCCTTTCCCTCTTTGTTATACTAATGGACCATTGCTTGTTTTCTTTAGCCCTCAAGCCATTTTCTCCCCTTCTTACATCAGAGATTTGCTGCAGAGAGCACATGGTGCAAAGTGTATCAGATATAATGAATCAGGGTCTTGGGAATTGGACCTGTTCCAATCTATTTTGTTAAATTGATATGATGCTTAATAGAGTTCTAAGCAGTTTATAAAATACAAAGCTAGTTATACAAACATTAAAATATAAACATTCGAAATTAATCCCACGGAAAAATCTTTCTATCATAGGCTGCCTTGGTTATTGAATGGAAAAGCGGAACAAAAGTTCTAAAAATAAACACATAAAAATCTGTATGTGGGTCTCTTCAGCAACAACCAGATTTAAAAAGACTTCATGAAAGGCCATTAAGCCCTTTCAATATAATAATAGTAATAATAATAATTCCAACTCTAGGTTGCAGAAAACATCTTTTCCAATCAATACCTTCAGATCTTTTCTAACTTAAGAATTCTGGCCATTTCACTGCAAGTTTTAAAAGATGCATTTAATAGTAAATATTTCACGGCAAACTTTAAAAACTGGCGAATCCCTAGAGCCCAGTTCACACAGTTGCACAGATCCAGCAAAAATAATAGATTTTTGTGGTCCTCGTAAACCTTTCATAAGGATTGTGGGGATTAGTTGTACATCCCCATTGATTGGTATGTAATATGCGCAGGATTTAGTGCCTTAACACAATTGGGGTATGTACAACTATTTGATTATAGGTTTGATTATAGGTTTTGAGGTTTTCTGCTTAGAGGTTTTTCACTGCTTTAAGGTTTGTTTGTTTACAATTTTATGAAATAAACGATTTTTTTAAATAAATAAATAAATGGTATTGTAAAATGACTGGTAAGGATGAGCAATTTTTGGCTTCTCCCAGTTTCTTGTTTTTCCCAACATTAAATTCAGTCCTCCACATTTCCACACCAGTTTGCATTTTTAATAGAAAAATCCTTATGAGAACTCCTCATCATTTTAGTGCGAATCTCTCTGAATATGCACATTTTTGCAAAGCAAATTTCCCTAATAGGACGCATATTTTGCATGTTAGATTTATTAATATATGCATACTTTGCTATACACATTTCCATACACTTGACTTGCAATTTGGCATTAACAGTGTGAATTTCAAAAGATGCCTGAGTTATTGTTTGTGTATTGTTTCAGAAAGTGCAAATTTGACAGGCTTGCCTTTCAGTGGAATTGAATTCCGTCTCCAGTGGCTAGCATAGATTTTGACACACATGCAGCCTTCATATCTGATTTGCCATATGCAAATTTTGCACTGGGGATCTGTACCCGAGTACAAGGCATTGTAAGAAACGACATTCATTTAATTGGTAATGAGACACAAGGCTAAAATCCCAAGGCATTTACTTGGATGCAAGTCCCCCCTGGAAACAAAGGGAGGGTTGAACTCTTCCTCAAGCTTGGGTTATTTATTGAAAAACAGAAAAGAAATGGAAGGACACGCTGTTGTTTAAAAATAGCATAATCATCCATACAAAAATGGTATATTTAACTAGCCAAAATTCTGCTGCCCTTGAAGAAACAAGCATATTCAGGCTCAAATTAGACTTGTCATCTGTGATACTCTGACGCCTACTATAGTCATATTCAGCAGTTCTCGTAATTAGCAAGCGATCTTCTTTTTTCCCTATAATCAGCAACAAGCTACACCATGATGGAGCCAATCAGTACCTGCTCAATAAAAGCAAATACTGAAGTACTAGTTCTATTAACATTTTCTGTAAAATGGGACGGGAGAGGTGATCAAAGAACATTTCATTAAAAGGGAGCTGGGGTAATTTGGCTTCAGAGAAGCAACAGAATGTCTGCAAGATGTTTTAATGGGTCTTTTCGATCTCTAATTGCTGTGGTTTTGCGATAACCTTCAATAGATTGTTTGAAGCAGCTGTTTCAATCAGCTTGGTGTCTGCTATGTTGCCCTCTGATTACCAATCAAACAAGCACTGAATGTATATATATATATATAAAGGACCAGTTTACTGTTTTCCGCTGCTTTGATTTCCTTCCTTGTCATATCCTTTTGAGTACTGCGTGTTGCTATTCAGCTGCTTAAATTAGAAAGGATTCACAAGACAGATCTTTCCCACTGTAATGAGACTGCTTGCACTCTGCTGGGATGTTCATATGTATTGCAGACTTTTCTTTTTTAATTAACTGTTTATTGAAGGCTTTTCAAGTTTTGACAGAGTATAGAATCATAGAATCGTCGAGTTGGAAGGAACAACAAGGGTCTTCTAGTACAACCCTCTGCAATGTAGGAAGCTTAACTAACGCATCAGATTGCCACTGAACCTCTGCTTAAAAACCTCCAAGGAAGGAAAGTCCACAATTTCTCAAGGGAGATCAAAACAAAATAAAATAAAAAATTCCTTCCAGTAGCACCTTAGAGACCAACTAAGTTTGTTCTTGGTATGAGCTTTTGTGTGCATGCATACTTCTTCAGATCGTGCATGCACACGAAAGCTCATACCAAGAACAAACTTAGTTGGTCTCTAAGGTGCTACTGGAAGGAATTTTTTATTTTATTTTGTTTTGACTATGGCAGACCAGCATGGCTACCTACCTGTCAAGGGAGATCGTTCCACTGTCAAACAGCTCTTACTGCCAGAAAGTTCTTCCCGATGTTGGAATCTCCTTTCTTGTAATTTGAAGCCATTGGTTCGAGTCGTACCCTCCAGAGCAGGAGAAAACAAGCTTCCATGTGACAGCCCTTGAGATATCTGAAGATAGCTATCAATATCTCCTCTCAGTCTCCTCTTTTCCAGGCTAAGCATATCCAGCTCCTTCAACCGTTCTTCGTAAGGCTTGGTTTCCAGACCCTTGATCATCCTGGTTACCCTCCTCTGCACACGTTCCAGCTTGTCAACATCCTTCTTAAATTGTGGTGCCCAGAACTGGACACAGCAAGTGTGGTCTGACCAAGGCAGAATAGAGTGGTACAATTGCTTCCCTTGATCTGGGCACAAGGCTTCTGTTGATGCAGCCTAGAATAGCAGTAGCTTTTTGTTTGTTTGTTTGTTTGTTTGTTTGTTTGTTTGTTTGTTTGTTTGTTGCTGCTGCTCCATCACATTGTTGACTGACGTTAAGCTTGTGGCCCCTAAGACCACCCCAGTACTCCATGGTTGCAGCAAGTTGGCTGTATTTCCCCAGCTGCCTTTTCCTTCTTGTCCTAATCCAACAATTTTATTTATAGGGTTTTGTACCCGGTAGGCCACCTGCATACAGAAGGTCACTGGTTCAATTCCTGGCATCTTCAGATAGGGCTGGAGACCCACTACCAGTCAATATAGATCAGTGTGGGGAACATCCTTTGGCCACTGGGCCAGATCCTTACCCCTGCTACTCCTTGCGCATGGAGAAGCCTGCCTGTCGACCATCTGATGTAACAATGACACCAAGACTTTAAAGCACCACCCAAGACATGCCAAGAGCCCTGAGCATTGCTTTGAAGTGTCACTGATCAGCAGGGTTGAAATCACTACCTATCAGATGACTGGTGGTGAATTCAAGCCTGCTTTGTTCAGTAGACCTGATGCATAAATCAAGTTCCCCATGGGGAACGATGATACAATTTAGAATCGAATGAAACCAGTACTTAACACAGCACCAAAAATACAGCTTAAAGCAGAGAATAAGCATATATAGTACCTAATGTCACATTGTCCCTCAAGAAGTGAGCCTCAGACAGAGCGGCGGTGCTGCCACTGCATTAGATGTAGCAAAACAGCTAAAAGGGGAAGTGGGTTCCGCAGCAGTAGGAGGAGAGGGAGGTGGCGGCAGCAGCAGCAACCTGCCACCTTGTGCAATGCCAGCTCTTGTGCCAACCTTGATTCCAGTGCAAGGGAGCAGTGTTTAAAGGGTGCTAGTTAATATACATGTTAAGGGTGCTACTTAATATACATTCAGGCATGTCTGTCTATAAATACAAATCAGGCATCGAGGTATTTTGGGAGCTGAAACAGGTGGAACTAAAAGAAACTAAAGGGACCTCTAATATTTCAAAACAGACAAGTGATTGGTGGTGGTGGTGAGAAGGGGGCCATGTTACAAGTTTGTATTGGCCCCTGAGATATGATGATTGGGCACTGTTTGTGCTGCAGAACATATGGCAACTCTGTTGAAATTAATGAGCTTCAAATAAATGCTCTGATTTCCCCACTGAACGTTCTTGTTTGCTCAGCTGAAGGCTGCAGCTTTGCAATCATCTCGAAATCTGAGGATCTGGCACTACTGCTGTTCACAGTCTCTTTTAACCCCCCCCCCCCCCCCCGCAATCCTTCAGCTGCTTTAGTGAGCTGATAATGATGGGTACATCTATTTTTCCTGTGATGTTACCAAATTCCGCCAGGGATACATAGCTGCCTTTTGGGGAAAAAATAACAACTTCTCTTTTGCAATAGGACAACTGAGCAGCTTTAGAGATCCTTCAGATTTCACCCTAATTGTGTCATGGATGAAAAATAATTTGACAAGGTGGGGCATGGGGAAATTCACTGGATAATGAGAATGAACTGGCTTTATGGGAAGCCTTCCCTGTGCATCTAGGTTCTCTTAGATTCTTCTGGGGATGTAGAAGCTGCCCCCTTCACCTGCAAAATGATCCTACTCCTACCCGTGAGCAGCATAGTGGAGAGAGTAGAAATATAAGTTGCCAATCCACTCCTTGTGTTTCTGGAGTAAAGTTCTGAAGGAGGAATTTTAGATGTAGGAAAGGTCGTACACATCAGCATGCCAGGAGGATGCCAACTTTCTTTCTTCAGACACTGTGTGAAGAATGGGGGTCTGTGACACTAATTCAGAGATGGGGAAGCTGTGCCCCTGCCAATGTCACTGGGTTCCAGCTCCCATTATCCTTGACCATTGGTCATGCTGGGCTGGGGTTGATGGGAGATGAAGTTCAAGACAGACATTGTACAGGGACGCTGTGATTATGTTCTGGATTGTAGATTCTGAAAAGGGAGTTGGACTAGAACAGTCTTTCCTGAAGTGGGCAACCCCCCTGGGGGGGAGCACTGGGATGATCCAGGGAGCAGTAGTAGCCCCGGATGCATTGAATAAAAATAAGGGGGTGGTTGTGGAAGCATAAAGAAAGAAGAGAAGAAAATTTCGAAAAATCATTTGTACATACATGCATGTATGTACCTGCCCCCCCTGCCCCCCTAAATCAATAAAAATCATTAAAAATACTTAGTTAACTGAGGCTCTGCCCCCTTAACAAAAATCCTGGATACACCCATGTGTACATGTATCATCTGTTGTGTAATGACTTTTACTGCCAGGTTGGGCACCATTGTGGGATGGCAACAACACCCGGCAGTCGTGCTGGAGGAAAGGGCTTTTTCTGGGCTTGAGTGAACCCCTTTTAGCTTCACCTAGGACTAGGAAGTGGATCACAGCTTGTCCGCTTGGCCAATGGCAGGTGAGCTGTGTTGCTGGCCCCACCTCTGGGGCAGATCAGACTGATCCGGCAGATTTTTTATCCTAGGGCCTAGTCCACCTCCTTGTCTATTTTATAATTTCAAGCTTCAAGGTGTCTTCTTTACAACAACATCTTTCTTCACTATGTTGTAGGATGTAGGTAGAAATATCGAAACATAAAAGAACAGACGTTTATCACTGCGTCTTTCTGTTTGTTTGCTTAAAGAAAGTAGATTTCCAGGGGAGCGCTGATTAATATTTTTTCCTGAAAAGAGAGTGGAAGGCCAAATAAGTTTGGGAACCTCTGGTCTAGAGGATCCCAGTTTCCTTCCAAGTCTATCATCCTGATTCTGTTCAACACATATATCCCTGTATTTGTGTTTCCACTATAATTAACTTCATTAATGTTATTTATATCCCAAGGAAATGTCAATATTAACAAGGTATAGTTACACTAAAAGCATTAAGTGAAAGCAGGTGTGGGGGATTCCCTGGTCCTGAATGGGGTAACTGTGCCCCTGAAGGACCAGGTGTGCAGCCTGGGAGTCATTTTGGACTCACAGCTGTCCATGGAGGCACAGGTTAATTCTGTATCCAGGGCAGCTGTCTACCAGCTCCATCTGGTACGCAGGCTGAGACCCTACTTGCCCGCGGACTGTCTTGCCAGAGTGGTTATCTCCCGCTTGGACTACTGCAATGCATTTTACGTGGGGCTACCTTTGAAGGTGACCCGGAAACTACAACTAATCCAGAATGTGGCAGCGAGACTGGTAACTGGGGGCAGCCGCTGAGACCATATAACACTGGTCCTGAAAGATCTCCATTGGCTCCCAGTACATTTCCGAGCACAAGTCAAAGTGTTGGTGTTGACCTTTAAAGCCCTAAACGGCCACGGTCCAGTATACCTGAAGGAGCATCTCCACCCCCATCACTCAGCTCGGACACTGAGGTCCAGTGCCGAGGGCCTTTTGGCGGTTCCCTCACTGCGAGAAGCAAAACTACAGGGAACCAGGCAGAAGGCCTCCACGGTAGTGGTGCCCGTCCTGTGGAACTCTCTCCTTTCAGATGTCAAAGAGATAGACAACTACCAGACAATTAGAGGACATCTGAAGGCAGCCCTGTTCAGGGAAGCTTTTAATGTGTGATATTTTAATGTGTTTTGATTTTTGTTGGAAGCCACCTAGAGTGGCTGGGGAAATCCAGCCAGATGGGCGGGGTATAAATAATAAATATTATTATTATTATTAATTTCTCGAGATATTACTGAAATGATTTTCGAACCCTCCTTCTGAGAGCAATTCCACACTTCATAATAGGCTATTGGCTATTGTGTATATCAAGTGCAGACAGCTGGTTGCATCAATCATTCTTTACCTGACCCCATCAGTTTTAATTGTGTGTGTGTGTGTGTGTTTTTTTTTTTTAAAGAAAGAAAGTATGGTGAAAAATGTATATGTACTTCTGAAACGAGTATAATGAATTGCGGAGAGATTTCTTTTTCTCTGGACAGTTTGCAAAGTGTAAGCTTATCCTTTAATGAAAAATGTTGGCTAACTTGATTTTGGAAATGTTGTTGACCTAGAAGCCTGACACTCTGAGTTACGGTGTCTTGGTAGGGAGTAAATGGACATTGTTTTGATAGATTTCAAACCTGATGCAATTTTCTCAGCAACAAATTACATTGTCAGGACTTACTTTAGTTGAGTGAAGAGCAGTAATTTGTGATTTTGAACTTGCTCTTCTGATGATGTAAAAGGACATTAAATATACAATACTATTGTGAATAGAAGTGATTGGTAGGTAAATAGGTGGTGAAGCAGTCTGCCTTTTCTTTTATTCACAGATATTTCCTGGCTGAGGTAAATATTCAGTGGCAATAGGGATTAGGTACATAATAGGCATACCTTCAAACACAAATGGAAAATGGATATTGTATTACTGATACTATATTGGAGTTTTATAAACCAAATAATGGAAAATTATGTATACAGTGGAACCTCGGTTGTCGAACGTAATCCGTTTCAGAAGGCGGTTCGACTTCTGAAACGTTCGACAACTGAGGGGCAATTGCTGGTTGGCAATTGCAATGGAGAAAATGGAGAAACGTGCCTCAGAAGCCGCTCGACTTCTGAGGCGCGTTCAAAAATGGAAGCATTCACTTCTGGGTTGTCAGCATTTGACTCCTGAAGCTTTCGGCAACTGAGGTTCCACTGTAGTGCATTAAGTTAGGGATGGGGAACCTGCCAGATGTTGTCAAACTCCAGCTTCCATTATCCCTGACTATAGACCATGTTAGCTGAGGCAGATGAGAGTTGGAGCCCAACAACATCCTCAGTCCTGAATGAAAGTGCTGCCCAGAACTATATGGGAGACTATGGGGAAAGGCTGGCAGCAGTTACAATTCTTTGTAATGTCCTCCCTTTCCTCATTAGAAACATTTAATCCAAAAAAGTCTAGAAATGTGACATATTGCTACATTTGGCCATGGGAAATCCAGTTTTCATGATGATACTTATTGGAGCAAAACAAAATCCTTCCAGTAGAACCTTAGAGACCAACTAAGTTTGTTCTTGGTATGAGCTTTCGTGTGTGTGCATGCACACGAAAGCTCATACCAAGAACAAACTTAGTTGGTCTCTAAAGTGCTACTGGAAGGATTTTTTTTATTTTTTATTTTTTATTTTGTTTTGACCATGGCAGACCAACATAGCTACCTTATTGGAGCAGTCATACAGTATGTGATCTTGCTTCCAAATGCTGTTTGTTCAGGAGAAGTTTTGAAGCAGTCACATCTCTTGATTCCCAATCAGTGTTTATCCCATAACTTCCTGCTGAAATCATGTAGCTTAGTTTAGAATACTGGAATTGTACCCCAGAAGGCCCATTTTGAAATGGGTATTTCTTTTCAGCAGGCAGATTTATATGGGAAGAGCTGCATGCATGTGCTAAACCATTTTTATGGGTCAAAACAAGTGTCTTGAATTGTGCCCAACAGGAAACCAGCACTGCTTGTTTAGTAATAATAGTGGGTCTATTGATTCAAGAGACAAGGATCCATTTATGTATTGGGTAGTTTTGCAAATTCTAACAGTGCAATACTATACATGTCTATTCAGAAGTTAGCTTCACTGAGTTCAGTGGGACTTACTTTCAGATAATAGGAAAGCATCATAAAAGTCGTAGCTGAGGCAATGTTTTTTTTTAAAAAAATACACACAACCTAAGTCTAATGCTTATATGCGACCTTATTATATTGACAATGGCATTATATTTGATTAACCAAGGATAGATCTGTGTTAGACTAAACTGCACATTAATCTTTTATACATTGGAATGATCAGGTGCTGGGAGAAAGACGGGGATTTAAATGTTGAATAAGATTTCGGAGTCTCAGTGCTCTCTTGATAAAGTAATTACACAAGTTGACATAGCTAAGAATAATGGTTCCATGAATATTTAACCTATCTGAGATTAAGAATTAAGTATACCTATGAGCAAAATGCCTGTCAGAGCATATTAGTGCTGAAAATGCTCTAAACCAGCTTCAAAATTTTCCTAGGTATACATTTGAATTTCTGTACATGCAATCCCTTGAAATAGACCCCAGTGTTTGGCAACTGAGTGCAGAACACCCTTATAAAATGGTTTATAGACACAGTGGGGAAGGACAGCCAGTATTTCTCCTTTGTCTGAAAGATGCTGTGAACCTCTCTAGGCTAACAACTAGTCTGTACTGGATGAACTGGTCTCTGCACTACCACTTGATATCTAACTCCA
This sequence comes from Lacerta agilis, assembly GCF_009819535.1. Classification (NCBI taxonomy): domain Eukaryota; kingdom Metazoa; phylum Chordata; class Lepidosauria; order Squamata; family Lacertidae; genus Lacerta; species Lacerta agilis. Next base: position 70,447,478 of record NC_046315.1, read on the forward strand.
AAGCCTTGGTTGTGTAAAGAAAGTGAGAGTGAGCCAAACCACTTTACCATGGGGATACTGTTGTGATATTATGACATGACGAGCTGCGAACGCTGCAGCAAGGTCACAAGACTCAAGAGTCATGTTTCCTCTCTGTGGGAATTACACTGGACATACCAGCTCCCACACATGTGATGTCATTGTATTTTACTATTGTACTTTTTTCCTTTCTGTTTTGCATCAGGAGATGCAAGACGCATTAAGACACAGCTCTGAATTATGAGCTGCTACGCAGAGACATTCTGCTCTAATTCTACAATAAAGTAGATCTTAGCCAAATGGCTTGTGTATGTTGTTTTCAAGCTGGGAACAACTGCATATTACATTGTGCCCCTGGACTCCAGAAGCCAGAGGGCACGGAAGACTTCGTCCGCCTTGGGGTCAGTCTCTCAACTTGCCCCCGCGGGAAGTTTTCATAACATTGGTAGCAGTTGGCTGGTTTCCGAACATCGGACCTCTGATTGACTTCTGCCTGATGTTTATCTGCCGGCAAAGAAAGCAGCCTTAAACTGTGTGCTTCGTTCCGGGGGAGTTATTTCGTGCTGAAGACGGCCGTTTCCCGCTGTGAGAAGAAGACGCGTTAATTGGACTGTGAGTAGCCGGACTGATTTACGAGGCAATAAACCTCAGAAGGCTAGGTTTGTTTGCTTAAATTGCTTTCTGAAGACAGAGAGTGAAAAGCCTGCTTTTTCGCCAATATGGCAAAGGATAGCAAGCAGAGCAGCAGCTCCTTTTGTCCACTTCTCACTGATGAAAATTATCAGACATGGCGTATTAAAATGGAAGCTGTGCTTACCAGGCAGAATTTGCTTGATGTGGTCACTAATGCCCCTCCACTGCTCCCTGGCCCTCGATGGCTGAACAGGGATAATCAGGCGAAGGCGACCATTGTTTTGCATCTTGACCAATCTCAGTTAATACACGTCAGAGATTTGGTCCACGCTAATGATTATTGGGTTGTTTTGCAAAATGAACATTTAAGGATTGCGGCAGGAAGTTCCATGCTGCATTTCCAACGTCTCACCAACCTAAGGTTAAAGGAGGGAGACAATTTGCGTTCGCATCTTAACCATATGAAAGAATTAAGAAGTGAACTCGCACAACGCAACGTTCAATTGAACGAAGATGTGTTTTGTTTCATGGTTTTGAATAGCCTCCATGCCGGTTATAGTGCTATTGCATCACAGCTAGGTGCCCTGGATGCTCAAAACTTAACCGTTGCCAGAGTCTTCTCAACTTTGCTAAATGAGCAAGATCGTTGTGCTGCTCAAAATGAGGCTAATGGAAGGGGGAGTGAAGCAGAAGCGTCCTCTACCCCACCTAGTGGTCCAACTGAGCATGTGCAAGCTCTTAAAGTCATACGCTGCACAAACTGTGGAATGAGAGGACACAGTTTCCAGACCTGCAGAAAGCCCAAGAAAGGATCTAACCAACAAGCAGGTGGATCTACAGGCAAGGCGCAAGCCAAAGTCTCCAAAGGGCGCACAGTTGCATTGCTTACACAAGGCGTGCAGGAGCAGGATGACATTGACATTGACCTGGCTTTTGTTATTGACTCAGCTGCCAGTCACCACATGACCGCAAACAAGCGTTTATTTAAGACTTTTAAGAGGCTGGACTCCACCGTGTCGCAGGTGAGTGGAACACACCTGAAATCGACTGGAGTTGGAACTGTTTATCTTCAGAGTCTCCAGCTATCTATAAGCAACGTTCTCTATGTGCCAGAAATTGCCTACAATCTGCTAAGTGCATCGCAGCTTACCGAGAAGGGATGCGAGCTCAGACTGCGCAAAGGACTGTGCACAATTTTTAAAGATGGAGAAGTTATCTTTACAGCTCAGAAGAACAAAGATGGACTGTTTTTACTGTCTTTTGATTCAAATGACTGTTGTTATGATGTTGTTGACTCTTATTTTGCAGGTGCTGCGAAGTCCAAGGAGACTACCAAACAGCCACGCAGAGAAAAGGTCACAAGATGTTTCCAGCAGGTCTCTGCTGATGTAATAGGACTTCTGCCAAAATCTAGAGGCGGAGCTACCTGTTATTTATTGCTGTGTGATCAATTCTCTAAATTCTCATGGATTTACACTATGAAAAGTCCGCAGCAAGTCTTGGCCAAGTTCACTGAATTTTGTGCTAAGATAGATTTCATGCATGATGGAAAAATTGAATGTTTGTATACTAATCAATTACCAGTGTTTGATTCACAGGAGTTCAAGGACTTTCTAAGTCAACATTGCATTCGGCACAAAGTTGCTGTCAGCCAATCATCATGGAACAAAGATTTGTGTGTTAAAATTAACACAATACTACGTGAGGGTATGCAGGCGCAATTGCTAAGTGCAAAGCTGTCTGACCAGAATTGGGCTGAAAGCCTATCTGCCTTCACTTATGCATGGGTCAGGAGTATTCCAAAAGGAATGGAATGCTCACCTTATGAGATACTGTTTAACAGAAAGCCTTCTGTTAAGCATCTTAAGGTTTTTGGTTCTCAGATGTGGGTGGAATCACTTGAAGGTGCAACCATCCAAGGCATTTTTATGGGCTATGAGAAAGGTCAATACAGAATTCTATTGCCTTCCTCTAACACAGTAATTCTTACTCAGGAGGTAGAATCTACTGTAAAGCCGGAGACACAGGTTCTCCAAAGCTTTCCCATTGATGTCAATACATATGGGGATACTGACACCAGCAGTAGCAGTGCAAGCTCAACTACGGCTAGTTCCGACACAGGTGAAACTGTCATTGAGAGAGGAGCTCATGATAGTACCAGGCCATCAACAGATGATGATGTGCTAGGATCTTTAGAGCCACTGTTTACAATTGGTAAAGTTTCTCCAAAAAGTCCTGTTCAGGAGAAACTCAGCAAAGAAGATCTACATCTTGTGCGTAGATCTGAGAGAGTGACAAAGGGTCAGGCGCCCAAACGTTACTCCAAAGAGTTTGCAATCTCAGCTGTTGCAAATGTAGCTGTAGTTTGCACTCAAAGCAGAGACACTCAGGCTCACTTCACAGATGTGAAAAAGCCTCCACAACAGGTTGCAAAGTTCAACACTGTTCCTACCAACACAAACAGAGCAAGTGCTCTGGTCCCCTGGAGAGTTGGTTATCAAAGGCTCAAACTGGTAGAACCAGTCTCAGAGAGTTCCAAGGGTGGAACAAAGACATCAGATTCATACTGTGTATATGATAACTGTTTGTTTACTTCTGTTAATAATGCCTTAACTTTTGCCGCTCTCACATTGTCTAATATCGGGGGAGGATGTTGTGATATTATGACATGACGAGCTGCGAACGCTGCAGCAAGGTCACAAGACTCAAGAGTCATGTTTCCTCTCTGTGGGAATTACACTGGACATACCAGCTCCCACACATGTGATGTCATTGTATTTTACTATTGTACTTTTTTCCTTTCTGTTTTGCATCAGGAGATGCAAGACGCATTAAGACACAGCTCTGAATTATGAGCTGCTACGCAGAGACATTCTGCTCTAATTCTACAATAAAGTAGATCTTAGCCAAATGGCTTGTGTATGTTGTTTTCAAGCTGGGAACAACTGCATATTACATTGTGCCCCTGGACTCCAGAAGCCAGAGGGCACGGAAGACTTCGTCCGCCTTGGGGTCAGTCTCTCAACTTGCCCCCGCGGGAAGTTTTCATAACACTTACTGACATATATTATTGATATAACAGTTTGCGTTCACACAGGGAAGTAAAAAGGCAAGACACAAGGGCTGGGTGAATTCAGCCACATTTTTAAAAAATTAACATAAGGTCTGCAGAAGGGAACTTAGGTGCAGGATAGTAAATTGCACATAACAAACTGGGTGAGCTAACCCTATCAAGGGGAAGAGGCAATGTGTCATCTACCACTTCCTCTAAGACCCACCCTTTCAGATGAGTAGCGAGGTCTTACTGCTTCACTCCTTCTCTGTGAGCCAGTGTGGTGTAGTGGTTAAGAGCGGTAGACTCGTAATCTGGGGAACTGGGTTTGTGTCTCCGCTCCTCCACATGCAGCTGCTGGGTGACCTTGGGCTAGTCACACTTCTTTGAAGTCTCTCAGCCCCACTCACCTCACAGAGTGTTTGTTGTGGGGGAGGAAGGGAAAGGAGAATGTTAGCCGCTTTGAGACTCCTTCGGGTAGTGAAAAGCGGGATATCAAATCCAAACTCCTCCTCCTCCTCTTCTTTTTCTCTGCTGAGTGCAACTCTGGATCTGACCCCTGATGTATAAATCTTTCAATGAATGATGTTAGCCACTATTTTGTTTTAGAAGCTTCACTTTTTGACCCAGGATACCATGTGTGTGTGTGCGCGCGTGTGTGCGTGCCATCAGCTATTTTGCTGTGATTTAATATGTCGTGTCTTAACTTTCAGCTAAATAATTATATTCCCCCACCCCCACCCCCAGAGCTGAAACATGAAATCCATGTTTGGAGACTTACAGCACAGAGGATTAACCCTGCCAGCAGAGAAGAAACCGCTGTAAAGTGCCTCCTAATGCAAAAAGTTCTTACTCTGGAGATTTTGCTGAGGAAAAAGCTGAAAACATTCCACAGGTAGGGCCCCTGACACTTAATGCGATGTTTTACAAAAGGTCACTGAGCTCATGGGACGTCATGCGTAGCAACGTGGTTTAGACACGCAATATCTTGCATATAAGAAAAAGTAAGGCTATTGTCACAATCTCCCCTTCCTCTTTTTTCTCCTTTGCCAAAGATTAGATTGTAATTTGCCCCGGGGAGGAGACCTGTCACCTTGTACTTTGTGAAGAGCCATGCACATTGATGGCACTAAATACATAAAGTATCATTATTTAGTGATAATGGTGATGATAAAAATCATTACCATGCTTTGATTATTTTTTTATAATTGCTGCAAATTGGCAACATGACCACTTTTAAGCAAATCTCATTTCTGTTATGCTTTGCTTGTATAAATTAAGAATACACAGATTTTCCAAGACTAGCTTAAGTCTCCATTGAGAGCTCCCTCTCTCACTTTGGAAGAAAACAGATGCAGTTAACAGACCCTGGAAACTTCACATTATGACTCCCTTTGTAACAAATGATCTAGGGCTAAGCACTAATAAAGAGACTCAGATTAATTTCGATATGATTTTGCTAAGCATAAGTGGGTACAGAATTGCAACCGCAGTTCTACAAGAGATCTCCCATCCATATGAACCTCTCTGTGGATTTTTGTTTCAGACAAATCTCACAAGAAGATAAAAATTGGGAAACAAATATCCAGGAGCTCCAAAAAAAGGTAAAGTATTGCTTTCACATCATTGCAAAACATTCCCCACCATATTCTATTACATTCATTTTACTATAACACTGTGTGCCTTTCAGTGCACAAATTGCTCTGCGGTTCATAACTTCCAAACAACTGGTTTTATGTAGTTTAGGTTGGACTCCATGTATGAAGCCAGATAGGGACATGATCCTCCACTTTCAGGGTTTAGAAGTATCACCATATAGAAATTAAAATGTGAACTTTTAACTTGTTCCTTACAGAAAAAACCAAATGTCACAGAACAAAGGTGACTTGGAACAGTACTTAAACTACCTTGGCTTGATAAAGGGTTCCTCCAGACTATCAGTATTTTTCTGGAGGGATGCAAGTGCATACCTAGGTTGATTGATGTGCCTGGGTGAAAGAAATCCACTATAAAAAAGGGAAACTGACTTTTTATGGTTTGGAAAGTAATGCAGGAGGCAAACGCAGCCGGCTTATATCTGCAAGTGATGGGCTGGAGTGAAGACTTCGGCACTCTGGTCTGCTGCTCCAGGTCAACCCACCCATCTGCCCCAGATTGGGAAGTTCAGATATTTGGTTTAGGCTGGCTATCTTGTCATGCACAGCAGTTGACCAGGGTTGGATATAATAGCTGGCTGCAAGCATAGTCTTTCACTCGCCAGGGGGACTAGGGGAAGCCCTGTGACAGGCCGCAACTGCCTGTTCCAGGTTCTTCTTCTTCTTCTTCTTCTTCTTCTTCTTCTTCTTCTTCTTCTTCTTCTTCTATCACTCGTACACTCGTAGCCGTAAGAAACACGGTTTTAATAATGAGTCCGTAAGTGACTGTGGAGGCCAATTCTGGACCCACATGTCTTTCCTCAGTGGGGACATTGATTCCTGGGCAGGAGTTGATCATGGTGTGGATTTGCCAAGCATGCCTTCCTCTTAGCACGTTTCTCCCTTGCGTTCTGAGTTCAAGTGTCTTCAAAGTCCATGACACCTTTGGTAAAGGCTGTTCTCCAACTGGAGCGCTCGCAGGCCAGTGTTTCCCAGTTGTCGGTGTTTATACTACATTTTTAAAAGATTTGCTTTGATACAGTCTTTAAACCTCTTTTGTTGACCACCAGCATTACGCTTTCCACTTGTAAGTTTGGAATAGAGTAGTTGCTTTGGAAGACGATAATCAGGCATCCGCACAACATGACCAGTCCAATGAAGTTGATGTTGAAGAATCATTGCTTCAACACTGGTGATCTTAGTTTTCAAGAAAATCAGGTTGAATGCTGATTGTTGTATAACCTCCCCACAAACTAATCAGAATAAATGTTCAATGAAGAGTGGACATCATATGGTATGTATGCAGCCCAAATCTACACTGTACAGTGCTCAGGTGTAGGATAGCCATATTTGAGTTTGTGAGTTTCACACTGTTTCCTAAACAAGAAGTTGGAAACTGTAATGAGTGAAGTGACCCTGAGAATGGGATGAAATAGTAAGGGCTATAAAGAAACAGGAAAAGGCTGATGCTAAGAACAGAGCCCTCTGGGGAACCCAATCCGCGCCTATCAAGGTATCAAGTATTTATGGTGGAAATTGCATTCCAGCCTTACTGCTCCCATTATAAGGAGAAACAAATTTAATAAACACGTTTACTTCCAAGCCCTGTAACTTATAAGACATAAAGCTTCCTTTTTTGTGTGTAACTAAGATGAAACTGCACCTTAGGGTCGCTGCATCTGCCTCCGTACTGTTCCTTAGACTGTAAACAGTGTTGTTCTGAAAAACGTGTTAACATTTGTGGAAACAAGACACAGTTCCTTTCTAAATTTAAGATATTGTTTCATACCTCAGGCTTTTCCTCTCATTTTAATGGATTTGACTGTATTGTTGTTAAAAACCGTATCTATCTATCTATCTATCTATCATCTATCTATATGTTCCCATTGTGTGCGCGTGTGTTACCAACTTGCTCCATAACCGCTGGACCAAACAGCATCAAATTAGGACACAGCATTCCATGACCATCAGGGAATAACATAGGATAATTAAATTTCAAAAAAACCACACCTGACATACCTAAAATAAAGAATAAATGCAAAAAATTGGCACGCCTATTAGATGTCACCAGCAACAGCACTGACATCACAACCAGCAACCGATAGAAAGGCGCCACCCAACTCCCGAGGCGACAACTTACAGCCTCCGCCTCAAACGGCTGCCCGCCATTTGCGGCCTAACTTTCAGCCGCCACCTCAAGGGGCCTGACAACGCATAACAAGCAGGCAGCTGTTCGCAGAGAGGTGGGGGGGGGCGGGGTGGAGGGGGGGCGATAGAGCTGCTACTACACGACCAAATCTCAAGAGACAGGAGAGAAGCCGGGCTTCGAGGCCAGGCGGCATTGCGAGGCCAGGTTGCTATGGTAACGCGGGGCAAAAATGAAGGCCACCAATCCCCGAAGAAGCCATCTGCGTGTGCGTGCGCGCCTTTCCGGGCCACAGAACTCGACAGCCGCTTTCCAGAACGCGAGCTCCATTTGCAATTATACAGCAGTAAGCAACAGAGTTTCAGCATGACCAGGGAAAGTGCAGAGGAGGGGAAGGTAGCAGGCAGAAACAGGGGGAAAGACGAACAGGAGGCAGACGGAAATTCAACGGGAGAAGCTGTGTGGAGGCAGTCAGAAATGGAGGGAAATACGGAGAGGAGGCAGGTGGAAATTCAACGGGAGAAGCTGTGTGGAGGGAGGAAGAAATGGGAACAGACGGAGAGGAGGCAGGCGGAAATTCAACGGGAGAAGCTGTGGGCATGGACAATTTACATTTATATATATATATATATATATATATATATATATATATATATATATAATCACAAAAAAGCCACAGCAACGCGTGGCTGGGCCAGCTAGTTTCAAATAATATATATTTAAAGCATGCTGATATATCTGAAGGGTGCTGCTTCTTGTTGATACGGTTTCTGTATTTTCTCCTTTCCTACAGCACAGAATAACAGACAAGGTGCTTCTCATCAAATGCCTGACTGTTTTGGGAGTTGTTATCCTCATGTTCTTTCTCAATTCGTTTGTTCCAGGGATTCACCTGGATCTTGGTAAGCTCAGCTCCTCTTCTTTCATTGTTGGGAATAGAAAAAGCTGCATTTGAACATGGAGTGTTTCATGCAGCTTTTTGCAGAGGTACTTAGACATCTTTACCATGCAGTCTAAAGGCCTGTACAGATATTTCATTTTTTTAAAAACAATAATGGCATATTTGTAACTCTGCACTCATGATGGCTTCCCTCTGGATACCTTGCTTTTGTTGCTGGGAACTCAGAAAGTACACAATTGAAGATTGCTCGTGAAATGCAAACCCCTTCTCAACACTGCCATGTTGCTCCTTTAAAAGAGAGGGGCGTTGGGAAAATTCATAAAATCTGCAGTTCTATGAATGCTTAACGTGAATGTAAACCCCATTAATTAGTGTGACTTCCATAGTAACATGCAATAGCACTGGGTTTCAGGCATTTATATAAAATTTTAGAAGGTTTAAAGTGCTTCATGTACTAGATGCTTCATGGAAGATTGAGGAATGTATTGCCCAGTGTAATTTCTGTCATCTAAAAGTGGCAGGGGACTGAAGACCCTATCCTTTCCCCATAGGCTGCAGAGCCAACTCCAAGCTGCTATTAGCTGAAATGTGGAAAACAAGAAGACTGAATAGTTGCCTGTATGTTTTCCTCTCTGTAGCTAATAGTAGCTTAGGGAGAAGGATTTGGATCAGGGTCATGGCACAGGATGGGTGGATGGGCTTAGACTCATCTCCCTCTACAAAGGATCCAAGGGAGCTTCTGCCACTGCTTTTAGGAGAAGAACATTATATTGGGAGACACAGGTCTTTGGTCTGTTTTTCCTGGAAATCTTTCCAAAGGAAAAGATTGTGGGCATCATGCCCCTTGAAACAACACAGACTACGTGTGAACTGATTCTGATTATACAGCAGCATCCTAGGTAACAAAAGTATATGAAACTAATGGAAAACAAATATCCTGATATGCTGTCTAGCTGTGTATTTCTCTAATTCTGTTATCTATAGCGATAGGCGCTTTGAGTAAAGACCTTCATTTAATACCAACTTTCTACACTGTGCCTTCGTTATCTTGCTTTTACATGGCTCGGACTGTTAAATTTTTCATTGCTTACAGGAACTGGGGGGATAATCAAACTTTGATCAAATATTTTCTTTTAGTGCAGCCAATACAACAAATCATTTGAATTTTAGAAGAAGCGGTTTAATGGCCTGAGAAGTACATGGGTGCCTTGGGAAACAGTGAAATGGAGCAGCCTGGAAAAGAATCACAATCTTGTTCAGGATTGGTGCCTTCCTCCAAAAGAAGTTCTGTGTACTTATAAATACCTATGGGGTGGTGGTTTATTGCACAGATGGGAAATCTCTTGCCAGGCAGCAAATGGCCTCTCTTTCTAGGCAACACCTCCTCTCCTCAGGCCAGATCCCTCCCTGTGGAACTGAAATGTGCAATTGAACTCCAATAATACCTCTTGCTTGTGTCTGGAAGGAGTATAGAAAGTTTTTTGTGTGAATGTGTACTACCCTACTGTATAAAGATAAAACATACATTTGTTGCTCAACCCAATTTGGTCTGTGGCCCTACCCACCGCTGCCACATGCCCCTTGGCAGATAGCCCAGAAGGGAATGTGATACTCAGCTGAAGAAGGTTCCTCACCCCTGGTTTAACAGAATGGTCATTTTTGCTCTGTCAAGTAGGTAATCAAGCCTGTGAGAATGTTGTAGGCCTTTGAGTTGCCTCGCTCAATGCTCTTGTTAAACCACTGGGTGCTGTTGCACAAGGGTAAAACAGTCTAAGCATGTTCTGCAGTTTGATCTGTTAGAAAGGCCCGTTTCTCACTATTTTGGCAGATGCCCTGGACATTCTTAAACAAGCACAGCTTGTGGGGGACACACATACCCTAAGGTTCATGACATTCCTTTTTGAAATCCATGCAGATTTCTGGTTTCTGCGTGCTAAGTTGGGCTAATTCTGTTGCTGAATTTCACATTTCCTAGCTCGGAAATCTGAATCTCAGCTGTTTATAAATGTTTGCTTCAAATATAAAACCAAATGTCACGGCCCTGAAATTCAAACCAGAGAAGAACCAAAATCCTCTTTGATATTGCCTGTTAGGTTGTCTCCCAAAATGGAGCTTTGTATTTTGAAAATGCAAGCCACAGATATAAAGGTCACTACTGGGTAGGCTCATCATAGAAGTTTCTCACAGTACTGATGGGTGTTGACGTAGCAGAGAACTGGATGGGAGGCTACAATAGCTTAGTTAAGGTGCATCTCCCTCCCAAATGGTTGACTAACATGGGTGAGTATTCCCTGTGAAAATATCTTGCAGCATTCTGGGGGTTCTGGGCAATTTTGGTTATTCATTAATGGCTATCTGGCATTAAGTGTGAACCAGCTGTGCAGTGACATAAGAGTACTGCTTCTGGTGCCGCTAGGTCTGGTCAGCACAATTTGCCACCCATCATGCTGAATGCAGTCCATTGGCGTTGAAAATCTGCTGAGTTTTGGACTTCCGGTTAAGCGCCATCCTGCTCAGTTGGGAGAAACCTCGGCTCCGAGGTTTCTCTGTCGCTGTGCAGGAAGAGGGAGTCGCAACTGCACTGCGACCCCCCCAGAAAAACTCCAGGAAGGGCATCCTGGAAACATGGGATCCGGCGGGCACCCAGTGTGCCTCCCCTACTCTCTGGTAAGTCCTAGTAAGGGCTGCCGAGAGCGAGCGGGGTAGAAGGCGCGGGAGCTGTGGATCAAGCACTACCCCCGCAGCGAGAAGTAGCGACTGCTGACAGAGAGAGCGCTCAATTTTTCCTAAATTTGGATTGCATTCGGACTCTGTGAGTAAAAAATTATGAAAAAGGCTTTAAAAGAATTCGGCACAGGAAGGGACTTAAAATAATGGAGTTCGGTCCCTGACAGTTGAAAGAGAAGGAACAGTGTAACTTTGTATCCGAGGCGCTTTTAAAAAAGTTAAAGATTTGGAAACTTCTGAAACTGTTTCCCCAATAAAGAGGGGAATGATTCTGGATTAATTGGACTGAACTTTGGTTTAAAAAGTTTTACCTGTTTCTTCCGGACGTCTTGAAAGACTTGGCAAGAAACAGTGGCAATATGGCTGTGAGAGCAGCATAACTAATGGTTCTGTTTAGACTATTAAGTTGTTTTTTGACCTTGAAAATGACAAAGGGAAAGTATTCTGCGGAGTTTCAGGAAAAAACTTTGGAGTTTTGGCAACAGATGCAGCAGCAAGTGAAACAAATGGATCAAGCTGTGAGAGCTTTGAATTTAGCTTCGCAGAAGTTAAGTTTGGATAAAAATATTGACATGGAGACGACAATACCAGTTCGAGGAGTTACGGAAGAGGAGAAATTAGAAGAAAAAACCCCAGCCTGTGACTTTCGGTCAGAGGAAGATGTGGACGTTGGAATGAATAATAGAAATTTTATTCTGATTCTGCGAAAGGAAAAAAAAAGAGGTGCAGCCAGTGTGGTCTGCAACTTGTTATGAGAAGAAAATTTGGAAATTCATCTTGTAAAAAATAAGAAGAAAACAGAAGAGAAAAGGAATTAACTTTTGGGTCTTTGTCATTGAGTGGGTTGGTGTGGGCTAATAAGGATATGTTTTTTATTATTTCTCTTGTTTATAAGGTCTAGACCTATGGATTTGGATGTTGATGCAAGGAGAGGATGCTAAGAAGTAATAGCTAATATTTTGGGACTGGAGGGAGGGAAGGGTGAGAAAAATGAAGAATTAAGGGGTTAAATTTAGAATAGATAAGGGTAAATTTGATGCGGGTCAAAGGAAGTTTCAGAAGTACGTAGGAGCCGAGGTTTGAGTTTAAAATGTTAGGAGCTAAGAGTGATTATAAGAATATGTTTAAAAAGATAAGGAGAAATTATATTGAGACTAGGTAAAAATAGATTTGACCATGATTGGAAAACTGGTAAAGAGGATAGACAGTGAATTCAACAGGGCGGATCTGAGGAAGTCAATATATAATGGAATCAAGGAAAGAAATATATCTGGCCTAGTGAAGGGCCAGACCTAAGCAATGATTATTTTTATGTTTAATAGGTTAAATTTGCAATGTTTAATATTTGCTCCTGTGAGAGAGGGGTTTAGATTATTGCTTTCCTCAATGGGAGGGGGGAAAGGATGAAAAATTTAACTGACTATGTAATGTGCTTAAAATTGTAAAAAAAAAACTAAATTGGGGGGGGGAGAAAATCTGCTGAGTTTTCTGCCTGTCTTTGACTGTAAAAATAAGGAGGATGCGAATGACTTGTTATGTCTGACAAGCTGCTCTTAGCTTGCTGTGTTGTGTGGACTGATTCTAGATCATATGGATTGTTCCAGTTTCTCATTTTATTTGGCTGGTGCTGGGTTACTGAAAGTGACATGTTAACACATATCCCTTCCAGCTTGCAAACCGCCTACAGTCATTTTATCCTCGGCATTTGAAGTGTAATTTTAGGTCTGAACTCATACACATCATTAGAAATCTCTTCATCTCAGATGGCATACAACTAAATGTGTGGTCTTCACGGTTTAAAAATATTTTGTCTGATATAACTTGTAGTGATAAGAAAGTTATTTCTATAGTGTTTGATCTGTGATGGTTTGAGCTGGAGGTTTGGAACATGCAAATCATTGTGTAGTGTACAGAAATTAAGAGATGGGTGTGCACATCTAAACTTATTGACAGTGGAAACAGAAAGGCATTTTTTAACCTATTGTATGGGTTGTGCTGGAAGACAGTGGCAATGCAACTCTAGGCGTGTTTACTCAGAAGTAAGCCCCACAGTGTTAAATAGGGTTTACTCTTAAAAAATTACAGCCTCAGAATTGTGGACTTGACATTCAGGTGGTAGAGTGACATGAATGATGGTGGAAAAGTAGGAATTCTTGAGGAATTTGCTCTTTGTGAATTCTGAAGGTAACATGTTGGCTACCACTGATGTACATAAGCATGTGCTTATAAACTGCCATTGGAACCTTTCTTATTTGGGTTGCATTTTAAATATGTGCCTTCAGCACTGCAATATGTCTTTATTTTACTTAATCTGACATCTAATTCTTCAGCAAAATGTATTATTGCCAGAGCATTCAACTAGAATTGCATTGTACCACTCTGATTAGAAGGCCCCCGCTTTATTGTTATTCCTTTTTGTAAACCGGTTGGTATATTTATTGACTAATTTGCATAATATGTAAGAATTTCTGGAAAAAAAATACACCAGAGAAATTAACCACCTTAATTGCAAAGGGCAGCAACAGAACCCCCTCAGGCAGCACTCCCAGTTCCTTAAACAAATGACATTGAAATGCATTATGTAAATTTCCAGGGAAATTGCATCTTAAAACACAAACAAATGACACCTGAGGAAGTGGCAGGATTTGCACATGTAATTCCTCTTTATTTATCTGTTTGTTGATGCTTATTGTTGATGCTTAGGTAGTCATGCAGGATTGCTGGCTTTAGCAATGACTTCCATGGTTAAGTGAATGAATATAACAGGGTGGTAGCTGAGTAGCCATGTGTGACTCTTGCCTGGAGTACTGTCTAGCAGTGATAAAATGTTTACATTACTCTGGGGTGTCTCATACGCTCAAACTGAAATTACTTTTGAAGTTTTAAAATGTGGTGTAGCGAGAGCTGTAGCAGTGCTTGTCTTGCTTAAAATTAGCTCCTTGCTAGACTTCATATTTTGTGATACTGTTTGTTACCTGCATTGAGTTGCTTGTAAGACAGAGCAGGTGGATACAGTTAAAAAAAAATAAAAAATATGCTTGTGGCTGTGAATTCTCACCAGAAGCAGCACATAGGTGATTGGGGACAACTGCTCACCATCTCCTCTCCCTGCTGCGGGGGAGAAATCCTGCAGCACTTTTCACATTTTTTTTCAGGTTCCCTGAAAAAGGTGGAAGAATCAGGACTGGTGCCTACGCTCCCACTGCATATCACAGGGTGCCAGGAACAGAACAAAAATCAAATGGGGGATCGGGTAGAGTCAGGGCACCCTGGTGGAAAACCTGAGACCACAATCCATGATGCCCCACTCAGGAGACTTGCAGAATGATGGCGCCTGATGCCTCCTGACTAAACTCTTCTCCTTAGTTTTGCTACCCCTCACAGCTCAATAGTAGAGATAAGAACATAGGGAACTGCCTTCTACTAAATAAAACCTGAACTTGGGACCTTCTACGTGCAAAGCAGATCCTCCACTGCTGAACTATGGCTCATCCTCAAATGGAAACAAGTCGAAGCTGAAGATTGGTGGCATGCTCACTTGGCAGCATCATCCATCCTATTTCAGAGTCCTTCTTGGAAGGAGGTTGGGGAAACCCAGCCAGATGGGTGGGGTGCAGTTGTTGTTGTTGTTGTTGTTGTTGTTGTTGTTGTTGTCATTGTTGTCTTAAGTTTGGTGAGAATCAAGATCTCACGAAGGCACAAGGATGGTGTGGCAGCCAGACAGATTTCAAAACCTGGCCATTGTGACTTGGAAGCTGCTGGTGCTACAATCAGTTCCTGGTTTCTAGTCCTAATGACCTCTTGGACAGCATCCCTTCTGTTTGGGCTTTGGCCCTGTAGGCTTCTGACTCTTGATAATCCAGTTGGTGCTGCTGGGCAGCTCCACTGCTGTTCAGCTCTTCAGTCGTAAAAATAAATAAATGAAAAAACTTCCTGGCTTAGCCAGTCTGCTTCCCTTGCCTAGATTGTAAGACTGAAACAGATCATGGAAATGGCAACAATATTTTACTTTCTCCAGGGCTCCCTGGAAATGAGGGAGCAGCATAACTTCCTCTTTTTTAAAGCACCTGTGCAGAGTAAAAAGATTGCAGAGTAAAAATCATTCTCAATTTCTGTCTTCTGGCAGATTCAAACAACAACTTTAATGACTTAATTGTGTGTATGCGCACGCACACACACAAACATGTTAAGACCATTAAGGTTGTGATTTGAACCTGCATGTTACATGTAGTTCCTTGATTTTTGATATAAACCAGGCCTCTTGTTTAGAGCTTTGTGTAGCAGAATTGTGTTCTCTGGAACTGGGATGTAGATGAACCATATTGCTAAATATACGGTAGAGTTAATGTGGCAGCCGATCTGGCCATTACCATCTGGTGTAAGAGGAAGGTGGATGGGAGCAAGAGCCAGGGCATTCATGTTACTCTCTTACTCCCTGAGCTATGTGAGGTTTTGTTGTACTGCCACAGGCTGAGCCAGTGTTGTGACTGCTGTCTCCACATGGCAAACTCAGCCTGGATCAGATTTTTTTGCACTTGCTCTAACAGGTTCAGGCTCAGCTGAGTGCAGAAATCCAATCTGTGATGAATTAGGCTCAAACTGGACATGATACTAAATGTGTCATTGGCAACCATCTCAGTTTTTATATGTATATAAAATTAGTAACACATATGGGAGGCAATTTTCATTGGGAACACAGCACATAGAAAGGGGAGTTTTACCCCTCTCCTCCCCAGTCATCATCATCAACAACAACAAAATACGTAGCAAGAATCTTCAAAGAACAAGATCATCTATGTATAAAAAAATAAAATAAGAAAAAGGCACCATACTGGTGAAATGGGGACAGACCTACTAGGCAATCTGTTGAGGTAGATTTTCTTCTCTCTCTCTCTCTTTGCTTTTTAATCTTTTATGTTCTACATTATAACTGTTTTTCTCATTACCTTTTTCATGCAGTAAGTTGATTGAGAAGTGTTGAGACTGTAAAAATGAAATTACATGAAATAATTGATTTTAGAAAGTAAACAAAGAAATTCCCTAGTGCTCAAAAGAACAGCTTTCTCTTATCACATGCCATGAAAACAGGATTTGTTTTCATTCAGGGGAAAGTACAAAATGTTGTTCGAGTGAGCCACAAAGTAACTGCCCAGTTATATGAATGATTTTGAGACTTCGACCTACACAAAGTAACTGCCCAGTTATATGAATGATTTTGAGACTTCGACCTATCTCTGTGTGCTTGTGTGAGTGCTGGCAAACGAACGATGCAAATGCAACACTGGGCATTTCCAGATCATTAGGTTACTGTGCTGAGGCCTACAGAATCTTTGGGTGATCAATGGCAGCATGGGGACTAATTGTGGCAGCTGGCCAACCCATCTGGTTGTTTCCCTTTAGACTTGGCCAGAGTATAGCAAGGAAAGAAGCTATAGAACAGTGGCTCCAACATCACACAAATGAGACAAAAATCAGGACCTCAGTCTGTATCATAGGGCAAATGTAAGGGGAAATCATACCGTCCCAATATCCTTGGAACATCTAGTCCAGCAGTCACTTAACCTTGTATCCTGCTGACTCGAAGCATTCCCACAACGTGGTGGCCAATGGTGGGGCTGAGAAAAAGCTCAGTTAATGATGCCAGGACATGAGGTCCATCAGATACACATTACAGATGTGAAGGAGAGAAGTCATTGTGAGGCTGTTTACAGTGACAGGCCTCTGCTTCTAGTAACGAGTAGTTCTGCCCTAAGTTTTTGTTCTTCCTGGAACTCTCATGAGTTTGCTCAAAAGATTTGCTGTATACCAATATGAGCTTTAGAACCTTATTAAGCCCCGTGCACTTAATACCATCTCTGTGCTCGCAAGAAGAAGCAATTACCATTTACAGTGAAGTGCTCATTATTGTAAGCACAATGAGGCAAAAATGGCAGTCACGATGGAGCAGGGTTAACTATCATTACACTGTGTTCTACACCTCACTGGCGCCTCTGAAAACCAGTCTAAATATATTTACTAAATAAGTTTGTGACCAGCCCTTTAATTGGCCCCAGGTTCCATGGAGAGGCATGAGCAAGAAGGATGATTCCGAAAGGAGTATTAGCAGCAATTAATTCACATACCATTGAGAGTTTAGTGCCTTGTGAAAAGTTATTTCACAGACAAAGCCTATACATTTGCTTCTGTTGGAGGTGATGACTATTATTATACCCCTGGATAGCATGGAAGAAAGCCTTATACTCTGTAAAAGATTAAAGAGACTATATCACTTTTTACATAATGCTGTATATGGAAATAGGCTATGAATACTGAATGAACCTGGGGGATTTTTTTCTCTTTGGCAAAAAGCTCTAACCTTCTTTAACCCATGTCAAACAGGCAGAATTGCTACAAGCTTTTACAGAATATTTGATGAAGATTTCCCCAACAGTAGCTTCCCCAACTTTAAATAATTTATTTCAAACCACTTGCCAAACATTTTTTGGGGGGCATAATACAGGTTGGCACAATCCTTCTTTTTATTATCGATCCATTACCTAAGCATCTTTTTTTAAAAAAATCACCTTGGACAGAACATTTGTGTTTAAAACTACAGTGGTTTCTGAAGATGCAGGCATGCTTGGTTCAAACAGAAAGTTTCCGGCATCATTAAAAAGGGCAGTTTAAAGAAATGCATGAAGGCCCAAATATTTTATAAGTAATGCGCCCATGTTTGTTATTGAGTATCATGGATGAATATTCTTTTGAAGGCCTGGACAGAAAGAGACAGTCATAAATCAGCTCTAGTAGTTGTCAGTAATCACTAGGATGGGTAGTTTACTTCCATGCATCTGTCTGAGAAGCTGAGCCATCAAAGAGAGAGTGCACTGAAGATGCTGGGTCCCATCTCACCAAAGATGGCTCTGCTTCTGTGAGTGGGAGCCTACCCATGTAACATATAAAGCAGGCAGTGAGTTTGTGCCCCATTGTAAGAGGAGGTGGTGTGGTGTGGTGTGGTGTGTGTGCAGGGTCAGATTTAGGTTTGATGAGGCCCTAAGCTACTGAAGGTAATGGGGCCCTTTATATGTCCAGCTGTCCTTTGTCAACAACAAATTGTCACTGCTTTTTGTGTTGAATATATGCTATATGGTAATTTATGGACCTAATAGGTATCGAAAGCCAATTGTTGCATGTTGCCATGCAACAAGTCCATGCAGAATGTAGGCACCCTATATATAGAAATGAGCAAACCAGTGATATTTTAGGGAGCAGGCTAGCAGGCGGGGCCCATTGCTTACACCACAGGAGCCTACGCAACACAAAACACTGTTTCTGTATGTAGGTTTTATTTAATTTGTTTTTTATCTTATATTTTGGAAATGTAAATCCTGTTTTTTTTTCTTCCTTTAAATTTTTTTGGGACTCCCAAGAGAGTGGGACCCTAAGCTGTAGCTTGTTTAGCTTGTACGTAAATCCAGCACTGGTGGTGTGTGTATTGTGCCTCCAGTTTTGTCTTCATCGCACAGTTCTGATATCCTGGTGAAACTCCTGGCTCAACCCTGACAGAGAGCACCCAGGTCACATGCTGTATGAGAAGACTGAAGGGAAAAAAGTGAAATACACCAAATAAACACCCCAAATCAAGTGATTCTGGAGTGCATCTGTTAATTTGAATACCAATTCACTGGCACTTCTGAAATATCGCTGGCCCAAGTGACCAGTTGCACCATTTTTTGCATTCAGATTATCCCTCCTAATGTGTGCTTCGTAGTATACGAAGTACATTTTACAAGCTTTACTTTGCTACAAATGTCATTTAGGATTTTATCAGGTGGCACCATGAGCGCATATTTGATAGCTTCCACAAAAAAATAATTCATTTCAAGTTGTAAAGCTTTCTAACTATTTCAGACCCCCCCCCCCCGGAACTTTTCATATGAGCCAACCAAGAGTCACCATATTAAAGGAGGCAGCCTTTCATTATTAGTCGTCTTGAAAGACTGCAGCTGTTCCCACAATCTTTTGTTTACCCTTTATTTGAATTTTGTTGTTTCTTGCTTGCACAGTCCTTGTTTAGACATTTTCCTTCATAAATTCAGCGTTGACAGCGTTGAAACCTTTTTTTTCTGGGTAAGAAAACCACAACATATTAAAAATACAAAAGTCTCAAAAGCACACTTGCTATTTCTGTTACCTATTTATTTCCTCTGAGACTGCACAGTATATGCAAACTCCCTGTGTAGGAGGTATTTCAGAATTTCACATAAAGCACAACATAATAAATGTTGCTAGAATTCCTCTTTTCTTGACACTCATTGGAAACTGTCACAGAAACTTACCGGTATATACCAGTTCCATAAAAATGAATACTGGCAATAGCCACATAGTGGCATGCACTACCACAATGTTTTCCAGCACGTGGTAGAATCTGCTTGGTAACTGGTCTGTGTGGGAGCAATCCCAAAGGACTATGAATGCCCCCTTACTCTCCTCAGGATTGGATATTTATGATAAGGAAATGTTTTGTTTCCCCCAGAAACTGAAGACAGCACAGTTTTAAATGGGCAACACAAATTGTGCGATGTATATATATTGCCTTTCGCTTTTATATCCAGCTGGGTGTAAACTTGCAATTATCAAATGAAGTTAGTGCTGTATATTAAAGACAGCTGTCTTATTGTAGAGCTTCCTTCAGGGGCTTCAGCGCATCTGGAAACTATATTTGTGAACCAAACTTTATGAAAGATAAGGGATCGGATTGAATGGTGTTGCTTAGCGGATGGTAAGGCTTCCCACACACACCTATATATCTGTACTGGGTCTCCAGAACAAATTCAGGGGAGCATAGGAGGCTGGAGGTGGGAGGAGGAATTACTGACAACAGCTTCTGCTCCTCTGTTCTGTTGATGGAAGTCTTACTGTTGACTGACACTGTTGAATACATCCCTGTGCCTTCTTTGTAGATGCAGAATACACCAAGTCAATCTGTTGGCTCTGCCAGCTGGAGAATCATAGTTATGGTCAAATAGGAGCCTCTTTATTCAAGTGCAGCCCTCATAGGTGTTTGCTTTTGGTTCACAGCCAGAGACATTGGATATCGGGTTAAATACAACACTAGGACAAGTTTAAGATTGCTGCCAGTTTCCTGGCTCCTTTGCCTCCGATAGGCAGATATTCAACGTGATTAGTATGGAGATGCAGAGATGGGAGAAGTTCCATTCGTTGAATTATTGCTAGATGTGAAAGAGCCCTGACAATTAACCCAAAAAAATTGTAGCAAACTGCTTCTGAGTATGTGCTACTGCACAACATAAACATGCTTTAATGCACCTACAAAGAAAATTAAGAATTGCCTGTCTTGAAGAAATTCAGGTAAATGGTTAAAGTCAATAAGGCTGTATTCATGCTGTTTCCCCCCCTCCTTTTATGCAGGGTGGATTGCTATGCTGGGAGCAATATGGCTTCTCGTGTTAGCCAACATTCAGGATTTTGAGATGATTCTGAGTAGAGTGGAATGGGCAACACTCCTTTTCTTTGCAGCACTGTTTGTTTTAATGGAGGTAAGAAGAAAAGTTACAAATAAAATAAAATCCCCGTAAGTTTTGATGCCTTGAAGTGGATGGTAGAATAATAGTGGAGATCTTTGCACACTCACACAGGAGAGGAGATTGCAATAGGCAGTTCCTTTGAAATTGAAGAGGTGTATGCCACAGCACTCTTGTTAAGATGAGATTCTAGATTTCATCGTATATGCAACTTCAGTGCCTATTATTATGACAAGCGGAATATGTGTGGAATGAAGTCTGGTGTACCCATCCATTGGGTCCCAGTCAGTGTAGCCTTTACTGTTACCTTTTAGCCCAGGAGTGAAAAAGAATGCTTTGACCACCCTCGCAATGTTACCCTTACTAACCCAGAGATGCATTTTTAATAAAAGGACACATTCTACTCATGTAAAAACACGCTGATTTTCGGACTGTCCGCAGGCCAGATTTAGAAGGCAATGGGATCGCATCTGGCCCCCCGGGCCTTAGTTTGGGGACCCCTGATTTATACTGTAGAGAGTAAACAGGTGCAGTCAGGGACAGCGGCAGAGCAAGCCGATTAAGAGCCTGGGGTGGCGTGCGTGCCCTGCGCCCAGGGGTAGGGCCAGCCGCCCGCGGGACAGGGCGGGATGCTTTGTGGGGCCTCCAAAGAGTCTGCCTGCCTCCTCCCACTCAGCCGCCCTACAGCTGAGGGGGAGGCGGTGAGCGGACTGTTTCGGGCAGTGTGGAGCCTGCGGGCACCCAATCCACCGCGTCACTCCCAGGAGAGACATGTGGCTCAGGCACGCTGCAGGCCCTGCGGTAAGTGCCACCTACCATATTGTCACCCCCCTCAGTGGTGACACACGGGACAAGCCCCCCCCCCCCACACCCTGTCCTCCGCCCCTGGTCAGGGATCCACTAAGGTAGGGCTAAGGCTTTCTTTGCTTCTGGTAAATCAAGTGTCTGGGATAGGTTTCCTCCCTTTGCCACCTGTGTGCCCGACTGTATCCCATTGACTTTCCATATTTATCTTTGTTTTCTTTTTTGGTGCCATAGAATCTGGGTTTTAAGAACCTGAGAGAAAGAGAGAAATCATGTTGTGAATACTTTTCAGGAAGGGAGGAAGGTGTATGGAGGGACACATTATACAAACGCCAGAATCTTTGTCACTGAGTGCCAGCATGTGCTTTACTGCAACATGTTTGCTTAACCACAGTGCACCGTTTTCATGGAGAAAGTAGAGGAGGATAATTAGGACAGAACTGAGACAGAGGCTACATCTTTTCCAAGTGACCTCAGTTGCTTGTTATCCAGGGCCTATGTGTCATGTTCACTCATGTTTCTACTGTATGGATGAATGGACCAAGGGGCCATTTTGTTTCCCCAAATGCTGAAACGGGGCCTGAATAGAACTGTGCTCAGTGCATACCTCGTGTGTGTGTGACCTTAGCAAGTGTAGTAGCTTTGATTTACACACAAACATATGCAAGATTCCTTGTTGAAACAGAAAGGCTATATTTGTTGTGCATGTGGAACTGTCATCTCCACTGAAGTGACTAGAGAAGTCTGAACTGGCCGCAGCGGCATATGTCATTCTGAAGACCATACACCCAGTTGCGGCATAAAGGAGTTTGCAGCATATCACTGTCTCCTGATAAAAGGATGGTGACCCTTAAAAGGAGTCTATAACCTTTAGTGTCATCAACCTAAGTTAGAAAGACTGAAGGATGATCATAATGTCTGTTCAGGCTTGAAAGAGCAATTTCTTCACAGTAGATTTACCAGTTTCAGTAAATATTATTTGCACAATCATATAGCCAGCTTGCAAAACAGAGCTCAGAGACAATGCAGGACATTGGCTATAGATGTTTAGTAGAAATAGAAACTTTTCATGTGCTTGCCAGTGTTCCATTCCTATGTCTCCAGTGGGAAAAAATTTAATTAAAACCGGCAAGGGGGAAACATTTTTCAGGGGGGCAGTTACCCACTCTGCTGATTCTCACTTTTAAGAGTTATTGAGTACCTGGACTGGCATTAGGAGAGCAGCACAGGGCTGTGAATTCAGTATTTTCCTTGCAGTGTCTAGATCTATCCTTGAGAAATAAGCTGGTTCAAGAGAACGGAATCAGTATGTGTGTCTATACAACTCCAGCGGATGGAGTATATTAGGGCTGTGTGCTTCCCCCAGAAATCTTATTCAGGACCCAATCCAGTGTTTTGAAATGAAACTCAAAGTGACTTACAAAAACAAACTTGAAAAACTAGTATTAAAAACAAGTATAAAACAACCTAAAATTGACAAGTTTTTACACACACACACACACACACACACACACACACACACACACACACATATATCTCACACAAATTCATCTGCACCCCACCCCATCCAAAGATAAAAGACTAGAGAGATGCTACTGCATCTTATTCTTGCAGGGGGTGACAGCACGAGAAAGCCAATTTAGAGTGCTTTCATCCATTGTTCTTGAATCATCCTTGAATGTGGATATGACATTCAACCCTAAATTTTATCTAGGAATTTTGAAGATGGAACCTTGAGAGTCTATATTACCAGCTAAGCAACACTAATAGCTTCTAGCTGTTGTTGGTTTTTTTTTTGGGGGGGGGGGCAGACATTCTCTGTAGGCCCGACTGCTTATGGCACTCAGTTGTGGCTTGTGGTGGTGTTTTCAATGCCATTCCTCACTGAGTATTCATCCCTTGACTTAACAGTAAAACAGAGGAAGAAAGTTCAACAGGTTTGAGTTACTGGGAATTAAGGTTATTTTGGTGGTTCTGTCAGAGGCATGTGTACTATATACTCCTTCTGTCTTTTATGTCACTGCAAACATGATGTTTGCTCTTTATTTTATGTGCTTTTGGTTTACCCACTAGAGCAGATAATGCTTGAAACAAGCAGACAGTTGAATGTGTACTGTGTCTTGGAAACTTGAGGAGGATGCACTTTCTGATTCACATTTAGGTGGTGGCTTGGGTGTGCTACTGTTCCACCTGTATTTGCTGCAGTAAACATGTAGCCATGATTCTATAAACAGGAGATGCATATCACCATAGACTTGGTGGACATGTGTCATAGAAACATCTGTGAACCCAGTCTGCCATATAAAGTCTAAAGCATGATTCTGCTGTTATTTCCAACATAGGCAACAGCTGGAAATAGCATCCATGTTAATTCCCATTGAATACCTGATGATGATGATGTTGATGATACCCCACCCATCTGGCTGGGTTTCCTTAGCTACTCTGGGCGGCTTACAGCATATCTAAAAATATAATAAAAACACCAAGCATTAAAACCTTCCTGATACAGGGCTGCCTGGAAACCCTGGGTGCATGTTATTGCAGCAGATTCACAGCAGTGTATTCAAAATGGACAACCCCCTTAAAAAACAAACAAACAAACAAACAAACAAACAAACAAACAAACAAACATTCAAAACACCATTGTTTGGGTGCCTGAGATATCAAATAATGGTAAGGAACATTCTGACTGAGGATGAAAGAAGAGTCAGTAATAGAATGTTTCAGGTTGATGGAGCTGTCTTGAGGGATGTGGAAAGTTCTTTTGTTTAGAAGAGGATGATATTTGAGATTTGTGAGGGTCTGCATTTCAAAGACTAATTCCAAAAAAGTAACTAGCTATATTCTTTTTTGCTACAGACCACTAGCTACCTTTACAGATGTGAAAGATTTGAACCTAAGGCTTTGGCACAACTGCTGAGCTACACAACTGGGATTACTTGAAACAACTATGATGTTTGAAACCACTTGTGCATAACGAAAATACTGGAACAGAAAGGGCTATGTAGAGCTCCTAGAAATTTACTTTAGAATGAAGGTCATCTTTAGGAGTATCTCCTAAAAACTACAGACCACATGAAGACATTATAACGATCTCTATCCTGGAAATCCATGTTCTTATTAGTTTTAGCAAGGAGTGGGAACCCTCCCACCAAACCATATTAACAAGGAATGGGGAAAAGCCCCCTAAAAGCCAACTAATAAATAAAAAAATAATAAGAAAGAACATAATCTCAGAGAGTCCTTGGGTAGGAATACAAATCTGCTCATGGTTCTTCCTGGTATATTAATGGATTTGGTCAGGTGGGACTGTCTGGGTTATTTTCAAAGGTGGAACTTTATGTGACTCCCTGGTGATTAGATTTCAAACAGTGTTCGTGGAAGAAGAGATGTGATTTTTAAACTTTGAAGTATTGCTTCAAATGGGAATAAAATGTCTGCATTATTGCCTTTTGATTAAATGTGGTTTCCAGAACAACAAGTACAAATGAGTGTATTTTCTGCTAGGAATACTAATCTCTTCAACTCTGCTAGTTATGCTACATTTTAGGCTGATATATAGCAATGTAGGTAACAATTTGTTTTTTGCTGTTCTAGAGTTTCTAACTTCCTGGGTTATGCCAAATCAACAACTTCATCACATAATCATAGCTGCAGCTTCCAAGTTCTTGCTGTGAATTTTGCCCACACTGAGGTGGACCTGCCCAAAGAGATGAAAACAAAAGAAAGGCAGGAGCCCCCCATTATTCAGGGGCTCTTAAGTGCACATTTAACGTGATTTAATATGACCAAGCACAACCTTTTGTTAGTAAAACTTCATATGCTGATAACCCCAAGCCAGGGCTATTTGTCCTGAAGGTTGTATGGCCTTTCTGTTTACTGGATCTGGAAACTGAGCCAGAACTCTGAAAACTTCTCTGAAGTTGTTGACGAGATAACTGACTCTGAAGCTGGGAGAACCCCAGAACTTTCAGACTCTCTGGAGAGCTGTCCCTGGTCCTGCAGAACCTGAGTCAGTTACCCATGACATTTGTCTATTGCCAGCAGCTGCCAACTGCTACTGGTTGAGTGCAATTGAAGGTCAGTGCCTATAAGGTGTGGCATAGTGCCTCATGGATTCCTCTAAAGCTGGCCAGAATAGGACCCTATTTTGGCTAAACTGAAAAGCTTATTGGTTGCTTTCTGGCTCAGTTAAGGAACAAGGTAAATGTGGACCGTCACAGTTATTTTGTGAGGGACAAAATAGGCAGAGTTATAGCTTTAATAATTATATTAATAATTGATAGTTAACTTAATAATTAAGTAACCAACTTTTAGTATAATTCTTACCATGAGAAGTTGGTTCAATGAAAGTTTAATTGAACCAACTTCTCTTGGTAAGATTTGTAATAAAAGTTAGTGGATCAAATATTGCCTTGCTTATTGGTAGATTATCTGTTTTGAAGGGAGGAGTGAGCCACCAAAACGGCAATACAACTCTGTACTAAGGGCTATTTTACATAGACATTTAAATTGTGCATTTTATAAATGTTGATTTTTCCTCCCCGCATCTAGGCATTGGCTCACCTTCATTTAATAGAATACATTGGAGAACAGACAGCTTTATTAATAAAGGTACCATTTATAATAACATCTTACCATGCAGAAATTGGAAAATTATGAACACTTCAGCAGTGAAATAATGGATTCCCCCTTTTGGATATGTGGTGTAAAGCAAGCTCATTACAAAGAGATACAGACTGTTTCCCATCACAGATGACATTAGTGGTATTTAGCACTAGGAGACTATTAGTGCAACTGTGCAGAGAGCCAATGTCAGGAGTCTGCACTGTTGGGAATCCAATGCATCTTGTGCCACAAGAGGGCACCTGTCCTTTGGAAACCCAAATACATCCCTTCTGCTCCTTGCTTTGCTGTCCGATAACCTGCCCTCTTCAAGAGAGAGTGAGAGAGCAAGCAAGGAGAAGCATCAACCCTAACAGACCTTTTCCTCTCCATCTTGTTGGTGCTGTAGATGGAACCCAGAAGGAAATATCTGCACAACAGCAAGGTGGAATAATAATAATAATAATTTATTATTTATACCCCGCCAATCTGGCTGGGTTTCCCCAGCCACTCTGGGCGGCTTCCAACAGAACATTAAAATGCAATAATCTATTAAACATTAAAAGACTCCCTAAACAGGGCTGCCTTCAGATGTCTTCTAAAGGTCTGGTATTTGTTTTTTTCTTTGACATCTGGTGGGAGGGCGTTCCACAGGGCAGGTGCCACTACTGAGAAGGCCCTCTGCCTGGTTCCCTGTAACTTGGCTGCTCCCCCTTCCCTGAAACAGGAGCTCACATTGACTATAGATTCAGTTAGGGAGAGCTATTAAGACCTTGATCAGAGGTGGGGAACTTCGGACCTACAGGCTTCATTAGGCCTGCTATGTCTCCCTGTATGGCCCACGAGGCCATTATGGCCACACCATACCCAACTGCCTTCAGGTGTGGGGCTGTTAAAGTTGCGGTGGCTCCTGCAACTCCCCTTGTTAAGGCGCTTTGAAGGCCTAACTATCAGCTGATTGTTGGGTCTTCAAAGTGCAGTGCAGGGCTCTGTGCAAGCACTGATGATGAGCTGATTGTTGGTGCTTGAAGAGAGCCCAACACATCCAGCATCATCTGCCTGTTGGAACTTCGGATACCAGCCTTGATAATCAACAGGAATTGTCTGGGTCCACCAGGAACTTCCTAGTGCAGCTGAAGGGACTGGAAGATGTCTCTTAAATCTAAGTCACTACCCCTGGCAAGAGAAGAAGAAGAAGAAAAACTCCATTTACAAGCTGGAATTTCCCCCTCTCTCCAGAGGAGATAGTTTAGTCAGACAATTATTATACTGTTTTTACTTTTCTATGCACTTGGAGGTCACATCTGTTTTAAAGCATTGGGGTTCATTTATGTGGGAAATCTGCACAATTTTGGCATTAGTTAAAAAAGAGACACGAATGTGGCAATTTTGGTCACAAAATAATAGCTTTCAGGGCAAAGGGGACTCTAAATTTCTTTCTTTCTTTCTTTGTTTCTTTCTTTCTTTCTTTCTTTCTTTCTTTCTTTCTTTCTTTCTTTCTTTCTTTCTTTCTTTATACCAGGTGGTGCCTGAAGACCAACGCTTGACAGTTGCAATCATTTTAGTACTCTGGGTCTCTGCCCTGGCATCATCCCTCATTGATAATATTCCATTTACTGCTGCAATGGTAAGTTGCATTTTCTTCTGTTAAGGGGCTGGTGGGGAGAGAAGTAGTGTATACCTGGGCCAGTGAAGGTTTCCTTCCAGTCCTCACAAATATCAGTTTACAAAAGCCTGTTTCTTTGTTGCCGAGGGGTCCCTTTTGATAATGCTTTGGGGCGCCAGATTTAAAAGTTATGGTACAATAAAAAGAAAAGTGTTTGAGATGCAAGCTTAGTGTCTTTCTTTTCTTGACTACCTTGAAAAACTGCATTCCACACCATACAATTTCACCTGCAGACTTCCAGTACTTTTAATTATGCTCTCTTAACCTTGGGCTAAAGGTCAGAAATTCCAGTGTCAGTGCGATAGTGTCATTCAAAAATAACAGGAAACAGATATTCCAAATCAGAAATGTAATGGAGAAAAATGAAGAAAGAAGGTGTTGCATCCAATGGTGTCCCTCAGCTGGTAAGGCTCCCTTCAGAAGAACAGGGAAGGGAGCAATTTTCAATGAATCTCCCTTCCCCTTGCAACCTCCCCATACCCTAGATCTGTTTCGGAACAGATTTCAGACAAAGTAGAGGGCAACAAGAATTGATGAAAATTGCTTCCTTCCCCATTCTGCTGGTGGAAACCTTATTGTCAGCTGAGCAATGTGGTTGGATACAGCTCAAGCAGTGTTTTGAAAGATTGATCAAAAACATGGTGGAAATGGAGCAAAAACTCTTGCAGGGTCAATGTCCATTGCAATGCTAGTTTGGTTAAAACAACAACAACATGGTGAATTAGAATTAGGAGAACCATCACTCCGATCACCACCAGTTTTTCAGAGCACATCAAAGCAGTGGTGCTGTTAGGGAAGGATTTGGGAGCAGAAGTCCAGGACCTCACTTTGCAGGACGAGCAGTAGCCAGTGGCATTCCTAGCCCCTTGGCTTCCCGGGGCGGGAAGCCAAGAGGCACCCCTGGGGGGCGGGGCATCGCAGCGCGTGCGTGCGTCATGACGTCATGCATGCACGCGCGGCGACGGCCCGGCATCCCCGGGGGCGGGGCATCGCTGCGTGTGCGTCATGACGCACGCACGCGTGGCGACGCCCCGCCCCCGGGGTATGCCGGGCGGGGGCTTGGGGGCCTCGGCGGGCTGCAAAGAGCCCTGAAGCCGCTGCCGTAGCGCAAAGGGGTGCCAGGCTGCGGCTTCGGGGCTCTTTGCAGCCCACCGAGGCTCCCAAAGCGGCGGCCCCGCCATCCCCGGGGGCGGGGCATCGCTGCGTGTGCGTCATGACGCACGCACACGCGGCGACGCCCCGCCCCCGGGGATGCCGGATCGCCGCTTCGGGAGCCTCGTCCGTGCAGCGCTGCTGCTCCCGGGGTGACGGAGGGAGCGGCGGTGCGTGGGAGTGGTGGGAGGGGCCGCCGCTTGTCACCCCACGCGCCGCCGCTCCCTCCGTCACCCCGGGAGCAGCAGCACCGCACACACCCGCCTAGGGGCGGCACGAGGGGCGGCCCGCCCCCACCGCCCCCACCCTACGACGCCCCTGGCAGTAGCACCCCCAGATGCAACCAGGGTGGCCTGCCATGTTTTGAAGTATATGAAGTAATACACACTGCCTTCTAACACAGAGGGTCCCATAAGACCATGAAGTCCCCAGGACCATGAAGTTCAGAGTCTAAAATTACCTACCTGAAGCACTGCATCAGTCAGGGAATGACAGATAAGCAAAGCATAAAGACTGTTGTAAATACAAAGGAAAAGCAGTATAAAGTCAAAACGAGGAAAGCGATGGCTACACCTATTCAATATTTATTTAAGACATGCCTATGCCACAAAGGGACAATCTAGTGTTGGAGATAGTAAACATGCCAGGTGGGATACAAAAGTCAAATGAAAGAAACATGAGATTATTCCTATATTGCCACTTAAAGGAATGGGGTTGCTATTCCAAACCCAGCTAACATATGATACCTTACAGTGTGTAGGGAAAGGAGGATTCTGCTGCATTTGAGGGTCATGGCTACAGTGGAAATCATAAGCCAAATACTTATTGGATTATGCCCACTGCCTCTTTTAAATATTCCCATGGATATAGTTGAAGCAACTGTTGGATCTTTTATTGGTAACCCAGTTGGTTTTAGTATCCAATACCAGTAATGAATTAACAGCTTTTGCAGTGGAAAGATCTATCTAGTGATTCCTTCAGCACCAAATCAGAACTAATATGATTCTAATAGGATTAATCAGATTATGTTCTAATATGAACATAGCCACATTCAACTCTTCTTGATAAAGCTGCCTTTTCTGTTTACAGGTTTACAGTTGGCATTTTAAACTAGGATAAACATGATAAATCCCACAATATGTGCTTTCAATTTAATGAATGTTTTCTGATATTTTCCACTGTGTTTTTTTTAAGCTGGAAAGGCTCTAAACCAGGTTCCAACATCTAAATTATTCATTTAAAATATAAATGAAATATGATTTTCTTAGCTTGATTAACTTAATAGTTGGGGAATTCTGCCCTCAGAATATTACACGACAACACTTTATTTTCAACAGTCTGCATTTTAATAAACCACTATTAAACTAGGCTGCATATATTGAAACACCTGTTTACGTTTTATTAATAGGGTCCATAAATTCATTTATGTTAAATCACTGTTTAGGTCTTTCCTCCTAATACAATGTATTGAACCATTGTACCAATTTAGCCATGCCCAATGTGTTTTCTGCAAAAGCTGAGTTTGGGTAAAAGGGCAATTGATACAATGGTGTGTTTGTTGTTCTCATTAATGTTGGTGGTTGTTTTAAAAATGTATGCCTTGCCTTATGCTAAATAGGTGCAATCACTAAAATGTCAGTTGGCAACCCAAAAAGCAATTACTGTACAGTTAAAAAGTTTTGTTGGGTTCAGAACTCTAGGGCTGTAGGAATGGTGGTGACTGCTAGGATTCTCTTAGCTGTCAAAGCAGGCAACTGGTGGTTTACAAGTGTGGGTAGGCCTGCCCACCTGACAAAGTTGACCGACAGGGATGGCGAAGATAAGAATCTGGCCTGGCAACTGGATCCCATTCCCACCGCTGGTGTATGAGGACAGATTGATGGACAAGTGATATAGCATGCTCGAGATTTTTGCCATGTGTGGCAGAGTGCAAGGAGTCACAGGATCATCCCTTGGATCAGAAGACCAACACTTCTTTGGACCATGCAACTTCTTTTCCTATTCCTGTGTTTGCATGTGCGGTACCTCTCCGTGCATTTCCAGTTTAGTACTAAATCATGTTCAGGTCAAGGCTACCTTCCCAATGCCAATTACAGCTCTATTTCACTTAGTGACAAAGATGAAATTGTGGCATGGAGGCAGTATTGCTGTGGCTTTTGTATTGCTTTTAAATGTAGGAAAATGTGTTATACCGGGCAGCTATAATTTCATAATGCAGAATTTGAACAGTGCTGTTTCCGCTGCTTGCAGAAGGAGAGGGATTAAAGGCTAACAGCAACTAGCATCGCGCTGAGAAATCAGGCACATAATTGCAGTGTTGGATACATAGTTAGAGAAGCCAGCCTTAAGGACCCTAAGCATAGTGCCTCAGAGAAAATCAATTTTTCAGATAAACAGAGATTGATCAACTGATACGGAAAGTCTTCCAAGAGCAAGCTATAAACAATAAGACACATGGAGAGGGAGAGGGAGAGAGAGAGAGAGAAACACATTTGAAAACAGAATAGCCATTGTAAATTAGTTTTCTTCCTCCTCCCCATTGTGTAGGCCCAGTCATTGTATATACCCTGTCATCAATGGGCAGGAGGTGTATAGCAGTCCTAGGGCATTTCCTGTGATTTTCTACTAAACAGGTAGCATTCATGATCCCCACTGTTGCACTTCTAACACTTTAACCTCCAGGGCAGACCCTAATTTGGACTGTCTTCCTTATATACCTTAGCCATGATAGGATGTCCTGCATGCTTTCTACTTGAATGTTAAACCTGAGTCTACATGAGGAGCCCTTCTTTTGAGTGCAGTCTCTTTTGTGCTAGTATTTGCTGAGGGACTACTGAGGAAGGAGAGTGTGGTGGGGGCGGGCCCACCCCATGTGTCACCAGTGAGGGGGGTGACAAAATGCCCGGCGGCACTCACGGCGGAGCTTGCAGCGCGCCCGAGCCATGAGTCTCTCTTGGCAGTGATGCGGTGGCTTGGGCACCCGCAGGCTCCGCGCTGCCCCAAACGGTCTGCCCACTGCCTCCCCCCAGCTGTAGGGCGGCTGAGTGGGAGGAGGCAGGCAGACTCCTCGGAGGCCGCGTGGAGCATCCTGCCCAGGCTCACCCTGCCCCACAGACAGCTGGCCCTGCCACAGGCGCCCGATCGGCTCGCTCCACCACTTAAATGCTCAGTCCGTGAAAAAATACTAATCATAGGATAAAATGTTCCCCACTTTCCTGTCAGGATCAAGGATTCAAACATAGCCTTTTCCAAGTTATGGTGCTTTGTTAGCATTTGGACCAGAGAAAACATTCATTCGCATTTGGGATCCTCCCAGAATTTCCGTAAAAGAAGCCTACCATGATTTTCCTCTGAATGTTTGAGCCAATGCAAACAGAAACACCGTCACATTTTTAAAAAAAGGAATAAAAAGTTAGACACCAAGCTCATTGTGGTACAACTCGCCTCTACTCGATTGTGCTGTAACTGGCCATCAGGTGTGATCGATATGTAATAATATTGTTTATTTAATGTATATAATTTAAATCCCTTGCCATCATCATGTGATCTCAGGGCAAATCATAACAATTTAAAATACAATACCAATAAGGACAAAACAAGTAAAATACAACTATATAGAGTGGAGTAGTAAGTCATTTGTTAAATATCCCATTAATATGGAATATTTTAATCAATATTTTCCACTTATTGCCTACAGATTCCTGTACTTCTCAACCTCAGTCAGGATCCTGATGTTAACCTACCTGTGAAGCCCCTAATCTTTTCACTGGCTATGGGTGCCTGTCTTGGAGGTAAGCTTTGATGTCAGGCTGTGATCCCGTACAGAGGTTATTCTACTGTCTTATCCCATATCCTGATGGACTTGAGATAGCCTGGGAGAAGGAGGGGTGGAAGGATGATTGTGTGTTTGTATGTTTCCCCTCACATTCAAAACAACGGGAGACAAAGAGGTGGGAGAAATGTAGCCATGCTCAGAAACGTTTCTAAAGCTATTCCCACTAGCACAATGGAAATTTCCCCCTGCACGCAGCCCATGTCCTCCTCAGATTTGCTCTGGAGGGTTGGGTGAACTTTTAGAACAGATTTAGGGAACACGTGGCAGGGGGAATGCTGAGTTCCATTGCACAAGTGTAAATCCTTGCATTGAAAGAACACG
Organism: Lacerta agilis; assembly: GCF_009819535.1. NCBI lineage: Eukaryota > Metazoa > Chordata > Lepidosauria > Squamata > Lacertidae > Lacerta > Lacerta agilis. The sequence continues at coordinate 70,480,496 of NC_046315.1, forward strand.
TTAGTTGGATACCACCCTGTGTGGATATGATGGACAGAGAGTTCTTTGGAAAAATGTCACCTCCAGTGCGAGTGCTTCTTTCTTTGACAAAACAAAACAAAAGAGGAGCTGCACGAGCCAGATGGGACTGTGGTATGGGACAGGTGTACTTCGGCTGACTGTGATTTCTGAGGTTGGGTGCAGCTGACCTTTATCTGCTGGGGGTTAACCGGAGTGAGGCCTGCTCTTCTCCAGTCTGCTCCGAAGTCCCACCCACTCACCTTGGCCTGGATTGGCCCATAATTCAAAAGTGAGCCAGCAGAAAAGCCTGCCAGTCAGAGCAGCCAGCACATAGATTGCCCAACTGTTGGCCACCTGACCCTAGCATTGCTTCTGGGCGAACTGGAAACCACTGCTCCCAGGACAGGTGCTAGGGCTTCTTGCGCCCTAGGTGAACCACCTTCTGGCGCCCCTGCCCCCCACCAAAGCCTGCTTTAGCGGGAGCCGGGGGGTGGAGAGGCAAGCAGCAGTTTCTCTGTAGCGGAGAGCTGCTGCTCGCCCACCCCCCGCCTGCCCCCGCCAAAGCATGCTTTAGCGGGAGCCAGGGGTGGTGGTGTAGGGGGCAAGCAGCACCTCTCCGCTACAGCGGAGAAGCTGCTGCTAGCCCGTCCCGCCCAAGCCTGGCCAGCGCCCCCTCCATTTTGGCGCCCTAGGCAATTGCCTAGTTCGCCTAAATGGACACGCAGGCCCTGACTGCACCGGGCTGCAACAGCCAGCCACCCCGTTAAGCAGCCATTTCCATCAAGCATTTCTCTATGAAACTGTGACTTATCCCCAGAGGCCAACTGAATAAACCCTAAGCAAGGAAGGGTGTAATTTTTCAAATTAAACTTAAACCTGCCAAAAGCTTTTGACCTGTTTGGTTTGTGGGATCTCACTGCTTGCTGGGCTAGAGCTTTAGAGTAAGTGGATTTTTAGTCTGCCTGGTTTTGTTATTCGAGCAATCCCACAAAAGGAGCGTTGTGGGTTTGAGTTCATTTGCAATTTAGAAGAACAATATAGAAGAGCCATCTGGTTGCTTTTTAATTCATCTGCATGTTGATTATTCTCTTTCATATTCCATGAATATTGGCTATGAATAAGTTAGAACAGAAAAACTTGCTAGGACAAAACGCATAAGAAGCTCCCCCCCTGCCTCTCTCCAAGTAAGAAGTAAAACAGTGAGCTAACTGCCGCTTTTAGAAGAAAGAATAACTACTATTATGTTGAGTGAGTTTAATGACACATTCTGAAATGTTTTTGAATTATTTTGTCCCTTCCCCCCAATACAAAAGAGCAACATCTCACTCAATGTTTCATTCACTATTCATTCATTTGAAATCAAATATGACCACGAATTTTCACTTAAATATTCTTTCTTCAGAGTTCACTGTAGGGATGTTGGAGAAATCTGTTGAAAGTGGATTTATTTATTTTACATTTACATGCCACCTGATTGTAATAAAACCTCTAAGCAGTTTACAAAATAAACATTAAAACAATCAACTAAAACAGTTGAAAATGGGCATTTAAAAACATTCAAAAGATAATCAAAATAAACAGTAAGCAAAAACACATGTCAGCATTGTACATGTCAGGATAGGCTTGCCTAAACAAAAATGTTTTGAGCTAAGGTGCCTGTCTAATGTCAATAGGCAAGGCATTCCAAAGTTTAACTGATGCAACAGTAAAATATTGATTTCTTACAACTGTGGAAGAAGTTCTGCAGATCAGTGTGGTTGGGGTAAGGTGATCTCACAAGTAAACTGGTGCCAATTAATAATAACCGCCTTGAACTTGTCCTGAAAACAAACTAGCTGCCAGACCAGTGAAGATTTCTGAGCAGAGATATTATATGGTGGCAGCATACCATAAAATATACAGTATATTCTAAATTGTTATCTGGTGATATTAGTTTAGTGGTATAAATATGTATGTACTGTGTGCTCTTTTCTCCTGTACCTTTATTTGCTTCATAACTTTTTTGCCTACACTGTTATAGGTAAGCAAGCAGATCTGAGCAGCCATTTTAAAGATTTCCTTCCTCTCAGCTCTGCTCAGTCAGTCCCTGCTAACTGTTTTCCTCACAGCTTCCTTCTCCTGACACCTCAGTCAGTGCCTGTGCATTATCACATCAGGAGGTTGGGCACTTGCGTATTCCATTATTATTAATTCCATTATTATTATTATTATTATTATTATTATTATTATTATTATTATTATTATTATTATTATTATTATTTTCCTCCATGCCTAGTCCTACTTTGTGGAAATGTTGATGGAAAAACAGATTCTCCCTGGGCTCATTTTTCTAGCACTTGTGCTAAACAGGCAGCTGCATTCCTGTTTAGGAACAACAATGTGGCCTCATCCATGGAATAAATATCTGGACCAGTTAATGCCTTTTTCTTCTATATTTCTGTTTCCTAGCTCCTTGGAAGTTGCTAGTGTATACATTCCTTCTTCTTAGCCCCTTCCCACTGATTATATGTGTTTGTACATATTAAAATTTATACTCACTCAAATTTATAGCTGCTATGGTCAGGGGCGAAGGAAGGCGGCGTGACACCCGGGGTGGGAGTCACTACGTAGGGCGCATGTGCGGCGTTGTTACGTACGACACATGCGCCGTACGTAGCAACGCCGCACATGCGCTGTATAGTGGTTTGCTGCCAGCGCCGCTCCAGCGCCGTACGGACAGTGCTGGGATCCCTTTGTTTCTACTACAGCCGCGAATGGAGGAATCAGATCTTCTGTTTGCGGCTGCAGCTGCGAACAGAGGATCCCGACACTGTCCATACGGCGCTGGAGCAGCGCCGGCGGCAAACCGCTAAGTACAACGCATGTGCTGTACGTAGCAGCGCCGCGCATGCGCTGTATAGCAGTTTGCCAGCGCCACCACTCCAGCGCCGTACAGACAGTGCTGGGATCCTCTACTTATGGTTGCAACAGTGGGGAACCTCTGGTCCATGGGCTAAATTAATCTCACAAGGCTGTTTTCCCCAAGCCACACCCACTTGATGTCATATGTAATGCCCATCAGCAACCTTTTACCGCAACCAATGAGGCTCACCCTCAGTGCCACTCAGCTGAAAGTGAGCCCCTTTGAAGTTGTCCCTGATGTTATAATGGCATCAAGTGAGTGGCAAGTAGGTGACCATACCCACCTGTCACATTTGGTTGTGGCAGGGAGGAGTGAGAGCTATCTTGTGCCTGATCTCCTAGTTGTTTATGGGGTGTAATAAAGCTTCAGAAGAACCATCATCCCATCTATTGCATCTCACCTTTTACAAAATAAATGTTCTTGCGAAAATCTCCCTGTTTCCCCGAAAGCCATTAAGTTTCCAGTGCATTTGAAAGGTTGCTGAAAAGTCTGCCCTGGATTTTCCATCCCTCAGGGAAGTGAGAATGAAATACTTGTGCCAGAGTTGGCAATTGCTTTTACGAATTTTGCTATACTTCATAGCTACAGAGATATAATACATATTTTGCATATTTATTCACAGAATAAGGAAATAATTTTGTTGATGTCAGCATTACACACTCTGTTCCCAGGCTCATATCAACCAGTTTGTCTTGGTTTTTTCAAATATATATATTTGAAAAATCCGACTTTCTTTCTAGATTCTCTGTGCTTGCTTAAATCCTGCCAATAAAAGATCCATCAAAGGATCTGTGTTTGCACTGACTGTCTCGCTCCCTGTTTCTGTAGTGATACTTAAGCTAACATCACAATTCTCTTTTTGTAACCTATCTTGCTCTTCCTTTGTTCTCAGTTTTTGCCTAAAAATGAAACTTCATGGTCCAGTGCTTGGCTGGTGCCTATTCAGTAAAACTCTTCAAACCTCTCTTACATGTTTGCTGCTTCTGTCTTTTAACACTCCCCTACCATCTGAATATAAGGATTCCTTGTTTGCATCTGTGCTTTCTCATCCATTTTTCAAGGTACTCCCATTTACCTAATGGTGTTCTGCCCATGTTTTAAATTTTAATTTGGTCCTTATTTAATGCCCATCCTTTCTACCTATCAGTTATTCTTTCAGTACGAGGTATAACCTTGTTCTTGCCTCTCCACCTCAAGAAGCCATTCATCATCTCAACAATAATTTGCTTCCACTTTAGCCAACCTGTTATCTGCTTTGAAGGCCATAGTACATCTGGAATCTAGCCTGCAAGCTTTGAATATCTGTAATACTCAGCCAGCTGTGCTTTGAACAAGCTATTTTGCTCTGCTGCATTGTTTTCTTTCTAGAACAGAATGCGGGGCTGCCCTTGAAGACTTCTTGGAAACTACTGGCCCATAAACTGGCAACAGCCAGATTAGTGGCTGGGATTCTATCTAGAACTATCTAGAATCCTCTGTGTCAGCCCCTAGAGTTGTTGAATTTTTCTGAAGTTTCTAGTAACTTCATTATGTAATTTTCAGTGTATGCTGAAGATGCATGTTTTTACTCTGGCCATTGACACCTGAGATAAATATTTTAGAACCTATCTGGAGCATTTCCCCCCACTTTATTTTAATGCCAAACGACTTTAAAAGGAAAATAACTTGGCTTCCTTACCAAAAGGATCATGCAATCTTTAGGATCGCAAAGATGCAGGCTGTACAATTTCTCTTTTGGAGAGATTTTGTTTGCTTGGTTTCTCTTGTAGCTGGAAGCCAATGGCCGCATAGCTCCTTGCTTGTTCCTGGAAGCACAGAGAAAAGGAGACCTGCTAAGCTCCATCCCCACTCCGGTTAACACTTTCATGTACACAAGTGTGGGTCAGTAACTGTATATTACAATACAGTCTACAGCCATTATTCAATCTACAGGGGAAGCTCTGTCCTCCCCATTTGCAACTCTCCTAATTGACTTCTGGGGCCCTGGGTTAGAGAATACGCACATCCAGCACTTTCCCCCCCCCAGCTGGAACTCGCTGGAACTCAGTTCTGGTACCTCTCAGGTGGGTGCCATTGCCATTCTAAGAAGACAAGGGAGGCGTTCATGGTGAGTTCCAGCACCTCTTTTTCTAGAAAAGCAGCACTGTGCACATCAGGTGTGAATTCAAGTTTGACTACCCATGGCTTTGGCCTATTGCACCAAGTATTGCCAGTTATTGATGCAATGATAAGAAAGTGTTCCTGCTGATAGTATGTACATAGCCATGCCTGGCCATCTTCTGATACATTAAGGTGCTTTGCATTAAAAAAGAGGAAAACTGTAAGAGAGCAGAGATGGAATTTGTGTCCAGCCAAAGGCAAGTGATACTTGGCATTAGTAAATCCTGATAGTGGTAGGATGCCAGAATGTGCTGTCATTTATATAACACAGATTTGCAGATTTTTAAAAATGAGAGCAGGAAAGAAATGATGAAAAAGCTTCCATCCATAATGGACTGGTGGATATCACAATGGATAGCAACTGAAAACCAGTTGAAGATAGAATAATAGTGAGACTGCAAATGAAACATGTCAAGTGTACAGTCACCGTGAAGCATTAGGAAAACATTTCATGTTAGCAAATTCCCTGCCAAATTGCTAGAATTCATATGTGAGCATGAAGATGGTCTTAAAGCTGTGTGGATGAATGTTTGCCAGCTTAAATTTCCTTTCTCATTTGGTTTTGGCTCAACTTTCACATCATGTCCATCTCAACTTTGGGACCCTCATTTTTTCTGCTACCTCATTTTAACCTTACCCCCAGCTCCTGCATTCTTTCATTCTCCTTTTCAGTCTTATTCAGTTGTAGCTCAGAGATGCTTGCCACAGGGAAAAGTAGGGGAAGCTGAACGAGTTTGCCCCATCCTACTTTATTTTAGTCCCCATTGCAGAGGCCTATCGAGAGGTCCTCCAACTTCAGCTTTTTCCAGCTTGCAAGAGAATAATGTTCAAATTCTGTCCAGAGGCTACAGAGTAGGGAAACCAAATTGGATGTAATAGATTTTCAATTACTACTGGGATTAGTGCTATTCTCAAACTGTCACAGACTTTTCGCAAGCACAGCTGCCATGGCGCTAACCTCTTGCTGATCTCAGTGTTCCAGTCACAAATTCTTTGCAAGATGAGATGCTGTAGCTGCCCTTCAATTCATGTCACAAATTGCTAGTTTCTGGTCCAAGCCTTCCCTGCTCTTGTCATGATCATGGCAAAGGCCCTTATTTCAGATTTTGTTCCAGTGCTCCCTTAATCTAAATCAAAAGCAGCCTGTTCAGACAGCAATGAACGAATGACACAGCTCATCTGGAAGTTCAGAGGTGGATGACTGTAGTCTTTCACCAATTTGGAAATGATGGAGGCACTGACACAATCTCCACGATTTTTGTGGTGTTTGGTCCTCTAAAATGCCCAAGCAGCTATGTGTTAGGTTTGAATGGTGTTGGTGGGGAGTCTGTGGGGGAAAGTATTCCTATCCTTTGTTGTTACTACTTAAAGTTACTCCTTACAGCAGCTTTTGATTTAAGGGGAAAAGTCAGGGCTTCTATTTATTTGCATTTCTCCCCAAAGTAGCTTTTAGAAACCACCACCATCACCACCACCACCACCACCACCACCTTCACAATAGAATCAGATGTGTTGAAACTAAGAAGTTGGAGGGGATGTGGTAATATCGGAACACATTTGCGTGGACAGGCGGAGTCCCCCAAACCCTAGGCGACCCCCGAGCGGAATAATGACACAAGACAATGTGCTATGGGATTAAAATTGGCCACAACTTTATTAAGATTCAGATGCAGGGAGACCTTGGCTCAGCCATTGGGCGTTTATCCTTCCCAGCCCCCAGCTGGGGATCAGGGAAACGTCAGGGTTATCCAGAATGTGCGGGGACTGGGCTGGTTCTGGAGATCATATGTTCAAGCAGAGAGCCCGCCCCCCGTTTTGCCGCCACTGGTGGGGGAGAGCAATGACAACCTCTCAGCATATGGACAATTCCTCCCCCCAATACCCCTTTAACGGGGAACCCTGTTATCACCGCCACACTGGGGGCGTGGAGTCACCACCCCATGCCCCCCCCCATTTAGGATTCTGCCCAAGGCCTGAAACTGCCAAAGTTGTGACGAATTACTATGGGAAAGGTGAAAACTGCCAGTGCAGGGAAATTCCTTTCCGGCCCTTCAACAGCGGCCTTGGCATAGCAGTGCCTGCGTGCCTGTGGAAAAAAGGTTAACCTGCAAAGTAAGCATGAATTGAGGGAGTGGAGGGTGGGAGCAGCTCTGGAGCCGGCTGCTGCTTCTCAGGTAAGCTACACACTCTATTGTGTGGGCTGGGTAGTCCGTCCCCTTTCCTGGGCAATCCCTTGGCAACGCCTCCCCCAGGCGGGATTGGACGATTAGCTGGGTAGGCGGAGACCCCAGGTATCCCTTCTGGGGGAGGGCGCAGCCAGCCGAACTACCAGGTGTTGCCCAGGAATTCAGGGGGCTGCGCGCGACCACGCAAACATCACCCCCCCATTTGATATGGGGAGCGGTCATTCTTTTCATGCTTGGTGGGGATGTAAATTTGTCCACACATTCTGGACAAGGGTCTTCAATATCAATTCCAAAATTGTTAAACAACCTCTCTCACCAAATCCATCTTTAGCCCTGCTCTCATTAAACCTAGATTCTGATCTCACTATTCAACATAGCATTATTTTTACTGATGGCTACATATCTGGCGTGCTCTGGTCCATGGGGTCACGAAGAGGTGGACACAACTAAACTACTAAACAACAGCACCACATTTGGTGATAGACTTAAATCAATCAATCAATCCCAGGCTGAGCTACTCCTTGAGGTATGGTTCAACAATATCAGGGATGGCAAAAATCTGCCAACAGCATACAAATCAATCTGGCTAGCCTGATACAAAAACACCCACCCACCCTACTCACACATGAAAACAAAGTTCACCACAGCCAATCACAAATGAACAGCCACACCCTAAGCCAGGCATAGGCAACTTTCGGCCCTCCAGATGTTTTGGCCTACAACTCCCATGATCCTAGCTAACAGGACCAGTGGTCATGGATGATGGGAATTGTAGTCCAAAACATCTGGAGGGCTGAAGGTTGCCTATGCCTGCCCTAGGCCAACCCCAACCTCTCTCGCCACCAAAGGAACACAAGTGAATAGTAAAGAGAACACACACAAGCAACGCTGACACAAAACCCCACACATACATTAAGTAGAATAGAAACATTGCCACCTGACCCCACTCACCTGACCCCACTCACCATGCCCCATCCACCTCTTTCCCCCTTTCTTCCTAAAGTAACACTAATGTCTCAACAAATGAAACTGATCTGTAGAAAATATAACTTGAAAAAAGAGACATGGCACATACTTTCGTAAACCAAGAAATCTTTAATAAAAATATGTTCTTTACAAAAAACAATATCTGGGACAGGGCGGGGCTATTTCAGAGTGACTAACTGGGTAGCAAAAGTTGTTATAAAGAGAGACACCATAGCAAATTTCTCCCACCAGTTTTGCAAGAGAGCCTAGGTTGACCATTAATGCCCTAAGATTGTGTAAAATGACACTAGACTCTTAATGCTATGTTTATTTTATTTTTCTGTGGACACTGTATTAAATTTAATTTAATAAAAAAAGAAAACAAAAGTAAAAAAAGAAACTAAGAAAGGGAGAACGCTTGTGCTGCTGCAACCTTATTCTTCTTCAAGTAGACAAAGAAACACCAGACACTTAGATCTACAGTTCACATCAGCAGCCAATACAGATTTTCACGTGGAAAGTCAAGGAAGCAAAATTAGAGCAGAGTTGAAACAATTCAGTTGCAGTTAGAGGGGTCTCAGGGTCATACTGCACAATGCTGTCTAGCACAAAGTACACCTGCATGTGCAGCAAGGCTGTGTGTGTTGGGGGTTTTGGACAAGACCCACCGTGGGGTTTTGGACAAGACCCAGGCCAACCCCTGATTCCTTTAATGGAATACCCTTGAGCTTGGAGGGGCAGGTGATGGCCGCACCTCCCCTCCCCACCCATTGCTGATCCAATGCCTAACCACCAAACCTTACAAAGTTGTGACGATTGCTACGCAGTAGGCGAAAACCAGATGACTCTGCCAATCTGCCAGATGGGAAAATTCCTACCAGGTCCCCATTGTAAAACAGGCGACCAACAACGTCCATAGCAAGGCCAACGCACCAGATTAAAGGGGTGGGTGGGTGATCCGCTGTGTGAAGGCAAAGAGGTCCAGCAAACATCGCACAGGGATTAAGTAATTTTTCGCAGCCACCCCCCAGCCAAGCCTTTGACTTTGGGGACCAAGTGACCATGAAACAACCAACCGGAGTGGAGCAGGGCATAGCTCTGCCCACACCAGGAGGTGGGAGATGCCTGGGGGCCCGAGTGCAACGCGTACCCTCCTTGAAGAGGATCTGATTTCTCTGCATTCTCAGAACTTGTGGTACTTCAGGCAACTAATTGTACTCCAGTGTAAAAGACACATTTAAAAAATAAGCACCTTGTTTTATTGTTCTTGCATGCATTTTGGGGGTGAGGAGAGGGAAGGAACAACCCATCCATTTTCATTATTCCTTCAATCAATAGCCCAACTTGCTATCAGCAGAGATGTGTATCTCCCCCTCTATGCTTCCTATTCTTTCATTTTATCTTACTCATACGTTTTTGTGTTTGAAACAAGTAATCAGCAAGTTTCTCAGAATATTTGCAGAAGATGCCATTTTGACAACACAGCTCTCCCTCCCTCCCTCCCTCCCTCCCATTGAGGACAAAGACAGGTCTACCTCTGAAAACCTTCAGCTATTTATAGACAGGGAGGTTATTGTTCAGGTGATATCCTTTCAGGTGCATGTGAAATGATTGATTTCCCCCTCCTTTGCATTTAAGTCTGCTAGCTGATCTAATTGAGTGGCAAAGCCAAAAGATAAAGAGCCTCAATATCAGCTGGAATTTGTTTTTGTTTTGAATTACAGGTAATGGGACATTGATCGGAGCATCTGCAAATGTTGTTTGTGCAGGAATTGCAGAGCAACATGGCTATGGCTTCTCTTTCATGGAATTTTTCAGGTACATTTTAGACTCGAAACGAATATGTTTAAATTTGACTCTAAAAAAGTGGGGATTTGCTCTACAAACCAAAATGAGTCAGGCAGAATAATCCATATGGCACAGGGGTGGGAAATCTGTAGCCTTTTGGATTATATTTGACATTGACTCCCATAAGCCCCAACTATCATGATGATGAAACAAAATTAAAAAATTCATCCCAGTAGCACCTTAGAGACTAACTAGTTTGTTATTGGTATGAGCTATCATGATGATGGAAGTTGTAGGTCAGTATTAACAGGTGGGCCACAGATTCCCTAGTTCTGATACAGTATTTAAGAAAAAAATAATAATAATAAAAATGTCAATGAGATATAAATCCATTTTGGTGACACAAATGGTATTTATTGCAAGGATGTGTTTGACAATTGAAATGCCTTCATCTCTCTAATGAGAATAACAATAAATGGAGGGGGTGAATCCTTTTCAGGTAATTTCCCCCCCTCCCGCATGAGTTGTTATAACACAGGATTCTCATTGCTAACGTTAAAAAAATCTATAAAATATATATTCTAATATTTTGAAAATATTGTCAATCATAAACATGGAAGGGTGGGATAGCAAATTTGCGAGATCATAACGAGGGCTGAGTTATTTACAATCTAAACTGATCTCTCTTTTGGCATAACTTAAAAGATTTTGGTGGTGTTTGGCACAGAATACCTGATTTAGTTTAATGCAACAGTCCTCCAATATAATTATGTTTATCACTGGCTTGCATCGCTACTGCTGCCTTATGATCAATGAATGCCTTAACTATGCCACACAATTAAAAAAAGCAAATTAGTTTAAGTCTGTGCTGCAGACATAGATATGGCTGTTCAAGATGGTAGACTATTAGGTGCTAACCACTGCAAAATTAGATTTGCTTAGCTGTATACAGAAGATAGCTTTTCTGAGGCCAGGGCAGTATGATAGAGGCATCATTACCCACAGTATACATTCCAGTAGTGCTTCAGAAACTTATGGAATCTGTTTAACTGTGGACAACTGTGGACCAATGAGCATGTGTGCCAGAGATTTTGCACAAATAATGCTAGTATATCCTAGCTGTTGATGTATTCTAGGTTGTGCCAAACAGCATTTGGTATAGGATTAAAGGCACATGATGAGATATGAGCTTTTTACCATATTTGCGTTTGTTTGCTTAAAAAATAACAATTGCATTCATTTATGCATTCTGACTCTAAAAATAAATAAATCGGTGCACAGTTGTTATAAAGTATGAGAGGATTATTGATGCGTTCAACGAAGCATGTTCTCAGCCATCCTTTCTAAATATACTCCACCAGGGAAATAGACGTCTAATAATATTTTGATTTAATTTTGGATGGCTGCCACCGTAAACACTTTTCTTTAGAGAGTTAAGTTCGGGCACTTGTTTCCCCATTGTCATCAGTTTTCATATGTTATGCTGAAGGTTTGGAATCACAGTGTTTATCAGATGATAGCATACCGTAATATTATAGGACCACCGTTGGATCTCTGCTTTCAGGGTATTAAAAATGTGGTGTCAAATCTTACGGTTAGCTTCTGTTTCATCACTTCCTTGGAGATGGGTGGCTGTCAGTGACAGACCCAAGTCCCTGTTTTGTCCATTTACTAGAATGAAGTCCATGCAACTGAAGCTACCCAAGCACCCTACTGGTAAGCAGTACTATCTGCCGAGAAGGATAGTGTTGGAAGGGACCTCATGGTCACCTAGTTCTGCCTCCTGCCATTGTGAAGTGCATTTTCTTTTACCCAGTTAACATAAGAGACATAGCACTACGATTGGTCCTCTATATGCATTTCTCACAAAAGGTGTAGAATACCAAATTGCTGCTAGCCTCTGCTTTAGGATACTTTCTGAAATAGCTATGCAGACAGTCAGTTTGGATATAACCTTTTCAACATGTATGCTTCCATGGGAATACTTTCATAAGTACTTCCATGGACAAAAAAACCCCATCGTGTCAGAAAAGGTGATTCTCCCCTGTGATTCTGCATTTGGAGTAAGCATGTTTTTTTGTTAAATGATGCATAGCCAAACAGTAAAGGTCATGTGGATCATTACACCAATGTGCTTGTCATTACTATTGTTTATGATCATCAGCAAAAAGAAAAGTCTGTTGAAAGAGAAAAACGGTTTTTGCTTTTAGTCAAAAGGAGGTCAACTCTTTTAAGAAATTACTCCCAAACTATGTTTTTGCATCTAACATGCAATTGTTTTTTTTTCTTCATTCAAATTATATCAACTGGTGGTGGTAGGAGGACTGATAATTAATGGGATCAGAGCCCTGCTTTCATCTTGAGGAAAATCCCTTTCTAGGTCAAAACTGCTAATATTACAACACAAGAAATAAGCATCAGATAAAAATACAGGAAACCACAAGATCTGTAGCAAAAAGTGGATGAACCAGCCAAAGAAAGTTAGCCCAAGACTGAAGTAAAAAGCTTAAAAAACTAAAACAAAACAAAACAAAACAAAAAGGGCTTCTGGTGTTTACATCATAGATGGTCAAAACAGCTCTCCTGAGAGTAGACACTACAATGAAGACAGCCCTTAAAAGTGCTTGTGCTAAGTGCATCTCAGGCTCCCCTGATGACCTTAGTGGACGAGTAGGATCAAATAGGAGGAGGCAGTCCTGTAGACATCCTGATCCCAAGGGCATGTAGAGCTCTAAAAGTAAAGCCCAGCAACCAGTGCAACTGATAATCCAGTTTGTTGTTGTTGTTTAGTCGTTTAGTCGTGTCCGACACTTCGTGATCCCATGGACCAGAGCACACCAGGCACTCCTGTCTTCCACTGCCTCCCGCAGTTTGGTCAGACTCATGTTGGTAGCTTTGAGAACACTGTTCAACCACCTCGTCCTCTGTTGTCCCCCTCTCCTTGTGCCCTCAATCTTTCCCAACATCAGGGTCTTTTCCAGGGAGTCTTCTCTTCTCATGAGGTGGCCAAAGTATTGCAGCCTCAGCTTCAGTATCTGTCCTCCCAGTGAGTACTCAGGGCTGATTTCCTTAAGAATGGATAGGTTTGATCTTCTTGCAGTCCATGGGGCTCTCAAGAGTCTCCTCCAGCACCATAATTGAGTTATATGATCCTAAAACCTGGTCCTGGTCTGCAGTCTACCTACAAGACATGTGATGTAACCAAGGCAATGTGTAACTAAGCCAAGTCCCTCATTCCTTGCAATTGGTGCGGTACTGTTGTTAACCTGATTTTCAAGGGCAGTGCTGCCCAATCCAAGAGAGGCTGAATCTACTTGGTCTTCCTAGCTAAGAACACTTCTGTCTCATCTGGATTAAGGGATTGTTATAAATTATAATGCTGTATTCCATTAAAAATGGAGTTTTTATATTTTGAAAATATGCCACCCTAGTCCCTTCCTGCTTAAAATATTTCCGGGACATCCAAGTTTTAAAAAATAAATTATAAATGAAGCTAAGGTTATAAACTGTTTGAAGATAATTGGCAACATCATATTATGTAAAATAAATAGGGCCATATTGATCTGGCAGATCAAGTTCTTCTTTAAGATGCTATTCCCATCAAGGCCTCAACTAACATACCTGTATGGAACCCTAAATAGAATCCCGTACTATGTAGATCTTTGTGGGCTTCAACTGCTTCCTCTCTCCCCACTCTATTGTGGTGGAAAATGAGGACCACTGTTTTGCCAAGCTGAAAGACTTTTCAGGGCTGTTCTTGGGTGCTTAATTTTATTTTTTACAGAGAATAGTTGAGGACTTTATTTGACACTGATCAGATGCTTCTGAATAGAAATGAAAGCTTTTTATGGACAAGATTTGTACTGCAAATATGCCAATACCTGTCTGAAAGAACATGGCACATTAAAGCCCGTACAAAGAATAACTGTCTTTATACACATCCAGCTGTGTGTATGTATTGCAAATCTGTCACGGGTCTGATTAATCGCATGCCCATGTAATATTAGAGATGTCAGAAACCCTCTTGTGCTCAGGAATAATGCTTCGGAGTTTTTGTTAAAAGGCCCTCCTGTGGGTTTATTCTTTTAGCTGTGCCATTTCCTACATTTGGTACAAGTGTTTCAAAAGAAAATTCTAGGAGCTTAAATTGAGATCAAAGGAGAATCTAGCTTTTATCATACTGAAGGCCAAGAAAATGAAAGATCCATTTCCATGGTTGGGTTAGCTGCTTGCTTTTATAAGATGGGATGAATCTACCTGAGATCGGGGGGCGGGGGCGGTTTGGAGCTCATAACAACAAAAGGAAAATGGTCAGAGACAAATCTCAACACAATCACATACCAAAGGGGAGGGAGATAAGAAAGAACTTGCTATAGAAAGAAGATGGGAAACAGAGAAAAGTATTTTCTTAATGAAGTTGCCACAGGCCAGATATGTCACCTAAAATAGGGATGGAGAGAAAATTGATTCAGTCCACATTTAAATGATAAATCACATAATATGCACTTTCCAAAACAATATATAAACTGAAACACCACCATACTTTGAATTTTGCTCTTTCTGAATTTTGTCTCCTGACAATTAATATGTACACAAATATGTACACAAGAGGAATGGGTGGTGCTGTGGTATAAACCACTGAACCTCTTGGGCTTGCTGATCAGAAGGTCGGCAGTTCAAATCCGCGCAACGGGGTGAGGTTTCGTTGTTCTGTCCCAGCTCCTGCCAACCTAGCAGTCTGAAAGCATGCCAGTGCAAGTAGATAAACAGGTACCACTGTGGTAGGAAGGTAAATGGCATTTCCGTGTGCTCTGGCTTCCATCATGGTGTTCCGTTGTGCTAGACGTGGTTTAGTCATGCTGGCCACAAGACCCGGAAAGCTGTCTGTGGACAAATGCCAGCTTGCTTGGCCTGAAGCAAGATGAGCTCCACACCCCATAGTCACCTTTGACTGCACTTAACCATCCAGGGGTCCTTTTCCTTTTACCTTTACACAAATCCGCATACTTAGGTAAAGTGTGCATAAAAATGCATATATTAGTGAAAATAACATCCAAAATTTCATTGTATTGCAAAAATGTGTCTATTAGGGAAATTGTGTTTCAGCTGTTGGTGGGGAACTCTGGTTTTTAAATTGCAAACTGATGTGGAAATATGGAGAACTGAATTTAATATTTCAATTGTTTCCTTCTGTGTGTGTGTGTGGGCACATTTGCTGCACCCTCCTGCCCTGAAAGAAAAGGAGAGCTCGGCTCTCCCACAGGGGCAACCATAATGTCATGGACTGGATGGATGCAGATGAATGGTGGGAGGAACTAGCTGGGGAACCATCACGTGAAGGAGGCTCAGAGCCCGGGGAGTGGTGGTATGACAACAATGAGTGGTCAGAGGAAGAAGACTCGGAAGAAGAGGTGTCAGAAGCTGAAGAGGTAGCAGGGCTTAGTGAGCTGGGAGAGTCTGTGGCAGAGAGGTGTCCAGAATCTGAGACAGAAGCTGAAATAGGTGAGTGAAAGGAGGGAGGCCTGGAGGCAGAAATGAGTCAGGCTGGTGAACAGTCACAGGTGTCCTCCTCTTTTCCTGCAACAAGCTCCCTTCCCCCTTCCCATCTTTCTTGTATGGAGTCTTCTTGGATGTGTCGGCAGTGGAAAAACAAGAAACTGAAATTGACAGACTTGCCCACAGTCACCTAAAAGTGAGTCCTTTCCTTCAACAACTAGTAATACACAGTAAAAACAACAAACCTAGTTTTGCGACTTAAATTCACTTTGGGGTTTATGAGGCTCAGCTTATCATTATTATGATTTTTATTTTTATATCATAAAACACCCTGTGATCTTCGGATGAAGGGCAGTATAGAAATTTAATAAACACTACTACTACTGCTGCTACTGCTGCTGCTACTACAACAACTAATGGCTGCTGTAAGATCAGCTCAATTAAAGCAAGAGTAGGGTAGCCAACAAAACTGGATTTTCAAGTTCAGTCAGAAAACCGTATTCTGCAAGGTACCTGGTATTAGGCTGAGTGAAAATTGTACATATGAAGTTCTCCTGGGCCAAATAGTTCCTGTTTCTAGAGAGGAGAAGTTATTGATCCCCTTAATGGAAATGGCAATGCTAGAAACTAAACTGCATGTGTTGCCTGAAGTGTGACTAGGTGGAATTTTGAGTGCTAGTTTTGTGCTGTAAACATCACACCCAAACTTGAAATATTCAGTTGAACTCAATGGGATTTGCTTCCAAGTAGACATGTATAGGATGGCACTCTTAGCTGACATATATACATGGGGACCCAATGTCCACCGGATACACCTGTTGTTTGGTTGATGAGGTCTGTGTCAGTTTAGAGGTGCATATAAGTCAGTGAGCTGGATCAAAAGGGTCTGCAAGCCTAATTTGGCCCAGAGGTTGATATTTCTCCATTCCTGTGTTAAATACTATTTAAAAACAAAACAAAACAAAACAAAACAAAAAACTTAATTTAATATTTCTTCTCTTTAACACAGTAACCCCAGTATTTTCTAGAATTCAGTGAAGAGCTTGTGACAAAAGATGCCCTTGAAAATGGGGACCAGATGTAGTCAGTATGTCAGGTCAGATAACATGGCTTTCTGCAGCCTACCTCTGTAATGCCTGCTGTTATGTATTGAAGTTCTCACCCTAGGCCACTAGGGGTGTTGTGTATATAGTTTCACTCTGCCCACCATGACTGCAGTTCTCACTCAGGTCCACAACATGCAAATGAAGGATTGAGAGTGCCGTTCACTGATTGAGTAGCTAGAGAGAGTTGTTACTGTTGCATGTTACTGAGTACTATATAAGCAGGCTGGCTCAGCCCTTCAGTTCAGTTCTGTTCCAGCCTGAGAATAAAGAGAGCTGCTTGGAGAATCACTGTGTCGTCTGCTATGTCCACCCACTACTTAATACCTGCTCTGCTTGGAAACACTTAATAAGATTGGTGTGTAGGAAGAGCAAGTTTCAAAATGGGATTTTTGCTTATTAGATATTGGGATTTCAAATTATCTAATATGTCTTTTAAAAATAGGTGGTGAGAGGAAGAGGTCTTATTTCTGAATTCGTTGACAGCCATAATTTATCTTGTTTGCGAGGCTGGCTTTGAAAGAAAGTGCACTCTAGAGGACCTAATGGAGTGATTAATGTTTCTGCAAATCAAATGTGCTTTGCTTACTTTAACTTGCCATCCTGTATCTCAATATACATTGTTTCTAGCTGGCATTAATTTGGCATCCAGGCTACTCAAGAGACATTGTAGTCCTCAGGGAAAACAAGGCTGATTAAAGTTTACCTGTTTCTGTCCAGCCGCTATCTGTTTCCTCTTCCTTTGCTGGCAAACTGCATGCCTTGATCTGGGCATATCACCCACAGAAAGGATAGAAGCTAATAGAGTTGTTATCTGTTGATTTAAATATTTTTGCCACTGAGTGTTAAGTACTGCACCTTTTCTTTCCTGATGGAACAAAGAGCGGCCCCTGCCCAAAATGGGTTGCATCAAATGTTAGCTCTACTCAGAGAAGACCCATTGAAATAAATGAACCTATTCATTCGTTTTGGTGGGTATGCTCTGGGAAGAGCTACCCTTGGATACAGTCCCCAAACATTCATCTGAGCACAGGTAGGGCATCCATTATTCACAAATAGACATTAGAACATTTAAAGAGACAGACAAAAGTGGATTTAGTAGCAAACTAGATAGCCGTCTCCTCTAGCCCCAACATTTCCTGATCTATCTCCCCACTCCCATATCCTGTTACAGAATAATGGGGAAAGCTGCTTTAGTTTAATATATTTTTGATTATTTAGTTGGCCCTTATCTGCCAACTGGACTGAAATATTTGACCATGGGTGCTTCTGTTGTGCAGTAACTTTTTGTACTTCCATTTATTTATTTAACAAAATTCACATAACACTTGATTGTAAAGAAACAACAGCCCATGCCTCTAACCAGCTTACAATATAAAAACCCCTTAAAAATCATAGGGGAAAGTGTATTGAAAACAGATATTAAAAATATTCAAAAGATTATTAAAATCAACACTCACTAAAATAAGTAAGTAAGACACAAGTAACTTTTGCATATCTGGATAGGCTTGCCTAAACAAAAGTGTTTTGAGGTTTGCATGCATAAGCTATGCTAAATTTCACAAATATTCAAGCTCAGTGAGCAGAACCATAGCAGAAACAATGGGGGAGGGGGGAGACACACACAGCTGTCCATCCCAAATCCAGTTTAAAGCATAAGAAAGGAGACCAGGAGAGGCCTTCAAGTTGCCCAGTGACACTTGGGCAGCAGATGCAGTAGGCCCACAAGCCACACTCTTCTCCACTATGTTGAGATGTAATATATTTGCATTTAAAATACAGAAAGTATTTATAAATTTCATATATAGATAGAAAGAAAGATATAGATATGTCTCCTTTTGTCCTGTTTCCTCAGGTGGATGTGTTTCCTCTTTTTCTGGCGACGTGATAAGCTGCCACTTTTTTCTTTTTCCATTTCCCTTTTTGTTGCTGATCCTTGTGGTTCTTCCTCTTCACTTACTGAAGGTTTGGAAAGAGTGACCCTGTGTTGGCTTAGTGCAGGGGTGGTCAACCTTTTTATACCTACCACCCACTAATTCATCTTTCTTGATGGTAAAATTTCCTTACCGCCCACCAGTGCTCGATGGAAGGAGGATTCAGCTTGTGCCGTGGAACCCCCTACCGCCCACCTAGAATCCTGAAACACCCACTAGTGGGTGGTAGGGACCAGGTTGACAACCCCTGGCTTAGTGGAATGATATAACCCAGGAAGTGAAACAATAACTGTAAGAGAATACCACCCCCCCTTTGCTGTTGCCAGTGGAAGCAGAACTTGATTAGTGGCAAATTGGCTGGGCTGCTTATAATTCAACACACAGTTCTTCTAGGCAGTCCCCCAGAATTGTTGTATAGCTCAGCATACTGTAGTGTCAGTATTAACATCCCTTCATTTGTTGCTGACTCCTGCCAAATCTTTCTTTAGGAAGATAATCTGTGCTTTTAAGTGGGTGGCCATCACTGTAGCATACCACAGTTTGAACATCCCTGTAGACCTTTGCATTTGCCCTAGTTGTATCTGACTTCCTGTTTACCCCTATTCTCAGCCAAAATGTGTGTTCTAGACATTGGCAGTATGGGCTTGACTTGTCGGGCAAATGTTTTTGCTTGTCTGCCGTTCTCATGTGTTAGTCACACTTTCCCCTCTCCCCTCGTGTGTGAAGTTTCAGACATAAACAGGTAGTGGTCCATGAGGGAGGTAAATACTCCTCGTGTACGGCGCTGACTTTAAAATATACTGTGGGGCTATGATAATATGAACAAAATATTAGAGCCTTAGGTGAGCTAACTGAAGGAAGTTCATGTAAATTGAGGGACACTTTTTTTCATCCTGAGATGTGCATTTCCTTATCAGCAACTTTCTGAAGGTGACATGCCAGGGGCTGGCAGGGCTGGAATCAAAAGGGGGAGGACCAATGGAGGTGGGTCTTACTTTTGTACAGTTCCAAAATGTCAAAGGTTTCTCTACACATGCACCTACATCTCCATCATCTGTCCAGGTTTATCCCAGTTCAAGGACACATTCCAGCTATTGCAGGTTATGGGGATGCAGCAGGCAGTCTAGAGACTGTAGCAACATATAATAATAGTGGTGTGGCAGCAGCAGAGTAATAGGAATAGGGCTGTTATGAACAGTGAAAGCTTATCCATGTGGGCAAATGGGGTGCTGCCCCACTAACCTCTACCCTCAGCCAGCCCTTCACTTGCTGCCTTTCATACCTGCAATCAGTTCAGGGAGTGGCAATGGCTGTCAGCTTCCTCCTCCTTAGTCCCAGGGATGCAGGTGGCGCTGTGGTCTAAACCACTGAGCTTCTTGCGCTTGCCGATCGGAGGGTTGGTGGTTCAAATCTTTGCAACGGGGTGAGCTCCCGTTGCTCTGTCCCAGATTCTGCCAACCTGGCAGTTCAAAAGCATGCCAGTGCAAGTAGATAAATAAGTACCGCTGCGTCGGGAAGGTAAATGGCGTTTCCGTGAGCTCTGGCACTCATCACAGTGTTCCATTGCGCCAGAAGCGGTTAAGTCATGCTGTCCACATGACCCAGAAAGCTGCCCGTGGACAAACACTGGTTCCCTCGGCCTGAAAAGCGAGATGAGTGCCATATCCCATAGTCACCTTTGACTGGGCTTAACCATCCAGGGGTCCTTTTCCTTTACCTTAACTCAGTCTCAGTAATGCCCTTGTGTCTGGGGGGCGGGGCGGGAGAGAATGGGGACAAAACTAGAATTAGTTGGTTCTGCCTGTCTTTGGCTCTGGCTCTTTCCCATTTGGTGTCCCTGCCTCACCCTTACCCATTCTCTTGAGCAGTGTTTTTCAACCTTTTTTGGGCAAAGGCACACTTGTTTCATGAAAAAAATCACGAGGCACACCACCATTAGAAAATGTTAAAAAATTTAACTCTGTGCCTATATTGACTATATATAAAGTAATTCTCTTGGATTTTCCCATTTTTCCCACGGCACACCAGGCAACATCTTGCGGCACACTAGTGTGCCGCGGAACAGTGGTTGAAAAACACTGCTCTTGAGTACCACCACCACTGGCTATGACATGTGTCTCTATTTTCAGCCGTGTATGGGATTAACAGTTTCCCAAACAACCATTGGTTTTAGAGGTTCCTGCACTGTGATGTGTGTACAGGATTTGCTCAAACCTCAGAAATTTGGTTTGTGAAGCTTGTTGTTGTGGTGGTGGTGTGTTTATGTGTGTGTGTATATATATAAATATATTACATACACCATCCTAAGGAAGACTTGCCTCTTTTCAAACAGCATGGCTTTCTACAGTGTGATAAATCTTAGTCACTTCAGAATGTCCCAACTCTACAGTTCTCAACAGAAGAAAGAGAATAATCACACTGTGTCTCTCCACCCCCCCACCCCCCATTTGATCTGGCAACTGTACCTTGGAGCTAAGTGCTGCAACTATTCTGTAGGAGGAATTCAATTTAGAAATAAAATCCACAGAAGTTTAAAATAAATTAAATATAAAATCAATATCTCAGTACAGCCACTTCTGCTCTGCTGGTTTGATGTAAAATTCAATTCCTCCCTTTTCATTCACACAGTTTTAGACTTTGTAATGTCAAGGGCTTCTGTACAAGGGGCCCATGATGTAAGGGGCTGATATGCGCTTGGGAACAGAGGAACTAGGCAGACAAGTTTTGAAATGTCACACAAAGCACTTTGATTTGAAACATCCAGAAGTTATTTGTGTGTGCATTTTTTGGGGGGGGGGAGGGAGGGTAATACCAGGAAAATCCAGTCTACTTTAAAGCATCCTGGATTATTGTTCCTAGAAGGTTAAATAAACCTTTTCTTAGTTTCCAAGTTTAACCTGCAAAGGATAGTACTCTCCTGATCTCACTAATATGAGCAATGAAGGATAATAACTAAAGTTACTAAACAATATATCCACTTCTAGTGTCAAAATCCATTCCTACATAATTGTGTTGTCTCTGTTGCTCTGCCCTTACCATACACATATTATTGGTATGATGTAGGCAGTTCTTGGCATCTAGAGAAAGTGTTGCCAATGTGGAGCCCCTCAGAAGTTGTGGACTACAACTCCCATCATCCTTGTACATTGGCCATGCTCAGTGTTGTAGTCCCAACAGTATCTGGGAAGCTCTGCATTAGCTACTCTGGATTTAGCTCAACCACAGGGAATATTCTTAGGATTTTCTTCATAACCAGGAGGCATCCTTGACAGCATCTTTTCTATAAAAAGTTACAGGTCAGGATTTGCTCTACGTAGCTTATGGTGTCATTCCATGGCAAGTCACAAAGTCACGAGAACTTCAGGTTGGTCAGCTAGCACCTGCTATTTCTTAACAGCCCTCATTTTACTAGCCAAAAAATTGCTGCCACTCTATATAAGGTTTCCTCTCCTAAGCCAGCCTTTAGTTATTGCTCATCGTTGTTTCCCTGTATTATTTAATCCCATGAATCACTTAAAAACAACAACACCACTTTCCCTGTTTCCACCAAACTACTGAAATAATCATGGGGAGGGTCCTGCTGTCAGCTGTGGAACTTGCACTTCAGTGAATAGATACAGAATTGCCTGCCTTGTTAAAAAGAGGTCTTGTATATTGAGCAGCTGCATTGGAAAAATGGCTGGGATCCAGGTAATCTTTGGCTGCTTTTGCTGAGGTTTTAGTCTCTTTCCTTTCACCCTTAGTTTAATTCTTGGTCCATTGTCTACTTACTGTAATTGCAAAACATTACAAGATGAGACTAAACCCCCATGTCTTTGAAATTTGGGCCTTTTGGGGTTGAGATGTACCAGGTAGGATTTTCAACAAGGTGAACTTGTGGAGTATTCTCCACCCCCCACAAAGCATTATCCAGCCCTCACAAAGTAAGTCATATCAACTGCTGTTAAAGTGCCTTCCCAGGATGTACATGAAATCTTAAATTCTTTTCTTTCAGTGTTCACACAGATACTACATTAATCTGCAAAGCTTTAAAGACACGGAGCGCTTATGTGATAACATCTTAATTCAAACATTCTTTTTATACCTTTGCAGTTCGGATTTAGAAATTCCTTCCACAGACAAAGCTTCACCCATACTTATAATAGCTGTCATGTGTCAAAATAATAATTACATAAATCACACTGAGTTTGTATAGGGTTATGTTGTTATTAGGAAAGCATTAGACGCACACAACCATGCCTAATAAATAAGGGAAATGTTGGAAGCCCTGTCAGTTTATGTTTTCGTGAAAGCCAAACTTGCCTTAGCTTGCTGTGAAAAAAACAAATCAGCTTGCATGAAAAGAGAGAGGGGGAATAGCTCGGGGGAGACTTGCAAAGGTACTTTTAAGAGATCATCTTGTAAAACATAATGATGAAATCTTTAGCAGCAAGAAAAACATGCCTTTACCCTGAATCATACTAGTTAGAGACTATTTCCCTCTGGTGTATCTTAAAGTTATATTATTCATGATCTTTTGTAATTGATACTTGAAAATGATGTAAGACTCAAGGACAGATTTAGTCCTAAGATTTAGTAGCATCCAAATAAGTTAAAAACCCTTTCTAGTAATAATCTCCTTAGAAAATCAAAACGGTTTATTTCAGCCAATAAATCAAAATCTATGTCCTTGGCCCCAGAAAAGAAATCCTTATTAAATTAGTTAAAGAAAAACAAGATACAACCTGGAAGCTGTTGTTAGCACAGAATGAGGTTGCTAGGTTGGTGAGTGGGATCATGTGTCATTAGTTCTGAAAATGCTGCATTGACTGCCCGTGAGTTCCTGGCCTAATTCAAGGTGGTCTGGTGGTCTATCTATCTATCTATCTATCTATCTATCTATCTATCTATCTACCTGTCTATCAGATTTATACTCTGTCCAACTTCCTGGAGGTGCCCAGGATGGCAAACTGATCCACATTTAAAAACAAAAAAGCAAAACAAGAACATTCTAAACAGTCAAAACTTCCTAAAAACATCTAAAAGCAGTTACACTTAAAAACACCATCCAATGATCTTGAGGTTGCCAGGAATGATAACCTTCAGCCACCAGGTGCCTGGGTAAACAAGAACATTTTCTTCCCGAAAGTGAATGATGGAGACACTAGCGTAGACCACCAGTACTAGTGTTCAAAGCCAAAACAGGTTGGGACCAAAATAATTTGAAGAACGCCTCTCCCCAGTATCAACCATCTCAGCTTCCTGTGATCAGTGAGAGAGGCCAACACTAGGTGCTGCCCGGTTGGCACTGAGCAATGACAGAGCCTTCTTGAGAGCAGTTCCCTGTTTGTGGAATGCTGTTGCATCTCTCTCACTCATCATGAACTTCCAGGAGGAATTTAAAAACACCCAGGTATTTGATGGCTCAGATGTACTATTCTTAGTAACCAAAACAGGAAATGAAACCCTTGATATTCTGGCTGATGTTGTTAGGTCCTGTTGATGCCTGAGTGGATATGGGGACAGAGTTGGCATGTGGGTTTGTTGCAAGGTTTCTGATGTATAGGTTGCTGCTGCTGGTGATTGGGGCACATTTTAGGCTATTTCTGCACTGCAGCAGAGTTGCAGCACACATGAAGAAGTCCTTGCTGTACGTATGGGACTTTAAATGTGTTCAAGTTTGTGTGTATCCTGAGAAAGTTGCTGCAAACTTACTGAGTAATGTGTGGCGCCCAAAGGAACAGCTGGAAAATCCACTAACTAAAAAAAGTCCTTGACCTGCTCGGTTACACCAGCATATGGTACATAAAACTGCCTCTAGGCACTTGCAGTATAGGTAGGCATGCACAATTGACTGCTTAAGTATTAAATATCTGTCTTGACTATGCACTTCTAGGCTCCTGGCAGTTCATTTTTGAGTCACAACATGTTCCAGTAGTATTGCCCCCTTCTTTGGGGTTTTTCTTTTCCTCTGGAGCAAGAAAAATATAGTCTTTTAAGTGCACTCAGCTGAATGAAGTATTAGAAACAAGTAGATACTGTATAGACCAATCTTAGTTTTAGAGGACTCAGTAGATTTCCACAATATTGAAACTCGGGAAAAGCTACTTATGGCAGATAGCTGCCTGGTAAAATTGCTTGAAGAATCCCTAAAGCCGCGTGTGATGGAAAATATAACCAATGGCTGCAACAGCTTGGGTTTTCTTCCCCATAGCTTTCAGGTGAGCTACGGCATCACATTTAAGATAATCTGAAAAATTCTGCACTGTTTCAGACTGTGTCTAGGAGATTGGTGGGATGCTGAAGTGTGATATATGACATAACATGAATTAGTACCCTCAAAATGCAGCAGCTGTGAGCTTATTAGGCCTGTGCATGTTAAGGAGGGTCCACTGCATGCTGTAAGGATCCCCATTTCTGGCCATTCTGTTACATAGGGACGTGGGGAGATGCCCTTTACCAAATCAGACCACATATGCTCAGCATTGCTCACAATAACTGCCAGTGACTCTCCTAATCAAACATATTGAGAGTAAAATAAATAACAGTAGTCCAGGAAGGTGTAGTGGTAAAAATGTATTTGTGTGCACCATCTGGTGTAAATAAGCCAGTTAATAAGTCGAGGAATGCCCTCTGGAAAACGTCTAAGCAATTGAGACTAGGTTTAGTTCATACCACATTCAACACTCTTCTAAAACTGTTCTATAACATTCAAACTTGCAGTATGAAATCATTATCCATCACAGCATTGGGTTTTTATTTGGTAAATTATGTATACTTCTCTGAAAACGTATAATAAATTAATTCGGATGACCAATGGCATTCTGTTGAATTACGTTCTGTACTATCAAATTCTTGTTGCTTTGTGCACATGTTTGAATCACAATTTGCTGCGCCTTAATTTTTAACTTCATCGTTATCAGCTGGATTCATTCATTTTGTATGGGGACTGCAGATTTTAATTTCACACTAAGGTCATTTGATTCCCCAGCTGCAGTTGCCATTTCATCATCGCCTTCTCTTTTTTTGCTTGCTTGCTTTTGAAGTTGCACATACTGTAAGTTTCTTCATGCTTTAGCTTGGTGCTCTTGTACTATGTTTGATTTCTGAATCGCATGAACTGCATTTTTTTTTAAATTATTTGTGAAACTTTTAAGAGCTTTCAGATCATTGTGAATAGTGTTACCAGGCATCCTGAGCTGACTTGCAAGTCTCCAGGTTTGCCTGGTCCCCTGCATGTGGCAAGGGGAAGCCTTGAATCTCCAGGTGCCTTAGAAATATTATTATTATTATTATTATTATTATTATTATTATTATTATTATTATGCACACAGCTTGCAAGCATAGATGGTGGGCTCATCCACACTTCTGCTTATCACACTGCTTTAGGGAAACCCACTCTTGGTTGCTGAATTGGAGCAAAAGTTAATTGGGGCAAACGTTAAACTGGGATTTCTGCACGGATTCAGGGGTACAGAGTGGGTTTTCCTGGGGAAAGTAGTGGGGCAAATGGGAAACTGCTCAGATCAGACCCATGCCTAGTAAGCACATGCAATGCATGTAATGTCTTTCATTCTATGGTTGTGTGGTGTGTGCTGATATTGTATTGTGATGGCTATAAACACAATTAAAATCTATTGATTGATAGTACGCACAGGAGAAGCAGAAAGCCTGTTGGACCCATGCTTTCCAGGCACAGGACAAGTGTAGTGTAGACGAACCCTTTCCGGAGGATATTTCCTTTTCCATTTCCTTCTCCCCTTTCCCAATTAATCTCCATCGCCAGGACTTAGTGGCGGGAGGGAGCGGCGGAGAATAAAAATAACTGGGCTGGGCTCAAGAGGGTTATGAGTGTGCATAACCCTCTAACCATGGCACTACACTGGAATTTAATGTGATTATTTTTTTTTTAAAAAAATAGCATTGACTACGCCTCAGTACTGAACTGGGCCCCTGGTGGCTAGGGAGGGAAAGCTTGACTTTTTCCCCTTACCACTGTCCTGACAAAAACTGCCCTCCTTTCACATGGGTACCAATAAGAACACTTACCCACCAGAAATAATCAGTGTTGTGGGGTGGTGGCAGGATGAAAGAATTTCCACTGGAATCATAGTAATGAGGAAAGTGCTCAGTTCCCTCTTCCTGCCTACTGTGGTTCTGACCCTGCTTCAATAACTGTTTTTTGTTTGAAAAATGTGCATGTTAAATGCAGTAACATTTAGTGATACACGTTGATTAGCCCTTATGACATTCCCTAAACAAAGAAAAGCTGAGGCAGAGGTAGATATCCTCAGGCAGCATATTATTCCAAAGAGCTAGAATTGGGCCCTGCTTCACACCGCAGCAGATTTAACTACTTTGATGAAAGGAAGTCAAAGCAGGTCCTCCTTTGAAGTTCTTAAAATCTCATGCTGGAACATGCAGTCCCTGGACTACGCTGTGCTCAGGGTGCATAGAGGTTCAAAGGATGAAACCAATATTTCAAATAGTACCCGAAGCTAACTGCAAATTCCTTGCAGCTCGCCTAGACTAGAGCACACCTGTTCCTAGCTCCCTATTCTTCTTGATGGGTGTGTTGTTGTGCTTTGCACCAGCTGTAGCTTCTGTCCTGGGCATCCTCATGGAGAGCACAATGCAGTAATCAATCCTCTTGGTTACAAAAGCATTGCTGTGCATAACGGAAGTCACAATCTACAACCTTCCCCAAGCTGATAACAGGTCTTGCCAGCCCCTGGCAGCATGGCAGTACTGCCAGAGAATATGGGAGTTCTGGTTTGGCAACATCTTTAAGGATGAAAGCTCAACACCCAGGCAGTTTGCTGCTAATTTTAATGACAGTTAATTTTGTTATTTAGAGCTTGGTGGTTTTTTACATGACTGTTCAATTGGTGGTCTTAATGACATAGTGAAGAGGGGTGGTTTTTTAAATTTTGATTTTAGTGTATGATCACTTTCAGTGTATGGCTGTATTTTATAGTGTTGCATTTCCCCCCTCATCTGGTGGATGAAAAGTGCATTAGGACTTTAGAGAATAACAATAACAATAATAATAATAAATTTATACCCCACCCATCTGACTGGGTTTTCCAGCAACTCTAGGCGGCTCCCAAAATAATAATAATAATAATAATAATAATAATAATAATAATAATAATAATAATAAAGCAATAAAACATCAAACATTAAAAACTTCCCTAAACAGGGCTGCCTTCAGATGTCTTCTAAAAGTTTGTTTCCTTGACATCTGGTGGGTGGGCGTTCCACAGGGCAGGTGCCACTACCGGAGAAGGCCCTCTGCCTGGTTCCCTGTAACCTCGCTTCTCACAGTGAGGGAACCGCCAGAAGGCCCTTGGAGCTGGACCTCAGTGTCCCGGCTGAATGATGGGGGTGGAGATGCTTCTTCAGGTCCCCAACCTTTTTAGGCCTGTGGACACATTTGGATTTTTGAGTAAGTGCCATGGGCACTACCTACTCTGGTCACTTATCTTCCCTCTCCCTAGATCGGTCCGCCTTGCAAGACACAAAAAGAAAATGTGCATGCATGTGTGTGTGTGTGCACATGCACGTGCACGCAAACAAACACACAGCTTTTCCAAGCAATCTGAGTAAAAGTCAGATCCAGGAGAATTAATCTGAGCCTCTGAAAGCACATAGGCCCAGAGCTGAAAGAGTAAGTCCTCCTTCCAACTTCCTCCTTTAGCTCTATGTAGTTTTTAAGAGAGAAAATAATCATGCTCACTATCTCATGACCAATGGGATGGTGATGGTATATTTGTCTCAGAGGCCTTGCTTTGCTCTAAGGCAGGCATGTCCAAAGTTCTCCAGTTGGTTTAATCCTACCCCTGTGGCAGTTTATTTCCTGGGGTAAAATCCCGCCCCAAAGGATTCATGAATGTTCACTTCATCAAATCTGGCCCTCTTTGGAAAAAGTTTGGGCACCCCTGCTCTAAGGGAAGAGCTGAAGGGCATCTGTCGTTGCATCATTGTTCACCTGGGCACCATGTTGGTGACCGCTTCTATATGATAATGATGATGCTACCACCAGGCTGGGGAAGGCTAATCTACAAATTAGATGAAGCAGGTGAAAATGTCCTTCCCTACCACTTGTAGTAGGAAACTGGTGGCAATTTGATAGGAACAGCGTGCAATGGGAAATGCTTTCATGATAGAAAGCTATCTGTGGAAAAGAAGAGTGGAAGTGATAATGCTTTCTGGGTAAGAAAATGTGTGCATGATGTCATGAGGCCCAAAAGCTTACTGTCTTAATTGGAAGCATCTGGCAGCTGTACTTTCTCTAGAAGGTCAGTATAATGTTTAGCACATATTTTGTCTGAAAAAAATGAGTGCAGATTTCAACAAAATAAATCCAGCAGGATTTTCCAAATTTGAAGAGCAAAACCTAGCTTTTAATTTGCCTTTCTTGAGATCTATTCTTCCACCCCCCCCCCCACACCCCTGATGTGTGGGTTATTGCTAACAGCAGCTAAATGTAAAAATCTGGGCACAGACTCAAGAGGCAGAAATCCAGAAGTAATTCTTGTAATTTTAGCAATCAGAGCAAAATAGGATTATAGCTTTTATTCAGTGTTTTCAGATCCTTGGTGACTGCCATGTATGATTACTGGTAGGTGAGCATGCAGTAATTCTCATGCAAATCTAGGTTATCTGGAATCCACAGCAATTTTGATGTGGCATTAAGGATCACAAAGCAAATTTAGCCACCTGCTGTGTCTGGAACAACAGGTGCCCAAAATTTAGTGGATGTTCTGGACATCTCTAAAATGTAGGGGGGGAATGGTCTGTCTGTATGTTGTTGGAAAGAGGTGTTTTATGAGATATGTCTATGATTTGTACTACAATTTGATATATGAGATAAGAAAATTAGAACATACAAAGAGCCCTTCTGAATCAGAAGCCCTTTCAGTCCAGCATCCTACTCTCAGAGCATAGATGCCCACATCCCATAGATGCCCATGGGGAGGCCATAAGCACCAAAGCAGTCTCCCTATTAGCAGATCACTAACAACTGGTAATCAGAGACACACTGCATCTGATTCTGGAGGTAACATAGCCATCATGACTAGGAGTCCCTTCATAGCCTCATCCTTCATTAATTTGTCAAATCGCCCTTTAAAGCTATGGGTGGCCAACACTACATATTCCAAGTCTCATTTGGGATTATTCCCTCCATGCTTGGTAGCTTCATCCACATTGTCAAGGGCTTGCTTCTCCAGAGGAGAATTCCAGCAGAACAAGGAGGAGGATGGGATGAAAAACCTCTGTCTGGGGATCCAAGCCTATGTTTGCTTTTCCTGTTTGCAGTTGTTGTTGTCAAGACAATGGCACCACAATGGCTTGAAATTTGGATCTGAAAGCACATGCACAGAGGCTATCTTGGTCATTTACAGTGCATACATGTATAATGCTTGCTTGTTTATGTTGCACATAAACTTAATTTTATGCTGCACAAAAAGGAAAGTTCCCTGTTTCTTCCTCTTCCACAGCAACCTCTGAGGCCCATCTCATGTTCTTTGCAAGGGGTCCTGAAACCCCAAGCTAGTTTTTTTCAGCAGCCATAGGTGACTTGCAGAGAGGAGAGGAAGAACTGGAAACTTTCCTTCTATGAATTTGCTTAAGTTAATTTATCTTAGGATCCAGACCATAAGTTGTAAAGTATAGTCTGCTGTATGAAATGCTAGAAACAAGTAGATACAGACTCATTTAAGTTTTAGTAGATAATGTAGATTTTAGGAGTATTCAAAATGTATATAGCTGCTTTTTGCAGATAGCTACCTAGTAAAATTTCTTGAAGAATCTCTCACACCAGACATTTTGTGTGTGTGTGTATGTGTGTGTGTGTGTGTGTGTGTGTGTATGAGAGAGAGAGAGAGAGAGAGAGAACAGAACAGTGATATACAATGAACGGACTGTCTCTTTCCCCACTGCCCAGCTTTTAGGTGAGTTATGGCACACATTAAAAAGTAATCTGAAGAATTCTGTGCTGTTTCAGTCTCTGTCCAGGAAATTGGTTGGGCTTCAAGGATTGATATATGTAGCATAAAGTCTTATCCTCAAAATACAGCAGCAGTGGTTTGTTGGCTGCGAGCATATATTGTATGTCAGAGGGCTCATGGCTCAGGGTAAAAGCCTAGATTCAATCCCTGTGATATTTTCCAAGTAGTGCATCCGAAGAGAAGGTCTCTGCCTGATTCCTTGGAAAGCTGATGTGAGTTAAAAATAGTGGAGTGGTGTCATCTAGATACTGTTGGTCTACTCTACATCTTCAATTAGCTTCAGCTAGCATGGCCAACGGTTAGGGATGATGGGAGCTGTTAATCCAGCAACATCAAGAGGGTACCATGTTGGTTGCTCCTGGATTAGATGTACCAGTGGTAAGGCTCAGCAGAAGCCACTGAGGATGCACACATGTCTAAAACACGACCCGGGAGACCCTCAGGTTGTCAGGTACGTTTGGGTTTGGTAGAAGGACACATATACAGGTCTGAGGCCCCAACTCTTTGGCAGCATAAATTCCAAGACCAGTATCAAAGGTTAAAGCATCAGGGGATATGAAGTGGATGTTGGAGGATGGAGAACAAGCAGACAGTGGGATGGCGAACCCTTCACCCTGCCATTTGTTGTTGGGATATAGCTCACATCATCTCTGACCATTGTTCATGCTGACTAGGGTTCCTTGGGAATTGGACCTTCCCACAACATCTGAAGGTCCCATCCTCAAATGATACAACTGGTTGTATATCAAGGCAAGGCATCATAAGAAAAAGAATTCGTGGCACAACCGCCAATAATTTTACATAAATTTACATCCTCCCCCTCCATGTACATTGCTTTATTTGAATGTCGTTAAATGGCTATGGTTTGCCTTTTTGTTAGATTTTCCTCTCGTCTCATTTGGTTAAAAAGAAGAAAGCATGCTTTAGAAAAAAAAATGTAGGCTATGAGATAGACGGCAATAATTTTTCTTGTGTGAAAAGTAGTCAGATGTAACCATTTAATTAATCTTAAGCTCCATACAGCCACCTCTCTCACATTTGAAAATAGTGTTTAATAATTGCATTATTTTAGTCATAATTTTGTGAAAAGATAAAGCAGATTACCATTTGGAAGCCAGGAAGTGACCTGTGAGATAAGGAAATGTAAGGACTTTGTACTTAAAAATCACTACATGTTTCAACCGAATAAAAAAGCACAAAAACTGTACTTAGCAGTAAAAAAGGCATAAAAAGATGAAGCTGCTTAATGATTAAACCAGGTGACAAACAACTTTATTCTCATTAAAATTACTTGAAGTTTATGTAATTAATTCAAATTATGAGAAACATTGGCATCACATTATAATTTAATTTATACACTACTTAGATGCCAATATCCAAACACATAATTAAAATAGATTTTCCAGAGTTAAAATGATGCATGCCATTTTTATATAGCTTTCCTCTTAAAACTAAATTAATCAAAACTCCGATTTACAGAGGCCTGAAGGCTATAAATTTTTATTCTTTGTCATGAAAGGCAAATATCCTAGGATCACTTTATGGTCTAAAAATACATAAAGGTCTCTCAGAGTGGAATATAATCAATGAAACAAAAGGCAGCAGGATTCAATATGATCATCTTTCCAGACTTTATCTGTTTGGTCCAGTCACTCTTAATAAGCCCTGTACAAATTTTAAAAGCATATCTCTCTTGCAACATGGTGACGAGGCCTTTGTACAACACCAGACCCTCCAAGTGTCCCTATTTTCCAGGGACATCCCTGATTTAGAGAAGCTGTCCCGGTTTCTGATTTGATCTTGGAATGTCCCACTTTTCCTTAGGATGTCCCTATTTTCATTGGAGAAATGTTGGAGGGTATGGAGTTATCCGACCCCTGAGCCATCTGAAGGCAGTCCTGTACAGAGAAGGTTTTTATGTTTAATGGTTTATTATGTTTTTTATATATGTTGGAAGCTGCCCAGAGTGACTGGGGCAACCCAATAAGGTTTATGGGGTATAAACAGTAGCATTATCATTATGGAATGGGACATCCCTATTTTGATTGGATAAATGTTAGAGGGTATGCAACACACCCTTTAAGTCCCCTTGCTTTCCCCCATTTCAGATTCCTCCATCTTCTGCAGCATGTGAAAGAAACTAGTCTGTTTGGGAAGACACCAAATCAAGAAATAATCTGACATGTGGAAGGGTAGATCAGAGCTGGGGAAACTTTGGCGCTCCAGATGTTGCTCAACTATGACTTTGCATCAGCTCCAGCAAGAATGTTCAATGACCAAGGATGACAGGAGCTGTAGTTCAGTAGCCTTTGGAGGACCAAAGGTTCCCCACAGCTGGGGTGGAGAAACATCTGGGCAAACCTTTCAGAACTCTTGGATAAATGTGATGAAGCAGAAGAAACAGAAACTGATAATGATAGTTTGGAAAACTAAAGTGATTAAATTTCATGTGCTATTCCTTGAGTCTAGGTCTCACCCACAATTTTTCTCAGCTCTTTTAATGGAAATGAGTGCTTTATGTCGGCTTGACATTGTAGAGGACTGGAAGAGACATACAAATTTCAAGAATATATAATAAATTGTGTACTATAATGCTAATGGCTAATTCCATTTTTATAGGGTTTTTTTTTTTGCCTTTTCTTTATAAACTGGCAAAACCAGAGAGACAGTTCGGCAGTTCTAGAATTCTTCTGTTGAGGAACACCGGTAAACCTAGTACATGCCTTGGTGACATCTAAATGAAATCCATGAGTTACTGTGTTCCAAATTACTGCCACAATCCAGCACAAGTTTGCTAAGGCTAAGCCCCTTGAAATCAATGGTACTTTAGATGAGACTAATTCCCAGGACATTGTTTTCAATGGCTACATTTTGCCCACTTATAGTTTTTAGAGAGATTTGATGGATTGTAGATGTATGAATGACTCCTGCATCTGTAAAACTCTCTTCTTCAGATTTAATGTGAAATGTGCATTGCCTTCTTATTCAGCATTTTTAGAAAATATAGGTGATACCTTATCAAGTCAAACGCAGAGTAAACCAGTTGAAACCAATGGACTTTAGCTACTACATTGATTTCAATGAGTTTACTCTGCCTAACAGTGGATATCGATTATGTGATTAATAATACCTTGGGTCTGAAAGTTACTATGTGTATTTGTCGCTGATTAATTAATTTAGAATTTCAGCAAGAAAGTGATGTTTCTTCAATTATTTTTTCTTGTTGTTTCAGGTTGGGTTTTCCCATGATGATTATGAGCTGCATCATTGGAATGTGCTATCTCCTTGTTGCTCACGTTGTATTGGGTTGGACCTAAGAATGTGTATATTGATTATATATACTGAAGACCAAAAGACGTTTTTCATTCTTTTCCAACCTCTGTTGCATTTTTACAAGGCTGTATGAAAAAAAAAGCTTTTATTATTATTTTTTGGGGGGGAATCATTCACGCTGCTACTCCTGTCCAGCTTTCTGTTATGAACATGGGAATTCATCCGATGCCTATATGGAATTTCTCCACTTGGAAATGATGCCCACATTCATTTCAGTTGAGAGAACCAATTTCTGTGCACATTATCTTTGTGTGTGTGTGTGTGTGTGTGTGTGTGTGTGTGTGTGTGAATTGCCTACCTCTGCTGAAATATTGACAGGGACCATTGTGAATGCAAGAGAGAGATGTGCTCATATCTAATGCACAGGAACCTCTGGGCCACAGCTGTATTTAATAACTGGCAGCTAAACAGCTGAGACACAAAATCAAAAGCATCTCATAATGCACATTTTTGCTGGGCTGTACCATTTTAGATTAAAGGTGGAAGAATTGTGGTGTGAATGCCATACAGAATAGAAACTAGTGTGTCAAGAGAAAAAGCGAGAGTTAGATCCTTACTTATTAGTTTTATATATGAAGAAGCATTCAAATGTGAATCCCCCCACCTGCAGTCTAAAATTGTATAGCAGAGGGAAAAAATGCACCATATGACCCTTTAGATAATGTGCTTCCATCCTTAATTGACGTCATTGTGGGCTTATGTTCTTTGACCAGCTTATAGAGCAGAATATTGTGATTTAAGATGTACAAATGGTCTTATGGTGGAACCAAATTTCTTTAGGTTCATTTATCAGCTTGAAAGTAGTGATTTTTGTGAGGATGATTCCTCCTAGTTCTTTAATCCTCCTCCTCCTCCTACTATTAAGAGAAGCCTGCCTGATACTTCTCAGAGGTACTTTACTTCTCCTTTGCTCCCACTTCAGTGGACTTTTAAAGAAAACAACTCCTGGTGGGATTCAACACAGGTGTTTCATGTGCAGAACAATGTCAGCTTATGCAATGAGATTCCAGCCTCTCCTTCCTCCCATGCCTTCTAAATCTGTTCTGGAGAGTTGGGGGGGAACCCCCCCCCCCGGAACAGTTTTAAGGTGTGAAGGGGGAAAGTGCCATTGCATGAGTGGACCTTGTTCTCCATGCACATAACCCACTTGAGTTCCACCCTGTTTCATTCTTACTTGAGACCACACAATGGGCACAATGTCATCAGAATGCTAGGTAGTTAATCAGATTTGACTATTTGCTGTAACCAATTATAGTATTAAATAAAGACAATTATTGCCCAAGAAGGTAGAACCCCAAACCAGTAGGTTTAAATGAAGAGAGGATATTGTTACTTTTTCTTTTTTTTAAACAACCAGAGTCTCTGTTAGTATGAGTTGTTTGGATACTGGAACAGACTTCCTCAGAAAATGGTACACTCAGCTCCATTGTAAGTTTTTATGCAGTGGTTTTAACAATGAGATTTGAACAAATGTCCTGCATCAGCAGATGGTTGGACCTTTGCTGTCCTGTCCAACTCTGTGATTCTTTGAAAATGAACACTTTTACAGGCCCTTAGCAATGATTGACCAGAAACTGCAGAAAGAGAGAGACTTCTTTCAATTCCTATAATGATCCTTGTGAAAGTGGTGTCCCTTTTCAGCTCAGCCCTAATTAATATCCAAATAAATGCTTGTTGAGATATGAGTATTCACAAGGGACTATATTTTTATCCTAAAATTATGTTTGCTGTGGTCTGCATGTACTCACAGATGAAAACCCCACTTCTATGGCAGATGTTCAGTAGTTTTTCTTTCGGTTGTCAATTTGCCTGTTGATATATTCTCTAATTGTATGAAAGCACCTGATATTCAGCCAGTGTTTGCTTTAGTAGATAAGTAAATAGACAAACTGTGCATAATGAATGATACATCATTGTCTGTGTTTTAAAATAAACACATCCAAAGGAAGATTTGGAGTGGAAACAATAATCCCTTTTAATCTGGCTCATGGTTATCTGTAGCTAAGTATTTTCATGGGAAGTATCATTTGACACTTAGATGGGTTTATATAAATTAAATGAGGATAAATTAGTCTGTTAGGTAAATTTCAGAATTGTTTACCTACATGGGAGATACAGTGATTTCAGTATTTTTGGTAGTAGTCAAGGATATGTACATACTTGCTTTTGGTGTTGCTAATCAGTGCTGTTGAAGAACAGCAGTAGGGCAGAATCATTTCCCACTGAGTGCAATCTTATGGGTAATGTGATTGCAAATATAGAACCAGGACAGCTATAGAGAGAATGAGTGCATCTGGAATAAAAGAACGTCATCTTGTAAATACTTCCCAATATTTGGAAAAGCTTGCCATCTCCTTTTCTAACTGCCACGATTCAAAGAAGGAGCAAGCTGCCAATCCTGAGATAAGCTGCTGTTCTTTTTTGTAATACCATAATAAAACAGTATTCAACAGTATACATAGGTGTAGTTTTGCCCTACATACACCTAGTCCTCCTTTGGACTGTGCCCAGAGACTTTTAACAGCTGTATGATAGGGAGAAATCGAGGGGATGCTGTGGTCTAAACCACTGAGCCTCTTGGGCTTGCCAATCGGAAGGTCGGGACTTCGAATCCGCATGACAAGGTGAGCTCGCGTTGCTCTGTGCCGGCGCCTGCCAACCTAGCAGTTCAAAAGCATGCCAGTGCAAGTAGATAAATAGGTACCACTGCGGTGGGAAGGTAAATGGTGTTTCCGTGCGCTCTGGTTTCCGTCACAGTGTTCCATTGTGCCAGAAGTGGTTTAGTCATGCTGGCCCCATGACCCAGAAAGCTGTCTGTGAACAAACACCAACTCCCTCCACCTGAAAGCGAGATGAGTGCCACACCCCATAGTTGCCTTTGAAAGGACTTAACCGTCCAGAGGTCATTTACCTTTTTTTACCTTTGCCTAGGGAAAAATCCAAAGTACGCAGTGTTTCCTATTACTGTGACACCCTGAGATGAAGAACTCTGTGTATGAAGGGTAAAGAACTAGCAAATGTAGTTTCATTTAATAAGGATTCTACTGCAATCTGTTGGTTATTAAACCATTTTATGAAAGAGATACTACCTCAACAATGAAATTATGAATTGTCTATGCTTTGGTATCTTTTACTATCATGCTGTGACAAACACACACACAATGGCTGCTCGAATAAATCAAGTAGATTACTGTCTGTTAAGCCCCTTGATTATCGGGAGGGGTAGCCAGCATGGTGCTCACCAGATGTTTTGGTTTACAACCACCATCAGCTCCAGCCACCAGTTCTCAGGGATGATGGAAGTTGTAGTCTGAAATATCTGCGAGTCACCATGCTGGCTTGGGTCTCCATTCAGTTTTTGAACTTTTCCCTTGCATTTATTTCTCTGATTGGTTGAGATAGCAAGTTGCCACCTCTTCCTGTCCATTAAAAATAGCTTACTGGAACTGACAACCTCCAAAATATTTTATTTTTAAATGTGGGAGGTTTTACTTGTTCCATGTAATGGGGACCAAAACTTATTGGGTTGGATTTAGAGTTTGCAGCATCATTTGAATGGAGTTCTGCTTGGGATGCTGGTGGATGGAGAGATGAGAAGCATTTTCGCTGATTTTCATTTCCCTATGTCACTCCTGCTCCCCAGCACCACCTTCCATTGTTGTGGAGGGTTCCTCAACCTTCAGAAGCAGATTTATTTCAGTGGGGTCACAGAGGGCTGCAAGGGGCAGGGAATAAATGAAACTGGCCTACTCCCCAGTTCTGCCAGTGGGGTTCCTTTACTGTAGAAGCCTTTTGCGGATGAAAGGAACTCTTGGTTGTGGAAGGCAAATCCAACCCATTGATATTTACTGGCCATAAGATTAGTATTAGTTCATTTCTTTCTTTCTTTCTTTCTTTCTTTCTTTCTTTCTTTCTTTCTTTTAAAACCCCACATTGATTTCTGGATGAAATGCAGACAGTTATATAAAACAAATGCTGAATATTTTCTTTTTTTTACTGAGGGTTTAATAGTCTAGTAAACACTACTCTGACAAGCTCAAGAGGCATGCTGAATACATGAATTAGTTTCTCATTGTAACCTATGTAAGTCATCTACCAACATACTTTTCACGAAAATGGAAGATATTTCCCTTTGACATCCCTTGTAGTTATCCTAGAAATGTCCTCCCTCATCACTATAGATGAAATAGTCTGGCATAACAATATACATGGTGCATATCCCAAAATGTCTGTGACTTTTTATTTCTGTCTTACCACAACACCAAATATATTCGGGATTGTTGGGTTTTGTTTTGTTTTTGCTCAAAAGATGAGAAAGAAACAAGTCAACTGGAAAATTAATATTTCATTCAAATGTGTGTCATTCAATAAACATAATTTTTGAAAGCAGGCATGATGATCATTCGAAGCATGGCTTCTGTATTGCCTTATTATATCCCACAATGTTAAAACTCAATTTGTGTCATCCTACTTCAGTTAAACTCGGGGAAAATGCACTTCACTTGACAGTTACTCAGATTTCCCCCTGGAACTCATCGGGGTAAAGCAGCTGTCAAATAAGACACCCAAAGAACTTCATTATGGTGGGAAGACACATACTAATATGCCTGACTGATTGGAATGTGATGGATTCCAGCATTTTAAACAGTTAACAAATTTTCCTACTTGCCATGGGAGTGGAATCAACAATTAGCATGCATGTGTATGTGTATATATATATATAATGGATCCTTACGAATGGTTACTGGCAATTTGTATGGTCTATCAATATCTGTGTATGTAATATATCTGAAACTATCATTTTAACAGCATTAACTCTGCCAACATTCACTTGATGAAAATAGCAAAGTTTGAAGTAGCTTATTGATTTACAAGTACTCCTTTGTTTTATGTAGCTCATGAAAAAATCCATAAAGCACAATATGCACATGGGTACAAATTTATGCATGCGTTTTGTCTGTGTTGGTGAGGGCTAATGCAGGTAAAGTGCATGTGAAATCATGCTGCGGGAAAACGCTCCCTCACCACAACCGAAGCTACACATACAGAGATCCATGATGGAAGAGTGTGCACAGCCCGAGTAATGGCAGTGGACTTTGAGTGAGATTCGGGCAAGCATCTGCCCACCTATGTCGAATAACAAATATTTGGTGTGGTCAGAACAGAACGATCACTTTGGTTTTGAGAGGGGAAGAAGGGTGGATGGTACTGACTGGAGGCCTGCTCT
This sequence comes from Lacerta agilis, assembly GCF_009819535.1. NCBI lineage: Eukaryota > Metazoa > Chordata > Lepidosauria > Squamata > Lacertidae > Lacerta > Lacerta agilis. The sequence goes on from NC_046315.1 coordinate 70,519,584, forward strand.
TTCTAACCCCTTTATTAAGTGATCGTCATTGACACCATCTGTTTTATGGCTATAGCACAGATATGTCCTTTTTTATGGGCACCTGTGACATTGTAGCAAATGTAGCGCTGTGAGGCCGTTAACGAAATCACATGGTTCACAAGTCAAATGGCAGTAAGAACAACTGAGAGTTCTTTGCAGTGACAGCAAAGAAGAAAGGAAATGGTGCCGAGTAGCAACAAGAACTAAGTGAACGAAAGGGTGCTAAATAACACCAAAAACAATGAAAACATATTCTTAGTAAGTTGCCTGGAAATGGTAGCCGTGAAAGCAAACATGAAACTGTAAGTAGTTTGAAGTAGTGCTGGTGTGTGTGTGTGTGTGTGTGTGTGTCAAATGGGACTTCCATTAATTAGGTGTTGGTACGTTGCTTCCTGTGCTACTAGAGCTCTGGTTTCACTGCAAGTCTGACAGGCCAAAGTTTGCAGTTTGGGGGGATATCATCTGGACCATAGATGGGGAAACTGTGGCTGCCATCAGCCCCAGCCAGAATTGCCAGCATCCGGAGGGCCACACATTCCACAACCTGGATCTAGACTGCAGTACCAGCCTAGCTGAGCATTGTCACCTGACCCTAAGGATCAATACCTGTCCACCATAAATCTACAGCCCCGGAGCTTGCACCTTGGTCCAAGCAACTTGTACTTGGTGCGAGGGCACAACCTATGTTCCTTCCCCCTTTTTGTGATGGTTGCCTTGGATCATTATCTTGCCTGGCTTTGATTACACATTTACCTCCTGCCCCTCTGATGCTTGTTGGCTGCTTTGGAACTTGCCAGTTTTGGACCACACACCTGATTCTGGTGCACTTAGATGGACAGCCACCTCCACTCGGTCCTGGAGCCTGGCCTTTGATGAGATTCAACACACAACACACAGAAGATAAAGCAACCATTATCACATTTGCAGAACGTGACTTCAGTTGAACCAGCCTTTCTGCATATAATTCCAGCAATTTTATCTCCATGTATCAGAATCCAGCACACTTAACCACTCAAAAGCTTAGCATTCCCCTGTGAAGTACTCATCAGGATTCCAATATATGTTCTTCATACCATGTCTTCCAAAATCACTGTTTCCCTCTTTTATAGCCTTTTAGAATTCTGGGATTCTATTCCTCTGCAGGGGCTTCACAAGAAAGGAATCTGCAAGAGGAAATGATTCATTGATAAACAAAAGAGGTTTAGCACTTAATATTCCTACTCTGAAAAAGCAGGATTGTTGAAATGGTCATTAATGGCACTCCTTATAATGTTCCCGTTAATGTGAGTGGTGGATGCTATCTTGATTCGATCTTTTATATATTTTCTTTAATTTAAAAGAGTCATTACTCTTCATTGCAGCAGCAATCTCAGAACAGTGCACACAAAAGTTTAATTACTGTACATCTAATAAAATAAAAACATGTCACTCCATAATAATTAGCAGTAAGGCTTAGGCATTAATGCCTAGCAAATGCCTGAGCAAAGAGCAGTGTTTTCAGCTGGCGCTTAAAACAAAAGAGTTAAAAAGAAGTAGCTAAACACACTTCTAGTCTCTCTCCAACATCCACCAGATGTAGACAACTGTGTTGTAAATTCCAGGGGCACCTTGGAGTAAGGTGAATGTCAGTTTCAGTTTGTCTCTTACGAATTTTTTTAAAACCCAAATAATTCCAGTCACAAAAAAACCTCTTGAGGAGATAACCAAGCAGGACCATAGCGGAATGGGACCTGAGAAGAGTCCTGAGAGCCAGAGAGGCCATGACCAGAAGTTCCCCACCTCAATTCTAGAGGTAGAATGCTAGACCTGATCAAGCCAGGCAATTCTTATAGTCCTAAATTGCCCCAGGCTGAAATTTACAGCTGCTGTTACTGCCATGGCAGTTGTGTGTGCCTTCAGTTGGAGATACTCTGTTTAATTCAACTGGATAATCAAATGATATTTAACTAAGGATATTGTTGTTGTTGTTGTTCAGTTGTTCAGTCGTGTCCAACTCTTCGTGACCCCATGGACCAGAGCACGCCAGGCACGCCTATCCTTCACTGCCTCCCGCAGTTTGGCCAAACTCATGTTAGTAGCTTCGAGAACACTGTCCAACCATCTCATCCTCTGTCGTCCCCTTCTCCTTGTGCCCTCCATCTTTCCCAACATCAGGGTCTTTTCCAGGGAGTCTTCTCTTCTCATGAGGTGGCCAAAGTACTGGAGCCTCAACTTCAGGATCTGTCCTTCTAGTGAGCACTCAGGGCCGATTTCCGTGAGAATGGATAGGTTTGATCTTCTTGCAGTCCATGGGACTCCCAAGAGTCTCCTCCAGCACCATAATTGAAAAGCATCAATTCTTCGGCAATCAGCCTTCTTGGATAAGCTGCTTGAAAATATCCATTTATCCAGCAAGAAAATGTCTGAAAGTTACAGAAGGGGCCCTTGTTTTGGAGGCAAGCTCTTGGAAATAAATTTGGTCCATTTTCCAAACAACTGTTTTTCCTCCTGCTATTTCCCTTGAAAGTAAACTAGTGTGTTTCCTGAAGCATCCTTGCTGTTTCATAATGGTGAAAATAGGCTTATTTGAAGCCTCTATGCAAATAGATGCATAAGATGAAGCTGTTTGTTTGCATAGGATCTTCCCCCGCTCCAATTATAATCTAACTTTCAGTGACTGAAAGAAGCCTGGAGAAGGATATATGAACATGTACCCCACAACCCTCCTTATCTGTGATGCCTGGTTCTTGAAGTACACCAAAACAAAGATACAATATGCTTCAAACAATTCAAGATAATGCAGCAAAATGCAGTTTGCAAACTGAATGTAACTACAAATTCCATTGTAATGGTAATATGTCTATTAGCTGAAGCTCAGCATCCCTAGTGTTCTGTGCTATAATTCTTACAGATCATGAATTAAGCAATATAACTCATTGGTTGTATCCAACATAGTGCTAAATAAGCTTTTCTCCCGCACAAGAATTCCATTTGCACAACGGGTCTCCCCCCCTCTCCCCACACACTCTTTAAATCTGTTTTGGGGGATCCTTCAACACACTCACACCCCAAGCAGATTTGGGGAGGATGTGGGGTTGGAAAGTAACAGTGTGCAATAGGAAAGCCACTAACAGGACACATTAATTGGATGCCAGCTTAACTTTTTAGTTAGGTAATAGAAAGCAAATCTGAAAATAAATGCCAATTGTTAAGTATGTCAACAGCCCCAAACATGGGGGCGGGGGGGGGGAAGAGTATCAGAATTAGAGATGGGAAAACTTCCTTCCTGTTGCCACTCACATCAGTTTGGATTGGAAACGAGGGAGGACAAAAAGAGTGAGTGAGTGAGCAGACAGACAGGTCTTTCCCTTTTCCTTCCCACCATTGCTGCTGGCCAGTAAGTATTCATGGTGAAGAGGGAGACAGTTCGGGGAGTGGCTGGTTGGTAGGGACAGCTTTTTAGTGGAGTAGCAAGGAGGGGGGTGGTAAACTAAGAACAGTGATAGGTAAGAAAATTGATTCAATTTGTATTTAAGAGGTGGCCACACCTAATATGTACAGTGGTACCTCGGGTTACAAACAGCTCAGGTTACAAACACTTCGGGTTACAGACTCCGTTAACTCAGAAGTAGTACCTCAGGTTAAGAACTTTGCCCCAGGATGAGAACAGAAATTGTGTGCCGGCGGTGCGAGGCCCCGTTAGCTAAAGTGGTACCTCAAGTTAAGAACGGTTTCAGGTTAAGAACGGACCTCCGGAACAAATTAAGTTCTTAACCAGAGGTACCTTTTTAGGGAAGTTTTTAAACTGTGATATTTTAAATTTATTTTAATATTTGATGGAAGCCGCCCAGAGTGGCTGGGGAGACCCAGCCAGATGGGCGGGGTACAAATAAATTATTATTATTATTATTATTATTATTATTATTATTATTATTATTATTATTATTATTTATTATACCACTGTAATCTCCGAAACAACAGCAATCCTTTGAAATACATACTTATCTGAATTTTGCAGTGCAGTTTTCTAGCCAAGTAATACGTAGAAAACAACAACAACTAAAGTGTGAATGGAAATGTACATATTAGTGAAAATGGGAGGGGGGGAAGTGTTAGGAGAAATTTGCACTAAAATGCCCATGAATTCTCATGAGGATTAAAATAATAATAATTCACAAACCAATGTGAAGATGCAGTGAACTGAACTTCAGAGCGGAAAAAGAAGAAACAGAGAAAATGAAATTCACAGATTTATCAATGCTTTTTTGTTGTTGTTGTTCAGTCGTTCAGTCGTGTCCGACTCTTCGTGACCCCATGGACCAGAGCACGCCAGGCATGCCTATCCTTCACTGCCTCTCGCAGTTTGGCCAAACTCATGTTAGTAGCTTCGAGAACACTGTCCAACCATCTCATCCTCTATCGTCCCCTTCTCCTTGTGCCCTCCATCTTTCCCAACATCAGGGTCTTTTCTAGGGAGTCTTCTCTTCTCATGAGGTGGCCAAAGTACTGGAGCCTCAACTTCAGGATCTGTCCTTCTAGTGAGCACTCAGGGCTGATTTCTTTGAGAATGGATAGGTTTGATCTATCCTGATGTTGGGAAAGATGGAGGGCACAAGGAGAAGGGGACGACAAAGGATGAGATGGTTGGACAGTATTCTCGAAGCTACTAACATGAGTTTGGCCCAACTGCGGGAGGCAGTGAATGATAGGCGTGCCTGGCGTGCTCTGGTCCATGGGGTCACGAAGAGTCGGACACGACTGAACGACTGAACAACAACAACAACAAGGTTTGATCTTCTTGCAGTCCATGGGACTCTCAAGAGTCTCCTCCAGCACCATAATTCAAAAGCATCAATTCTTCGGCGATCAGCCTTCTTGATGGTCCAGCTCTCACTTCCGTACATTACTACTGGGAAAACCATAGCTTTAACTATACGGACCTTTGTCGGCAAGGTGATATCTTTGCTTTTTAAGATGCTGTCTAGGTTTGTCATTGCTTTTCTCCCAAGAAGCAGGTGTCTTCTAATTTCGTGACTGCTTTCACCATCTGCAGTGATCATGGAGCCCAATAAAGTGAAATCTCTCACTGCCTCCATTTCTTCCCCTTCTATTTGCCAGGAAGTGATGGGACCAGTGGCCATGATCTTAGTTTATCAATGATTTTAACCTGAGCCAAATAACAAGTTGAGGGTTTGTAAAGCTCTCCCCTTCTTTGATATAATCTTTACAAATCTCTGAAGCCCGTATCTGAACCTGAACTCTGCCACCTTGGCCAGCATTTCTAGAAGAGGGATGGGACTGTCCATATGTTTTTGGACTACAACTTCCTTCATCCCTGACCATTCCAGATGGGACTTGGATTTCAACAATGTCTGGAGGGCCACAAGTTCCCTGTTCCTGTTCTAGAAAGATTCAATCACACAACAGGTTTAACCAAATCCAAATCTCTGCTGCAACAGATGAAAAGGCAGAGAAATCCTCTTGTGAGTATGAGAGAACAGTATTAATTGAGGATATATTTCTTGGAGGTGCAATTTCACACAGCACAACATCCTTTCTCTTCCTCTGAGGTGGCCAAATGAAAACAATTCTGTGAGGGGATCACCCAGAAGGTAATTGGTACCAGAGGTAGATTTGGTGGTTCTGTTTAGATGAAAATTTGAGGAATTCCAAGGGATATAAAAATATTTTTGCTAAAACACATCAAATTTCTCTAACTTTGAGTTTGCAAGCATATCAGCTCAAGAATTGCCATCCATTTTATAGCTTTGTTTGAAGTTCATTTTAAAATAATAAAAAATTGAAAGCTTAAAAATCCAGCTTAGTGTGTCAAGAAGAATTTTCTTGTAATTATTACATGATTTGCGTTGGCATTTTAAGCCAGACAGAAAAGACTGACGTCTGTGAGGTCTCACTACACCTGACCTACAGATTTTTAAGCATCAAGGATAATATTTCTTACGAACATCAGACACTTGAATAGTTTCATGTATAAATTACATTTAATAGTAGATTAGGCTGTGCTGGGGGTAGTTTCTTGTGGGAGATAATTTTTTAAAAAGCAAAGTTTAAGTTCTGTTTTCTGCTGTCAGCACTATAACATGTTGCAATAAATGTCTCATGTTTTAAAAAAAGGTCAGATCAACTGTTGCAATCAAAATTCTGATCTGGGGAATTCAATGGAAAGGAATGTAAGTGAAGATTATATAATACTGTACATGGTTCTGGGAGAACAAATAAGCCAAAGAGATAGAGGGAGAAAGAAATTAGTTATTATCTATAGATAGCTCTGCTAAATGAGCTATCTATAGATAATGAGACACTTAATCTCAGGGTCGTGAGTTTGAGGCCCACATTGGGCAAAATACTTCTGCATTGCAGGGGGTTGGACTAGATAACCCTCATGGTTCCTTCTAACTTTACTATTCTATGATTCTATTAACTTGATATTGGTAACATGTAACAAAGAGGGTCACACAAATTTGGGGAGGGTAAGGCTGCCAATGGCTACTAACCATGGTTAAAGAATGTACACAAATTATTCAAGATGAGAGAAAAGCAGGGCTGAAGAGGTGTGTGACCTGGGGAGACTTCTGAGGGCCAGACAAAGACATATAGAGGGCCACATTTGCCCCCTGGACCTGAGGTTCCCCATCTCTGACCCAATAGCTGATCAGAGCTATCAGATTTGATCATTTGATGGCCAAGCAACAGTAGATGCACATCATGCCAGCTGTGGGTATGCAATCTGCTGCTATTGTTGCTGCTGTATCCATGCATCTCTGGCTCAGGGCCTCTGAGCACAGTCTCTAGGTGAGCACAACACACTGCAGACCTACTGACTTCAAAAGTACATTGGAACGTGGCCATAAAAAGCAGAGTGGGCAAATCATGATAAAAGGATTTATGAGGCTAGGTCATTACATTAATTACCTTGTGGCATATAAGGCATAACAGTCTGAACTGAGCCATTTTTGAAGCCTATTCTCTGTGAGATCATTCAAAATGATTAAAGGCTTAAAAACAAGTATTTTGCACCAACTGCTGCCTAAAGAAAGCAAAATGCTTTAATACAGCCAACCAAGAGAAAATTGTTTTGGCAACCCATGCTTGCTCTTTATATTGGACTCTCGGATTCTCTCCCTCTCTCCCCCGACCCCTCTTATTATTATTTTTTAAAAAGCTATTGATAGAACACCTATTATCCCACAGTTGGGATGTGATTCAGTTTCCATTTAAGGCTGAAGTTCTCAAATGTGCCCTTTCTGAAACAATGAGAGAACCAAAACACAACAGTCTTATCAAAATCTGTCTGTAACAAATCTGAGTTTTGAAATGCAGTTCTCCGACCAAACAATGCTTACAAAAATCTATATATTAGGGGGAAATGTGCATAGGAGAAACTGTTTGCAAATATGTGTACATTAAATTTTCAGGAGGATTTTTTTTTAATCACAAATTTCTGTAGAAATTCTGTTTGGCTGCAAAGACCATTACTTAGCTGCCCTGCATTGGAGATTTTTTTAGCAGAGGTTGGATGGCCATCTGTCACAAATGTTTTAGTTGAGATTCCTGCATTATAGGAGATTGAACTAGATGACCCATGGGGTCCCTTCCAGCTCCAGAGTTCTAGGATTCTATGACACACTAGTCTACCACACTAGTTTACCAATGCAAATATAACAGCATGTTACACTGCATTATGGTTTTATAGATATATAGCATGCAAATCCAGTGGTTGCCTCTTGTTCTGGCTTTATTCTCAGTGTAAAGGAAGAACTGTGACAAAAACTCTTTTATAAAAATGAAAATTATCTAACATGAATGACAATTGGCATTCAAATAGTAAAGCAAAGAGATAATGTTTGGAAGATAATGGGCGTACTGAGGCAGTAAATTAGTATTTCTGAAAGGCATTTACAATATATAAAAAATCCTCCTACAGTATGTGATAACTGTGGTCCTCACCGTCTTGAATGAAAGCAGACTGTTGCTACAATGGGGCCTCTTGGTGGTAGGTGGGGCTTCAGTGACATCATGTGGACTTACAATTATCTGTTGTGATTTTTGCCCTGTTGCAGTGCAGATAAAGGGCAATCACGTCCTGCAGTTCAGAGCCATCCCAGAGCAATATCACTGATATAATTTGCCCTTTTCAGGGTGTAAGTACCTCAAAAAACTCTCCCTGCATGCTGGAATGCCACAAACGGAAGCTATACAGGAACAGCCTAAGGGTTGCTTACGGTAGGCGGTTCTGGTATTTATCAGAAGATGGAGAACACTTTTATACCACAGAGTGGGAGAAATATTTGGCAGTCATTCATTGTAGACATGGAAAGCACTTGTGTTGTACAAGCTTGATTACAATGATCCTACGGTCTGCCATTACTGTTGCTATGACCGGCACCAGCTCTATTGCTGTAGGATTTTCAATCTACCCTTTCCCTGATGAATCAGTAATCAAAAGGAATCATTTTCATTGCTTGTTCCTGGTCATCCAGCTGACACCCCCCCTTGCAGTCAGAGTGGCAGACCTATTGCTAATTTCTCAAGAAAATGGCAGCAGAACACTGGCCAGTCCTATTCCCATAACAAAAGATTATAGAAGACCTTCCCCACACCTATTAGCTGAAGTTGAGCATCCCCAGTGTTCTGTGCTTTAATTCTTACAGATCATGAATTAAACAATATAACTAACTGGTTGTATACAACATAGTGCTAAATAAGCTTCCCATCACCGGAAAAAATTTCCACTTCTTGTTCCATTTGTTTTCAATCTACCTTTCCCCTCGCCAACCCCACAACTTTCCCCTATAATTGCTTTCTAATGGGAGCATGATGCTCTTTAATGTCGTTTGCTTTCTTTGAAACAAAAATAGTCCATTCTCTCATCCACTTGGAATATTTTTTTTTAGCAGCCTTCGAGAGCAGAAAATATACAGTAGGCTTGTCAGCAACAAAAGCTAGGCAGGCTCCGAAGAACAGCAGTTAGTGCCAGGAACTTCATAGCAAACTTGGCATTGTTTTCTATTCTTCCCTGTCTGGCAGTTCTATCGTTCATTCTGAAAAGTGCAAAGCTACAAAGCTACGCATGCGAAGATTCCAAACCACAGCAAGTCTGGAACTGAGTTGCTTGGAAGTGTAAATTGAATGCAAAAGTTTCTCATGGACTAGACTCGGGAGCGCTAATGCTCTGGGATGTTTCTTGTAGTGTCGACAGTGGAGCAAAGAGCGCTAAGAGCTACAGGCACCAGATTGAATTTCCTATGCGACGAGAAGCTTTCAAGTGGGCAAGCAGCAGACTGCAATTTTTCTTCCTTCTGATTTTTATAAAATGAAAACTTCTGTGATTTGATTACTGCTTGTGAGATGGTTGCATTTAAAAGCTCAGTGCTGTTCATATCCCACATATAGTGCCTTATCTTGAGCAGAAAGTGGTTTGGGGGACAAAACAAGGAAATGTATTTCATCATGTCTCTTCCTGTTCTGTGAAATTTGATTTGAACATTCTTGGGTTATATGAGACCTAAGTGACCAAGTCAGTGGGCACATCTGCACTATCAATTTATATTGGCTTTTATAGCAGATTCACTGTCATGGCTTCCATCAAAGAATCCTGGCACAATTCTCTAGTTTTCTTGGAGAGCAAGTGTGACTATTAAAACAGTTGAAGGCTGTGCTGTAAAAATGAAAAACAGGATGGCACCAAATACAGGAAAGGGGATAAAGAGAGTTAAATAGATAAAAAAGAAGGAATACAGAGAGTTATGTTTATTGAGCCATGTTGATTAGGAATTCCTCTTCTGGGGCACTCTCAAGCACAACCAATATCTGTCTTTTGCAACAGATTTGAAACCCAAAGGTTCAAGTTATCTTAAGGATTAAGAGCACTCGGAGAAGGATTGCTATACAAAACATGCTAGTCTCAATGAAAGTGTTTCTGTGCACCTGGAGACTCCCCTCCCCGCCAATGTGGTATTGATAGATATGCCTATGTGGCATTTAGTACGTCTGATAGCAAATATTCCTGCAGAAAAACCAAAGGCTCAAGCCTGAAGCTTGAACTAAGAAAAGCAACTCCTATTCCAATCTAGATAGGCTGCTACAGATTCTACTAAGGTATCTGCCAAATAGGATGTGTTTTAATCCACGCCAAGGCTGTGATCTGAGGAATATCTAAAATGTATGCTCAAAGCTGCAAGTGTATGTTCCCTGTCGAGCAATTTATCCTCTACTCTACTCTACTCTACTCTACTCTACTCTACTCTGTCCTGCCCCCTGGTTAATATAGGGTAGACATGAGAAGTAGGGCCTTTTTGGTAGTAGCATAAGACCTTAAGGAGGCTTCTGCTGGATCAGATCAAAGGCACATCTAATACACCATCCATAAAATAGTCCAGATAATAGCATAGGAAAAGATACAGGAAAAAGGTAGCCCATGCTGTCAGAGTTCAAGACTGGAGCATCTTACACACAAAGAAAGAAAAAGATACATAGAGCTTTTTAGCTTAGCTGGGCTTCCCTGCATCCAGCAGGCCAATTGCAGTAAGACGTTGGACTAAAATGGACCCTTAGTCCAATCCAGCAGGGCTCTTCTTCAGCTCTTTTGACTTTTATCATTTGGACGATTTGAGAAATTGCTCCAGAATTTCAGTGGTTGGTTCTGTGGCTAGCTGCCCACTGTTCTATAAAACCATTGAGCATAGATGAAGATTAATTTACATTCCAAATCAAAGCCATCAGAATGTCAGTGTGCAGTGTGCAGAATGATGTAGTAAAAGACTGCATATGTATTGATGAAACATAGTCCGATGTATCTTAAAAACCTTTCATCCCAAGGATTTCTTCCCTTTACACAAGCAGCATTTTAGGAAGTTTGCCCAAGTACCAGAAATAACTATACTTAAGAGAGTAAATCCATCAGTATGAACTTGCATCACACTAGAAGTGAAAAATTATAATATTCAGTTCTTCTTCTGACAACATAATTCAGCTGGGCAAATGCATATACTGTATATGTATTTTAGAGTGACTGGTGATTTATGGAAGTTGGCACATCAAGCTAACACAGTGTTTTCGGAAATATAATTTACAACTGGGAATTGGTGCATGCATAAGCAAATGAATAAAACAAGCCACTCCTCTCGGCTACCACTCGGATCAACCACTCTTGACCTGATCTTTAAATATCACCTGTAGCTAGGGGTGGGGGACCTCAGGTCCCTCTTTCTGCCCTCCCATCCTATTTGGTGCTCCACTCACTTTTGCCATTGGCCACATCCACCACAGGTATGGAGTCCCCTGGAAAGTTGAGCATGAGGGAATGCAGTCCAATTTCTGAGAACGGTTCCCTGCCCCTGATGTACACACCAACCTGGTCAGAAGTCTCATTAACTCAGTGGGATTTTCTTCAGAGCAGACATGTCCAGGATTGCACTGTAAGCCAACTGAATTTGGAATTTCAATAGATGCATCTGGATCTAAAGTCAATTCACTGTAGTCTGAGATTTGGGCCATTAAAAATGTAGGACACATTTCTGGAGCATAGTATTGTATTTCATACAAATATTCAGTAATTGAGAGGAAATAAAAATTATCTCTAGGAATAGGATGGTTATTTTTCTTTCTTTTTATTCCTTTCCCTTAAATAGTGCTAAAAATGGAATCTCTAACGGGTAAATAAACTTAGATGAGAACGAGATTTATGAATATTTGCAGTCTGATGAGGTGTGTTTATCTTGTCAGCTTTGTTCATCTCAGTGTACCTACTTCACAAGCAATTGCCACCTCTTGTGAAGCTCAATTGTTGTACCTTGAGATTTAAATTGGCATCACAGTCTCTTTTTAGAGCATTGCCCTGTTGCCTAAATGCATTCATATGATCTGCAATACAAATTATGCTTTCAGATTTTTACAGCCTTGGTCATTTCCTGCCTCTCTTTTGTAAGACAGTAAAAATGCTGTTTACCATTGTTGACTCATTAGCATGCACAGAATACTTAAAAGTGCCAAGGGCATCCTCATCAGTGCCTGATTAACCCTTGCAATATTGCTCATATGAGAAGGAGGTTGCCCCTTTGCTATTCATCTTACCTTTTAGCATTTGAGAAACCATGCCTTGTTTGAGACCAGACATTCAAAGTTTGTCAAAACCAAACAGGCTATCAAGAAGGTTCAAATCTCTGAAACCTGCTGTAATCCAAAAGGAGGGGTTTGTGGATCTTCACTTTCACTATAGTTAGATCCCTACAACAAATGGGTTTTACCTTGTTTGAGACCCACAACTTTCTTCTACATTCAGAAACGTTTATTCAGATGTTGACATGGTTTGAAATGATGAAATCCCTGTGCAAATAACTTGTTTTTGTTTACAGTATAGGAAGAGAAGGGAAATATATGTTTGTCCATTGTGAGACAGTAACCTTCGGTCAATCACCAAGTCTGGTCTTGCAGTAAAAATTATTGCACTTGAGACTTGCTAGTTTGCAGAGCTTAGAAGATGTTTATAGGTGAAGACTACTCTGTTCTTATTTGAATGGGGGCAGGGAAGTGGATTAACAGCTAAATAATGCTCAGATGTAGACAAGTCTCTTAGGTACATGTTTTATGGTGTTGGCATATTGATGCCTGAGTTTGTGTCCCTAGCTGACTTGTATTTTCCTCTTCTCTCCCTTTTAATTTCTCCCTATTGCTTCCTATTCTCACCCTAATATGGATGTGGCTAGAAGGCTGTCATTGATCAGATGCTACCTCTTCCTGCTTGCCACCCTGGCCATGAGATGACTTTCACCCATAAATTTGGTGCAGTGGGCATTTATTATACATGTACTTGGATGCTGTGCAATCCAGACTTGGCCTTCTCCTACAAAAGGGTTACCTTTTAAGAGTTCTGCAAAATGGGTTTTTAGTCAAATGGTGGTGGTAGGGAGCATTCCAGATAAATGGCTGCTTTGTACAAATGATAGGCAAACGTGAACATGCTAATGTTTTTAGTTTACCATGCTATGTGAGAAGATAGCCTAATTTATGATAGAAAACAGAAGCATTTTGAGACAGGAGGAAGGACAATTATATAATGTTTTCTAAACTCACATTATAGTGCTCTAAAGGTGCTGCAATCCAGGGTAAGGTTTTACAATAGGAGATGCATTTCAGACATGAATTCCTCTATTTTATTTTAGTTGAAAACAATTATGATGTTTGTGTGTGAGTGTACAGAACAGCTGGAATTCAGAGTTTATTATTTGTGCCACGTCCTCTTGCATTCTGCTCAGGAAAAGCCTGCAGCAGATTTCTGAGAGCTGCCCCTATTAGCACACAGAACAACCTGCTTCTAAACTGAGTTGCAAAGAAGACCTGGCATAAAAAGCTATTTTAAAGACGGTTAATAGTTCCCTCAATAAGATTTGGAATCCTTTAAGGCCTCCAGCCATTTACATGAGCTTGGGGATGCTCAAGTCAAAAGTTCTCAGTTGAAGCTGTGCAAGGTTTGATACGGTTAGAATGGATTGCAACTGCAAGAGCATCGCAACTGGTAGCAACACTGGCAAACAGTAGGAGAATCCATCCATCTGTCTCTTTGTCTGTTTCTATCTCTCTATATAATGCAAAGCATCTGACTCGCACATGGTCTCTGAAATCGGTCCATGGATTGATGTATGCTTGACTGACAGATTTAATACTGAACAGAGTTTGCTGCTGTTTCATGATGTAAACATTTCTTGACATCTCCCCAGCTGATTTGGCTTGCAATTGCTCATTATTTCCAAAGACATAAAAATCCCATTTATTGCAATTGGGCTTTATTGTGCATAAAAACATATGACTGCAGCCCTAGAGATATCACGTGAAGCCATTAGTTATCATCGTTTCAGTTCTATTCAGTCCAGTTCTGTAAACTGCTTTGAGGGTTGTTTTTTACAATCAAGAGGTGCATAAATTTTATGAAATTAATGACTAAAACCCAGAAAACTGGGGCAGATATTTGCAATACAGGTAGTCCAAACTATGGCTTAGCTGCCTTGGTCCTCCCTGGTCCTTTATACTGGTGCATCTCACTGAGCTAAGCCAAGGTTTGACTAAGGATGCTTTCCGAATTGTGAGTAGTGGTTAAGCTCTTTCTTCCCTACTGCTGAGTCTGCATTCAAGGGTTGTTTTCCCTCACAGCTCAGGGTTATAGAGGATGGAGTTTAACCACAAGTCCCAGTTTGCACCACACACTAAGACAAACCTAAGACAGATAGGAACTTTGGCCATGCGGTTTCCCTGACTGAGCCAATAGAGAGAGTCTCAGATCTGGTAGGGGAAAGTTTTTCTGGGGCACTTCAGTATCTATGCTGGGACTGCCTTATTTGAGGAAGCTCAGGATTTCATGGCTGCCATGATAAGCAAGGGACTGCTCCAACACAACATCAGTCCAACTCATGTATCAAGACAATCTCTAGATGTGGGTTTCTTAGGTGATATTGTAATTGCTTCCTTTAGACAGAGAGTGACCCCCAGCTTCTTTACAAGAGGCCATAACTCACAAACAAACCTTAACTGAACCCAGAAGATGTTAACGACTACCAGCCAGACACTACATAGTGGAGAGCCTTACCAAAGAGGATGATGATGATGAAGATTTAATTTGCCACAACTTGCACCAAATTGGAGAGTGTTGGTCTACAATCCCACCGCAGTCAACCTGTACATGCTCTTGGCTATTTACGGTCCTGCAGCTACCACCCATTTGTCATGAAGAGCCTGCTGTGGCTTTCTTTCCCCACCTGTATACTACTACTGTATGCAGGATCCCTGCCACAAATAACATAGATGAAAAGTACTTACCTGCCTTATATTGTGGACACCACAGTATACTACAGCATGAATATTTGCAGGCTAGGGTGTGTGTGGATTATGTGGAGATGTCCTTTCTCCAGTCCTGATGGCTTTATTCACCCTCCTGCTGCACATCACCAACACAGCAGTTTGTATTTTAAAGTGAATTTACCTGATTCTCACCACCTGAACTGAAACACAATTGTCCCTCAAAGTTCACGCTTCTCTGTATTTTGTGATGCAGTTCCCGACCCTGCACACTTTGCACTATTGTTTAAGCAAACTTACTTCTGCCACTTCAATGTGTATTGATTAGCATTAACAGTAGCAGTACTAGTGTGTCATGCAGCAATGACATAACAAATGAAGAATTTCTAATGAGTAAAAAGAGGAGCAGAGTTTATGACAAGGAGCTCAAGGTGGGGCAGATACGCCCTTGATAGTGTGACTCAGCTTTTACCTCCATTCCAGCAGCCTGCCTCCGAACCCTCGCAATAAAAGGCAGGAGAAGGGCAGACAATCTATATATCAAAATCGTTTGCTAGGAAGCAGATTTATTAAACTGGAGGGAAAAGAGACTAGTTCCCTGCCAAGACAGCTTTTCAAATAGGAAGTCTAGGAACATACACTGTTCTGACAAATTAAGTCATGGAAACTCAGAGGCTGGTAGCAGAAGGGCTGGGAGAGGTTACTGGAGGTCTGCTGTGGAACATAAAGCAAAGGTCACCAGAAAGGAAAATGTCATGTAGTTTTCACCTTGCACAAAGACACATTTATACACTTAACTCTTTGGAATGTTCTGATTTCAGAGTTTTTGGTGCTGCTGTCAAATACCATTTTTTTTAACTTTAGGATGGAACGTGGTAATGAAACAAGTATTAAAAATGAGGCAAAAATGAACTACTTTCCATTAAAAAGAATCAGGATCCTTTTAAAATACATTTTAAAGAGTACACGTGTGCACACACACAAGCTAAAATAGGTTATTCTTTCCCCTTCCTTTATGCTTCCAACAAATGTGAGTTTTGGGGGGAAATTACTATATTTTTTAAAGACTTGCTTTCCAAGGCAACCCATAAAATAGCTGCAATAAAGTAGGATAAAGGTTCCCGATGCTCTGCAGAAAAGTGAAGTTGGGATGAGACAGCCGTTTCCCAACATCAAAAGAATGCTTCAGAAAAGGGAGAAAATTGTTCATTTCCAGAACTATTGACAAGAGGAGTTAAAAAAAGGCCATGAGAGAATAAAGGAGACTGTGAAAAGTTTTAATAGAGATCTCTGAAATGTGTTACTAGGTTGAAAATGTTGCTTGAAGCTGAGTGATAGTAAGCAAACCAGACTACCTAAGAAAGTAATTGCTTTGGAATGGTAATTCCAAACGTAATTCATTCATTTCATTCATTTGTTCAATCTTTTCCACAAAAAGAATCATGCTCAAAGCATAGCTGTCAACTTTTCCCTTTTCTTGCGAGGAATCCTATCCGGAATAAGGGAATTTCCCTTAAAAAAAAGGGGAAAGTTGACAGCTATGGCTCAAAGTGGCCTACTACAACAATAATGAATAGAATTCCAAACACTACAAAAACAATTTGCAGAGTGACTCCACCTGTAGCTGATCAGCCTTCAAGGACACAAAGTGCTGATAAGAACCAGCTGGATTCAACCTTCTAAAGCAGAGCTTCCAACAGCAGCCAGATGCTGGTAACAAAGTTATTGGCCCTACCTTGCTGCTTCCTGCTCATCTTGACCCTTAGCCCCATGATCATCAGATTCCCTGATCCCTGGACCATATGACCATGTGGATTGCTGTTTGCCTCACCCTAGGACTGGACCTGACTCTGACTCCAGGCAAGTACACCTCAGAGATTCTTATGGTTGGCTGGCCTCCTATTGCACTGCATGTTGTTGCTCAGCAACGAGAATATGACATTAACATCCCATAGTTGGAGCAACCAGGGAGTGTCATAGTTTTACCTTAGTCCTTGACACATCCCTCCCGTGAGTCCAGTGTTCCCCAAGAGAGATTGACTGGAAATATGATGGGAACCATTACTTCAGGAAGGAAGCAGTTCAGGCTGGTAGCTTAGGTAGCAGCTAGGGCATTATTCTTTCCTTACTCCCAGTCAGGCCCTAATTTATGCAGGTGTTTCCATGAGCTTTTGTCTGTTTCTGAGGAGTCTCGTGGGTACTTTGGTGGTGGTTCTGAAATCCTTGACTGGCTCATGGCCTCCTCTGCTCCTGTGGCAGTGGGTGAGAGAGTCTGAGATAGTCTGAGAGGCAACCAGAAACCCACGCAGCTGGTTTGGGGACCTCTAATCTTGGAGCAGGGATGCTCAGGTCAGATGGCTTCTCAGGTTCATTGGCAGTGTGGAGATGTGTTGGAGGGTTCAGCTTCCTTTGAACTTCATTTGAGGAGACCTCAGGTTCACAGTTCAGGCAGGGCTGAACCCTGACAACAGGATAGGGGCAGAGAGCAGGAAAGTAGTGATTTTTAACCCTGTATGATTCAGTGGCCAGAGTGTTGGGTTTTGGGGTCAGAAATACAGCTTCAGATCCCCTAAGTAGTTTTGAAGTTGATTGGAGATGTCACTAAGTCATAGTGATGAGTGAATCATTATAATTCTGGGCCATGTTGTAATTTATGTTCACTCTTAGCCCATTCTGTGCCATTTATCTGTGATTTTTTTTAAAAAAAAATGTTTAAGCACTTTCAATATACCTAGGAAACAAAATAGGAAATTCAATATACCTATTTATAAACATATTTTCTCTCAGAATACATGTTTTAAAATATATTTTTTTATACTTTATTGCATCAAGAACTGTATTTCAATGTTAAGGAAGTATGAAAGTTGGTGTATAGCTAAGTTCCAACCTGCGTATTTGTCTAAGAAAATGACCGGGTCAGTTTGTACTGAAATCTGTGAAGGACCAATTGCTTAAGCAACTATGCAAAAGAATTGTCTCGGGGCTTAAACAATGCCCTAATCTCCTTGGAGAAAGGATCACATGCATATATAACTAACCAATTCACTCAGGATGTTCTGGGTGGCTTTGTAAGCTGGAGCTATTTCATTGAAATTCCCACTGTACATTTGGGTTGATTTTTGTCAGCTGTGTTCAATGTAAACCAAGATATTGTGACATTTTTCTTCATAATGCAGAAGTTCAAGGAGCTCTTTGATTTCCAAAAAAAAAAAAGTATCCTCAGGCTGAAAGAAAGGAAGAAAAATTAAATCTAGACATATAAATCATTTCTGGTTTAGCAGAGTCTCTGTGATACATATTTAATATTCACAGTATTATCCATAATTATCCAAATTGGATTTTAAACATAAATCAGTTTTGTTGGACAATTATTGGAGCGTGTTTACTTCAAAAGTTTCATTTTGTAAGTATAATTTACCATTCTCTCTTTCTGGATAAAAATTACGGTAACACAATACTGAAGGACTTTCACCAAACTGCCTTTTAAAAACCATTTTTATTAACACAGAGCATATTTTATTATGTACTGAAATGCTGCATGGCAATAATTGACACAGGTGGTTGCAGGAATAAAAACCCCAAGGGGTAAAAACAAATGCTGATTTATTGCCTGATTAAATTAGCCTTCTGTGCTCAATAAGTTTACTCATTACTTCTTACCATCCAAAAAAGCATTTATTAGTAATGTGAAGAAACAATATGAGTATGAGGAGAAATTTAAATGTAAGAAACACTGTTGGATTGTAACTAGCGTTGGATTTTCCTTTCCCAGTGTGAAAGGAAAATGTTTATCTTCCATCTGAAGCCCAAAAGATAACAGTGAATTGGGGTTTATTATCAAGTAATAGTCAAACTAGTTCTGTTGTTGAATATATAATTATGCAACTTGTTGTGACTGTTGACTGGAAAACATAGTCTTTATATGATGGAGCGGAATGCAGAAAAGCCAGAATAGGTTCTTTCGAAGAGATTCCATTCAAACGTATTGGTCCATAGCTATAGGCCAATGAGGTTGCAAAATTCCAATAACAATATATCTAGTGGTTGTTTGGAGGGTTCTGACTGGAGAAAATAATGGTGTTTAGGGAGTAAGTTGGGCAGTCTTATGAAAAGGATCATTGGGGAGCTTAAGAAGGGACTTAAGAAGAGGTGACATGCAAGTCTGGAAGGAATCTGGGATTGAGATCAGCTGGGGGATTAGCTACAATCCAGAGAAAGAGTGCTGAGGGATTCTTGTGGTAGCCAGAAGCTTATTAAATAGCATAGGTCTTACAGGAAAAGGCAAGGGGTGAGGTGGCTAAAGATAGCTTTGTCATGTATAATGAGATAAGAATCCAATGTCTTTGTTCAGACCAGGTCTCTCCATGGTTTTAAGTTTGGTTTGTTCAGTCGTTCAGTTGTGTCCGACTCTTCATGACCCCATGGACCAGAGCACGCCAGGCACCCCTATCCTAGTGTTCCCTACAGTGATCTGTAGTAAAGTTACAGTTTTGTGAACAGGCCGGCGTGCAACCAGGCAGATCCAGCAGCAAAGGTGTCGTTCAATGAGACTGAATGTTAGGAGATTGAGGACAGACATTACAAAGTACTTCTTCACACATAGCACAGTTCAGTTGTGGAATTTGCTACTCCAAGATATTGATGGCCATCAACTTGGGCGACTTTAAAAGAGCATTAGACAAGTTCGTGAAGGATAAGGCTATCAATGTTACTCCAGAGGCAGGTCGCCTCTGAACACCAACTATTGGGGGTCACATGTGCGAGAGTACTATTGTGCTCATGTCCTGATGTCCTGCTTGTTGGCTACCCATAGATTTATGGTTGGCCTCTGTGGGAACAGGTTGCCAGACTAAATGGGTCTTTTGTTTGATCCGGAAGAACTTATCTTATGCTCTTAACCACACAGGGTGGTTGAAATGCTTTGTTGTTTTTTTAGCTTCTGCTGTGATTCTAAAGTGATGAGCAATTCCACACACTGCCCAGTACAAAAGCTTCTGTTGGTATTTCTAGTTGATCTGAGAATCCTTGGAAATGGGAAGCTGCTATTTGTAATGATGTCAATCCTTATCCCCCCCCCCCACCATTAAGGAGCACTTATTTGTGCAGAACTCAGGAAAAGTACATTAGCCTGAAAATAACAAGCTAAGAGATCATCTCGAAAGGCACTGCAGGGTGAAGTAATCGAATAATAGGCTGCCAAATCTTTGTCAGGCTACAAAAATAGAATATGGTTGTGTGTGGTGGTGGGGGGGGGGGATCATTGCTGGAGGTGCTACAGAAAAAAGAAAGCAGGAAGCAAGGTGGAGCTCCTTTGGAAACAACATCCCAGAGATCAGAGGTGCTGAATTGCTTTCATCTCAAAAGACAAGGCACTTCCTTTGAGAAGTCGCATATGCTCAAACAAAAATTCAGGCCAAATCAGTTCAGTGACAGCCGGCCCCCTACAAATATACATCACCTTCAATGCTGTGCGTTGGAGAACAGAGGCTTTTATACTTGGGTTTGTCTCATAATCCTCTTTGGATAATGTCAGAATTATCAAAACACTGGCAGTGTGTATAACTTAAGTAATAGCTTCCAAACCTTTACCTTTTACATCAGGCAGCGGCAGATTGTAGCTAACGCTTCATAATTGGTACTACAAAGCAAGGAGACCTATTAGGAAAGGGTTTTTTTGTTTGTTTGTTAATGAACCCACATGTGCTTTAAAACTAATCCAGGCACTAAGCAGGTCTGTACACCAACTTTTAATGGGAGAGTGCTATTCTTAGGTTAAATATCTATCATATCATTTGATTCAGGCTTCCAAATTCAAAGCCTTATAAGTAAAATATGCCCTATAATTGAGAAGTATTGTTATATTATGTAGATTTGACGCCCTCCTCTGAGCAGCAACTGAATCCAGCAATAGGATACAAGGAAGCAAACTTTGGGTTTTGGTGGCCAAAAGCAAGTTTTATAGGCAGAGATTAGATGTGGAAATCGAGCTTCTCCTCATGTAATCTTGGCATCAGTGCATGCTACAGAATGAAATTATATTCAGTCCTTAATTCACTGCAGCTAGACAGTGTGGTATAGTGGTTAGAGTGTTAGAATAGGACCTGGGAGATCAGGGTTCAAATTCCCACTCTGCCACGATGTCCACTGGATCACCTTGAACCAGTCCCTGTTTCTCAGCTAATCTACAATGGGAAAGAAGAAAACCATATGTGATACCTTTAGCTCATAGGAAGGCTGGCAGGATGTAAATGTAATAAAGCAAACAGAATAAAATTGGCAGAGAACTGGAGAGGCAGACAAGAAACATATCTTTGAGCACTCCTCAGGCAACACTGAGATCTCTGGATAAGTTCTGATAAAGGCCAACATGGCAGCGTAGAGCAAGCTGAAAGAATTGCACTGGCTATGAATGAACAACTGGGCTTAGTTCCCAGTGCTGGTTTTGGTGCCTAAAGCCCTATATAGCTTGGGATCTGGACACCTGAAAAATTGCCTCGCCTCTTGTATATCCCATCATCAGGGCCGGCGCGTCCATTTAGGCGAACTAGGCAATTGACTAGGGCGCCAAATAGGAGGGGGCGCTGGCCAGGCTTGGGCGGGACAGGTTAGCCAGCCCCATCTCGTCCATTGGGGCTGGTGGTGCGGCGCGGCAGGGCGCCGCCCCCCCCCAGTGCCGCCCCCGCGAGCCCGCCGGCATACCGGGTGCCCCCTCCCCAACCTGCCCCCACGGGCAGGTGGGCGAGCGGGCGCTCGTGCGCTGGCGGCACAACTGCTGCAGCCCATGCTGCTCCCGGGCTGCGAGCCGGCCGCCCACCCAGCCCCGTCTTCGAGCGCAGCGAGCGGGGGCAGCCGCGCCGCCCCGCCCCGCCGGCAGCCTCCCCCTGCCCCCACGGGCTGCCGGGTGCTTGCGCCGCCCGCGCTCTCCCCCAGACGCCCCGGATGCATGGGGGCACCAGAAGGATCGCCGCGCCACGGTGGCAGATGTCCCCGAGATGGCCCTGGGGCTAGCAGCAGCTTCTCCGCTGTAGCGGGGAGGTGCTACTTGCCCCCTACACCACCCCTGGCTCCCGCTAAAGCAGGCTTTGGCGGGGGGCGGGGGGCGGGATTGGCCTTTCCACCACCCCCACCTCCTGCTAAAGCAGGCTTTGGCGGGGGGGGGGGGCGGGGCGCCAGAAGGTGGTTTGCCTAGGGCGCAAGAAGCCCTAGCGCCGGTCCTGCCCATCGTTCATTGTGCTCTACAGGTTAGGGCTGCTTTTAGATGCCATGTTCATCAGGAGGCCCATTCTGTGTGATGTAGGCATTGGGCCAATAGTGTCACGGCACCTACAATACCTTTCTGCTCTTGCATTATCTTCCTCTAGGAGAAACAACAACAAAGACCCATGTGGTGCCTGAAAGACTTAAGCTGCAATCCTAGCCCCACTTATGTGAATTCAGTGGAACTTAACATCTGAATAGTCTTGGCTAGGATTGTGCTGTAAGACATTTATTATAGCACAGCTTTTTGTGGACTTCACCAGAAGCTGCCTTTCAGTGAGTCACACCATTACTCCATCTAGCTCAGTAGTGTTGGCAGTGACTGGCTACAGCTCTCCAGGGTTTCAGGTAGGAATCTTTCCAATGCTGCCTCATTACCAGGATTTGAGCATGCAGAGCGTGTACTCTACCACTGAGCACTTTGCAGCACTCTAACAACCCCCTCAGCTGGCCCTTCCCATTGTCAGATTCAGGAAATGTTATAATGCTACCTTGAGTTCACTCACACACACACACTGCAGATTTAGCGAAACAGAGCGAGGAATTAAATGTTAGCAATGATGATAATTGCATTAAAGCTTAAATATATATGAAAATAATTACAGTCACCAATTCACAAAGCAGTGTTGATAACAACACAAAGCAACCTGGAATAACACAAACATTCTCTAGGACGATAACTCCTTTGATAAAGCTGTGAATGTAAGACTTACTCTCAAGTAAGCCCGGTTAAAAGTACAGGGACTTACATTCGAGTAAAGATGCAAAAGGTTGCATTGTGTGCCTGAATATATGTCCATATAAAGAGAACTTACTATACAAAAAATAGTTGTTCACACCTAAGTACTTCCAAAGCCTCTGTTACAAAGAGGTTAAAATGCGCACACATAATATAGGAGGTCTATATCTCATGTGCTGGGATGTTCATTTTTATTTATTTTTGTATTGAGGACAATTTGTTCAGGATAGCCTCCTGACACCTCGGCATTAGAAGACAACGAGCTTCTTTGTATTTGTAACAAGACTATCTGCAATATAGCGGACCAGCTAAGGCAGCACAGGAAATCCAGTAAAGGTTTTAAACATGGATAGGAAGTGGGCTATCACAATGTACCTAGAAGTCATGAGTAATTATATCACAATATATTGCATCTGTAGCACACCAAATTCCCTCCAGCAAACATTGGATGTTTTGCTGCTGCTCTGAAACCAAGGGCAAGCACGCATCAGCTCAGATTTTGCAGAACTCATTGCTCCACAGAGAATCTTCTGCTTCCCAGTTGCGACAGTAAGCCCTTGTTTATCTTACGAACATGCCGCAGCACTTTTGGAAGAAGACAGCTCTTGCTGGCGATAGATTGACTCATTAAGCTGATTCACACCAGAGAATTAAAAGACTTCTTTTTAGAAAAGGACATGGACAGGAACAGAAGGCTTTGTTGATACATCTGCAGTAGCAAAGCATAACCCCAGTAAATATTTGCAGATTATTTGATAACTATTGTCCTAAAACACACTCTTACACAAGGAGGGAGGCATATGTATATTAGATCAGGCCTGATGTTATAGTAGCATCTTGGTTCACAGGATAAATATTGTAGTAAAAACAGCCTGGTCAATGACAGGAAAAGAGCACCCCACCCCCAATTACAATTTCTCTAATTGAGGCTGGATCTACACTGACCTGTTTAACGTTATCTAATATTGTTCCTATAGGGGGAAATATGTTGTTATAAAACGTCACATGGCATACTTGTTACTTGAAACTTTATTTTTACCTTTGTGTGTCCGCCCCCCACCCCCAGTCAAATGTAAGTAATACCCGACCACACCACTTTCCAAAACACTGTTTCTTTCCCTGCTGATCACTAGTTGCTCTGTCCTCTGGTGTCATATTTTAATTCTCCCTCCCTCCCTGAACACCATCCTTTGAAAACTATTGGAGGGAGGCCGGAGTTTGAATGCAGTAAAAAAAGCGAAAACATTACATAGGGAGCTGTGCTTCACCAATATAAAGCGATTAAAAAATTAAGCAATAAAAAGCCACATTATGAACGTAAAAAGTAGAACATCATGTGTCCATCTACATTATCAAAACTCTTCCTTAACCCTTCCTTAAAGTTAAAAGCCATGAGGGTAGATTCGCCCTCAGTAAGAGTGATCTGCCCTCAGTAAGAGTGATCTGCAGATATGGATGTAGATTCATTGTAAACATGCATCTGCATTGCAGTGAAGTTATAATTGAAATCAGGGGTCCATGGGCTGTCATCTAGAACTACAAATTGCTTGTAGTAGTAATACTTCTCAAGGACCAATGTCTTAAGCCAAATAAGGCATTATAAAGGTCAAACACCATGGAGGTCCTCCCTCAGGTATGATGTCCGTTGTTGTCTGGTTGTCTGGTTACATAGAACTGCTGTCCATGAAAAAAGTGTGGGCAAATAATTGCCCATCAGGATACACACACACACACACGCAAGTAAAATAAACATCAATTGCAAAACCTAGAAGCATTCCCTCAGCTGATGTGCAGTTTTGTACAAATAGGAATCCTGCCTCCATCATAGTGGTGGTTTCAAACAGGCAACCCATCTAGGCACATCTGATGTAGACTTTGTAAATGGACAACTGGATAGCTCAGTTAGTTAGAGCAAGGTTTCTGATAACACCAAGGTCACAGGTTTGATTCCCATATGGAACAGTTGCAGATTCCTGCATTGCAAGGGGTTGGATTAGATGATCCTCAGGGTCCCTTCCAACTCTCTCTCTCCCTCCCTCCCTCCCTCCCTCCCTCTCTCTCTCTCTCTCTGTCTATATATATATATAGAGAGAGGGGGGGGGGAGAGTGTTGGCGGGGAGCCTTGGTTTATGAAATAAGCTTTATTGGTCAGAAAGGATGCAGAAACACCTTTCCTCCACTCTGTATCCAATAGCATAGGTTCTCAGACTATTAAAAAAAAAAGTAGGTATCCTTTGATAGATGTCTCAACGGGGGAAGATTGCTGTGGCAACAGAAAGTGCTTCAATGTGCTCTCAAAGGTTTTGTACTGTGGAGTGCGTGAAACTTTTCCAAGCAGGTCTCTTCTGTTGACAGAGAGCCATATTTCATAAGGTGGCCAGATTTTGTCTGCCAGGAAGGATTATATAGTATATGGGTTTCATATAACAAAGCCTTAAGATTTCTAGCTCATCCTCTTTGAGCTTCAATATTTGCTGGAACATCCTGGCCTAGTCAGACTGAAAAGTGTTTTCTGGCTTAAACTAGATAAGGACATCAAGGATAGCTGGAAAATGGTTTCTGCTTTGTTACCATAGTTTACACTGATATTTACTGTTGGGAGCAACAGGAGACAACACACAGCCACTTACCCCATGATCACTTATCCCTGGCATGCATGTAACCACTTGGAAAGCAGGCAATATGTATTACCCACCCACACAATGGGAAAACATTAGCACCACATGTGAGTCTGGTCGGAGGTGGTCAAGTTGTGGTACTTTTTTGATAGACTTGTGTGCAAATAGCCTCTTGAAATTCTCCAACCTATTTGTGGACAGAGAAACTAGAAGGACCATTTCCCTAGGGGCAGAATTCTTCAATAGTTTCTCAGGTGTTGCACTCAACATTAGTAGTGGCAGTAGCACAGCTCCTTTGTCTCCCCCCCCCCCAAAGGTTGGTTTGTTTTTTTCTGCTGAAAGGGACAGAAGCAGACATTGCGTTGGGAACCTTGCTGCCATTTTGAAGCTTTCACAATGTCTAGGGCCTGATGCATACCCCCAACTGTCCCATTTTAACTGGGACATCCCGGATCACAGAAGCCAATCCCGGCTTCTGTTTGTATCATGGAATGTCCTGCTTAAGACTGGCACCCTGGCATCAGTCAGCAGGCTTGTGCCTGACCCTGCTGATGAGCTCCAGAGTGCCTTCTGGGATTGCTTTGGCATTGGTAGGAATGTGCCAGGGTGATGGACCTTGATGATTGCCAAGGCACCTTCTGGGAAGGCGCACTGGTGATCTGAAAGGGACATGCCAAATAATAATAATTTATTATTTCTACCGTACCCATC
Organism: Lacerta agilis; assembly: GCF_009819535.1. Taxonomy (NCBI): domain Eukaryota; kingdom Metazoa; phylum Chordata; class Lepidosauria; order Squamata; family Lacertidae; genus Lacerta; species Lacerta agilis. The sequence goes on from NC_046315.1 coordinate 70,545,717, forward strand.
TGGCTGGGCTTCCCAAGCCACTCGAGGTAGCCTTGGCTTCATGGCAGTGGTGACCCAGTAAAGGTAAGGCAGTGGGCAACAGGCATGGGAGGGTGCCAGGTGGCAGTGGCAAGCTGAGTTGACCTGGGTGGGTTGGGGCATGGTGGGCTAAGGCAGCCTGGGCACACTTGTGGGTGACAGGAGGTCAAGGTGGCCTGGGCTGGTGGGGGTTGGAGGTGGTGGCAGCATGATGGGTGTGTGCGTGCCCCAGATTTGGGACAGAAAATGTTGGAGCATATGCTAGTGCTGTTCAAGGGCTGTGTGTGTGTGTGTGTGAGTGAGTGAGAGAGAGAGAGTGGTACCACAAACAAGGGGGGGAAATGGCATGCCCTTAATTTTATTAAAATAAATAAACACCACTGTATTACACATCTAGGCATAGATAACATTAAGCAATACCCTTAATTTTATTAAAATAAATAAACACCACTGTATTACACATCTAGGCATCGATAACATTCCCACAGTGCTCCTCCTATCCGTTGTAGGAGGAGAGATGATGGAAAATTCATGTTTCTCCCTCATTCCTGCATAATAGCAAAGGTCAGGTCTGCAGAGATGCAGAGAAGAAAAAGTTTATTTCTGTGCAGTGGAGTAAGAACACACTCATCATTAAAAGGGAGCTTTCCCACAGCTGCATGTATAAACAAGTCCTTCGGTCAGTGGTTACTTTCTGCTGCTGAGTCTTCGTGCCCCTGAAGGGCTAAGATACTACTTTTCTAGCAGAGAATGTGTCCCGATTCTATTTCTATTTAAGTAATAAGAACTCTGCCATGCGCCTCCCACTATTGTTAATGGGAATCTCTCAGCTAAGCCCCTTTTAGCACACTAAAAGCCTAATCTCCCCCCCCCATCATCAGGCGACATAGAAGTATCTCTTCCTGGGACATATTTGGAGATTATTTCTTAATTCATATATAATACCAGCTAAGGGCCGGCTTCCCACGGAGGATCTCAGAGACAAACAGGAATGATTGTGGAAGAAACACTTTTGCAACAGAAACCTGAATAAGTGCTTGGGACTGTATATTCTCCTCAGGCCAATCCTGGGCCTGGATCATAGCTGTCAACCTTCCCTTTTTTGCATTGGGAAACGGCGCTGGAATAAGGGAATTTCCCGCAAAAAAGGGAAAGTTGACAGCTATGGCCTGGACGGGCCAGCAACCAGGGATAATTCTCAGTGAAATTACCCTTGTTCCTTTCGCACCAATCTAAGTGTTTCTGCTCTGCCCCCGCCCCCAAGTTGTAATGAGAAATAGTTGAGATTTTGAAGAAGTTGAGTGCGTGCTGCTGTTCCACAATACCCAGGGTCTGCACTGCCTGCTTGTTTTTGTCATGCCCCATATAGAGCATGCTATAGTAGTCTAATTGGAAGATTACTAGCAGGGGTGACTGTGACTAGGGGCTTCTGGTCTAGGAAGGACGGTAGCTGATGAACCACCCAGAGACTTTTAATGTTAAGTCCAACTCAATTAGCCTTTCCATATTAACTTTGAAAGGCTAGAGAAGTAAAAACATGCTAGAGCACGGGAAGACAGGAGGAATATAATACTGGAGGAATTAAAAATGCATTCCATCCATGCAGTGCTCTAAAATTAAGCAGCGGTGCACTGTACTGCAACCACCTTAAGGTATCATTTGCTGCCATATATCAACATGACTTTTGTGCTTACTGTTCATAAATCCCTGCAATCCAGTATTTAAACACACACACACACACACAGAGAGAGAGAGAGAGAGAGAGAGAGAGAGAGAGATAGAGAGAGAGAGATTATTATATACTTTTAAAGATAAGTTGTTTTGAATTGTTTCTTGTGGAAAAAGTGAAGACCTTTGAAATGTTGAATGCTGATCAGTGAATGGGCATGTTTTCATGCAGATCACTTCCCAGTCACCATAAAAGAGTTGACAGCTGATGAGCATCCTTCACTGTACTGCCCATTTTTGCCTGACAACCTCTGAAGCTTTTGGTTTCCTTAACAAATTTGTCCAGAAAAGTATTTTATATCCTTTCCCAAAACTGTTGTTTCTACCTTCAGTGCTGCTGACATAACAGCAGTTGGGATATCTCCCCCTAAGCATTTGTTTGCTGGCACAGCTCTTGTCAAACCATAAGCCTGTTATTGTTTTTTTTTTTTTAAAGGACCAATCTGGCAATAACAGTGGAGCTAATCTTGCTGCATAATTGCATCGTCATAAATTGCATCTCTGTCTCTCCAGAAATTGTGGTGCCTCCTTGCTGATCATTTTTGAGAGTGGGAGGGGAATAGACTGATTTGGCTGTAGAGCCTATTGTGAGTTCCAGCTTGTTCAATCTACAGTCCTATTGGCTTTGAGATTTTCTGAGCACCTCTGAATGAGGTATGAGTTGTATAATATATTATCATGACCAGCGGAAGAATTATTTTTAAAAGCAGCACCTAATTTGCTTGGATTGCTCTCACCATAAAGTTTAAAGCATCATTTGTAGTAAGTTTAAAGATTAATTTTTTTTTGGTCAAAGCTACAAGGAAACTAAATTCAAATGCAGAAAAACACCCCCCCCCCCAATGCAGACATTTTCTTCTTTTTGGTAAAGATAGAGCTAGTTTTGCTTGCTCTGGGGTTTCCAGCTTCATAAATAAGGTGGGTTCCCCCCACTTCTTAGAAAAGCCTGGTTCTGCCTATGGGGAAATCTGATGGTTCCCCTGCCAGCAGGTAGAGAAAACTGTAAAACAAAACAAAAATGCTCAATCATGCAGCAGGACTGGCTGCAGATTTGAGGGCACCCTAGGTTTCTGTCCTGTGGTATGCAACTTCGTTGGACTGGTCATGTTGTGCGGATGCCTGATGATCGTCTTCCAAAGCGACTACTCTTTTCCAAACTTAAAAATGGAAAGTGTAATGCTGGTGGTCAACAAGAGGTTTAAAGACTGTCTCAAGGCAAATCTAAAAAAATGTAGTATAAACACTAACAACTGGGGAACACTTGCCTGCGAGTGCTCCAGTTGGAGAACAGCCTTTACCAAAGGTGTCATGGGCTTTGAAGACACAAGGGAGAAACGTGCTAAGAGGAAGGCACGCTTGGCAAATCAGCCATCCGTGATCTCAACTCCTGCCTGGAAACCAATGTCCCCACTGTGGAAGGACATGTGGGTCCAGAACTGGCCTCCACAGTCACTTACGGACTCGTTGTTAAAACCGTGTCTATGGAAGACAATCTTACTCGGCTACGAGTGATCGCCAAAGAAAAAGAAGATAGGGTGCAAAAGAACAATCCTTGTTAAAACTAATAATGCATTTTCTCCAGCCTTGAAACTCATGTAACCTGAAACCTGTACAGAACTGAGGAGTGATTCAAAACTAAACAATTTTGCACTGCAAGTATATAGCACTGTATTATTCAAGTACAAGGTGCTGAAATATCGACCTAAAGTACTTATAGGTTTTATACCTGACTAAACCCTCAAAAGCTAGTGTTTAGGGAAGACAACTTCCTTTCATCTTTGTGACCTCCCAAGGGAACCTAGAAAATACCTTGGGCCAAAGCTGTTCTTTAACCGTAGTGCAGGCTGATTTTGACTTGATACTCGGTCACTTTTGAAGATGACAAGGGGGGATAAAAGGGGAATTATTGGATTGATAGATCTATTTGTCTCATGCCATTTTTTGGAACTGTAATACATCACCTTGACACATTTCTGCTGTGAGAAATAGATGAGAAAGAAATGCTCTGCAATGCACCTGGATTTTTCTAATGCCTTTAGAGATGAGCACTAGACAGTAATGAACCATGTTCGAGTAGATGCCCCATTAAATAATTTGGGAGGAAATTGCATTATGGTCTTTCATCCCAGTCTTAAAGAAAGGTGAAGCAGTTAAGGCACTCATCAGAGTAGATTTCTGCAGCTATGCATGTATGCAGTTTTCCAGTGTGGCTCAGATTTAACAGGGGGGAAACTGTCTGGGCAAAGTGCCCATTAGATAATTTCCATGGCATCCTCAATGGCACTGTTTTGGATATCTGGAACAGCTTTGCAATTGTTTTTCAAATGCCCTCCTCCCCAGGCATGGACATAGCCAGGATTTTTGTTGCCCCCCCCCACAATAACGTCAGATTTGTATTGATTAAGGGGGGCAACTCCCTCCCTTCTCCCCCTTGGCTACACCCATGTCCCTAGGTGAAAAATGACCACACACATACCATCATAATTCCTCCTCCACCACCAAAAGGAAGCTAGCATTAAGGGGGGAACTGATGGTTGAACCAGTGGTCACCTTACTGGAATTTATGTGCAATGAATGTTAGAATTGCATTGTAAGCAGAATCTCTATTCACTTTGGATAGACTTCTAAGCTGGCTGTCATTAAAGTTCACCTTGCCTGTTCTGAGATTGGAATTCCTTAATGAAACTGGGAAGTGTTAAAATTAGAAGTTTAAAGTACATAAAAATCTGTGTTTGAATGCACTGTATTTAAGATGCTATGATAGGAAGTTTACCTTGGGTGGAAGGGTTGCATTCTGGCAAAAGCGCCAGAGAAGGTTGGTATATTTTTCATTAGAGCGAGATAAGCTACCTGGTGACTCATCTCCAGAAACATGAGCTTGCAGAGCTTTCACAGTAGGAAGCTGAAACTTGAGGAGCCTTCGTTTGCTTGTTGGAGGTGACAGGAGTGCCTGGCATGCTCTGGTCCATGGGGCCACGAAGTCAGACATGACTAAACAACAGTAGAAGAAGCAGCAATTTTGCAATGATGTGCAAGCTTAGGTTCTCCCTCTGAACTGCATAAAAGACTGGACCTCATTGCTTCTGTGCAATGTGCTACTTTGTCATTTTGTAACATCTGTCTTACTGTAACTAGTATTTAGGTTGTCTGAAAGCTTTGAAGCACATTCTGCCATAAAGCTTGGAAGCACAATTTTGTTGTGGTGGAGATAATTTGTTTCTACACAAGGTCCAGATCAGGATTCCACTGAACAACTCTTAACGGGAATGTCTGCTTATGGCATGCAGAAAGGTTCTTTCAGCTGTTTGAACATGTGCAGAGTGGAGTTTCTTTCCAAATGAGTCACCAGGATACTCTATGGAGTAGGTTATCAGATCAGAGAGTGCACTTTACTTACAAGGTTCTGAACCCTAAAACTGTCTTTTTTATTTTAAGAGCAGATATGCCATTTAAGAATAAAAATAATAATTCTGGTGTGTTGCTGCTTCTTTCCTAGCATTTCTCCCCTCCCCTTCTCTTTCTTCCCCATTTCAGCTGATATAAGGATGGAGATAAGCATTGTGTGAATTTAGGAAGAGAATCATAGAATCATAGAGTTGGAAGAGACCACAAGGGCCATCCAGTCCAACCCCCTGCCAAGCAGGAACAGAATACAAGAAATCCTTGTATAAGATACATGCAGTTGTTCAGAGTCCTTTATATGCATTACCTTAAAGCAAGACTTTCAACTGACATGCCAATGACAGGAACTACCACTGCAATATTATGGAGAGCTACTCTTTCCTAACCCCAGTGCTCACATATGGCTTACATTTGAGTAACGTTTGAGGACGCAGGTGGCGCTGTGGTCTAAACTACTGAGCCTCTTGGGCTTGCTCATCAGAAGGTCAGCAGTTCAAATCCGCACAACGGAGTGAGATCCCGTTGCTCTGTCCCAGCTCCTGCCAACCTAGCAGATTGAAAGCATACCAGTGCAAGTAGATAAATAGATACAGCTGTGGCTGGAAGGTAAATGGTGTTTCCATGCACTCTGGTTTCCGTCACAGTGTTCCATTGCGCCAGAAGCAGTTTAGTCATGCTGGCCACATGACCTGGAAAGCTGTTTGTGGACAAACGCCGGCTCTCTCAGCCTGAAAGCAAGATGAGCGCCGCAACCCCATAGTCGCCTTTGACTGGACTTAACCATCCAGAGGTCCCTTTCCTTTACCTTTACATTTGAGTTAAGACTGCATATAGTTATAAGGAGGGCTGAGAGAGAATCATTCAGTAACCTAAAACTTGTGGCCTAAACTTGAAAAGTAATTAAAAATAAGGCACTCTTTCTCTCAGCTCTTCTGCTCATTCTGCAGCACGGGGAATATTAACCTACAGTGCAGGATTTTTGCTTCAGTATTACAAGTCTAACCACACTACCCTGTGTGGGATGCCTACCTATTCTGATCTCTGCAGAATATCTTCACCTTGCTGGCTGTGCTGGCCTCAGCCTTCAAAGAATTGTCAATGGAAGATCTGAGAAGTCACATCCCATTGCTTTCTAATAATCTACATAATTTATTGTAATTACATTTACGTTAAAGAAGATGTTATGTTTCAAGTACCTCATGAATTCCAGAAAACGTCTCACAAGCAGTCAGAAAACTGGCTTAACATGGCTAGGAGTAGAAGATTTAAATAATTCTCTCTTCTTTAGGAAAATTACTGGATGGTGTTGGAGTACTAAAACAGAGTGCTAATCACAGGAAAGCAAGCACATGTTCTTAATTGAAGCTGTCTCAAGGGTTGTGCTCTTTCTCTTAATAGCCAAGCTTCGGGGGGCCTACGAGGAGGTGTGGTTTTTAAATTTTGTTTCCTTTAGTAGGTTCTAGAACAAATTTTCCAGAAGCTAACATCAGAACGAGGGATCAAAGCTTGCTCAATTAGTCCCGGGAAAAAGAAAAAGCATGTTCACATTGTTAAATGGCTTGGGAGAAAATCTGATAGCTCTACTTAGTAATAAATAGATATTTGTATACAAGTTGCTCTGAAGAGGCGTGCTCCAAGAGCTCATAACTAGCGTTGCTAAGCAACGCAACCTCACAGCCATAATGTGAACATAAAGTAGGCCCTAAGGAATACAACACATCGACAACGGAAGGAACAAGCGTCACACAGAGAATGTGGTGCTGATCCAGTGACCAAGAGTATTTGCTGAATTGCTATCACCAGGCCCTGAGTCAGTTGCGGATATAATAACCTCCAATGGTTCCATAGCTGAAGGCTGTAGCTCGGTGGTAGAGCATCTTCTTTTCATGCAGAAGGTAGGAAGTCCAAACTTGGGTGTCATTAGGTAGGACTGAGAGGGTACCTTCCCTGAAACCCTTGAAAGCCACTGCTAGTCAACAGTACTGAGCTAGATGGGTCATTGGTCTGTCCAAGTATAAGGCAGCCTCCTATGTCCCATTCCTAATGTTTTATTATGTGTTCCCTACCCCACCCCCCAAATCCACTCAAATCAGCCCATGGTTGGACAAATGGGATTCATCTCCTTTGTCTCCTCCTTATTCCCACAGCCTTCTATGGTAAAATAGGCTGAGAGAGACTGAGAGAAAGAAAACGGCAGCCAAAGGTCACCTGGGCTGTATTCACATGGCGGTTTATTCTGTTTTCATTACTCTTCTCCAACTGTTAAGGTTTTCCACACCTATCAGCCAATCACCCATTCCCACCACCCTTCTGAGTAATACCCCTCCCCACTCTCTCACTATATATTAGGGTCTGGTGACTTCTGTTTCAGTGTATCTGAAGAAGTGAGCACGCACACGAAAACTCATACCAAGAACAAACTTATTTGGTCTCTAAGGTGCTACTGGAAGGAATTCTTTATTTTTTATTTTGCTTTGACTATGGCAGACCAACACGGCTACCTACCTGTTAAGGTCTACATTATATTTAAGTATTCGCACAAAATAAAACCACTTCTGGGACTATAGTGGTGGTGGTGGGAATCTATATGCAAATAATACGGAAACAAGTGCTAAACGTGTGCTATATTCCACTATCGCTGATCTTTTCTGGCATCCATCTGTCTTGGGGGACAATGGAGGAGTGCACCTTTGGGGGTGAAGTCAAGCTGTCATAAAGTTGCAGTGCCTGCTGTGACTGTAGAGACCAATATGGGAGAGATTTGTTTTATTGCAGTTAGCACAGAGGAAAGCGTCTGGTTTCTGCTGCAGATGCACCATGGCGTTTCTTCTCTCTGTGCTTTTCCCAGCAGTCATTCCTCTTCTGGTCACTGCTATGGATTGCACGACTTGTCTGTCTGTCTATAGACACTGTGGTCATCTGCGAGGGATTTTCACAGAGCAGGGTTAATGTTTCCACTATAGTTTCAGAAGTTACATCTACATTGTGTGAAAGCTCAAATAGATTGTGAAAATTAACAGTTGGGGAAATGTCACAAAAGTGGAATAAACTGCCATGTGAATGTAACCCTGGTGAACTTTATATCTGAGCTATCATGTCTCTCAACTCCATGTCCACCATGTCTTTAGGAATTAAATATCCAAGTATGTTCAAATAGGGCTGCATCTTGAATTTGTTGCAAATATATATATGTAAACAATGCCATTTGAGTTTGCACAGCACAGCTGCTGAGGTTGCATTAAGAACATAGGAAGCTATACTATACCGAGTCAGATCGTTGGTCCAGTTACCTCGGTATTGTCTACACACTGTCTGACAGCAGCTCTGCTGGGTTTCAGATGGGGGCATCCCTAACCTTACCTGGAGAATGGAAACTGAACCTGAGATCATCTTCATACAAAGAGGATGCTCTGCCGCTGAGCTATGGCATTTCCAGTGTTTGAAATGCTAATAACATGATTATGGCTCCCCCCCAATAGAAGCACACACACAGCTTTTAAATTAGTGCATGATGGATACCAAATATAGCATGCAGAAAACAATCTTCAGCTATAGCTAATTGACGGAGGGCAGGGATCCCATCTGTAGGCGTAGGGGTGTTCTAAGCACACATTTCTACTTTAAAACGTTGCAAAGACTGGCACAGCAGAGTAAAAGATACCCGGTGATGGAAGCTTGACATTGGATTTCATGAGCCACTGTCTGTAAATATCTTCCTTTCCATTCTTCATTTTGTTCTCTCTCTCTCTCTGAATGGATAAGCTAAGCATTTGGTTGCCTATGTGTGAAACAAATGCTTTGACATTTGCAAATGTCAGTTTAATAACAAACTCTGGAGGCCCTTGCATTGACATCAGCTTGGTGAAGCATTTCGAAGAATGAAAAACAACTGTCTCTTTCCAGTGAATGAAGCTGTAACTTATGGATGTGGGTACAGTACATTATTGATTGTGTCCAAATGAATTGTCTTTGTTGCGAGAACCAAGCCAATCCCTGTCCTTTGCCATAGTACTTCATAATGATTAATCTAGCAAAAGAACGCTGTATAAAGTCCATTTGTCTTTCCTTGCTGTGTTTTGTTCAGATTTCAGAAGCAGTCTGAATGTTCTTTTGCAGCTCTTCTGTTGTTGTTGTTGTTGATGATGATGATTTGGCTTTCCATTGGTGCTCCATTTTTCTCTTTGTGCTGCATTGTCCCATAACCAATACAGATTTAATGGCGGGATTACAACTCAATAGGTAGTTAAACTTACTGAGCAAAATCAAATGGGACAAATTTGATTTTTGTAGACACGTGAAGCTCTTGTGCTGCCGAAGCTAAACAATAATGTTTCTGAAAGTTACATTGATAGGCGACAGTCTAGGAACTGGTTCAGTGGTCAAAAAGCCACAGTTCCAAAATGCAACAGGGTTAGACTCTCTTTGCTTGACAGTTTATTCTATTTCCCTTATGTTTTCCCTGTTAATCTCCACATTATATTTGAGCTTTCAAATGTACAAGCCACTTCTGGAAAATTAATGGAATACAGCACAAGTTCAGTGCTCATTTCCATGTTATTTGATCGCAGGGGGAAAAAACCCCCCAACAATTTCCAGCCCCCTTAATTTGAAAAATCGTGGGACTAATGTGACAAAAATTGGGGTGGTATTGCAGCAAGCAGTTCTCTCCTGCTGTTTTCATGGTGGAATAGAAGCAAACACATGCAGAAAGAGTGGGAGAGTGGGAGAGTAGCAACATTGTGGAAGGTCATCCGTTGTGTCACACCACACCCACTGGTGTGAATGAGAATTAGCACATCATGCTCAGAAAGCCATAGCCCATAACACAACAGTTACTGCAGTTAGAAAATGGGACAGAAGCATTGGCATTATAAGCGGGTACACTAATTCCCCACATTTGAATACACCCTCAAAATAATGTTAGAAACCGGGACAGAAGCGCTAGTAATACAACCAGGAAAGCTAATGCAATGAACCTCATGTTTGAATGAAGTCTTAGGTAGGTTTGCCTTTAAATGTGACCTGGATCAAATTTCTCCCCTATCCTGACTTGCTGTGGGAGGGAAGGGGAGGGTTGTGGGCATGTGTTGTGAGCTTCACCCACACCACCACCTCTCCTCCCTGTGCTGTCCAGGAATGTTTCAGGAGGAGTGGAAAGGGATGACTGCACCTTTTGTGAAATTGTTGATTCACCCTCCCCACAACATTTTCTGAAGTGCCTCCTGGAAGCCTGTCATTCCCACCTTGCATTAAAGGCTCGCTGAAACTCCATCTGTAGCTGGAACTACTCGTTGTCTTTCAGCCAGAGACATGTTGTTATGAGTTTGGGTTGGGAGGACCAGCTGTATGCTTGGGTGCTCTTCTAATTCCTGTATCCAGCATGAATTCAACTCCTGGAAGAGCCAGGCTAGCTTCCTGGTGAGGTAATGGCACTCTTAAGTATGGGCCATTAAGGTTAACAAAAGAAGTAGCTCTGTGCCAGGGGACAAATAGGTTGGGTTCCCTCCCTCAACTTGCTGGTACTTAGAAAGATGAAGGCCAAGGCAGAGGGTTGAGTTATATGAGCTGCAAGCTGGCAAGGCTGAAGGCTGGGCAGCTGAGAGACAGAGCTATGCCTGATTTCTGTTGGAATCCAAGGCTGCGGCTATGGAGAAGCAAAGCCCTCTTGGGGTGTTAATGCTGCGAACCCCTCCACCGTGGGCTCAGGTTGTGTATATATATGTATAGATAAACCATATATCCTAAAGACACTACACTCCCTGCTGTGCCTCATTCTAAAGGGTGAGAGTGTCATGCAACAATAATTAGAGTGAGATAACTCAGGGCAATGTGAGTGATTAATACCGTATGCATATTGGAAGACGGGAGCCTAAGTAGAATTGATGAGAACTTTGCAGTGCAGAGATCATTAACAACAGCTTATTATAGAGGATGCAGTCTGGTTTCAATGATACATGCATGCTGTCCTCTAACTTGGTGCAGATTTAATTTGTGGGGTGTGGGGAAGCAGTGGTGGCACGAGCAGACAAATGGTAATGTATAACTATTCTTTGCAAACGGTTATTCAAATGCCATTTGCCCACAACAGAAATGAAAATGACTTCAATACCTGCTAGGGGAAAGTGTCGACTATACTGGTTGCCTGCAAAGGAAAAATAACAACAACAGGACTCTCTTTAATGTCATGGGCTTCCTTTGAGCACTACACCTTTTACCAGCCACAGCTATTTATTTTGGGGTGCAAGGAAGGTGTCGAGTGAGGGCCAGGCTCAAACAAAGACACTGGCCTTATCCATACTTTCCTTCCTTCCACACTTTCCAGGCATGGCCTGTACTTTAAAGCTCCATGACCCCCCCCCCCTTTTCTTGCTCCGGAGCTTTTCCCATGAAAACCTGCTCTTTAAAGCTGAATTGGCGCAAATGGCAATGCACCGAAAACCCGAATAGCTGTTTGCTCTGATTCGGCTTTAAAGAGCGGGTCCCACTGTTGTAACTGGAGCCCAGAATCTGGTTAACAACTATGACTGGGCAGGGGGGTGCATCTCAGTAGCACAGCATGTGCTTTCCATGGGGAAAATTCCCTGGTATATCTCCAGGTAGGCCTGAGAGTTCTGTCTGAATCCTTGGAGAATCACTGCCAGTCAGTGTAGACCAGGGGTTGTCAACCTACTGCCTACTAGTGGGCATTTCAGAATTCTAGGTGGGTGGTAGGGGATTCGATGGCACATGTTACTGGAGCACCGGTGGGCGGTAAGGAAATTTTACCATCAAGAAAGATGCATTAGTGGGCAGTAGGTATAAAAAGGTTGACTACCGCTGGTGTAGACCATACTGAATTAGATGGAACAATGTTATGATTCAGTATAAGGCAGCCGCCTATGTTCCTTGATGTGCGTAATATGGTGAGGTTGGTAAAATACATTTTATCGGCTTTGAAAGCTTATAGCTTTTTTTGTTCTGAAATGGAAATTTTGGATTTCAAATTTGTAGCAAATTGTATTTTTTAAGCTGTGCTATTTTTTCTGGGGGGAAAAGAGGTGCTGGAACTCACCAAGAATGAGTGTTCTCTTATAATGACAATGGCACCCACCTGAGAGGAGCCTGAACTGATTTCCGACTGAAATAAAGTCCTGCTTGCAGGCACCCTGATGTGTGTGGGTTTTTGTTTTTGTTTTGAATATGCAATGATAACCTTTTTTCTTGTTGCCATGTCAATGGGACATATGAAAAAGCTCATTTTCTATCAACATAGAAACACAGTTGTAGTTGTTGTGTATATGAATAGATCTGATATTTTCTTAGGTAACGGAACTTGAGCCTCACGTCTATATTTAGTTTTATTCATTAGATTTCCTTTAGGCAAATTACAAGAAGCACATTACAGTGGTACCTAGATTTTTGAATGTCTCAGTTGACGAACATTTCAGTTTTCGAATGCCGTAAACCTGGAAGTAAATGCTTCGGTTTTTTAACGTGCCTCAGAAGTCGAACATGCCACGTGGCTTCCGCATTGAGTTTTCTGTATTGAGGCTTCCATTTTGAGTTTTTGCTTTTCGAACATTTTGAACTCGAATGGTCTTCCGGAACGGATTACGTTCGAAAACCGACGTACCGCTGTATTTCATTGGGAAGATTAAAGCTACGTTTATGGACAAATAGATGGAAAGAAAAATAACTAGATTGACGTTTAACCCTGTAATTAATGAATATGTGTGTGAGTACATATGTAATTTGTGAAATTATATTTAAGTGCCAAGTGGGGAATTATTGTAAATTCATGGTGTTTCTTTATCCCTTAAAAAACATTCTAGATCACTCTGCTGAAGTAGGAGAATCATATATATTGATAGTGCTCTAAGTTGTCTGTATGCTACTAGACAAAACAGCATTTTGCATGCACAAGAGGGAGGTATTAACAGGTGTGTCTGGTGGAGGAGGAATCCTAATATTTTGCAGAAGCAGCCTGTGTTTTGGATGGCAAGGGGGGGGGGGGAAACTTTATTAAAAAATAGCCCTGGGGAAACCTCAGCCACACACACAAAAAATACTTAATGAGGAATGAGCATGCTCAATGGACACTGAATGCTAAGTACACAGTGGTGGAAAACAGTAGAGGGATGAGAAATAAAATGGAGTATCTGAAATCCTGATCAGATGATAACCACTTGTAAAAATTACTAGCCATCGTTCTACTGTGGCCAATTTTGTCACATTTATAATTGACAAAATGTGTGGGAGCATGTGAAATAATCGGAATAAAAGAACAGAATGGGAAGGAGATCTTTCCCAATCAGAATCCAAGCCAGATTCAGGGAAAGGAGTTATTTCTGGACCAGGATTACCAGATTCTAGCAGGTTCCAACCTGCATGGTTGGGAGCAGCTGAATTTAGTTGAGGGCTCCAGATGTTAGAGCTACTTGTTCAAATAGCAACAGAAATGGGAAAAACTTGGTTCAAACAGATAGGGCCACTGCATATGGAAGCTGGTTGTCTAGGACTGGGGGAAAAGAAGACTCCAGCTTCTTCTTCTTCTGCTGTTGATCCAAAGATGGCTGCGGCTCCAGACAGCATTTGTAGGAAAGGCAGCCTGGTATCTGGCCTCATGCATGCACTGTGGCAGTGCCAAAGGGTGGGGTGGGGTGGGGAGAGCTGGACACTGGGCTACTTAAGCCCATTGCTCATTTTCCTCTGCCTTCTGCATTTTTGTGGCACCCACTCACCAGCCCTGCATTCAGTGCATAGGTGATGCTTAGTTGCCTTTATGAAGTCAGGTAGGATTTTTTTTATTTGGGGGAGGGGGCTGTCAGCTGATTGCCCTTGCTGGCTGGATTTTTGTCGACTCTGCACTGGTTTGGTGACCAGTGCCTTTGGCAGGTTGCGACATACCTCCACTTCACACTCTCCCCTTGTTACCAAGTGAATTTCTAATCAGGTGCTCTGGGTCAAATTTCAATCCACCCCACCTGTCCTTCTGAGGTCCGTCTGTGATATCAATCCCCTTTTATTAATAATCTGGGGATCTCTTAGTAATGGGAGTTTTCCTGTCCAGCCGCCGTGGCCGGTTATATCCTCCGCTCTGGGCTTCAGGGGTTAAACTCTTCTTTGCCTACAGTTCAGGGTCTCTCTTTCATTAGATCCCTCACTATATCAGTTAGCTAAGCCCTCTTAGCAACTCTGTGGCAATGCCAAGGTTTCCGCCTGCTAGCCCCTCCTGAGGGAACTCCAAGACACAAATTATCACCCTGCAGGTCAGTTTTGTCTTTTCCCTGAGTTCACCTCCTCATGAGCATACATAACTCGCTGGACCAAATAAACGACGATATTTTCTTAGCTCAACAATAATAAGTCTTTATTTCATTCAGATCATAACGGTTTCAGTAATGCAGTCGTTTATAAGCTTAGTTTCATAACAGTGTAAACTCTTTCTTTCAGCATCATATACACATCTTCAACTTATCCTAACCTACCCACCACTATCCTGGCCACACGCCCTCCTTCTTCCAGTCACCACTCTCCTTCTCTAACGGCTGCTCCCTCCTTTTAAGGAGCGGAATGTCCCGCCTCCCATGAGATACCTGCCACTCAAACTGGGGTGCCCATTAACTCATAAAACACCGTGGGTTTGTGAAAATCCCTTAACTTAGATCCGATGCGTTACATAGGTAGTCACTCTTAAATAGGTTAGTTGGCCAGATCGGCAGGAAGTTGTGGGAAGTTATCAGGTAGTTAAGGTTTGGTGAGCACCCTTAGGGTGAAGGGTAGTAATCCCAAGATTTGTCTTCAGTGCTCTGGGACTTGCTGGCATGGCAAGGAGCAGCTTTGTAAGACCTGCCTGGAGTTGCGGTGCCCTGGAAGGGGTCTCTACTCACTGGAAAGGGTGGGACTTAAGGGAAGGGGTAGATGAAATATTGCCTCTTATCCTTGGCTGGGTTGACTCACCTAGTCTGCTTTGTGCACCTTGGTTTTGCACTGCAGATCTGTTGCATTAATAAGTCAGGCCCAGTTCACCTAACCTTTGTGTTTTGCCTCCTTATTTCACTAGGTGGCTGCAATTCAGCCTATAGGCGCCATGCTTCCCTGTAATACAGTCCTAAATACCTAGGACTGTGCATATTTTTGAGGCTGCCTATGTTAGCTGGTGATCCTCAGTCTGTTTCAGTTGCCTGAAGTTCAAAAATGAAAAAAGTGCGTTATTTCATTTCATTTCATTTGAGGAACTAGGTATTCCTCTCTGCTCTTCTATACTGAATTTTTTTCTGCTGGAAATATTAGAGCTTCTGACTAGACATAGTTAGAAGAAGCTTAATTATTTTATATTTTCATAGGGATTTGATGGCGAGTTTTGTGTGTTTGTGTGCATGGAACTGAGGGACAGGTATTTAAAATTGTTGGTAATTTGTTTTCTGGGTGTTTAAATTAGCATATTGTTAATTAAATGAGTGTCTGACATCTGGCAGGATATAAGCCTTCTAGTCCTTAATTCTGTGTAAAGCTTCTCTGCTAAGCCAAATTATTGGTGCCATTTGGGAGTATTGTAGCTTTCATCAGAGATTGCAAAGCACTCTCCAACAATTTCTGTTGCTAGCATCTTCTATTATGCTTTGTGTTGCAACTTGCAGTGTGGTCAATGAGTTCATCGGCTCAAGGAAGTGAAGGCTTTCAGACTCACTTAGGGTTGAATTTCCAATGTCCCTACCTCCCACTTCTCCTTTACCTATAGAGTAGTACAGAAAATATAGTTAAATTGGTATCCTTTTAGGTAGTGCAGATTTAATGCAAGTGAAAAGCTGAAGACAGTGCATGGATTTTGGCAGCTTATTACAGAGAGCAAGATAGAGAAGAATTTTTAAAAGACAGCTATTACCCCATAGGCTCATTTTCACAATCAAATGCAAACGTGAACTTTAGTACTTGCCCTTCTGTAAGTACCTTTCCACTTTCTGCTCTAAGAAGCTTGTTCTTTCCATATATCTAGGTTTCTTCTACTAATCTCAAACAAGTTTTGACTCTTGTTCAATAAAGTTTTCCAATAGCATTCACTGATGCTTGGCTTTCCAGTTCCCAGTGCACACACAATGCTGTAGACTCCGCGGACTGTGTCAAATGGATGTTATGTCAATTGGAAATGGATCCAAGAAGTGACAGTTTATTACTATGACAAATGAGAGAGAGAGGAATACCATACAGCCACTCACAAACTCTACTGACAGGCCTGCCTGAGCGTTGAGGAAGCTTTGCTCCTGGTGCCACTGTGAAAAGAGGGACAATGGTGCGTGGAAGGAGCTTTTCAGTGATAGCTCCCAGGTTGTGGGATGCCCAACACTTTGCTCCAACATTGTATGGTTTTCATTGGCAGGTCAAGTTGCACTTCTTAGTCCAGGCTTTAAGAGGAGTGAGGTGAGGTGACATTTTACACCCTCTTCTGTATTGCTACCTTCTCTACTGTATAATGCGATAATTTTTACTGTGATTTTAGATACTGTGTTTTTCTGGTTTCATCTTCTGACGTCACATATCCTGGGGCCTTTGGGTGAAGGGCTGGTAATAGATACAGTCAGTCAGTCAGTCAGTCAGTCAGTAAGTATGGCAGGCTAACCCCATTATATTCTATAACATATCCTCCAATGTGAAGCGGCCCCAAACTGGGATGCCATCTTTTGGGTCACATGACTCGTTAGAATGTGGCCCCCCTCCCCAAAAAAGTGCTTCTTCCAGGGACAGTGCCCCAAAATGAGCTCAAGTGCGGCCTGAAATTATGTGAGATTGCGGCAGACATTTTGGCTGCTGTCCTCTCATGAGGAAAAAAAAATGGATGTCCTGTTTTCCCCCGGGACAGTTGCCAGGTATGCTATAACTAGTTCGTTTAACATGTGGGATAAAAGGCAGAAGCATTGCACTGAGTGGGGCAGAGCAACTGCACTACCTTGTTGGCAGGTGGGTCACTGGGTACAAATGCACCAGTATAGCCAATCTGATGCTCCTGCTGACATGTTTGCATATGCCATATGGACTTCTCCACTACCTCTGCCCTCCACCTCTTGATAAGCAACAGTGACTCAACTGCCGGGAAGCTAGCATAGCATCTCTGCCCCACCCAGACAGTCACTTGCAGTAAAATGTATCAGTGTGATGTGATTAATTCTGCATTCTCTAACATCACAGACCAATGTGAATACGGCCCTTGAACTTCTCCCAAGGGTAAAATCGGCAAAGGATAATCAGCTCCCACATAGCAAACAAAAATAAAAGACAATAGGCAGGAATATTTTTTAAATTTTAAAAATGGCTTTTTATTGAAGATAAGGCCATGAATTTTGGAGGAATGCAAATGCTAATGAGGCTCCTACTGGATTGTGAGCACTTTGAATAATTCTGTTAATGTGCTGGGGACAAAAAATTGGCAAGCCACTGTCAAAAAAAACTTGATTGCTTAGTTGCTCACTCTGCATAATACACAACATACTCTTATTTTGATGTTGATGGGATATTATCATGAATTATCATAAAAGTCAAATTGGTTTGCCAACAGCATTTAAAAAGCTGGCATGCCGACCATCAATAAGAGCGACTCTATCACATTTTCTGCTGCTATTTTTAGAACAGAGTTTACTTCTAATCAAATGAAAATATGTTACAAGGACTTTTTATAGTTTTGCAAGCCCAGCTCCATAAATAAAAAGGCTGAGTAGCTTTGTAGTAATCACTCATGATAGTTTTTAACCTTATTAAAACGTGAAGGTACAAGGTGGTTTTACTTCATACTTTGAGTGCTACATGGATGGTCTGATTCACCAAAGGAGATCTATGCAGAGGAGCACCTGTGTTTTTTTCTCTGCTGAGGGAATAAACCCATTCAAAAGGCTGCTACATAGGAAATAAACAGGCAGTCACCAACCTGAGGTTAATTTGTCAGGAGCTGCCAGCTCTGTGTGCTGGTAGCTCCCTAACACGGTGAACCTAAAAGATGGTCCCACTCTTTATTTACCAAACCAATCACTGCACTCTGCAGAAGAGGACCTTCTGTAGAAACCATCTCAACAGGGTTCCTGGTCCATATGGCATACCTTCTAAGTGTCCCGATTTTTCGAGGAAAGTCCTAGAATTACAAAACCCACCCTGGTTTCTGATTTGAAGTTGGAATGCACCTATTTCCCCCACCAGTGCCACCATGTCTCAGCTTGAGGAGGAGGATGAGCTTGTCCAGAGCAACTGTAGCTGTAGTGGCTAAGAAGGAGCCTCCAGTTGCCTCTCCACTGTCCCTTGGGCAACTTGTAATGGCTGCTGGAGAGTGGGGGAGGAGGAGGAGGAGGAGATGCTGCGGCCACCGAGGCCTAGCTGCGTGTGATGTGCCGGCTCCAGGGGGGCAGGCAGAGGGAAGGGCCGCCCTGGGCAGGAAGGAAGCCGAAGTGAACAAGGAGTCTTGATTTTTAAAAAGAGAAAAGAATCTTTGTGCATCTGTGTCTAAGCTAGGCTGTCTCTAGGCTGTCTCTAAAAACTAGGCTGTCTCTAAAAGTTGTGTGCTTTTCTTTTTCTAAATCTACCAAAGAATAAAATAAAACTGGGATTAAGGAGTTTTCTCAGGATGGTGGAGGACGTGTGTGCTGTGCCCTATTTTTGAGGTGGTGTAGGCACTTGCCCTTCTTCCAACAGTGGGGACAGGGACTAAAAATGGGGAGTCAATGAGAGTCAGTTGGTGGGGGAGTGAGAAATGTTCCTATTTTCATTAGAGGGTTGTTGGAGGTTATGATATGGTGCAGGAATTGGGCCTTTAATATGGTGACATATTGCACAGATACAGTCTCTATTATCTTCTCATCACCTATTGAAGACCTTTCTTTTTCTAACATTCTTTCAAGTGAAGATTTTCATCCCAGTTTATGTCTGTACTGGACTTGAATGGTTTTCTATATATGTTTGTGATTCCCACACACACCTTTGAGATGTTTTATAGCAGGGGTGGCCAACTCCCAAGAGACTGTGATCTACTTACAGAGTTAAAAACTGGCAGTGATCTACCCCCTTTTGGGGGGTTCAGGTCAAAGTTGTTGAGTTTTTTTAGGGAGAAGGAAAGCCCTGTTTTGGGGGGATGCAGGGCAAGAAAAATTGAGCTTTTTTAGGGGAGCCAAAGTTGTTGAGTTTCTTTGGGGGAGCCAATTATCTACCAGTGATCTACCACAGACGTCCAGTGATCTACCGGTAGATCACGATCTGATCTACCTGTCAGATGTGCCTGTTTTATAGGAAGCAATTCATAAATGAAATTCATAAATAAACCATTGGACTGCAGGTAGCAGTTTCTCAGTGAAATACTTCCAGCCTCTGGACTAACTCTTGCTCACCCAGGCTGGCTATTGGACCCGCCCGGAAAGGAAGGAGCAAAAGATGACTTCCTATTCTGTTTAGCTTTGCACAAACAAGCAGGTCTGACTAAGCTCTGGTGTTTCTTGTATTGTTGCCCCCTATTTTGGACATCAGGCTTGCTCCTGCCATTGTATTGCTTCCTAAACCCAGGCAACATTGCCATAACATCTCTGCCTCTTGCATTAGTGCTGGTTGCTTTCCACCTAATTCTACAGAAAGTGAAGATTTGGATGAGAATTTAACAAACTAGGGAAACAGAGCTGTAATGAATCTAGCAATTATGAAGTTGGCCCATTATTGTATGAATGCCTGTCTTGGAAAACACATCAGCTTCAGTTTGTGCTCTGGGAACAATTGTGTGAGTTAGCAACACCGCTTTCCTCATTCATGCAATTAGTGCAGAGAATTAATATATGCAGTGTCAAAAACAGTACCCTAAATGGAGACTAATGATGCTTGATAATAGGCCCTTGATGGGGGTAACCTTACTTTTCACTTCACGCCCTGGTGTCAAATGTATGCAAAAAGGAAAAAAGAAATTTAATAGCAATTAATAGTGTGCTAATCATTATGTCATGGAAACTGCCATACCAAATATAAATCAAATGGGCATTTGGTCATCTCCTATTAAAGGATGCTCCAATAATCTTGTGTTCCAGTTACATATGCATACTAGTCCAGATTTTAGATCCTTTTTTAAAACAACAACAACATTACAATGCTGGTTGTCACATTTAAGTACAGAGGTAGCCAAAATTTTGACCTCCAGATGTCTGGGACTACAACAACTCCCATCAGCCCCAGCCAACATGGCCAATTGCCAGCGATGATGGGAATTGTTGTCCACAACATGGGAGCCTACCCCAGCCTGCAAGTACAGTGGCAGCATCACAGGGCTCTGTGGCACCAGTGTGTCCTGCACTGGCATTTATATATGATGGTGGCCCGGTGAAACCATACACTAATAAGTGTTTTGTCCATATGCCAAGTTTCAAGTTCCAACCAGGGCTCTCATTCTGAAAACAATCCTTTATGGCAGTGGTAGGGAACCTTTGGCCCTCCAGATATTACTGAACTGCAACTCAACATCTCTCCCAGCAAGCATGGCCAATGACTATGGACGCTGGCAGTTGTAGATGAGCAACATCTGGAGGGACAAAGGTTCCCCACACCTGATATGAAAGGACATGGGTCTTTGCTGATTCGGACAGAGACCTTCATCAGACACCACACTCTAATCCAGGATTGGGAAAGCTCTGTCCTGACAGACATTTCTGGACTCAGCTTGCATCTGCATGGCCGATAGTCAGGGATGCCCCAATGATGGGAGTTGCTGTTCAACAACATCTGGAAGGCCGCAGGTTCCCAATCCCTACTCCTGGACCTGTTAGAAAGCCTCGCACAGGCATCTGTGGGAATTTCCAGGCTTCAAACTAAAAGTGAGCCTGTGGAACTGAATATAATTCATCAGCCCCAAGTGCAGAGTTCTGCTGTCAGCCTCCGTGATGTGTGGCTTAGAGGTTCTTTGCCAAAGCAAGAATCACTCACATCTCCAGACTTGAACCTGTCAGCTGCAATGGGTACCAAGGGTGATGAGCCAAATGAGAGAAATAAGAACAGAACTGGATTTATTATAGTTCCATGAGCAAAGATTGTGGGCTGAAAGCGGGTAGCAAAGCAAATCCAGCTAAGATAAGAGGATATCTTCTTTTGTCTATGGAACTATCTAGTGAGGAGATGGGCTTTATGTAGAGCAATGGCAGCTTGTTCATAGATGCAAAGGGCGTAATGTAGCACAATACTTTAAAAAAGAATGCTCACCAATCTTTGCAGTGCTTTCCACCTGAAGCAAAGAGCTGGAATGATAGTACACCATGTCACATTGTTAATGACACACAGAGGTGGAGGCTGGAAGTAGGAAAATGGCATTGCCTCTAGAAACTACTGGCTCCTTTGCACAGGTTCATAATGAAGTGACTCCTCGGCACCAGTTTCTAATAAAATAGGAAGTTATTGATGGAGGAAAAGTTACATATTCATATATGTACAATACTAAATTCTATTGTAACTTGTGCCTAACTTTGTACGGCATTGTGACTCTGGTGAATAGTGGGATCAGAACTGATTAAATAAGTTAAGACCGCACAGGCTACTTAAGAGGAGTTAAACATGGGATAAAATCAGCATAAGCACAAGTGGTCTTATGGGTAGTTGGTGAGGATAAAGGACATCTCATAAGAGGGTAGGAAGATTTCAGACTATGGCTTCTTAGTGGAGAAGAAAAGGTGTTAATGCCATCACAACCCTTTTATCCAGGAAAATAATATGTAATAATGCACTAAGAATGCATTGGATTTTCTTTATGCCTTTATTGTCATGCACTGTGCCATACAGAAAGGTGTCTTTTGAACACTACTAATAAAGTAGGTCTGCATTTCCCCAGGGCGCTGTAGGTGGAATCCAGATTTAGACTAGATCCACTGAAATTAGTCAAGACAAACATAACTCCCATTGATTTCAACAGGTCTAAACATGACTAAGTCTGGATTCAACACATTAAGCATAATCTTTGTATCCCTTTTGACACAATTGATGGAATGAGAGCAAATGAGAAGGTAGGCAATACTGAGTATTGCAAAAAGTTGTAACAGTCTCGGCTTGTACGCAGTTGCGCTTTTTAATTTTATTTTATACTGACATAGGTTTGGCATTGTTTATTTTTTAAAATTCTGTTTCATCTTTCTATTTATTTTTAAAGGATGACCTGCTTAGTTTTGTCTGAGGGCAGAAAAATGAAAAGCACCAAACTTCCCAGAGCTTTGTAACCCAAGGGGTTTTGGAGTGTGAGGTTAGCAGTGAGGAGATAGTCAAAGGCTTAAAAAATGTAGTTAGTCTGGAAGTGGGCAGTTCAGGATGGAACTCGGTGTGATATGAAAAAGCATCAGAGATACTAACAAAGGAGAGAGAAAATTCTGCTTCAGAATAATTATTTTTTCCCAGAGTCTGGTAAAGTGAGTGTTCGTTTGAGTTCAGGAAAGTGGGTGGTGTTTTAATCTACCGGTACTTAATTTTGTTGTTTTTTTTCCATTTGGGAATTGGCACGATTCCTGTAACTTTCCCTTGTAATATATTTCTCCTAAAACTCCATGTCCCCCCCTCCTTAGTAAACTTTTAGCTTTTACTTACTCCGTAAAGCTAAAAATGCACTACCTTGATTGACTTAAGGGAGACCCCAGGGAAGTCTTCAGGTGGGCTGATAAAGTGCAGACTTGTAGAAATAATTCCCCCTCTTCATCTGGTGGCAAATGGGGAATGGGGGTGCATAGCAGGATGCTGGAAATTACAAGGAGAGCACTATTGTACTTGCATCCGACTTGCAGGGTTCCCATCATTTGGTTGGCCATTGTGAGAACAGGATGCTGGACAGGATTTGGCCCAATCCAACATGGTGGTTCTTACGTTCTTGTGGAAAAACACATTCAAGCCTTTGCATTTTATGCAGTTAAAATGTAAAAACTCAAAATGTTCTGAAGTTACTTTACACACTGTGGGTCTGTTCTACAATCCAACTTCTTCATGCAACATTATTTTTAGGAGGCCTGTTCAGGGAAGTGACCCACAGCAAATTATATTACCCTGAGCTGCACTGATGCTTGTGCCTTTCCTTAGTAATGTGTCCATTGTTTACTATCAGGGGGAAAAAATGTACAAGGCATAATTGTATTAAAACCTCATTTTCAAAAGGCTGTACCAGGCACAACTATTCCTCAGAAGAGGTAGAAGGTATTGACTGTCAAGAGCAACTTGCCAGTATTACTATGATTAGGAGAGAGAGAGAGAGAGAGATTCATGTCTTAATTTGGTATAACTTCATTTCCAAAGACAAGAAAGGCAGTCTGAATCATCAATATATGGAAATGTGGTAACTGAATATAATTAAGCATGTTTACTTCCTATTACTTTGTATTGATGGCAATAATATACAAGCATTAAAATCTTACCTGTAGCAGGCATCAAATGAAGTGGCTTCTGGTGCTTGAGAGCTTAGGATACAGCGAAAATGTGCTTGCCTTTTCCGCAACCGACTGACTTGCAGCACCATGGACTAAGGCAATTGGTGAACAAAGAATCTTGTAGCACCTTTAGCGATTGTGTGCGTTTGTGAAAGGTCACTGTTCAATATGTAATTGTCATGTTCTGTACTCTTCTTCATTTTATTTCATTTCTGATCTCACTGTTTACAATCCCCATCCCAACCAAACTTATGTACTGTATTTTTCTGTGTATAAGACGAGGATTTTTTTATTTTAAAATTATGTTAAAAATTGGAGGTCTAATACACGGATAGTGCAGTGTGGGGACAGGGGATTGGTTGCTGCTGCGAGCAGGATATTGTCATTGGCAATTGGGCAGGTGATTGGTGGCTGTGGCAAGGGCTGTTGTTGCTGTGGCAATTGGGTGGGCGATTGGCAGGTGCTGGTGGAGACCGGGCAAACGATTGGTGGCTTCGGTGACGCATGAGATTGTCTGTGTTTGTCAGGTGGGTGAGCAATTTTTGGCAATCCTCCCCCCCCAAAGCTCAACAAGTCTGGCCAATCCTACCCCCACAAAGCTTAACAAATCTTGGCAATCTCTCCCCATTTTCTTAATTTGGAGTCCCCCAAAATAGGGGGCGTCTTATACACAGGGGCGTGTTAAACACAAAAAAATACGGTATCTGAATCTCAGGGTAATGCTTCATGCACCTGATAAAGTGGACTGTCGGCAACAGCCTCTAACACCATAATATTTTTGCTAGTCTAATTTAAGGCAGAGTTTTCCAAACTATTCCTGTTGGTGACACACTTTTATACATGCATCATTTTGCAACACAGTAATTCAGTTTTACTAGCAAACTAGAGGTTAAACTAACCCCTTTCCAGTTCCGGGAGAAGCGTGGGGAGTGTTTGTGCGACACACCTACACACTGCAGCCAATACACTAATGTGTTGTGACACACAGTTTGGAAAGCTCTGCTTTAAGGTGTCACCAAACTCTTTGCTGTTTTCACATGGCTACCCTGTTGAAAATTGTTTCAATAAGCGTATTGGCAGCACACTGATACAACTCTCTCAAGTTTAGCATCTGAAACATTTGAGTCAAAGTAGCCACTATGGTACTTTTAAGGAACAAAATAAGACGTAAATTTTAAAACTTACTTTGTTTTGCTTATACCGCACAATTCCTTCCAGGGTTATAAAATAATAAGCCAATAAATATTAACATAGACCTGGTTTTTTTTGGGGGGGGTAGTTTTTAATGTTTGATTATGTTTTTATATGTGTTAGAAGCCATCCAGAGTGGCTGGAGCAACCCAGCCGTATAAAATTATTATAACTTTTGGAAGGTACTTAGATGTTGCAGAAGGCTGACCCATTGTATGTAATAAATGAAAATGCAAGTCACGTGTCATATATATTCAGCCAAACAATATATGCATTACATTGTTCATACATTTTTTTTTCATGCTACAGGGCTTTTTTCATTTAAAAATTGAGAATGAGTAGGCCTACGCTGCTTTTGCTTGTGGTTTCCATAAACATGCATAGCACAGTCAATCAACAAATGTTTTGCTAATTACTGTAAGGATAACAGGTGCTCTTATCCTTTATGTTTTCAACACCTCCTGATGTCCCGCAAGTAAGGCAAACAAACGTACATCAATAGCCTTCTGTGTGCAAGAAAATGAATGCTTTTTCTATTCAGAAAAGGGCAACAGATTTTTCCTCAGTGGCAGAGTAATAGAGTATCAACAGCAGGCAGAGCAGAAGTATTATGACTTTCTCCATGCATGTCATTGTACATCACATCTGTATTAGGGAACAAAGCTAAAATCACTCCATGCCATTCAATATATATTAGGGATGCCCTGAACTTTCCCATTCAGATCTGGAGCATTCATTTTAATTTAAAAGGGTCCCCCTGCAGCTCTGTGAACTCAAAATGGCAAGCTCCTTTTCCTGCTATTATTTCAAAGACATGAACATATTTTTTAAAGTATGTTTTCATTGATTTTCCAATATCGTTCCAATAACAATACCAATTTCATCCAATTATTACAATTATTAATGCCAATTATTCCAATGTCAAATTATACAATTTAATCAAACTGGCCTCCCCGCATGCTAGATTTGATGGCTTCATTCTTCTACATTTTTTGGATGCTGCCATGTATAAGACACTCCCCCCTTTGGGACTCTGTTTTAAGAAAATGAGGGGATATAGTCCAAAGTGTTGGGAGATTCATTTCCCCGTGTGCAGTCATGGGTTTATTGTTTGTCACATGACTGGGTATGTGTTTTCCTTCCACAGAGTGGGAAGTGACAGAAGACAGGATGTTTTGTCTTACTGTGTTCCCTTAAGTGGGACTATTGTCCTTTGTTCTTTCTCTTTGCTGTCTGATGCTAGAGAGAGAGGGAGCCATGTTGAAGTGCTCCGACTATGTATATATGTAATTAAGTAGGTTAGCCAACATGCTGGCTGCTGTGGTCTGTTATGCAACTGTGCAAACCTCTGCAGATGCCTAAAAGTGTGTTGATGTACTCCCACATCAATCACTATGATGTCCGGGGGCTGAAGAAGATGAGAAGCTCCCGAACGATCGTCCAGGAAGAAGGGAACATGCCAATTGGGCATGTGTCTCTGCCAGGGTCCTACTTGTGAGTTTCCTGACATGAAGTTGTTGATTCCCCCCCCCCCCATGCAGCTGTGGGCAGGAAACACTCACTTGATCATTTCCTGTGTGCAGCAGCATTGGGGGAAGTTGCGCGCCCGCCCGCCAGCTGGCGGGCTGTGCGTAGCCTCTCTCCCCCCCCCCACAGCTGCGGGCAGGAAAAACTCCCTAGATCATTTCCCGCTCGCTGCGGCATTGGGGGAAGTTGCGCTCCCGCCAACAGGCTGGATGGTTGGTGTGCCGCTTCTCCCCCCCATGCCACTATCCGTGTATTGGACGACCCCAGTTTTTTGACACCATTTTTTATTCAAAAATCCTCATCTAAAACACTGAAAAATATGGTAATTTCCATTACATTAGGAGAAGTGGTTACCTCAGTTTCCAAAAGTCACTGCATCACTTCGTCCTGTGATTTGGCTTCCAGCAAACAAGACATCTTTGCCATTTTTACAGCCTAGGAAGAACTGTCTGAATCCAGAATGCAAATAGCTAATCTAAAAGCTTCTATTCCTGCAACTGGTAGACTCCTTTCTTCCCTGCCACTGATATATGGCCAATTGTCCTTATCTCAAACACATTCCTTTGTGGATAATGTTTAGGGAGGATTTTGCTCCAAATTTTCAAAGTGTAGCATTCCCACCCCTTCCCTCTCAGTTCCTTTCTCTCACGCTGTTCCAGTTTTGTTAAATTGCATATTTATATCTGTACAAGTGAGGATGGAAGAAATTGTACAGATATTTTTTTTTTAAAAAAACTTGCATTCCAGGGAGAATTGTCGTATCATAAATGTGGAGAAAAACTTTGATATAAGCAAACTGTGGGCTCCTCTTCCCCCATAATCTCCGATTGAAATCCCCTCTCAACCCAAACCTTTTAAATCCTTGTAGCTGGGTTTGTTTTCGCAGTTTCTTATCTCATCATCTCCAGCATGTGTCTGTAGTTTACTCCATTTTTTTTTTTAAAAAAACTAATTAGCAGGATACCTGGTGCTTCCAGGAATGGGATTCCAGGGGTGGGTGTGTCACGGCAGCATGCACCCAGTGCCTTTGCCAGCCCTCGCATTCCATGGGGAAGCAAGTGGCAGACTGCCAGGCAAACTGCAGGTGAGAGCCAGGTTCCTTTTCCAACCTAAGAGGAATGCAGAAAATGCAATTCCGTCATTTTCTGATTATCGCCATCTCTCTCTGTGGTGTTGGGAGAGGCATCCATTCCCTGGCGCACAGGAAGCCGGAAGCCTGAAAGACGCTAATTTAAATACATTTCCCGCTGGAAGCAGGTGCTTTTTCTCACTATTGGCAGCATTTGAAATATTAATTTGAACATTTGCAGCTTTAAGTGAGGAAAATAAGCACAAAGTGACGCAGGAAAGTGGATGCATCGCCTATTCCATCACTCCGAATGAATGCAACCTATTGTCTAGGGAAGGAACTCTCGTCGACTCTCTGTGGAGTAAAGGCATCTTCAGTTGCACCATCAAAGCCCACATTTGCAGTGCACACCCTGCCTCCCAAAATGAGCTGCTCTCCCTCCATGACAAACTCAAACAACCCTCTGTTAAAATTGTACTTGAGTCACTAATTACAACCTTCCTTCATATATATATATATATATATATATATTTAAAAAACCTCCCCCATCCATCCCAAGACTTTAAATAAATGAATGG
Source organism: Lacerta agilis (assembly GCF_009819535.1). Lineage (NCBI taxonomy): Eukaryota > Metazoa > Chordata > Lepidosauria > Squamata > Lacertidae > Lacerta > Lacerta agilis. The sequence continues at coordinate 70,573,604 of NC_046315.1, forward strand.
CCTTGGGATGTTTTGGAGCCTGTGTTCTCATCATGCCTCTGGGGGTTGTGTTGAACAGAAGGAACGCAGCAACACATTGCCAAACAACTGCATGATATTCCTCGTTGCGGTCCCAGTCACAATGCCTCCCTATCTCCCCCGGTCTAATACTATGACAGGAGAAACTCAGGCAGACCACAATCGGGATTAAAAATGGCCACAACTTTATTGATGACAGGTGTAGGTGGAACTTTGGCTCAGACATTGGGTGTACATCCATTTCAGCCTCCTGCCGGAGGGCTGGAACTGCTTCAGGGTCTTGCTTTGCATTATGTGTGGGAATGATTAGGGAGGCAGGAGAGGATATATTATTTAATGATATCCTTCCTAACTTGCGCTAGCAAGTTCCATATTCTAGCAGAGTTCCAAACATCCCCCTTTTAAATTACGCAGCAATCAGCTTGTTGCTGACTCACCTGAGTCTGACTATTAAAGATTCCTTCCTGGTAAAATCCCTTCTAATCCCTCTTAAAAAGAATAAACACAAGAATCTGATTAACGTTGATATAAAAGTAGTTTACTCACAGATTCATTCAGGTTCACAGACATATCCCTGAAGGCAGGCTTAGGTTACATAGCAACTAGAACTATTCCATAAAGAAGTTAGTCCCAAGTGACTGCGACTAAGCAGTCACTTCTCCAAACACACAGCAACATACAAAATGGAGAACACACACTGATCAGAGCATGGAGGCTTTGTGCTCCTCCATGCCAGTACAACAGACCACACCCTCTTCAAGTCACATGTAGTGGAAGTCTGTCCCAGCTCAGGAGGAAACAGGAAGTCTTCTCCTGAGTGGTACAAAACATCCCCTAACATGTCCACTGTAGGAATGTTGTACTTGACTGCAGTTTTACACCCCACATAATGGCCTCCACAAGACATCAATCTACTGAGGTGGCTGTCCTAAGGCCACTGTTGGAAGCCCTATGGCTCGCCTGCCCCATGCTTAGCTTCAGCCAACCATGCTGTAACAGCCATTTGTACATAAATGGCTGACCCCATAAAGAAATTTAAAATAATCAATCAGCTGTTGTGGATATATATATATTCTTAATTACCTGCAGAAGCCTGACAAGGTAGAAAACTTTTCAGCAGGTGTTTAAAAGTTGAAACAGAAGGTGCCTGCCGAATCTCTATTGGCAGAATATTGCACAGAACTGGGATGGAGACACTAACACAGGGATCAGCAAACTGTTTCAGCAGGTGGCCGGTCCACTGTCCCTCAGACCTTGTGGGGGGCCGGACTATATTTTTTTTTGGGGGGGGGGGAAATGAACAAATTCCTATGCCCCACAAATAACCCAGAGATGCATTTTAAATAAAAGGACACATTCTACTCATGCAAAAACACACTGATTCCCGGACTGTCCGCAGGCCGGACTGAGAAGGCGATTGGGCCGCATCCAGCCCTCGGGCCTTAGTTTGGGGACCCCTGCACTAACAGTTCAGATTCTTGTCAAATGAACCTCTCCAATTGAAGGAATTACTTGTGATGTTCCTGCAGACGATCTCAGAGACTGAAATATAAGGGTTCAGGTGGTCTCTAAAGTACCCTTGGACCAAACTTATTTGGGGCTTTTAAAAGCAATACAAGGTATTGATGGTTGACTGTTGATGAGATTACATATTAGGAGTCTGTCAAAATCAAACCATCAAGAGATGTCTATGTACATTAGGTAATTGTATTTATATGCAGATTTCACAATCTGTATAAAAAAAATTGATTCCCCCCCCCATCATTTCTCATTGAAATGATTTGAATGGGAAGCAAGAATGAAAATTCACTAATATCTATAGATAGTAGTTTCTGCTCTAGGGTAACCCTTTACTTCAAGGACTTAGTTTGCCACAGCATACCTGAATTATAAAACTGAATCATAATTGTCTGCCACTGTCTCTGTACAGAAGAGGATCAGAAAGAGTGGGCTGTTCCTTTTTCTTCTTGTGTTTAATTATAACTTTTCAAAACTTTTTCTTGAAAGTGCATTATGGATTTCTAAGAGAATTAGGTTTCAACAAGGCTAATTGTTGCTGGAAAATACTTAGAGGAGGAGGAAGGAGATTAAAAACTGTCCTTCCAACTCGGCGGCAAGAATGAACTTTTAAATCTCCTATGCATGGTGGTACACACGGGGTTGCAGAAGAGACCCGGTACATGGAAAATTAATCATGCTATCTCCATCTGACAGCTCAAGTGATTAGTGTGCAGAGACCTTTCATATCTCAAACTAGCAGCACATAAATTTGATCAACTTTAGGCAGCCGACATCCGTTATATAAAGTCATATTGTAGCAGGAACCTAAGCCTCTCAGTGATAGTGCTGTGCTAATTTACTGCCTAAGTAACAATGGCTGAGGGGGGACAAAAGTCATCTTCCTTTTGGCTTGCAATCATGCAGGTTTCGTTTCTATTTAGGGAGTCTTCGTATCTCTAGCCAAGCTAAGATCAGAAAGCAACCGTTTAATTGATGAATTTGGAACCTCTTTTGATGTTTCTCCTGCTTTCTCATTCCAGGAGCAAAACCACAATTTCCTTTGCATTTCTAAGGGAAATTAGTAGAAGGTGCATGTATACTGAATATCTGCCTTATTTGTGATTATATTAATTTGCTGTGCACAATGTCTTCCATTCTGAAGGTGACTGAATGCTGGAGCCAGGGTTGGATCCAGACTAAGTTCTCTTTCTGTTCCACTTTTACACATATATCTTCACCTTTCCTTCAAGGAATTCAAAGTGCAGTGCCTGATTCTTCTCCACTCCTATTTATCCTCACAACAATCACATGATGTAGATTTGACGGAGAGACAGGACCTGGCCCAAATCTTGAGCTTCACAATCTTAGGCACCATTGAAATCAACTTGGCAAGATAGTAACAAATTCACATAAGACCCATTGCTTTCAACGAGAGCTCAGTTCCACAAACTTAGTCTGGCTACAACTCAGAGTGAACACCTTTACAAGCATGGGATATCCGTCTTCCCAGGTCACCAATGCCTACTGATGTCAACGGTCAAGACGGTGGAGGCTCCCTGTGCATTTTTAAACCCTGATTTTCCAGAGTACTAAATAGCACAGGGAACATATGTGAGTCCTCCTTGCTTCAGAGGTTGGATATCCAATTTGTGGAAGGTGACTGGAATGTGCTTGAGATCACACCCACCCTCACCTTCCTTTCTTACCTAATACGGAAGTAGAATGCTTGAAGAGGACAAGTGCTTTAGTGTGCAGTTTGCTTGGGACCGAAGCACTCACTACAAGAGGCTGCACTATATTGAAACAGACCATTATATTAGTCCATCTAATTCCTCTTTCCTCTTATGGGCAGCATCTCTCCATTGCATCTGGTAGAAAGGTTTCCCGGCACTGCTGTCGGAGTGTGCTTTTTAACCACAATCGAATCTAGAACCTTTGCACTTTCGCAAGTTATCTACATTCTCTGACATTTCTGGACCAGAGATTAGAAGGACTAGAGAACTGATCTATGTTCTTCCGGCTCCCACAACCTCACAGACTCATAGATTTTCTTCTGTCTCATAGGCTCATAGAATTGTAGAGCCTGGAGGGTCATTTAGTTTAACCCACTGCATTGCAAGAATGTTTTGCCCCATGTGGGGCTCGAACCCACGACCCTGAGATTCTCATGCTCTACTGACTGAGCTCCTGCTTTTCATGCAAAAGCTCCTCCATTCAGTGCCCCTCATCTCAGTACAGATCAGGGAAAGGAATAATGTTTGTAACTTTGCAGTGCTGCCTTGCTGGCAAAGCAAGAACATGGAACAAAGGGTGTTCCAGAACAAATGCTGTGGCAGAGCATTTTTTATCTCTGTACCCTAGGCTGGTTTTTGCACACACCCTTTATTCTAACTTCCACCCAGACAAGCAAGTCTTCAAGAACACTTTCCAGCCAGGCCCAAACATGGTGAGGTGAGAGGTATTGCTTGAGGGAGGGGTGTGGTTTGAGGAGAATAAGGAGGACCTGGTAAACAAGATGTTGGATATCGTATTTCCCAGCTAATTTATTCAAGTCACTTATAGTTGTTCCAGCTGTGTCAGCTAAGCTACATGGTGAGCAGTTGTGCCACCAGAGTGGAAGCAGACATTTATTCAAACGCTGTTGCTGCACATGCTGATTTGTATCTGTGATGATGGCTGGGGAAGAAGTTGGTTCTTTGGCTTAATCCCTACTGCAAGAACTGTAAAAGAAAAGAAGGAGATTCATCAAGAAGCTTAATTACTGTTGTGACATTAAAAAGGGCACATTGTTGTTTCTGAAATGAAGTCCCTTGTGCTGCCATCTCCCAGGTAACCATGGAATTCAGAATGCAGCAGCCTCTTCAGGGAGAATGTTTCAAAACACAGTTTCCACCCTCCTGTATAATTTATCACCGATTCATCTGTCAGTAGATGGAGATCCTTAAAGAAGCGGACAAATGGCTGTACCAGCAACCATGACAAGCATGACAACAGCATGGGAAACAAGGTCAAATCCAGTCCATCAGCATTTTGCAGGAGGGATTCAAGCACATACTAGAAATTTAGGTTTGCACAACTGAAACGGATTAAAGTGCTCTGTTGCCCTAGTGCAACAAATCCACTTTATTTTTTTAAAAATAAAATAAATGGGCTTTTTGCTGTTAAGAAAGTGATAGGAAAATGCACTGGAAAGTGTGGAATGAATGTAATGACAAGACATGTGCACACCTTGAAGCAAAATCATAATGAATGCTTGTTGTCGTAAAACCCAGATGGGTGGGGTATAAATAATACAATTATTAATTGAAATCATTAACCTCCCTGCAAACAAATCAGAACAAATGCTCAATCCAGAGTGGACATAGCCTCACCTGCACAAAAGCTTTGTACAAGCAGATCAGGATGAATGCTCAATAGAGTGGTTGCCTGGTGGGGACTCAAGTGAATTGCCATAGGGAAGAATAGGAAAACTAAGACTCATTTTAAAACTAAAGAAAATAACACAATTAAGAACCTGTGAAATTTTCCACATATATGGAGAGGCACAATTTTGTGCTGATATTGCCTTATTCCAAAGGCTAGCAGCTTCCATCACTTCCTGTTATGGTTTTACTAGTCGTAAAATTGGTCCTACAAATGTGCCAGTGCAGGTCTAGATTATGATACAATCTATTTCTTGAAAAATGGCAGGAGGCAGCAGTTAGTGGTTTGTGTTGAAGCATTCAGAAAGCTGCCTCAATCGACACAAATGCTCTGTCAAGCAATAGGTATGCAATTTCCCCACAATTTTGTATATTACCTGTATCCTAAATTTAGGATTTTGTACTTAATCTTAATCCACAAATCTGTTTCGTTGGTGGGTTCTTGGATTTAATGTTGCTTGTACAAGATGTTAGCAGGACTGCCTCATGCTGGCAACGCAAGGTTGAGATTCGTGTACCACAATCTGTTTGAAATGGAGATCAGGAAAGTAGGTACATATGTGGAAGACATAAGCAGGGGATGCATGAATGTTCTTGGAGATGATGCTACAGTAGCCAACAGCATGCCATATGATGTTGGACTCCCAACTCCTATCAGCCCCAGTCAGGATGGCCAATAGTCAAAGATTCAGCAACATCTGGAGAGAACGTCCTAACTCAGGCACCCCCAAACTCGGCCCTCCGGATGTTTTGCGACTACAATCCCCATCATCCCTGACCACTGGTCCTGTTAGCTAGGGAGGGATCATGGGAGTTGTAGTCCCAAAACATCTGAAGGGCCAAGTTTGCCTATGCCTGACATTAGCTATACCTGACATAGAACGATAAAGGCAAAATGTGGACACTGATGTTACTTTATTGGCAGTTTTGCTAGTGCACAGTTTCTTAAGATTACCCCCTCATTAGGTTACTGAAATCATTTTGAAGCTAATAACAGTTTAGGATAGACTGCTGGGGTTTTTTCTAGTCCTAAAAACATTTGTTACAATTAATTCAGTTGCAAGTACCTGGACTTAGATGTGGGCAACTAAACCCCTCAGGATTTAGGATGTTCTATTTCAATTAGAACCTATAATCTGATTCAGTTTAAAAATGTAGGCTTCCTTATGAATGTGACTGCATTATTAACCTTAAGGAAAGCGATAGAATAAACCTTTGTCTTTTTTGTCTACACCAAAGATCTTAATTTTTGAAAGCTTAATGTGTTGTTACTGATGACTGGGCATCATTTATGGATCGCTTTTACCTGAAAAAACAAAAACAAGTTTTGTTTTCATCTAAAAAATAAATGTAGAGGCAATCTAATGATGGTCTTGATTTGGCTTCAACCCCTCTTTATAATAAGAGAAAGGAAATGGCAAATAAACAAGAGTGGAAAGGTACCTAAGAGCTGGCACATACGCTTTCCTAAATGGTGAAAAGCAATTTTCAACCTTCCGCTGTTCAGTTTCAAAATAACCATAAAAATAAAGTCCAATGAAACGATAAGGTTAGCAAAGAACATCCATATTCTCAAATATAACTCTGCTGCATTTAACACAGGTGCTTTAAAAGGCTGGTGATCTCATCTCGGGAAAATATAATAGGTTTAGAAAAGGTATATGAAGGCAGGGGGAAGACAGATGACTAGTAAAATGGAATAGTTTTCAGATATAGGTACTGTATGAGGGTCAGGTACGAGAAAAGGTTTATGAGAGAGGGATAAAGGAAGACAATAAGAATATAAGGGGGCTCCAAAGGGTTCCACACAAACCGGGCTAAGCTGTTCAATTATACAGCTGGAAAGGCTGAAAACAAGGACAAAAGAGGACATAGATTTGCATTAAAAGCAATAATTTGTATTTTATGCTTATTTATGAAAATTTAGAAATGATTTACATTTGCCATAATTTAAACAGATCTGCGACAGTGTTGGTAAGAAGGCTGTAGCGAGAGACTCAGCCTGATTGGTAAAGAAAAAGCATTTTATATGTGTTTTATATGTGACGCCAGATGGCGCTGTGGAGTTCCATTTTTGCCAACTCGATTTCTCATACAAAATTAACTGAAACGCTTCTTTGATGCGTCTAGATCCAGTCCAGGTGACCTGTATGTCTGCTTGTTCTGCTGCCCAGGCACCTCTAAGTGTGGCAAGGCAATGTCAAAGCCTCTGCTCTTCCATCTTACATTTCTTTGACGAGATGTGGAGTGGGCAGATATTTCAAATAGAGGACTGCCCTCTACAGAGTAGGGCAGGCAGTCACCCTAACATACCTAAATCAATCAATCCCAGACCAGGCTGAAGTGGTGGGGTGGACAGTGGCACTCAGAAGAGAAATCCTGGATGAATAGAGGCCCCAAGGCTTTTTGGCTGATAGTCTCATAGTATTAGACTATAAAAAAATACTGTCATTTTGAAGCAAGCTGAGCCTTTATAATTTATGAGCTTTGAATGTTGGCATTGCTACACACAGATATTTCCCCCATGAGGAATACTAGATTGCACTAATCTGTCAATCAAGAAGCCTTTGATTTTCCTTTATTGACCAGTAAGTTACTTACAATTTGTTTTCTTAACATGAAAACCATAAAATCTAGAGAGGGAAAATACTTTCTTTGACACCTAATTCATCTTGCTTGCTAGGGCAGCACAGTTTCCCTTTGATCATTAATCTATTTGTGATATTTCCCCCATAAAGTTTCAATGGTGTTCAGCAATGGAGTTCCCATAACTTATATTGAAACATACTTCTTCTCTGGTGGCATTTTGTGATTGTATCTCACTAGGAAAAAAAAACCAGGGAAATGCTCATCTTGACAATGAATGTCAGGATGACTACCAAAACATTCAATGTAAGATGTAGGAAGAAGGATAGATCCTTTCACTCAATATATGGTAATTTCTTTATATGTGTATTTACCACATGTATGATCATCTAATCATCTGTATACTTCTATCTCATGGCATAAACAGACCCAATGCACAAGATCCATGATCAGATCAGATATTATTTTATTTTGTCATTTTAAGGCACTTTCAATGGACTCCGTTGGCAGTGGGCTGGGGGAAGGGAGATGTTTAACCTTTTCTCACCAAACCATTTCTCCAATACTAATCTCTGTGAAGGGATCCAAACTTGTGCATGTTATACCTTACCTGAGGTATTTCTGAGCTCAGGTGGGTATATTGGCTTCCTGCTTGGTCCTAACTTCTTCCTTATTTCTCATCCTGCCTTTGGCTTTGCTCTTCATTCCTGACTCCTCCCTCAACTTCCTAGCTCCTGGTTCCTGGCTCCTCACTCATCTCAAACAGCTGTCTACAGTCTAGCCAATATCACTCATTGGGTAGATTTTGATGCAGGGCCATTCAGGGACTCAAATATCATGGGAGGAAGCTGCATTATACTGAGTCAGATCATTGGTCCATCTTGCTTAGTATTGTCGACACTGACTGGCAGCAGCTCTTCAGGCAGGGTTGGTTTCCCAGCCACACTTGGAGATGCCATTGAGAACTGAACCTGGGATCTTCTGCTTGCATGTGCTCCACCACTGAGCTATGGCCCTTCCTCTCGTTCGACTTGGTTGCGAATGTTGGCCAACACTGGTTCCATCATACTTTGAAATATATATTTCTATTCTGGTGCAATGTCTAAAAGGACAAATTATAATCTACAGGAGTGTTGTGTGTACTACTGCAAGCAGAAGAGAACTGGACTGAGTTTAATTCCATGGAGCACTTTTGAACTGATTTACTATGCTAGATTTTATTTTTTTTGTGCTTCTACAACAACATTAATTCTCACACACTGCTGCCTTGACATTAATTACTTTGCAACAAAGACAAATGATCTTTGCAAACTGCTTGGTGCCACGCATGTATTAACAGAGGCTGGCCAGTGGCATGTGGATCAGAAGCAGGGTGGAAATTCAACTCATTACTGTAATGAAGTAGCTTGCCAATACCTGCTAGGAAAGTGACAAGTCTGCAAGGTGAATAAAGACCACCACCAAAGCTTTACCTCCTTGAAACCCTCTCACCCCCTGGGAGTGTGCTTTCTTAATTGTGGACTTTAGCACGTCCAACTCATTAATTTTGCACAGATAAATAAATAAACCTTCCCTCATGCTGTGGTTGCAGCAATAGTCTCTCTCCCCCCACCCCGCCCTTGCCTAGTGCTGCTGGGTTTTATAAAGGGCTATTTCTTTAGTGCTAGGTCCTCAACAATACACTCTTAATAATGCCTCCTCAGAGGTAAGCTCCACATAGATAAATGGGACACATTACACATTCCCAAGTACAGTCGTACCTTGGAAGTTGAACGTAATCTGTTCCGGAATTCCTTTTGATTTCCAAAACTTTCAGAAACCAAAGCGTGGCTTCTGATTGGCTTCACCTTCCCCAGCTGCAACAAAACATGTCTCTTTTGTATTGGTCTCTACAGACATAGCAGGTGCTGAATCTTCCAACAGTTTGACTTCACTTCCAAAGGCGCACTCCTCCCAAGACAGAAGGAGGCCAACAAGTTTATCACAACATTTTTAAATATGTATTTTATTTCCATGTTGGCATTTCTAAAAAGAAATCCCTAAAATATGCATTTTAAAAACTTTTTTTGGTTACATTTCTAAAGCCAAGAATGCATTGCAAAAGTGTGACATTTAAAAGATAATTATGTCCTTTGTATGCATACCGTGAAATAGGTTGGTTTGCTTAGAAATGTGGAGGAAACACAGTTTTGCTCCATCCTTACTTAGGTGTGTTTGGTTGCAACCTGAAAATTTCTCCTGTATCTTTCAATTTACCACTGAATCGGGAGACTAGGTAAAAGGTAAAGGGACCCCTGACCATTAGGTCCAGTCGTGTCCGACTCTGGGGTTGCGGCGCTTATCTCGCGTTACTGGCCAAGGGAGCCGGCGTACAGCTTCTGGGTCATGTGGCCAGCATGACAAAGCCGCTTCTGGCGAACCAGAGCAGCGCACGGAAATGCCGTTTACCTTCCCGCTGGAGTGGTACCTATTTATATACTTGCATTTTGACGTGCTTTCGAACAGCTAGGTGGGCAGGAGCTGGGACTGAGCAACGGGAGCTCACCCTGTCGCGGGGATTCGAACCGCCGACCTTCTGATCAGCAAGCCCTAGGCTCTGTGGTTTAACCCACAGCGCCACCCGGTAGTCGTCCCTTATTCCCTTTGCACACCCTAGTTCTGTAACCTGTTGATTTTTCTGGTCTCTCATCTACTGAAAGGAGAAGGACACAAAGTCCTTCACAGCCAGAACAGGAAGGGGAAGATGACTGGGCTCAATAAGGGCAGAAAGCTGACTGGAAAACACAACCACTAATACTTTTTCCCCCAGTTCAGAGCTAGATTTAAAAGGCACTGGGTGGATTTCAGGTTGCAGCCTAGGTTCCATCTGTAGTATACATTTATAGCAGTATAATACCACTTAAACAAGTCATGGTTTCCCACAAAGAATCCTGAGAACTGTAGCCTGAGAATAATTTTGAGACCCATATGCTCCTCACAGAACTACAATTCACAGAGTTTGTTAAACAACTGTGAGGTCTGTGAAGGGAATAAGGGCCTCCTAACAACTCAGCCCCCTTAATGAACCACATTTCCCAGGATTCTGTGGGGAAAGCCATGACTATTTAAAGTGTGGTGATACTGCTTTAAATGCATAATGTGGATGGGGCCCTAATCAGGACACAAGTGTAGCAAAATTATTTTGTGACTTTCCTGAAAGGAGCCTAGAGGTGAGTGGAATCTGAATAGAGGCTTCCCACCTCCAATCCCAATTCTCTAGCTCAGGGGTCTCCCCAGGGTTCAAATATCACCTTCCAGGCCTCTCTATCTTGGTCCTCAAGACTTGTCCAAACCCACACACTGTTCTGTAAGCCACACCCATTGCTGTCCCTGCTTATCTCAATGAAGGACAGAGAGAGGTGTGTGCTATTATGCAAAGGTAAAATTTACATTGATTACTCTGCACACTTCCTCACAAAGTTGCCCAGAATGGAATGTGGCCTTTGGGATAGAAAAGCTCCCTCAACCCTGTCTAAATATGTTGGGGGGGGGGCTTATCTGGTTGCCCCTGGCCATCCAATGCTTCTGAATCTTCCATCTTGGTTTGTTAAGACTACATCCTGGCTATAAATGTTTCACAAATCCCCTCCGTCTCCCCCACCCTGCTTGTGCAGTTTCATATACTAGAAAAGCCAGAAATTTAGTCAGTCTCTCTCTCTCTCTCTCTCTCTCTCTCTCTCTCTCTCTCTTTCTCTTTCTCTTTCTCTTTCTTTCTCTCCCTTCCCTGATGGTCAACATCACAATTACATACTTGCATTTTGCATATTCCTTAAAATCAGATTTTAGTAGATTTGGGTGTTTGTTTTATCATGAAGTTCTTAAAGAGGATCTGCAGTATTTCATTGGGAAATAGTAGTGTTAAGTATAAAAGAGAGCGATTATGCCTATTTTGTGTCTTGAGAAAGACACTTTTTGTGCCAGGCTTGAGAAAGATGGACCTTTCATTCCTTCTCAGTTTATCCCTTTTAAATTGAATTAAAGCGGCAAAAGGAACATTGACTAAATCCCTTCTGTGCAGTGAGAAGATTACATGCAGAATTGTGGTGGCAGGAACTCAACTTTTAGGGGGTATTTGGGGGTGTGGGTGAGTGGGAGGGTTGACATGATGGAAATGGGGTGCTCTGAAAAACAGGTGGCATTACAAAAAAAAACCCACAAACAAGCAGAACGCAGATCAGAATAACTTCATTATGTAAACTTGACATTTATAAGCAATTTAAGCCTCTTTTTTCGGAAGCAGCTACTACTATCTTTAATAGCAGCTGGAACTTAGCCAAAGTCTTCCAAAGGACTGAATTATTTATGCTTCCAAATTAATATGTCTTTCCACTTCTCCAAAAGACTGCAGTGTGCTCTGCAGCAAGCTTTCCTCCTCTAAAAAGCATGAATGCCCCACAAGATGCGTTGATGACCACCAATTTATAGGGCTTGTAAATAATAATAATAATAATGGGGGGGAGAGAGAAACAAGGCTAGGCATAAGAACTGTCCTACTCCTGGGGTCAGAGACTGTGCCCAAAGAGTGTATATTGGTGAAAAAAATGCATTGCACAGGAATGCATGGCATTAGGGAAAAATTGCTTGCAATAATATAGATATTATTTATATATATACAGTCCTTCACCCAAAGATCACAGGGTGGCCTACAGCATAAAAATACAAAATGAGAACACAAAATGCATAACAACCTCCCACCCGCAAACTAATAATCTCCTTCCCATTAACACCTTTAAAAGGCCATAGAATTTTTTAATTAGCCAAAGGCCTGGAAAAAAGAGGAATGGTTTTGCCTGGCACCTAATTGAAGGCACCAGGTAATCTTCCCTGGGAAGAGCATTTCACAAATGGGAAGCCACCTCAGAAAAGGCCCATTCTCATGTTGGCTCCCTCCGGATCTCTCATGGAGGAGGCACACAAAGATGATTATCGCAGGGTCCAGGTCAGTTCATATTAGGCAATGCTGCATTCATAAATGCGTATTTTTGTTGTTGTTGTTCAGTCATTCAGTCATGTCTGATACTTCGTGACCCCATGGACCAGAGCATGCCAGGCACTCCTGTCTTTCACTGCCTCCCGCAGTTTGGTCAGACTCAAGTTAGTAGCTTTGAGAACACTGTCCAACCATCTTGTCCTCTGTTGTCCCCTTCTCCTTGTGCCCTCCATCTTTCCCAACATCAGGGTCTTTTCCAGGGAGTCTTCTCTTCTCATGAGCTGACCAAAGTACTGGAGCCTCAGCTTCAGGATCTGTCCTTCCAGTGAGTACTCAGGGCTGATTTCCTTCAGAATGGATAGGTTTGATCTTCTTGCAGTCCATGGGACTCTGAAGAGTCTCCTCCAGCACCATAATTCAAAAGCATCAATTCTTCGGCAACCAGCCTTCTTTATGGTCCAGCTCTCACTTCCATACATCACTACTGGGAAAACCATAGCTTTAATTATACGGACCTTTGTCGGCAAGGTGATGTCTCTGCTTTTTAAGATGCTGTCTAGGTATATAAATGCATATATTCAACTGCAAATATAACCATACAAATCTTTCATTTTTAAAAACCATAAACTGTGATGTGAAAACAGAACAAAATGAAGTTTGGAAGAAATGAGTAACTGAGAGAAACCAAGGCTGGATCTACACATATCTGTTTAATGTTGTTATGATGATATTAGAGATATTGTTCCAAAACGTCACAGGGCAGACTTGTAACTTAAATCGCTTCTTACCTTGTTTTGTCCATTGAAATGCTGTTTCCCTACTGCTAGTTCCTGGTTGCTCTGCGTCACCCTCTGGTATCCCATTTTAATATTGTCTTATGAACGTTAAAAGCAAAACATAACGTTATGAAATGTTATGTTATGAAAACCATTCCTTAACCCTTAACATTATAAACCATGAGTGTAGATCTGTCCCAAGATTGACAGATTTATCAGGTGGAAAATCCAACTAGATGGGTGGGGTATAAAATCATCATAATCGGGGATGATGTGAGTTTAACCCAACAATGTCTGGAGAGACTCAGTTTCCCTCAACCTTCTTGTAGGCCTAAATACATTGAGCACAGCTGCCTCGGTGGTTGGGATTGCTCTTCTCCCTCTTGTCAGTTACAATATTGTTTTTTAAAAAAATATTTATTAAGAGTTTTTCCAATTAAATTCAAATTACCGGGTACAATACATGATTAAATTTTTCCAAACTCCCCTTTCTCTCACCAAGGGGAGCATACAAAACAAACCCCCCTCTCACTGGGGTAATCAACAATTCTTTCCCAATTTAACCACTTACTTTGCACATATCATATTTACCTTTTACGACTTCCCCGGTCCCCCCCCCCCGTTGATTTCCAGATTAACCCTAGTTCACAGTTATTGCCAATTAATCCCCATATTACTTTTTCTCCTTCTCACATTTTTCTTATTTAATTCTTTTACTAAATAGTTATTCATCTTACACATATTTATCATTATAACCTATCCTCTGCATTCACTGTATTCCTGAACCTCCATTGCCTAATTCCAAATTTCTTTACATCAATCCATTTTGTAACAGTTACAATATTGTTTGTAACTATTTCAGCAAAGGCCAGCTGTGCCCATTAAAGCATCTCTGATTTCCTATTGCTGCACAGGTTTCTCTGCAGGCATTTTAAATAACCCGAGAAATGTCCTGCAAATACCTAGGGCATTTATAATATTAAATAAAAATTACCTTTTAATCTCCTGCAGTTGATGTAATTTTATAAATAGGAACCAGAAAGCGGGGGGTAGGGGTAGGGGGAATGACCTGCAGTATGAATCATTTTGCAAAGCTGACAAGAATCAGTGAAGAAAGTACCTAAGGCAGAGTTCCCATACAGTAGATGCCGGTAAGGTCGATGGAAACTGAAAGCACATGACTAAGGTTTTCAGGATAGCCTCAATTATTTCAGATTGATTTTTAAAGTTGTTGTTACAGGCAGTTGCTCATAACCCAAGTATGGAACTGAAGTAAGGTTGTCATGAAAAATCCATTAATAACTAAATATGATTAGGTTCCCTTTAGGGTACGCACAGAAACAGCACAACGCTTACCTTGCAACCTCCCAAATGATAATTAAATTTCGGCTGCTAGCCTTTCCAAAACACTTTCCCAAGGAAAGCCAGTTAAAAAATAATTTGCACAGGCAGATATACAGTGTGTGTGTGTGTGTGTGTGTGTGTGTGTGTGTGTGTGTGTGTTCAACTCTACTCTTAAAATTGATAAAGGCAGATACACCCTGAGTAGAAAGCTTTTGTGATGCAAAATCAGAACCCCAAGAAACTGGTATAATGGATCTGGCTGAAGACACTCAGCAGTGGCCCTAGAATTAGTCAAAGGCCACAAGTCCACTCCAATCCCTTGGCTGCTACAGAAGAACATTCTTTCGACATTACATGGGGATAGCTTTGCTGCTGCTTCAAGCTGTGACTAGGCTTCTCCCAGCTGTCTGGTGGTGTTTCCTTTTCTAATCTCAGACAGAATGCGCCATACAAATGATGCATTCCTGGGTAGGAAAAACATCGCTGTTGCAGTTGGCACATGCAAGGCACTCAAACAACAACACACGACTGGGCTACATGTTTCTCTCATCACACAGGGATGACACAGAAAATGATCTCCCTGTGGTGCAGGATGCCCATACTGGCTATAACGTTGCTCCTGATGTTTGCTGGAGCGCTGAGACACAAGATGACGGCAGATGTCGTTGCAGTGAGTAGATAACATTATAGGCAATGGCAGAGATTGCTCACCCTAGGGAGTCCCATTTTCAGTGGCGAGTTCGGTCTGTGCTGCAGCTCAAATTCATCTTGCATTCCTTTCACAGTGTCTTAAATTCAGGGAGGATGAAGCTATTGATGGCTACAAGCCATGATGGCTATGTATCAGAGGCAATGTGCCCCTGAATACAGCTGTTAGGAATAACAAGTGGGGATAGAGCTGTTGTGCTCAGGACTTGTTTGCTGGCTTCCAATAGGCATCTGGCTGGTCCCAATCCTGCAGCTTTCCTCTTACATTCTTATGCACTAGCTTTGCTCCACACAAAGGGAACATAATAATTGAGGGACTTCGATATTTGTCTTACAAGCCTTTTAAACAATGTGCTCAAGGAAACCTGGGGGAGAGGGTAGGAATCTGGCCTCTCAATGACTGATATTTGGTGTTATATTCTGAGCTGCAAATGTTTGGTTTTGTTCTCCTCTTCTAGGAGGAAAATTGTATGCCTTGTTTTTATTGCATTTTAATTATCATATTTTATTTTATTTTATTTTACTCTTCACTTCTGTGAGCCACCCACAGAGCATTTGCTGATAGGCAGCCCTGTATGTGCAATAATAATAATTATTTTAAAATTAATTGCCTTCATGTGACTAGATTGTGCAACGCTTGAAACATATAGGGAGAGTTGAAAGCATTGGGTGGCGTTCAAATTTTACTCAGAGCAGAACTATTGAAATTAATGGACCAAACATGGTTATGTGCATTAATTTCAATGAGTCTGCTCTGAGTAAGGCTTACTTGAATGCCAACCATTGCCCTTTAGTTGGAGCTGTTGCTGTGCAAATACCAGCAAGTGAAGACATGCTTCTGTCATGGGTCGCATGACTTCCAATTGTTAAGCCCCACTCCCTTGCTTCAGAGGACCTCAGTGGGAGCTGTTGCCTGGCAACTGCTAAATGCCAGCCAGAGAAGATTTGCTTCCATCACGGTCTGAGTGAAATCCAGTTGCTTAGGCCCCGCCACTAGTCCATTATTTGCCTCAGAGGAAGCCCAAGGTTGAGTATAGGAAATGCCACCTGAGCAATCCTGTCACTCTAGCAACATTTCAGTTCCCATTACCAGACTTGGAGGTCCTTTTGTTGTTGTTAAAAGTGACACCAGCGCCATTTATTGCAAAGATACTGTGGAAATTCAGCTGAAGCTGAGGCTCACCAGTTAATAACAGGAAATTAATGGCATGTTTAATCAACAGCGTGAGAAATGTCACCTTACACTCTCTCCCCGTAAAGGAAGAAGCACACGAAACTGTAAATCTTGTTCAATGGGGCTGAAAGATGCTCGGCTGTGTGCTATGCTGCACCCAGAGGCTTTAGGTGCAGGGCAGCTGCTGGTAAATGGAGCCAGCCTGATCAAAGCATTGCTGTTTCAACAGACATCATCACCCATTAGCAAGTTCACTGAGGTGAGTCAACCACAAAGGAAAATAGGGGTTTTTGCCTTGAGAATCTTTTGCTAGCCGGTCCTTTAAGCGGGGAGGTTGACCCTTTCTTTTCACAACTATACTTAAACTTAAAAAAACAGTTATGCACCGCAATCCTATGCAGGTTCCACTGTTTTCAGCAGATCTTACATCCAGTTAAGAATGCAGCGAGGATTGCAGCACTTAATTTTCTCTGTATTGTGCTTGGTCCTGTGGATTACGCACAAGATGTTGCTCGTGATTTCTGGCTCACATGAGCCAGAATATGTATATGTATATGTCCCTATCCAATTTGCGAGAGTAATGGGAAGATAAGCCTTCATCTTTGTAGTGCATTGTACGATGAGGATCACATTTCGGTGCATATCTGCATCCAGTCTACACACACACACACACACACACACACAACAAAAGAAAGAAAGAAAGAAAGAAAGAAAGAAAGATAGATGTCAATGCATGCAGGGAACCATAGCCATAGGATCCCCCCCATAAGATACCAAGAACCTTGTGTTTGTTAAAGTGTTGGGTATTTATAAGAGATTGGAGGGAAGCCTTAGTGGGCAGGAAGTTGGAGTGTTCTGCCTCATTCCTTAGCCTTAGGATGTTTCAATGCCCTTCACAAGATTGGACTCATGCCTTTGTTTTTCTCATTTTTGGCAATGTCCTACATGGTTTTGCGCTTTAGCTAGAGACCCAAATATTTTCACACAGATCTCTAAAATTTGAACCAATGTCAACTCTTTGCAGGAGAATGAGTGTCCTGAATTTTAGGCAGCAGAACATTATTAACAAATAGATCACAGGGCTGCCAAGGAAATGTTCAGCTTTTGCCAAGTTTTAGCTTAAAAAGAAAACATTTTTTTTCCTAAAATGTAAAAAGATTAAGTGAAGCCAGAACCTCAAAGGAAACAGAAGAGGCCATTTTCCTAGCTAATGAATGTTCACACCAAATTCCTTATAATATGGGTAGCCAACATAGTGCCCTATAGATGTTTTTGTACTCCAGCTTTCATCAGCGTGGCCAAAGACTTCCAGGGCACCATGTTGACCACCCTTGACTTAGAAGAAGCAGGCCAATAAATATATGACATCTAAATCAGAAAATCCAAATCAAATGCTTCCTTAGTAGTGAAAATAAATGTAATGGTAACAGAACAAGTCCTTACTTTTAAATATAACAGTCACCAATGCTCTTATGTCAGCACCTAGCATTTAAACATACCCCCACTCCTCTTGTTACCTGAAGAAGTCTGATTCAGATAGCAAAGGATTGCCATGCACTCTTGGAAGTGTGGCCTGGAACAGACTTTAAAAAAAACAACCTATGGCCTCTGGATTTTTTTTGGAATCTAAGTCCCTTCAGCCTCAGCCATTGTGGCAAATGGTCAGGGATTCAGGGAGCTGTAGTAGTGCAGAAAAATCTGGAGGGTTCTCCATCCCTGACCAGGAATAAGCGCCATAACACCATTTAAACATTAAGTGTGTCCATGAAATGATTTATGGAGATGATTTTCAGCCAAAGCTCTCTGAGTCGCTTATTAAGTAAAACAGTACAACACCCTGGAGTGGCACTTGGACAAAGCAACTCAAAGGACATTGAATTTTAAAAACAGCATAAAAACAACATATGCAGACTGGAAAACAGAAAAGGCCAGAACATCAAAATGGTCTTCACCTGGGGCTGAAAAGAAAACCAGAACTCAGTGGAGGCTGGTCCATTAGGGTGAATGTGGCACTTCCTCACCAACTTCAGTCTTCCCTCAGCCAGCCCCCACCTCCCTGCCATCTTATTTATAACCAGTCAACGTGGTGTCTCTGCCTCTCATTGGCCCTGGTTCCCATCTGAAATTGCTCCTCTCTGCCTTCCTCCCTACCAATCTGCAAGTGCTATGCCAGGTAAGCCTCTTTGAAGAGGGAATTCCAGAGATGGGGGGCTAAACTGGGAAAACCCTGTTTTTGGTTGCCACTGTACTCCAGAAGGTGAAGGGAGACATAGCAGGGCCTCAGAGGTGAACACCAGTGGGGAGATTCTTGTGGGATATCGGCAGCTATATAGCGAAGAATAGCTTAATGTGGCAGCAATGGCACCTCTGATAACATGAAGAATAAAACTAGGATACGTTATTTTATTGGCATGTTCAGCACGAAGATCTGGGACAGCATCTGAAATGTTATTAACCAGAGAATTCAATTAGCATCATCAAGTACTAATTGTCTGGTTATTATTATTACAGATGCCCGTAAACTGTGTAATTACTGACAGTCATGTTTCATGCCATAAACAGTCATAATATTTAGGAAAAACAAATGGAAACTAAATATAGGAGGAACACTATTGCTGAAAGGAGTCTAGTTAGCTAGGAGAGGGAGGTACCATAAGTATTATGCCGACGACAACAACAACAACAACAACAAAAGGTTTTCCTTTTCCTTTTTGTGCAAATATATTTCCACCACTAGCACGAAGTGCTATACTGTAATCCAAATCCATTGGCAGACTTTGCAAACTCATTCTTGGATCAGTTTCAAAATTTTCAGGATACACTCATTCTTGTCTCATGCAGCCTGAGTGGGATAGTGGCAGAGAGGGAATAGAGTATTCTTTGCCAACAACAAAGGTTTGGTTTTTTGGATGTACTCAATTGGTCAACTGCTTATTGAATGCCTCAGCTGTTGCATTCAGAAGAAAATGTGTTTTCTCTTCAAAAGCATCTAAATAACCAACCCAGGTCCAGGGAACTTGAAGGAGTTGCCCTGATTGGATAGGATGCCCATTTGACCAAATGCAATGAAATGCCAAAGCTCCCATCCTCTTTCTTTTAAAAATCACTATATCTGCCAAGTACTCCATCCTTCCATAACACTGACTCATGTAGGCCAAGCTTCTCAGAAGATAGTGCTTTCTCTGGGCTATTCCATCTAGATTGCAAGGAATGAGAACATATATTCAAGGATGTTATCTCAGTGAGCTAAACGCATGTGTGGAACCCGGTAAGCCCAGATCCTTATCTTGTTATTTGCTTACTGCTCTCCATGTCTGCCATTGCCCCTTAGAACACAACATCAAAATGGACAGTTTGAACATGCAAGGGCCTTTGTTTCACCCGGGGAAGCTTTGCTTGTTTCCAGGACAGAACCCATGCCATTGGCAGGCAAAATGTTGCTATGGTTTCATTTGTAAGCTACTGAAGCTAGTTATGGAATCAATGTCAAACACTAGTTAGCAAATACTGGGTTGTATGAGTAGACTTCCCTCTTGTGAGCTCCTTTTGTAGAGCTTTCCCTAAACCTGTGTATTTTGGTTGTGTGTGGGGAGCTTCAGGGTCAGGAGAAGAAGGGACAGTCCTATTGCATGATCAGAACTCTGTGCCACTGACAGAGAGACCCTGTTGGATTTCTCCCACTGTTGTTTTAAATGTTTCGATGGAACCTCATAGGAACCTAGGAAGCTGCCTTATGCAGAGTCCATGTAGCACAGTACTGTCAACACTTGAGTGGCAGCAGATTGCTAGGGTTTTAGATAGGGAACAGTCCCAGGGCTAAGAGGAGATGCTGGGGCTTGAACCTGGGACATCCAAAACAGATGCAAAGCTCCATTCATTTTCCTATTTATTTTACTTGCTTTATTTTTAAACTTTTAATAACAGAGATTGGGTTAGAATTCTGGAGTTAGCAAAGTATTCTTCCAAGTCAGGACCTGTCACGTTATGCTTTAAGCTTCCAATGAGTGGTAGGAGGAAGGCATGAATTAGACTTATGGCAATAGTGCTTCCCTAACTATCAGATTGATTTGTGCAGTTCTTAAGTACCTCCCAGCTTGGGAGAAAGAGTGGCCACTTAATGAATCTCAGAAGGGTGTACCACTCACCCCGTGAGCCTCATAGGGAACATGTGGGAGTGAGTGCCTCTTTGTCGCACCAATCAACACAAGATAATACCACCATGGCAACTATCTGTAAACAAACAGTTGGAAAATTAAGATTAAAAATACGTTGAGAATGCATAATTAAGACATACCTTTGTAGTAAATAATGTACAAGGGAAGACAGTATATAAATGACTTAAACCAGGGGTATATTTACTAGAATATAGGTGAGACAATAACTACTGTAGTCTATTCACCCATACATAGTTAATATCCCCAGTCCCACTAATACAAAAAATCTGATTACCGGAATAACGAAACCACAAGTGAACTCTTTCTTTACTGTGTTTGCAATTGTTTAAGATAAAACCTATTTTGGAAAGATACTACTTTTGCCATTTTTATGGACATTTATTGTTTGTTTACAGATAGTTGCCTTGGTGATAGAATCTGGTGTTGCTTGCAGTAGTCATTGTATCACCACCTTGTTCATTGTTTAATTGTTTATTTGTCATACCAGTATGTTTTGCTTGGCTTTGCAGAATATGCAGTCTTAAAGCACACTAGGGTGACCACGATGCATGGCTGCATTAGGAAACCAAAGTGAAATATTATACCGTTCAGCTGAAATGTGGAATGGGAGGATGAGGCTGAATGCATGATTTGATTCATCCACACCTATGTGCAGCTATGCTCTGTAGATTTACCAAACTTTTCTGTAGCTAAAATAATTTAGTATAATTTAGTCAAGGTGTGTTTAAAAGAGAGCATGAATAAATGGCCTGGAGCTTTGGCCTTGTGGGACTGCATTGAGGGGCACTAAGTACTTTAAAAATAGTTTAGCTACAACTAATATCTATGCTAAACCAATGGAAGGTGTAATTAAGTATGCTGGTGACACCCAACTGTCTCTCCATTTCGTGTGCACCAGGACAAGGTCTTCAAGTTCTGGACCAATGCCTACAGCAGAGACAGGGGGCCTAAGGCCAACAATCTGACAATGAATTCTTATAAAATGCATTTTCTGAAGGCAGATGGGTTGCACTCTCCGTGAAGGAGCAGGTGTGTAGCTTTGAGGTCCTCCTTGATTCTAGGACGACACTAGAGGTTTAGGTGGTCTCAATGAGGAGGAATGGCTATGTCCAGCTCTGGCTGGTTCACCAGTTGCATTGATTTCTGGACATTACCTGATTACCTTGCTTCAGTAATCCATGCTTTGATAATCTCACTATTGGACTATTGCAAAGGGTAGCTCTACATGCTACCCTTGAAGTTACAGCTGCTACAGAATGCCAAGGCGACATTATTTGGGGCCCGAGATGGGATCATTTAGTTCTTGAGCTGTATGCTCTTGAGCCCAATCCGATGTATCAATGCTGGTGTACAAAATCCAAAATGTTTGGGGGCCAAAGTAATTAAAGGACCAGTAAATGACATTTCCTTGTCATTTACCACACAAGGAATATGACTGCTCCCTCCCTTCTCCAAATGCTGAAGATACTAAAGGATAGTATTTAATTGACACTGGGATCTGTAGAGTTGCCACAGCTGTATTGTACTTAAAAATGAAGCAAACATCTTTTTACAGAAACAAGTTTACCAGAAGAACACTGTTGCCTCTGTTTTGGCAGGAGCACTGGGGAAGCTTTCATATTCATATTTTATATAACTCCAAAGGAGGTGATTTTTCTTCTTCAAAACCATGGTCAGAGAGACTGTTAATCAATGCAGGGGGGGAAGCACCACCATCTTATCTGACCTCGGCAATCTTAACAAATATGAAATGTGAAGGTAACTGTTACAGGTTTGGCAAGCATGTTGACTGCATTCCTGATAAGGTGTCTCGTACATAGTTTGTTTTGTTTAAATGAATAAATGAATGAATAAGTTTCATCCATTTTCTGTTTGACCAGTCTACACAGATTCAAATAAAATGAGGAAATCAGTCTTTGGATCGGTAAATGCATACAGTACTATTTTTTTGTCTAATGGTGTCAGACATGAGGTGAGTTTTTCCAGGTGATCTACATTGAGATTTGATCATAGATCACACCAAGGAAATGTGCAAAATGGGAGAAAATTGATTGGTGCAAGGGTATGACTGCTCTGAATTTCTTTGAATTTAGCCCAGCTTATTCAAGCAACATTAATAAAATGGGACAGAAAGAGGTCTTGCTAATGACTCTTTTATTGATCCTTTGTACTTCAGCAATTTTGTTCTACAGTATATTAGAAGCTAATTATTTTTCTGGTTGCAGTGAAAATACTAATGAAACATGACCTGTTGGGTAAGTGACTTGGCTTGATATATTATGATGACTGTTTAGTCACCCATCCATTTCACAGTGTTTCATTTGAAATTCTACAGAAAATTTTGACCAAAACTTTCCTTACTTGTTTCATAAGCATTTTATGCAAGTAGAAGGTCATTTAATGAATTACTCATAGGGTGCATCATTCTAGTGATCTAATGTGGGTGAAGGTGCTCTGTGCTGTCCAATTTATTTCAGTGAAGCAGTGAACTGTATTTGAATGCCCATTCTTGCATGTGGAGATGTTCCATCTATTGAAGTGAATGGCTGCATGTGTGCAATGTCTCCAGATCAATGAGAAAGAGTTTTAAGTGTTCTGGGGAAGTTAGATATTTATTTACAGCAGACACTGATTTTAATTTATAATTATCATTGTTGATTTAGTGGGAAGCAATGTCTTGGGAGCAGTAATATTCCTTAAAGAATTCAATAATTCAGTTCTGTGGATATCCAATCAACATTATTATTGCTTTCATTCTTACAGAAGATCCAATATAAGAGTAAATGATAGTCTCCTGTCACTCTACATAGTCTTTTAGTAGAAACGTATTTTTTTATTAAACCTGACAGTACTTTTAATCACTGATCAAAGGTGGGTTGTTTTTTTTTAATAAAAAAGAGTGAACTGCCTTGCAGACACATTTTGTCCTTGACCATCACATCCTACAAAACATGTACAATCAAGATTGATTTGCAGCCTTAATCCTTGTTCACTACGAGGCAGACCATTTGAAGGACCAGCCCCTGTATTAAAAAAAAAGTTGTAAGATGTCTTTGCTACACTCATCACCAATATGCTATTCCAACTTAATATTTTGTGGCTTTAGCTTCACTGGTTGTCTTGTATGCTGCTTTGAGGATGACTTTCAGGTGGGATGTACATTTTAAAACAAAACAAACACGACAATCTATGGTTCACAAGCCAAACTAAGGCAAATGGGGGCCATCTTTCGGTCTCCTTTTTTGGCAGTGTGTTACACACCACCCTACACTGATCCAACACTGAGTAACACGCACTCAGTGAAGGGAAGTGAGCAAACTATTAATACGTTTGTATAGATGTGTGTGGTCTGTTAGCAGTTGTGGTGCTATATGGTTTAGCCTGCATTGAAATTTGTTTTCAGAAGATTATCAGAAGTATTGCAGATAACTGGTGGATAATTCAGCAAGTTCTCTTTCTTTTCCATCAAAAGCTTCTCCAGATGAATTCCTTCCTGGTATGCATTTGGTTTTTCACCCAGCTTCTGGTTCACAAATCTTGAAAAAGTACTCTCATTCTATGAGATGCTGAGAAACTTTGAGCTTATTTTTGTGTGTGCTTTCAGCTTTGCAGCAAAGAATTAAAATGAATGGAATATGAGAGTTGTGCACTCTGGCAGTGAAGAGAGCACAGCAAAGCAAACAAACCCCTCATGGAAAAGCAGAACAGCAATGAAGCTGATTACAGCTGTGAAGTGAGGACTGTTTAAGACCCGTGATTCTCTGCCAGCCCTGGGGCTACAGTCGAATGCCTACTTACTTGGGAAATCAGCCCTGGGTTAACCCATGATCAAAATGTTACTGTGCTTTGAGGGCTGTTGCTGTTGTTTTTCTTCAAAGTTCCCACGTAAGACTACTGTTTGGATCAAGGAAGCCTCTCCCACTCAACCCCATGGAGTTAGCAGCAACTTGTGTCATGCACATGCTCTTTAAACGGAACTTTTTATAGGATGGGAGAAAATGTCTGGCACTTTTCTTCCTCCTTCCCCCTGCCCCGCACCCTCTGCTGTGAGTATAATATGTGCTGCTTGTGGCAGCAATGTAGATTTGAACAGATTTGGCTCCCTGCTCTCTCTCTCTCCCCCCAGCAGAATTTCCATGGCAATGAGGGAGGGAAGGAAGGGGAGAGATGGCGGGAAGAAATTGGTCCTGGAAAATCAATATATCTGCTTCAATATGTATGTATATATATATATATGAAAAGGAGAGGCAAAACTGGTACCCTCCTGCTATGCAGTGGAGCACAAAGGCAGCAGGGAGACATACCGGACCTACTGTGTTAGGGTCGAACTGCTTGAACAGCAGGTTAGAATCAAGACATGAATCAGACAAGGGTCAGAGACTCCAGGTCTTGAACAAAAAAAGCCAGAGTGCAAAAACAGGATGTAGCTAGTGAGCCACAATGGTGTGCATCTATTCAGGCTTCAAAGTTCTTCTTTTCAAGTGCAGAAGGGCATCAAGGTGTGTTCCTGCATTAGTTCCTGCAAGTGGAACTAGGGATGCACGAAGAATTTGATACATGCAAATTCTGATATGGACTGATAATATTTAAGTGGTAGGGATGCAGTTGTCTATCAGAGTTTGCCCTTCTCTGACAGTGCTGGAGGGCCATTGCAGACCCTATCCAGAACCTGTTGCCAGACTTTGAATAACACCCCTGAGAAGTCAACCATTCACTTGGTTAGACAAACAGAGTTGGCTTTTAAAAATTCCCTGCTAAAAGTATCTCCACTGAGCCTGAGATTTCTGATGTTCATATGTACTAGCGGGACCGGCAAGATGATGATGTAAGGTATCCCCAACCCCCTAGAGGAGTGCATCTGTTCAGGGCTGCATCCAGTCTAGAATAGGAAAAGGGGGGTGCTTGAGAGCCAAGGATGAGTTCAATTTTCCCATATGTAAAAATGCTTTTAAGCAATTTTGGCTAAAATTTTGCAAAGCAATTTCCCCCAAATATAATGTATCTTGTATGTGATTTGACATACATGTGCATCTTTATGCATGCTTTCTCAGTGCATTTTGTACACATTACTTGGATGGAGAATTGCACTGAAAAATTCAGAAAAAGGTGTGCATTTCAAAGGATGACTGTGTTTTGATTTTTGTTTTGGAATGTGTGGATTAGAGGCGTTCATTGTTAAATGTGAACTGGATGCAACCCCCTCCCCAATCCTTAAATCATTCTAGTTTGCTCTTAGAGTGAATGATATTGTGTAACAGATAGCTAGAGAGTCAGAGAGAGAGAGAGAAGGGGGTGAAGGGTGAAGAGAGCCCAATATTACTGACAACCACAGCTCCAATATTTTTATTAGCTTCAAGCAACATGCTGTCAAAACAGCTACAATTCATATTACTCTAATCCAAAAGTTATTTGGCTGTCAAAGCTTCCTTCGAAAACACCCCCAAAAGGTGAAAAACAAAAACAAACAAATCGTGGTCATATCATTTTTCCCTTCTGCCTTTTTGTTCTTCATAAAATATTTTCAGATCCCAAGGATTGGGATTTTTTTTCCTGCTTTCAGTTAACCTTCCTGGCTTAGAAGTCAAAGGATTGTAGCTTAAACAATGCAAGATGCTTTCCCAACGTATTAAATTCTTGGTTTTGATTGAATATCAGACAAAAATTGGGTGCTTTGACTATTTGACTCAGGGGCAATGCTTTGCACAGTGAGACCCATCAAACTCAATTGAGCTTAGTCAGCAGACATAGGATTGAACTCCAGTATCTTAAAATGATAAAACCATAAGTCTTCATAGATTGCCAATGGTGATGGATGGTTGGATTTTCTTAAGGGAAGGCCACAGCTTAGTGGCAGAGCAGCTCCACAGCATGCAAAAAATCCTAGGCTCAGTCTTCAGTATCCCCAGGTAGGAGGACCAGGAATAACTTCTGTCTGAAATTCTGGACAGCTGCTACCAGTCAGTGTAGCAGGAAGATAGACTATAGTGCTTTCAATGTTTAGTGCAGATGGGACCACCGGTGTCCAGTTATTTGGGTTATTTGACAGTAGCAGGTAGATACACCAACTCATTGTTAGGCAGTTTCCTATGTTCCTATCTATGTCCAGATGGCTTTTCCAAATTGCCCGCCCTGTTTGTGGGCAGAGTAATTGAGGGAACCATTTCACCACACTTTTCCAGCAAGATGAGAAATCTTCCCACTGTTTCAGTCCATGACAGCATCTAGTCTGGAGTTGGTGCCATACAAGAGACCTCTATACATAGCAAGAGCAGAAGTTGGGCAAAGAAATTCAGTAGGGAGCAGGAGCCCCATTATAGCCTCACTGCTCCCTTTCCTGGTCTATCTGCTGAGTTATTGTTTGGCATGGGGTCTTCTCTGACTTCTCCTTCTTGAGAGCATGAGAAGAGCTCTGATGGATCAGGTAAAAGGCCTATCTAATCTAGCATCATGTTTTCACAGTGACCAACTAGCACTATGGGAATTGCTGAGGGCAGCTTCGCCCTCCTCAGTTGTGATTCCAAGCAACAGGCATTCAGAAGTATATTGCCTTTGGCAGTGGAGGTAGTACATAGCCATCATGGCTAACAACAGTTTACTTAAATTCTTTGGTTGGGAAAATTAGGAAAATGGCATAATGGACAGTTCTGTTTTCTTTACGTAAGGCAAAAGAGAAACAGGTACACACTCCTGCCAGCAGGAGAAATTTCTATAGGAAGGAGAAGTTTGGTTTGCTACTGCTGTATAAAGAGAAAGATCAATAGAGACAGACCAACAATCAAAACTTCAAGGGGGAAATCAGCACTAAGCCTATCTATTTTCTTCCATAATCAGTTTGTTGTGCAGCAGTAAAGTGTTAAACAGAATGCTCTAGAGAGGAAAAGTGAAGACCATAGGAAGGAAAGTGATATGTAGCACCTTCAGTTACCTGGTGAGAGACATAGTGGATTCTTTTTGTCCTAAGGGAGTGACTATAGAGCAGCCTTGGCCAACCTGGTGCCCTCCATATGTTTTGGATTACAACTTCTAGCAGTCCGATCTGGACGGCACCTGGTTATGGAATATTGTTCTAGAGGAACTAAGAAGAGTAGAAAGATAGGAGGGATATGCTTTGAGAGAGAGATAAGTTTGCATGGAAGAAAAGGCTCTCAAGAAATACGCTTTTCAACAGTTTCCAAAATGAACATGAAACGAGGTATATTGTTTTGTCTCGGATCTAGACAGACTTCATTGGAAGAAAGTAGCTGCCAATCTTCATCTACTTCTGGAAGCTACATGTGCTCTGCCATATTATGCAACTGATTTTTTTTTAAAAATGAGTTTACTGCTTAAGTCTGCATCCAACCTTCAGCTTATAAATTACTGAAATCCTAATACAATAAAACAACAATATTAACCACTATGCCAAAAGTCATTAGTGAAAAACTGGGTGAGGGATTATACAAATTAAAATGCCTGGGTAAATAAAAACATCTTAACCTGGTACCAAAAATATTGTAAAGCAAAGGCACCACCAATGAAGAAACCCTCTTCTTCATACTGTATGTACTTCAAACCATGCACTTTTGAGAAGATCAGCACCTAGGGCAGGGCCCGAGTTGAGGATCTTAAGACATTGGCAGGCTGGTATGGGAAGAGGTGCTCCCTCTCAGGTATTTAGTTACAGATTTTAAATGTAAATCTCAGCACCTTAAATTGGACCCAACAGTGTAGGCAACCATTGACGTTCTTCAATGATTTGAGTATTATGAGCAAACCTGGTGGCACCAGCAAGGCCAGCCCCTACCACTAGGCAAAGTAAAGCAGCTGCCTTAGGTGGCAGATGCTAAAGAACTGGAGTGGCAGTGAAGGGCTTGAGGACAAATCTGTATGTACAGCACAACTCGTCCTACACCTTCTAAGCCATCCTGCTGCCCCCAGGTATGGGGTCCTGTCAACAGTGTTGACATAAGATTCAACCGCTGATCCTATCACCCTTTGTAGATGGGATAGGAGTGGGTGCTATCTTATCCTCTGCTTCAGGAAGCGAAATGTGTGAGGCTGGCCATATGTACCTGTTAAAATTCTGGCAGCCAAATTCTGCACTAATTGAAGCTTCTGCGTCGTCTTCAAGGGCAGCCACACATATAATGGATAATGGCAATCCTACTGGGAGGTCACCAAAGCACGGATCACTGTAGACAGATAATCACCTTCATTTTTACATTATCTCATGTGTTGCAGAAGCTCGACAATGGCTGAGACCCAGGGCAAAGAATTTGGCCTGACAAAAATAAAACAGCAATATTAACCACTATGTCAAAAGTCATTAGTGAAAAAATGGAGGTAATTTTTGCAAACCCCAGAATAATCAAACACAGCAGTGATTACCACCCAATGAGTTCAATGGGATTGGATGGCAAAAGGAATCAGAGGTAGAAGAAAAAAGGGGTAGAAGAAAGCATATTAAAAAGGATGAAATTGAAATAAATCACTAGTTCAGTGGAAAGTGTTATTCTTTGATTCTTTTAAAGCAGGTTCAAGATGATTTGTCCACTTAAAATACATAGGAAATAGATTATATACTTGGTAACTCCTTGTAAAAATATGCAGGTGATCACAGGGGACCAGTTTTTCATGTTGCTTCTTCTATTCACATAGCCAACCTGCTGTTATTAATAGGCATATTTTATGGCAATCAGAAACCCAGACAATTGTGCTAACCACTGGGTCTATGCAGAATGAGCGGCCGGTCTGCAAAAAGAGCTTCTTATAGAAACGGTGTGACCTGCTCTGTTGCTCTTCATTTAACGAAAATATTACACTTGTAGGAACATAACTATATGTAGATTGCCACGAACATGTATTTAACTAATGAACTGATGCTAGTGCTAGTCAATAAAGACACAACCCATCACAAATAAGGATTTTTCATTCCTCCTGGTTTCATTAGGTTAGATTTTGAGTGCATGCTTAACTCTCCCACTGAAATCAGTGCGAGTTGATTGAATATTGTTCAGATATTGTTTTGGAATGTGTGAATTAGGAAACTTTGCCTTTCAATGCAAATTGAATCAAACTTCTCCCTCAACCTAATCCTAGTCCCCTTGATCTGCCCTGCAGCCTCAGATGGGGTGAAGGATGATACCCCATGAACAGTGGTGGAGTACAATCCATCTGCCAATCCAGTTGTATTATGTATGCAGAAATGGGAGAGACAGCTATTTTCTCTTTTGCCTCTGGTGGCAAAATATATCGGGCAGGCCCTGTTCATGTACTGGTATTGTATTTTGATAGCCCTCCCTTCCCTTCCCTTCCCTCTCTTCCCTTTTTTATTTGCCTGTTAGATTGTGAGCCTTTAAACATGGCCTATCTTTAAAATCACATCTTCCCCACTTTGGGAGATGATGAGGTGAAATAAAAAGGAAGCAAGTGCCAACAAACCAAGAGAGGTGATTATGAACAAGTTGGGATCTTAACTTCCAAATAATGCCAACTGAATTAGCATAGAGCTGGTGTTATGCAAGTGTTTTTTGTAAGTAATGATGAGGTTTTGTAAACAGATAGAATATAAAACTACTCAGTAAAAGAAAATGGAATAATGACCAAATGCGTTTCAACCCCATAGTCTCTGTTTCCACACACACACACACACACACACACACACACTATTTGCATATACAGTACAGAAAACAATTTAAAACAAACAATGAATGTCTGTCTCTCTGTGTGTGTGAAAAGCAGTTGTTAAATTTTTTTGTAATCTAATGGAAAAGTATGTAAATAAAATTACAGTCGTACCTCGGCTCCCGAACACCTTGGGAGTCAAACGTTTCAGCTCCAAAACAATCAAAAACCGTAATTGAGTGTTCCAGTTTTTGAAAAAAAAAAAATGGAAGCCGAACATCTGGCACAGCTTCCACTATTGTTTCCAGTGCGTCTGCACAATCGGAAACCAATCGAAATGTTTTCCGAATGTTTCGGAAATCGAAAGGACTTCTGGAATGGATTCTGTTCAACTTCCGAGATACCTCTGTATTAAAAGACAGTTCACCAAATGGGGCTAATAATAATAGTCAACTGGTCACATATGTGTATTTTTCAACCAAAACAGGCACTCAAAAGCTGATTAGATGATTAACCACATTTTAACACCTAACCTTTTTGTAACTAAGGCTTGGTTCACACAAATAGTGCTTCTTATTCCCTACAACCCCACAGATAATCATAAATATGGGTGCACACTTAGAATGGACAATCCTTAGTAGATACATATAGGGAATGGTCATAATCATTAATTGCCGTGCTTGTGACCTACCTTTGCCAACCTGCCATTGCCAGAGAAATGTTCCAGTTAAGTCTTTGTTTGTGGTCAGTTTGTGAAGACTATGCTTGTGCAATCTTGGTTTTCTCCCAAGGCCATGAGAGGAACAATCCATTTTAGAACTTTATCCAGCCCAGTACACCAGTCTATATTTCTTCTGTTTCTCTTAAATGGCTGTAATTTGCAGAGTGGTTTAACAGTCAGTCTGTCTTCCCAGAGATCTCTGGAATAGTAGCTCTGTGAGAGGAATAGGGGTCTCCTCTGAGCACCCTTAACAAACTGCAATCCCCAGGATTCATTGGGGGAAGCCATGGCTATTTAAAGTTGTATCATAGTGCTTTCAATGTATAGTGCAGATGGGACCACTGGTGTCCGGTTATTTGACAGTCTATAAGTGACATACCTGAAACTGCATCTGAACTGAGTTGCATTGCATGAGTTTTTCAGGCCTTTATCCATGTGTTGCATAAGGCGTTGACAAAATTTTCATTTGACCATTTTTGAAATAGCAAGCGGAATGTTCTTGCCCAAGTATCCCAGGCAGAGAAAGAATGGGGAAATATGCACCTCTCAGTAACGTTGCCTGTATTTTGGTAGAAGACTTTATAAAATAAAAATAGTTGCACATAGTTTCGTCTCTTACCCATTTTATTTCAGACGTGATTGCCGTTAAATGAAATCTTGAACTAAATATGAAAAACAATTTGCAGACATTGTAATTCTAGGTAACAAAGATAAGGTCACAGAATCATAGGACTGTAGCATTGGAAGGGACCTTGGGGGTCATGTAGTCCAATCCCCTGCAATGCAGGAATAAGGTCCTCTTAAACAACACTTCCTGAAGGTCCGGTTTCCACTCTGCTCTCTCATAAATAATCTCACATAGGTATGAATTCGCAACAAAGGTACAGTGGAACCTTGGTTCCCAAATGGCTTAGTTTAAGGTTACCAGACGTCCCTGTTTCCCGCGGACAGTCCCCAGATTTACAAATCAGTCCCTTGACAAAATCCATCTATTTAGTAGGAAGTTGAAAAGTGTCCCCAGATTCATTGGAAAAAAAAATCTGGTAACCTTAGCTTAGTTACCGAACAAATTGGCTCCTGAACGCTGCAAACCCGGAAGTAAGTGTTTCGGTTTGTGAATGTTTTTCGGAAGCCGAATGTCCGACGCGGCTTGCACTTGAGTGCAGGAAGCTCCTGCAGCCAATCGGAAGCCATGCCTTGGTTTTTAAAATCTTTTTGGGAGTCGAGCGGACTCTTGGAACGGATTAAGTTCGAGAACCAGGGTACCACTGTATTTCTGTTAGTACACCTATAAGATTGTCAGTGGTGCGGTTACTGTCTCTGGGGTCAGATTTTGTTGCTATTTAGGGCAAGCAGAGTTAGAGGGTGGTTCTATGTACATTTACCTGGAAGCAAGCCCCACTGAAAACAGACATGTGCTGTAAGCCGGGGGTGAGAGCAAGAGGGAGAGGCCAGAGGTACAGAGCACCAGCAACTTAATCTTAAGGGCCAAATTCACAGAGGGTAGGGAGCATCCAAACCCATATACAGCTCTCCATATGGTGCACCATTGAACTGCAAGGGGCAGCTACTTTGTAAAGTACTTTCAGGTCCTGGACCAGGCAGGCAATTTGAGAGTTCTGGACAGAAAGTTGTGTAAGAAAGCTTCTTGTTTCAGTGTATTCCTGTAGCTTTGGTTATTCTGCGGTCCTTGCCCCTGCCTCCTGGTTTGTCCTCCAGCTCTGACTTGTTTTGTGGTCGTATTCCTCGCTTCCTTCTTGCTTATTCCTCCTTGTTTGCTCTTCAGTCCTGATTTATGGCCCTGATCTCTGGCTTGGTTCCCAATCCTCCCTCCCTGCCCCCCCCAATTGTGTCTGATTCAGAGCCTGATCCCACAGCTCACGGCTCATCCCAGTTGTGTGTCCAAATTTTGTCTGTGACATGGTTCTCAAGAAATGGTGTGCCTGACATAGGAATCAATAACCACGTTACACATTGCCAAGTTCTGATAATATGCGCTTTTATTTGTATTCAGAAATACAAATGTTAGAATCAAAATACAAATATAAATATTGGTCTAGATGCACAGCCCTACCTCTTTAACACAAAATTGGGTGCATGTGTCTTTAAGAGGGCAGCTTTCTATTGGAAATGCTTGTGTAGGGAATAAAAGATGGCTGGCTTTATTGGACTGGTTGGGGCTTTATGTGAACATTACTAAAATTGCTACCTAAGCTAAAATGGCATACTGGCACTAGTGCTACCTGTATTAATCAAGGCACATTTTGGGCACAGAATTATACTTTCAGTTCACTAAAACATCACAAGCTGTACTGCTAATGAAGAAGGGAAAACCAGTTTTAAAATAATGAACCTTCTGTAGTTTTTGTATGTAATTCTTTTTTCTTTTTTGAAAAAATTGTGTTGTAGTTCAACAGTATTCCAAATCAAAATGACTATCAGGTAAGCTGCAAAACAGACAGTACAGTTGGGTGTGTTTGCTTTCTTTTCACTAAGTTAACTATAACTTTAATTGTTGTATTATTATGGTACAATATTTTGCAGTGAATGACAACACAAGTAAAGAGTTTGATCCTGCAAATTCTCTATCCAAGAATATTTTCAAGCCTGTTTGTTCCTTTTGTGTACAATTTTGATTATTTGGTTCTTTTTGAAGTGTCACAGTAAAAAGAAGATGCATACCTTGGCTTTCAAATATATTTAAAAATCGAGTCGGATCCCTTAATATGGATAGATCCAGAAGTGTGTTTTTGGCTTCTTCCTGATAACTAATTTTAAAATATGTGTATGTAGAACCTCCACAAGAATTTAATTTCATTTTGGGGTACTTACTGAAAAACCTAAGTATATTGGCACATTATGGCTTTGTCACAATTGACAAGGGAGTGGACAGATTTTTCTTCCTGATCTGATGTTAAATTATTTTCTTTAACCTTGTAATATTGCAAGTCAACTGAAGCAATTTGGGGAGGGGGGATTTTTTGAGTGTGGATAATTTAGAGAATAATTTGTAGCAAGCTGCAGAGAGTTGGCACAACTTTTGTATAGACTATTAAATTGGGTAGACATGACACATTGCTCAGTGATCTAGAGGCGGGCGTAAGAAAGACTTGTCTCACTGGATTTAAGCAAGGTCAGTCTAGTTCAGCATTCTTTTCCCAACAGTTCCCAATTTTATACCTTCAACAGAGCTAGATGATGCTTCTGGGAGTACACAGCAAGCCATGATGCAAATGACCATAATCTTACTCTCTGTTTCTTCCATCTGATATTCAGTGCTCTACTGCCCCTGAATGGGAAGGTTGCATTTCATTGTCATGGCTGATAATTCTTGATAGATAGACCTATCTTCAGTCTATACAACTGCCTTGCAACACTTCCTAATTCATCTTTGGTAGATTATCTATGTGACGATGAAATGTCCAACGCTAATTTCCACTTCTTTGACTGAGCTTTGTGAGTCATGCAAAAATACTTGGAATGAAGGAAAAAGAGAGGACTACCCATGGAACTCTGAAACAAAACTGAAAAGCTCAGTCATTCACCTCCTTTCTTTGCAAATGCTTTTCTATTGGCTCATTCATCTCTAATTCACCTGGGACTTTAGCAGTGATAAGGTTAATGATAAGGTCTTGAGGCATTGTGGTCATTTTTGGATATGTGCATGTCTTGTGGGAGATGAAAAATGAATTCAGTTTGAAAATAAGAGGAAGAGAAAAGGTTGGTGGGTGGTTCTAATTGGATTGTCTTCTTCCTCCAATGGTCCATATCTTGGTCTGGGAAATGTGAGTTCTGCAAGCTACATGAGTCACATATCCAAAGTAAGGTGTGTAGGCAGCATATAAAAATATTTTATAGTACTTTTACGTTTCTTCTCTTGAAAGCATAACACTTGTTCGATTAAGTAGCACTTTTTAAAAGTGAAAGAATCACCATGGAATTACTATGTGGATACTTTATCACCTCAAAAAATAAAGACTGAAGGAAAATCTCAGTTTTGCACTTTGGGATAATGGTAGTCATCAAATGTCTGAATAATCTGAGCTTTCCTCACTGAATGAAGATGTTCTACGAGAGGAACTTCAATGATTATCTTTGAACAACATCTAAAGCAGGGCTGGAGAACTTCCCATCAGCCCCAGTTAGTATGCCAAATGTTCAGGGATGATGGGAGTTGTAGTGCAACAACATCAGGAGGGCTACAGATTCCTCAACCTTGCTTTAGATGCTGCTCAACAATTAAGTGAAGTTGACCTGCACATACTTTACACAAGAATACAGCAGCACCAAATGTCATTGTTTAATATGTAGTCCAAATATTACGGTATTATTTCCCCCTAAAGCATACCGGTAGTTTAAAAAGTTTGGACCAATTCTATTCATCACTGTGCTAAGAAAACTTCCCATACAATTGCGGACTAAGATCACAGCACTGATACTGGCGTCCTTCTGTTGGTTTTGGAACTGGACTCCAGTCTTCCCACCACAGCAGCTATCAGTCCTTCTGCACTGACAGCTGCCTCCTGCCTCCTGCCCCTGCTCTATCACTCATTATAGGTCAATTGTGAGGTCTTGTCAGTTCTAGAGGGAAGGCGGAAGGGGACAGCATCCCCTCTCTAGACCTCTCATGCTGCATCATCTATGCCTTTTTGGTCCATTGATATTACAAAGGCCATACAAATTTGTGTCAACTAGCTACAATTGTAAGGACGCGGGCTTCTTGAATTCTGAAAAATTGATATTAAGCTGCAGCAGATCAACTCAGCAGTGTTGCATTGTATTCTACAACCTGCTCCTTTTACGGTGTTTGATCTGATTTGGTGACATGGTAAACAAACCATTGTTTAATGAGACTGCATAAATATGCAGGTTCCCAGAGAGGAGCTCATGTTTCGGCTCAGCATCTTCCAAACTAGGGTTCCTGGTTAAGCTCTTGCCTCACTAACCCCAAGCTGTAGTCAAGGGAGTCTGCACATTTGCATTATCTGGCTAAGCCATACGTTGGCTTACCATGTCATGCAAAACTGCCCTTTGTCTATCCTCCCCCTTTTGGAGAAGGATGTATTTTGGCCTATGTTCACTTATAGTAGTGTGATTTGTTCCAAATGCTATATACAGTATCAAGAGCATAAAAAATAATATTCTAAAATTACTTGAGTTGGCTTCTCTGTCTTTGATCGCATTTTTTCCTGCAAATCCCATTTTGAAGGGACCACTGAGGCTTCATTTCCTTGGGAGAAATAAATGACAAAGAATAGCTGGAAATGGAAACAAATGAGAAATCAATACGCCAATTAATTCAGACATGCTGTATAGCATTTTAGCTCATAGGTTAAGGGTCTAGTACAAGGACCACTTAGTGTAGTGCTGCTTATTTGAGAACCAAGGGAATGGAGAGTTGCAGTTCTTGTCCAGCATAAGTGGCTTGCAAATTACAGGCAATGGGCTGAATCAACAAAATATTGTATAGTGCAGTTATGTTCATCTACCTGTGAGTGCAGATGGGGTTTATTTTTTTTTTTTTATGGGGGGGGGAAGAGAATGAATTTGGCATTGGTGGATAATTGAGCCATGAATTCCATAAAAACAAGAATGCTTCTACGAGGCACTAAATGCTCAACAAATGCCGCTTTTAATATTATGGGGAAACATGATTGCTGGTTGCCAGTTGACATAAGGTTCTGCAATGGGGGGGGGGGAGTTCTGATATGTGAAACGTTCGCTTCTACTAGACAAAAATTGGCAATAAAGGGCAGAAGATCCTTGTTGCTTATTTTACAGCATATCTTAATTATAAAGCAAGGGTTTTTAGTGTCAAAGAACAATCCCTATGAATTCCGCTTGCCCTTTCCTTTAAAACTTTTAATTGCTTCTATGTGGCAAAATAAAATATAAAATACTTGGACAAGCATTGTCACCAGTGCTTGCAAATTATGTTTCTTTCCTTCCATTATTTTCAAAAGCCAAGGGATGCGTTAACAGTTGCTTGGAAGAGATATCACAACAACAGTTAGAACTTATTATCACAGTTGGATCCACCAGCTCCAGATTAAAATGGCACCTCCTTGTCATTAGTGGGAATAAGGAAAATAAATGACTTGTGCAGTTATGTTTATAGGGTTATGGGGTGAAATTACTGCTACATTTCTTTCCACTGAATATTTTCAGGGAAGGGAGTAGCATTATTTCGCCAGCCATCTAGTTGACCACTGTGAAAACAGGAGGCTGAACTAGATGGACCATTGGCCTGATCCAGCAGGCTCGTCTTATGTTCTTACTCGGCCAAATCACTAGAATGGATCATGGAAGCCCAAAAATGCATCTTCATTTCAGTAGGATCCAGCAAGCTGGAACTCTTAGTAAAAGGTAAAGGGAACCCTGACCATTAGGTCCAGTCGCGAATGACTCTGGGGTTGCAGCACTCATCTCGCTTTACTGGCTGAGGGAGGCGGCATACAGCTTCCAGGTCATATGGCCAGCATGACTAAGCCACTTCTGGCGAACCAGAGCAGCGCACGGAAATGCCGTTTAACTTCCCGCTGGAGTGGTACCTATTTATCTACTTGCACTTTGACGTGCTTTCAAACTGCTCGGTTGGCAGGAGCAGGGACCGAGCAATGGGAGCTCACCCCGTCATGGGGATTTGAACCGCCGACCTTCTGATTGACAAGCCCTAGGATCTGTGGTTTAACCCACAGCACCACCCATGTCAGGGGAGCGCTTAGTGCTGAACCCTATTTTCTCCACATGAGCCCTGAAAGTGGAGCAGCATTTTTGACTCCCTTCTTGGTTTTTTGTGTTTGTTTAATAAGCTTGCTTCGTTATGAGAGGGGATCTTCCTATGATAAATAGTGTAGGTAGCACTGCCACCAGCTTCTCTGGGTAGGGCTCTTCCTTTAGCTTATTGGCCCACTGATGCAGCCACATTAGGCGATGGAATACCATACGGCAGTGCCCCTACGGATGCTCTCCTTGCCCTGGCAAGTGTGCTGCTGTCATGTGACCCTGGTAAACGAGGCTTTTGGTGTTGGAGGGGCAGTAGTACAGGGGTGGGCAGCACCTTCCCATTTCAGCTTAGACAGTGAAATGGGATGGGGGCACCTCTGCTTATGGCAACAGCGTTGCAATTCACAGCCTGCCATAGTCACAGCCTGTTATTGCCTCTGCTTAAATGATGTTACATCCATGTCATTCCAGAGGCATTTTTCTTCTCGCGCACAATAATCTCTGACTGCAGCATCATTCAAACAGTCCGCTGAACCACCATCATTACAATTTCCAGATCAGGTCCAATGCTCTGGAAAACAACAGGACCCAGATCCATTCTAGAAATGGTTTCAGCCCTGGCAAAAGTCAGTGTTCTGGCACAAAGTCAGCTGTGGCCCATGCTTAATTCTGGGACAAATAGATCAAGGCAAAAGTTAGCTCAAGGCCATATGCTTTTTCACATCTCCCTATAAGGTACTTGAAG
Source organism: Lacerta agilis (assembly GCF_009819535.1). NCBI lineage: Eukaryota > Metazoa > Chordata > Lepidosauria > Squamata > Lacertidae > Lacerta > Lacerta agilis. The sequence continues at coordinate 70,612,071 of NC_046315.1, forward strand.
AATGCATCCTAGGAAAGAAGAAACGCTGGAAAAGTGGTTGCTTCAATGCCCTCCAGCACTGGTGATCAATTGGCTAAACTTCATTAACTGAAGGAAGTTCCTATCAGGGGCACAAGGTGACATCAAACATCAGAGTAGCTAAAACCCATTTATTTCAATGGATCAGCTTTGAATATGAGTTGTTTGGACATGGATTCTTGTGTACAATAATTACCAGAACTAACACGAGCACAACAGTGCACAGTCATGGAAAATGGTAGGGAAGAGCTGAGAAGCTTACATAGGCCCTTGAACTGTCCATTACTCCCTAAAGAGGGCATCCTCATGCTGTTATAATTATGGCACCACATACCCAAATTGCAAATCATTTTACTTCATGCTGATGCCAATGAGATTAAGTGAATTGCATGCTTGTCTCTATCTGGTTTTGTTGTGCTTGATACTCTCTTCAGAGGTAATTCGTAACACACAAGGAAAATAGGCAATGTTTCTATGAGTTCTGTTTTGTTGGAAGTGGGGTTTTGCTCATTGATCACTTACCTGAATCTAGTTTCTCTAGGTGCATTATTCTTTAAAGCGAGCAATTTATTTTAAGCTGTGCCGGATCACCAAAGTCTTGCTATACTCAAGCCATGTAATAGCTATCTGGTTCCAGAAATGCAGGCACAGGAATTTGGAAGGCAAGCAAAGGAACCAGTAATAAATTCAATGGATCAAAGTGGAAACGAGGACAATGAAGAGGCAATAGATCATATGAAAGGAGGAAGACCTCAACATATCTCATAAGCAGTCTACCACACAAATGCCAGTATGGTGCCATAAACCAAGTCAATGACTGTTTTCAGAGGGCAGATGCCATGGAACTTTTAGTTACATGATGTTTTTTGTGTGTGTGTGTTGGGGGGGAATGACCATGATCCTGCCAAAGATAAATATTTTTAAGTTTCATTGATTTCAATGCAAATAGTAGTTTAATTCTCTCCAGGTGCTACCATTGGCTTCCACCTGTGTTTGGAAGCATTGTTGAATTTTTGAGGATGAGGATTCCTGTCTACATTTGGTTATATTAGACACTCAGGTTATGTATGTGTACAAATTTAGATATGCCATGCTCAATGATTCATACAAGAAATCTCTCTCATAGGGTGAAGGATGAAAATTGAAAGCCAATTTTCATAAGAAAATTGGTTTAAGAGACTTCCAGACCCCTGAATTTTGACCTGTAGATGCATTGTCTGCACTATTTTCATAACACACTTGTTTTGTAACAAGATAGGATAAATGTCTTGCATGAATGTGTGTGGCACAGGGGTAAGATCTTTACCACCCAGGCAGCCCAAGATTTCTGTGAGGTTTTTTTTTCCCTTGCCAAAGTTAGGAAATCAGTCACTTCTGATCAGATGAGGTACTTTGGTAAAAGAGCATTTTAAGCCGCAAATGATGTTGTTTGTTAATTACACAATTAATTGTCCAGATAAGGCACGGTATTGTGACTGAATCCCAATAGAAAACTAATGCTAGACTATAAAAGCAATGTCCTATAAAATGAGAGTTCTGTTTACATATTTTTATGTAACTGGGGGGAAAGTGTGGCTTTCCCCCTTCTATAACAGAGGTGAGAAGCCTTTGGCCCTCCATTTGCTGTTGGATTTCAACTCCCATCAGCCTCAGCCAGCATAGTTTATGGTCAGGGATGATGAGACTTATAGTCCAGCTATATCTGAAGTGCCACAGCTTCACTATCGCCCTTCTATAGAAATGAATGTCTAACTTCCTGTTGAAGGTCATGGAGCTGGATTACATTTTTGTTCTTTTTCAAAGAAAGGCTCAGTGCAGTTACCAATGATCAGAATCTAATGTGGTCCACTGAAATGCACAGATTTTCATTGGATAGAGTGTTTGCAGGATCTGTTGCTAGGCAATAACTAGCTTGGTTTTCATACTTATGTTAGCAATTCAGGGGTGTTTTTTTATTTCTTTGTTTTTGCAATGATAACTCATGTTCTTACCAGATGTCCATGACTTTTAGTACACATGTGTGTAGACTCTTCTACATTTCACAGCTTTTAGAAAAATATGAACTGAACTCAAAAACACCTCCCCATCCACAAACCTACATAAGAAGAAAAGACTGAAGTCTTTTGATTTTTTTAAAAAAACACAGTAGCATAACCCAAACAAATTAATATTTTGGTCTAAGATAAATATTTCAGAGTATCTTAGGACAGAGTTTAATGAAGTGCTCTCCTATCCTTGTGATGGAGTTTTGCTCTCAAAAACGGAATTCATTTAACATATTAGAAACATAGGAGGCTGCTTTTTACCAAGTCAGACCAATAGTAAGTATCATTTGCCATGACTGGTAATGGTTCTCTAGGGTTTCGCATGGGAACTGGTCCTGTGTAAAACCCTGAAGAGATGCCAGATTGAACTTGGGACCTTTTGTATGCAAAATGACCACAATGCTCTACCACTGAGCTGTGGCCCTTCCCTTGCTTTTCTCTGCTTCTATGTCAGAACTTCACTTAAATTTGTTTTTAAAAAATACAGTGTTTGAAATTAAGTATTCATTTCTTTTTTTAAAAAAATCAAGAAAATTCCATTTCCTATATTTCTCATACTATAGTTTCCAACGTGCTCTTGAGACTCAGTCTCGCCTTCCCAATTTCAGAAGAAAATGAAAATAAATAGAACAATATGAACTGTGCACCACAGGCAATCATATCCATTTTGGAATAAGCAAAATTAAGGGTACAAATTGACAGAAAAAGGCATTTGATGGTATTGAGAGTACACTTTTGAAAATGCCATTCTTTTCAAAGTTGGTGGAGTTTTTTTTTTTGACAGAAGTAATACTTAAAACTTTTAAAAAAGAAAATGTAGATATTTTGGCACATTTATACAGGACTCTTGGAAGGGCTATGAGGGTCTTCACAAAAGTGAACAGTTTGCACAACACAAAAAATGTGACACTTTCAGCAATTTAATGTCTGTGTTCCAAAAGTACAAAACACATTTCCAGTTTAAAATCTATTAGTAGTTTTTAAAAAATCCCAATATCTCTTCATCCATAATAACTTTTCAAAATGCACTGTTTATTACAACTGAAGCGGCAATATTTCACTTCTTTCCCAAGAAAATCCTGTTTGAACACATAAGGCTTCTGTTGTGCCAATACAGAGGAATGCTTACCAGTGCTGCTACTCCAAAGTGTGTGGAATTCCTTCACTAACAAGCACTCCCCCCCCATTCCTATCCAATTCATGAACTCCAAGGATAGCACATAGAGATTAGGCCTTTCCAATGGAATGATTGGGGGCCCTTGAATGTGCAAGGGATAACATGTGAGCTCACATGGAATGGTGATAGGCAGAGCAATTCTATACTCACATTTATGTTGGTCATCTGTTGGTGTGACGTCATCTCCACTGTCAGAGTGGCGTTTTTGCCACTTCCTAAATCCAGTCAGCTGGCATAACTCAGGTATAGAATTGCACTCCGAGGTACACGAGTTTTTTATTCTGCCCCGGCAGAATAAAACAAAACAGGACGCACCAATAGCTTTCCCTCACTCCTAAATATCCACGAAAAAGAAACTCTAATGTATGGAAGAAATTTAATGGTAGCCTGCAATTAATCACATCCTCCTAGTGCTATTATATAGTGAACCGTACACCCAATCAGCTACAATCTGCTACACTACCATAAACAAGCTAAGCCTTATCAAGATTCAAGTACGTTATTCTAGAAATAATTTCCTGCAGTGTTCAACCAGTCAGATTAATTTCACACCTTGTATTAAAGGGGTGCTACATTAGTAACACCAACACCTCTATATTCGTGAGAAGCAAATGTTTAGGTTTCAATTCAATCATACATTTTTTTTTTAAAAAAAACCTCAAATTAAAACCAAGAAAAAAAGATTATAAATCCCATGAAACGGATATCAGTGGCTTTTCAATGAACATCATAGATAGTCCACACCAATAAACATTTGATCCCAGAATGTATTTAAAAGTTGGTGGGAATAATGTACGAATGAGTACTTGTCTTCAGCCTTCTTGCCTGAACGCTACATAGCAATTGGTAACCCAGGGGGGAAAAACACACACCAGCAAATCCTCCATTCTGTAGGAACAATAAATAAACATTTGTTATACAATAGTGTCTGGTGTACTTAACAAAATAATAATAATTAATAATCTCATACTTGAAATGAATATTTTATTTTTGTTTTGTTTTTTTCAGGCAAAGGTGTAAATAAAATCTTCTCTCTCTCTGATGACAAAGCGTAAGGTGACCTTTACTCTGTGCGATGACACTGGCCAGGTCCTTATCTTCCACATGTTCTCCATCCCTAAGAAGTGTGAAAACACAGTTTCCTTAACTGTTTCTAGAGATAGAGGTATCCAACCCAGTACACCAAGTTAAACAGCAGGAATGATGTAGGGAAGAAGACTCTTGAATAAGAGTCTAGTTCTAAGATGTCTATGTGTATCCTTCCTTTCCGCCATGAACCGGATTTACATTCTTCGTAACAGCAGAAAAAGCTCTGGCAGTCCTTCCCATCCAGACATTCATAGATACAATTGTCTTCAAATTCTTGCCAGTACATGGCATTATTCAATGCGATGACTGTAGGAGGAGGTCTCATCTCTAGTACAGAATAGTTCTAGGTGGGGGAAAGAGAGGACAGAAGAGATAGTACCTTGGCTACTATAGGGACATCAGAGTTTTGGCATGCAGAAACTTTGGGCTGGTCTAGACAAGCAGAGAAATCATGGAGTGCAGACATCCCCCTAGGGACTGTACCACTTCAGCATTCAGGAAGGAATGGTACAGCTTAACTGTACCATGCCCATAGCTTTCATTGATAAACTCTGCATGGTGAAAAAGCTGCACAGCGGGCTAGCGCCGAATACTAACAACTCAAGTCTTAAGGTTAATAGACACATTCTTTTTGTTGAATAAAAACCTGTGTTTTTGTATTAAGGCAAACTATAAAGAAGCATCAAGGTGAAGCACTTATTTACTTCAGTTTTATGTCAATTTGTATGCATAAAGCTCAGGGGAAGAAGAAAGCAGAAGAAAATATTTCCATTCATAGCAACATTTTAGGCTGTATTAATTTTTTTAAAAAAGAAGTTAAAAAACCGTACTCACCATCATGTGCCCAAAACTGACATCAGGTAGCTCAAGTAAAAGAAATCAGAGAATAAGAAGAAAAACTCAGAAGAAATGACATGACTAGAATACACATTATATGGTGTAAACATTTATACTGTTTTTGCCAGTTTCTCAATTATCAAAGAGGAGGGGAGTTTCGATACAGAATGTGAGGGTCTTAGACCTCACATTTTCACATTCTGTATCTAAACTGAATTATCCAGTTCCTGTCTGTGGGCAAGATCCAACCCAAATTAAGCCCCTTTCACTTCCATGGGTTTCAACGAGAAGCAATAAAATGTGAGCTTAATTTAAAATCAATGGGATTCACGGGTCATGAATCAGGCTGTTATGTTTAATGACATAGGGATGCTCCCCATGCTTCATCCATGGCATTAAAACATTAAAGAAAGAATATATATCACTACTTCAGAGAAGGATGAATACATCACTGAGCTACTTGAAACTTTTACATATTAATGTCCTGCCTGGAGGCAAAGGCACGTATTAACCCTTCCCCTGTGACTTAGAGGGGAAAAAAGTATCACAATACCTTTTTATTTGTAAAAAATAATAATGTAAAGCCAAGGCTACAAAACCTTGGGAATTGTAAAATTTCAATATGGTCTGTGTAAAGCAGAAGAGAGAGCTTCTATGCTTTTGTGAATAGAAAAATTGCCGCAACTTTATGCCCGCCAGATGTTCTGGACTACAACTCCCATCCACACCAGTCAACATGCCCAAGGGAGGATAGGAGTTGTAGAACAAAATATCTGGAGGGTACCAGGTTGGGAAAGTCTGTTCAATTGTGTTGCAATCCATAGTCCAATTCTTCTCTTGGGCCACTTTCACACCTTTTAAAGAGCTGTGGTGCCACTTAAAGCAGGCATAGATTCCCCCCAAAGAATTCTGGGGACTGTAGTTTCCTAAAGGTCTTGAGAATCGTTAGGAGACCTCTGTTTGCCTCACAGAACTACACTTCTCCAGTGTTCCCCAGAAAGAGGTATTGACTGTTAAACCACTCTCGGAATTGCATGAGTTATTATTATACCAACAAGTGGAGAAAAATTTCCATGCAAACCTCCTGCCCTGGTTTCTAATGTTCAGGGATGCTCATTGTTGTGTCACAGCACGTTCACTGGTGCAAATGAAATTTAATGTGACATGCTAGCATATTAGCCGAAAAGCCACTTTCCCACAATGCAACAGGTTAAAGGAACATCGGGAAACAGCACAGAAGCACTATCATAATAATTTGGAAAATTTGCACAATATTTCCTGCATCTGAATATTTCCCGCATGTTGCAGAGGAGTGAAAACATCGGGTACCACTCAACATCTGTTAATTCGGAAGTTTAGTTCCCCACTTCCCCCACCTCATCTTACCGACTTTTTCTTCTTTGTGCAGTGTGGCTTTCTGCAACTCGAGTAGTAGTTGAGGGTGGCATATTCCATCAGAGCGGCAAACACAAATAAGAAGCACACAGTCACAAAGAGGTCCATGGCAGTGACGTAGGAAACACGGGGCAAGGAGTTTCTTGCAATGGTGCTGAGAGTGGTCATGGTTAATACAGTGGTGATACCTGAAAATGAAAGCATGTCTTTTCATGTTTTTGAAAGGAAAACACACCCAGATGCAGAACAGAACTGTGATTCAATTATTGTTCCCTCTTTGAAGAAAGATGACTTCATTCTTCATGGGCTTCACAAGTCGCAATATAGTTTGATAGGACTTTTTTTTTTGTAAAGAAAAGAAAAGCAGATCAGTGTGAAGCCAAAACAGAACAGAATAGAGGGATCTGCCCCTTTTTATTTAAACAGTCAGTGCCACTTGTAAGCAAAGGTCAGTTATTGATTGGCTTTCCAATCAATCTGCGCAGTCTAAATTGTGCGACTGGATCACAAATGATCGATTATTACTGTTGATTTATCAATCGCTGCCTAAGCCACCATCTCAAGGCGATTTGCACATAAGATAATTAGAAACAGTTAAAAACCACGAAACAGCAAATATATTTAAACAAGTCTAAAACTAGAACAAGTGGGCGCTCATAGCAAAGGCTCATTTATTTAGCTTGGGAAGCCTGTCAACTTGGGGAAAGTGTCTTCAGTTGTTTCCAGACAGTGCAAATAGTGGCCCCCACAGATATCTCAACAGCAGTGCTATTCAACAGAAGAGGGGGAGGCACAGAAAAAGCCCTGCTCCAAGTTAGTGTGGAGCAGGTTTCTGAGCTCTTGTGGTTCCACTGGAAAAACTGTTTTTTCCAGTGGGTGGGTGCTATAACGTTACTAAAACAGAAAAAGAGCAACAGGTGGTTTTCTGGTGGAAAGCCTCAGCAGATCAGGTACAACCTACGTGTCTTATGTTGCTTGCTTCTGACATATGTTGAAGATCTCAAGGTATCATATACTGTAGAATTATACCTTAATCAAATGATTTGGGAGCTCCAGATAAAATGAATTATTTTCCATTTCTCTCCCCCACTCCCTATCCACTTTCTGATTATCTTCATTATTTCATCGTAAAAAGTACCACATACTAAGACCTTTGCTGAGGGGATAAAGCCCTCTCTTCATACCACCAAGAGCAGCTGCCAAGAGCACTGGTATTTTCACTAATTAATTTCACTGAGCGAAATTTCTCTCTGATGTATCTCAACTGAGGTTAATAGGAGTTACACCCGGGGAGCTTTTGGCCCACTGAGACTCTCTATTCATTCTGTCCAATTAACATTAATGATATAGAGGCATAAGGATGTTTTCAGCAGGCAGCCTTTGGCCATATTGTAAACAAATGTATTTTTGGAATCAGGCACTCTACTATTTCGCCTGGGAGGGTTTCCACTTTCAGACTTAAATAAATGCCCAACTATGAAACAAACAGAACTGATGGCTGTCCTTTAAAAAAAGCTTGCCTGAAACTGACCACAGTGGAATAGTGGATGGGTGCTTTAATAGAAGACCTTTAGACTGCCATTCTATCCCTATTTGCCCAGGAATAAGCTCCACCGGACTTAATGGGACTTACTGTTGAGTGGATATGTACAGGATTACACCACATAGTGTTGTGCTTAGAGTATTGGACTCGAACAGTGGCTCCCCAAATGGGCAGTACTGCCCCCTGGGGGTGGTGGGATTACCTAGGGAAGCACTGAAAGCCGGGGGGTGGTGGGGCACAGGAAATGACTATTAAAAAGCTGGAATCACTGGTTCAAGTTCACCAGCTTTGTGGAATTGATCAAACTAAATAGTTCCAACTGGATTTTGAGCAAATGTGCAAATAATTGCTACTGTTTTGAATGTGCTTGTTTTATTATCTTCCTTAGTGGTTCATTCCATTCGCCATGTTGAATAATGCTTTTTATAGGCACGTTAGGGGGCACTGGGGATGAGTTTATGGAGCCAAGGGGGTGCTGCCTTGAAAAAAATTGGGAGCCGCTGGACTAGAGCTAGGACTAGGACCAGGCAGACAATGGTTCAAATTCCCATTCAGCTATGGAACTCACCACATGACCTTAGGCCAAGAACAGTCTCTCAGTCTAGGTTACCTCACATGGTTCTTGTGAGGATAATATAGGAAGAAAGAGAACCATGTGTGCCATCTTGACATGCTTGGGAAAAAGTTGGGATATAAATGCAATACTCAATATATACATAAAAGCTCTGTGGGTTAAACCACAGAGCCTAGGGCTTACTGATCGGAAGGTTGGCGGTTCGAATCCCCGTGATGGGGGGTGAGCTCCCGTTGCTCGGTCCCTGCTCCTGCCAACCTAGCAGTTTGAAAGCACACAGTGCAAGTAGATAAATAGGTACTGCATTTCCATGCGCTGCTCTGGTTCGCCAGAAAGTGCTGGCCACATGACCTGGAAGCTGTACGCCGGCTCCGCCGGCCAGTAAAGCAAGATGAGCGCTGCAACCCCAGAGTTGTCTGCGACTGGACTTAATGGTCAGGGGTCCCTTTACCCTTTACCTTTGCATAAAAGATCTGATTCATCCCTATATGTCAGTTTCATGTAGATGTGTTTTTGGTTACTGATGCTACAGAGAGCCATTTTACAGATGGAGAATGAAGATACAGTGACTTGATTCAGGCCACACACAGGAAAGCATGCCTCAAGTGATCAATTAAGGGCACATGCTAGCATGAGGACACCTGAGCAAATGCTTCAGAGCAGGACTGGGGTGAACACAACCCTGTCCGCAGCTGATCTCAGTAGGGTGAGCAGGACTGTGTTCACCCTGATCCTGCAACCCACGCTAGCAGCCTCCCCCTTCCTACTGTCTTGAGGCAGGGGGAAGGCAGACAGCAAGGGCTTCAACACTTCAAGCTGCATTCAGACATTCACCTGAACATGCAAAAGACAGAACTGGAGATGGGAAGGGGTGGGCATGCAAGCCTCGCCTGCAATGTTCTCAAGATGCTGTCTGGATTTTTGCACAAAGGGTTCATAGATCAATGTTGAAGTTTGCATTTCATTATGTGGTGACCTTATTTCAATCCAGGTTTTCGGATCTCATCTCTTGACTCAAGTGTGGGTGCACAGGACAAGAAGGGTGCACATTTATTTACAAAAAGATGCCCAAGACGTAATGGGGCAGCCTTGAATTCTGATTTGCACTTCTGCAGCCAAATATCTCCTAACCTTCTCATTTCCCCTTGACCATTCAAATGTTTAAAAGATAATAGTATCCTCTGATTAAACGTCTAACCCATGCCTCCCTTTGATCAGACTGATAACAGAGGTTTGCAGTGATAAGCAAGCTGCTTGTGGAAAGCCAGGGCCAGAGGGCTTTGCTGCCTGCTAAAAAACCACTTGACATTTACACGATCTTTGTTCTTCCATAGAAAGACGAGCATTGTGAAAATCTAATTCAAGAGCATGCTCTGTCATCATTCCATCACACTTTTGATAGAGAAATATTATTCACAGCTGTACCCAATCATTTCTCATTTCTACAACTCTGCCTAATCTAAAGTGGGTAGGGGGGCACACAGAAATTTAGCAATGCCTGTTTCTCATCCCCCTCTTCAATACCACAGTAGTGGCAATATCAAAGTTTTAATATTTGTCCCTCGAGAGCATTACACAACTCTTCCCCTTTCTATATCTGTGGAAAATGCTTTATATGGGGCATAAGTGTGCAGTCCTGTACATAATTACCCAGAAGTAAGCCAATGTGGCATGCATATGTATGTTGAACTGTGTTTTGTGGCATTTTTTGCATATGTATTGCACTAGCAGCCCTTGGAAAATCAGTCTTTGATGGGGATAGATAACCATAATTCCTCCAGAAATTGTTGGACTACAATCCCCATCACTCCTGCCCATTGGTCATACTCGCAGGGGCTGATGGGCATCGTTGTTTAGCATCATCTGAAGCCACAAGTTCTACTTCTTCACCTTGAAATAAAACCCATGACATACACTACAGATGTTATACTTTTTGATGCTATCCGATGGCTGCATTTTTAAATCTCTTCCTCCTGTGTGATTTCCCCCCCCCCCTTTGACTTATCTATTATGAACTACAGCTCCCATCACCCCTGACTATAGCCCAGTAGACATCTGGAAGATCACATATTAAGTCCCCCTGATTTACTGTTTTGCAGATAAGATGCAGCCACAGGGAGGCAGAATCTCCATCTGTATATATTGGCTTTTCTAATAAGGGGGGAAAAAATTCGTGTGGGATATTAGTGTTATCTGGAAGAAATCCTCCCCCACCAACAAATGGTCCTTCTGCAGGAAAGAGAGGCAAGCGTGAGCAGCAGGAGGAGAGACTGGGAACGGTGGGGGCTTACTGGATGGTTGCATTTGAGCTAGATACTGGAATAGGAGATGAAAGATTTGGTAAGCCTGCTACAGGGCTTGTGAACTGCCATGAGTGGTTGCATAATGGTTGCGTGTGCATACAGAACTCTGTGTATGCATAGTGGTGCTTTCTGACCATGTGAAAGGGCAACTGGTTTGGGACCAATTCATTTGGGATGTGTCCAGAATGGATGCACAGCCTTATTTTGCATGCCATCAAAATTGTGTCTGCTTGTGGCTCTGGTTTCTCTCAGTTACCCAAATGCAGTACCGTAACTACTTTGCCATCACTGTACATGAAAAGGAGCTCCGAGTCAGTCCAGAGTCCTCCTTCTACTGCCCCTAATAACTTCACGCTACAACAATGGTAGTGCTTTTCACAGTGCAACCTATTCAGTAAAGTAATAAAGGGCACCAGGATTCCTTTCCAGTCTGCTTGATCTCCCTCATGATGACCAATCTCTTGGGGTTGATTCACTTTGATTTCTCATTGTTTGATGACTCACAGCTGAGTAGATGAATTGGGAAAAAAAACACCCTCATTCATTGTGCTTTGAGGTGAGATGCAGTATTTGAAAGTTCTACCTGTTGTGTTGGAGCTACCGCCATGCTCCATTCATTCACATCTGCCTGTGTGGACTTGTTCTAAGAACACTGCATTTGGGATACCTTGCGATGGTAGTCTTAGCAGCTTGGATTAATAACCCGGACAATGTCATATCGTAAGGAGGAGACTGCACCAATACATTTGCGTAGTTAACCGCAACAAATTCAAACTAGAGGTGTGCACAATGATCCACCCTATGTGTGGGCAAATAAATTGTGGGGACATTTTTACCAATGGGGGATTTCCCTAGGAGGAGGAGAAATTCTCCAACATTTTCTTGGGGGAGGGGATTGAACTCACCATTAGCAGTGACAGTACTTCATTTTCTTCTAAGGTTTGGATTTGGGTTTGTGTGAGTGTGACCATCATCTTGCACATTCCACGGTACTTTGAACTAGGTCTGGCACCAGTACTGGGCGAGACTGGTCCCTGGTCAAGGGACCTGTGTGCCTGAATGGTCCCTTCACTGACCCAGCCTGGCCACACTGCCATTCATTGCCTATCTGCTAGGAGTCTTGGTGTTTTACAGCAGCAGCAGCAGCAGCAGCAGCAGCAGCAGCAGCAGCAGCAGGGGGTGGTGGTGCCACTTTTGAAGGGGAGCCAAGCTCAGCTCCCACCTGTGGTGGCTGCCTGCCATTTTAACTTACCCAAAATGCAATGCCCTGGCCCATAGATGTATGAAATATATCAACTGATTGTATCTATAGCCCAGGGAACTGGTGTGGGGCCGTGAAAGCAGCAGCAGTGCTAGTGAAATCGTGTAGCGATGATCCAGGGACGGGGTTCCCAGTCATATACCCATTCATTGTTGTAGTCATATACCCATTCATTGTTGTATGAGAATTCTTAGGGTACTTCAAAAACAATGAGAAAGATAGAGTTTGCAATCCAAGAAACCCTGTTCTAATCTGCACTATACTACCGGGTATTAAATCCCTATTGTACCACTTTTAAAAGTCCTGGAAACTGTGGTTTGTTAAGGGTGCTGAGAGATTTTAGGCAGAGTCCCCTCACAAAGCTACAATTCCCAGAGTTCCCTAGGAAGAGGGATTGATGGTTAAACTACTCAGGCAGGAACAGAATGCCCAAATTTGCAGGATGCAAGCTCTCTCTCTCTCTCTCTCCCCCCCCCCCCCCACACACTTCTCAATCTCTCTCTCTCTCTTTCTGACATATATATTTGCCATGAAGCAATTGTTCACTGGAAATTAGATTGAATTTCTCTACTGACAAAGAACATAGCCAGGATTCAAATCCACCGTGACACACACAAAAAAATCTGAGAACTTACCTAGGGCTGTTCTTGCAGGTGTGGCATCCTTTTTAATCCAAAACGATACCCAGGATAAGACAACTGTTAATATACAGGGAATGTATGTTTGAATAGTGAAGTATCCCATTCTTCTACTTAAATCGAAGTATATAGTCATGACTATATAATCACCTGCAAGAATAAAGAAATCGTATAATTTGGTAACTGGCTTGTAGAATCCAATGGGAGTCTGGTCACATGAAGAAGGAAACAGAGAACATTGCTGTAATGACTTACAGTGTTAACATTCATGCGCGACACAGTGCTTTGAATATAGAATACCTTTATATCAGTGATGGCAAGATCAACTGGGGCCGGAGAGCCAAACTTTCCCAAGGCCCACACCCAATATTTTTTTTACTACAAAAACAGGGGAAGCCCAACACATTTTGGCACCTGAGGCAAACTGCAAAATAGCACTGCACCACTACCAGTTCAGATGAGGCAGACAGGATCAGCTTGGGAATGAAAGAGGAGGCTGGATAGGAGGAGCAGATGGCGATGGCTGAGGTGGCATAGGATGAATCCACCACCCTTCCGAGGGGGTCCAGATCTGGTCCCCGAAGCGGCTGCCTCATCCCGCTTCATGGGCAAGCCACCCCTAATTTGAAATACTTGAATATGGCAAATCGGGTTCTACCATGAGTAAGAGCACGTGTTGCGATCGGGACCTGGCAAGACACATTCCCTTCCTGTGGGGGTGGGGCCGGTAGCCGGCCTTAGTAGCTAATGGTCAGTTAGGAGTTGCTGGGCAAAAGTTAATGTTGCAACTTGTGATGGACAGCTTAGCGTCCTATTTAAGCCTCAGCACGTAGGGCGTTCCTTCTCTTGGCTTCGGCTGCTGATCAGATCATCAGGCTGTGAACACGGTTGTATTAACCTATTTATCCCTTATTTATCCCTTGTTGAACCTTTGGCCTTGTGCCTTTATTCTTAATTTACCTCGGTTAACTTTAAGACCCACCACCCTCATTTTAAGAATCCCCTTGTGATAATACCCTTCCCTCCCCCCCCTTTCCCCCCTCCTCCTTCCCCTCTTGGGGTCCCTGATCCCCCTTTTGCAGGCCCATGCCGCTTCCTCACAAGGAGGCCCCCTGATTGCCTTTCCACACACACTCCTCCCACCATTCGGGTGGCCTGTTGGGGTCCTCTTGTACAGTTGTTGGATAAACTACATTTATTTCTGGCATAGGGCATCTTTATTGCCAGCTGGTCTGTGTCTAGGCAGCCTAAGAGGGTGGCAAATCACTCTGTAGCCCCAGGGCTTTGGTGTGTATTTCACAAAGGTTGGATAATAATAATAACAGATAATAATAATAACAGCAGGGGGTTGCTTTTCCTGTTTGATTTCCAACCCCTCCCCTGGCAGGGGCTTCGCCACACCAGGGGCCTGTTTGGGCTCTTCCCTCTGCTCCTTGGGAAGATTCTCCCTGTGCCCATTAGCTCTGCCCATGCATAATCCTCCTGGCTTGCCTTTCCCAATAGTGAGAGCCCCCATTAGGGGCTTTCCTTGCACAAATGTTCCCCCCCCCCCATTTCTCCCACTTTATAATAGTGTGGTTAGTCAGGGCTGTTCCTAGATTGGCTGGAATCACTTTCATTAGTATTCCTGCAGGCTGCCTTTAATTTGGGGGTGTGCAGTGATGTAGGCCGTTTTTTAATCTAGCCATGGGCAGAAGCACTATTGTGAGGTTCTTTAATACTGCAGCTGTTGCTATTGTGAGCGTGCTTTCCTAGCTTTTGATGTGAGCACTGCTTTGGGCTGCTTCTTTTTCATTTTGTGTGGGCCTCATCATGACACAGATCCTCAAGAGCTGAATCATTGAGGCCTACAAACCATTGAAGCCTAAGCCTTCTACTGTTAACAGTAAATGGCTGAGTCTCTGTGACATGTGACTCTCTCTATACAATTGTATCAGTCTTCTTGAATGTTTGTGCTGTTCTTGCTGATGCATCTCTGAGGCAGACATGGTGGAGCCGGTTTGCTCCTGGGGACTCTTATACTGGGGCACTCTGTGTATGCTCTTTAGCTTTGCTGTTTCCTGAGCAAGTTTAATTTCTTCAAGTATATTTTGCCCTGTTAGGTCAGTCACCATTTTAGATGTCTATCTTTTAGCATTCCTTTGGGGATTACTCTATTGCTGGGTAGGCAGAATAAAATAAGAATAATTTATTGTCACTATACCACATGTTTACAGTGAGTTTGAATGAGCCTGCTCCCCCCAATTTCACAGTCCTTGTCACATTTCGAGCTGTCGTATTACTACCAACCCCTAACGGCAGCTGCGATGTTGCTGTATTTCATTCAGCAGCCGCACGGCCCGTGGGTAATAAACTCTTCCTTAACCTGTTGCTGGAATGGCCCCAAAGTAGGCTTCTATGCAGCTTGCTTCCTATCCCAGCAAAGAGGGCTATTAAGGGGCCGTCCCAGTCACTTTTTCACCCAATCTTAGTTGTGCTATGGGCCATATTAAATCCCTCATAGCAAGCTTGGCCAGTGATCCACTCTGGCCAGTGTGGCGTAATGGTTAGAGTGTTGGACTTAAGACCTGGGAGGGCAGGGTTCGAGTCCCCACTCAGCCATAAATTTCATTGGGGGCAATCTTGGGCCTGTCACCACCTCTCAGCCTAACCTGCCTCACAAGGTTGTTGTGAGGATGAAAACTGCCTGCCTGGAACCCTAGGGAGTAAGTCATTGTGGAGGTGGCGGGATGATTTCACAAATGTGTGGACTGGAAAAATCCATGCCAAATTGCTGGCTTATGAGATTTCCCCCTTCTGAATTGCTCAAATCGGATCTTACAGCGGCAAAAAGGTGCATAAATCAAAGTCTGGAAGATGTGGAGCTATATCAAAATCTCTTAACTGGTGGGGGAGTTTGTTCACCGTTAAATATTGGCATTACCCCTATTTACCAAGTTCCATCTTATTTAACATCTCTCACGGTTGCTTCTCATCGATACGCCTTCATTAAAGCTAGGTTTAATGCTTTCCCATCAAACGTGCTGAGTCACAGATTTACTAAGGGCCAAGTTTCCCCCATGTGTGCCTGTGAAAATAAATCAATTGAATCTCTACAGCATGTAATGTTCAATTGCCCTATGTACAGTTCGATCCGTGCCAGTATATTAAATCCGATAATTCAGTCTATTGCAGATAAGCCAGTTGACCTATGTCTTGCTTGGGTTCTTCAAGATGTGGACCCTTACATAACCCTACAGGTTGCTAGACTCCTAACAGCTGTTATTGCGTATAAGAGACGAAATGGGATGTTAGCTGATTAATGAAATTACAAATATGTTTTCCAAAACGAAATTAGTCACTGATTTTAGTTTTATGCTTAAATTTTTAACTTTTTAAAAATTTCTCTGAGATATGCTTTTATGGAAATGTTAATATTGGTCCTTGTGAGTTGTGTTTTTATTTGCGGCTTGTACGGTGCCGTTGTTTTATTTGATTCTCCTTTGTTTGTTCTGTTTGTTCTGTTTTGTATTGTAAGATGGGCGAAAATGCCGAATAAACATCTATCTATCAACTCAGCGGGCAGCTAGGAGGAGGGGGCAGCAAAAGGCCCCCTCCCGGGCTGGGAGGTCTTCTCAGTCCTTTCCTGGGCCTTCTTCTGGGGTTGGTATCTCACCCGTTTCCTTTCCTCAGTCTCTCCCAGGTACTTTGCTGCAGGATCCTGCGCCTGAGTCCTCTGCTGAGGTCAGCCTGCCAGTGCCGTTACAAGCATCTTCAGGCGGGAAGCGCTGCCACAAAAGACGTTCCAGAAAGCCAGCCAAAAGGAGCTAGGGAGTCTCTTCTTCTCCTTCAACGGCCTCTTCCAGGTACCTCGGCCCAAGGGGCGATTCGCCATGACGGGAGCACCTTTTGGTGGGGCAGCAGTATAGGTGCTGGCATGCTTGCAAAGCTATGCGGAAGGAGCCTATCTTATTGATAAGGAGTCGCCTTGGGCCGCAGATAGCCTGTGCAGCATTCGAGACCTTGAGTACCTCCTTTGATCGGTCTTGGAGATTGAGTCTGGTTAACCTCGTGCACCCGGGTAACCTGTTAAAATGATTATTATTCTCGCGGGATCATGGGACAACACGGCTTAGTTATTGGGCACCTTTATTCCTTCATTGAGGAGCCGTGTGTCCTGTTGACAGGTCATCTAATTACTTTTGCAGGCAAAGCAGTTGCACAGGCGTTTCCCTGCCCGCTTCCAAGTAAGCTGCAGACGGATCTTAGGCGGAGGTTACAACCTCCAAGCGACTGCATTAGTGTTCACCATGGCAGGATTCGTGAACCTGCACATTGTCTTAGGTGCATTCTGATGCTACCGGAATTGCTTAGGGTTTTAATGCAGGGGCGGCAGCTGTTCAACGCCATGGCCCCGAGTCCGGTGTAGCAAGGCAATCGTGTGACCTAACCTGCTTGAGTTTTCCCCTTTGCAGTAACTGTGCCCATCTGGATTGAGGAGTCCAGCGACAGTTGGAATTGTACTTGGTATGGCGACCAGGCAGTGGGGACCTGGCAAATGGCCCTCACATTACTGTGGAGTTTTGCCCTCTTTTTTTTTTTTACACATTGTCAGCTGCACTGCTTAAGGTTTAAATGGTGTTTGCTGCTCATGTTCTTACGGGTTCATCTGAGGTTTCGATGTTGCCCTCTCCCATATTTCAGACGGGGACCTCCAGGTCCCAGGCTCTGGTCGCCTAGTTGGAGCCGGAATTTTCTGGAACCCTTGTGGCAATTTAGCGACAATTATTTATTATGAGGAGTAGCTTCCATTCCCTCTGCCACTTTAGGCTTTGAGCAGCTCCGGAGTGACTTCTTAACCTTTCGCTGGCAGTCTTGCCTATTTGGAGGGACTTGCCCCCATTCTCTGAGCAGGCGTTGCAGTCCTTGGCTCGCCTGCTCTGGTTCGGACGGGCCCTAATATCATCCAGACTCAGTCCACTGCAATTTCTATTACAGCTCTCTTGGAATGGGGGCCCTATATCCGGCCGTAGGCAGCGGGGAAGCCAGGCCCTGGCCCGTTGAAGGACACGGTTTAAGATTTGGGCTTTGAGAACGCTAGGATAGGGCACACTTTAGTGCATGTAAACGCCCTTCCTTGCCCAGTGTCAGTTTGCCAGGGTCATGAGCAAGGCCATAGTGGCCTAGGGCTCTTCGGCTGGTAATTACCCCCCTCACACTTCCCAATTGGCCCGCCAGGACGGTGGCGCTTTGGGGTTTGCCGGCAGATGGAATGTTGGGACTGGGAAGGTGGAAGCCCGCTGCGCATAAGGGGTTTGTGAGACTTCGGTCTTGATTCCTGAATTGATACTGCCTGTTTTCTGCTTTCAGGTCCCGAGCCCAGCTGCATTTGGATTGTCGGGCACAGCATCGTGCACTGGGCCAGCGCCAAGGCATGGGAATTGGGGCTTGGTGCTACTCTTGGACTTTTCCCAAATTTGAGAGTTACTTGGTTGGGCAAACGGGGCATGCTGTGGGATGAGCTTGTCCCTCTGGTTAAAAACCGGGTTTTTTGGGTGGGTCCCCCGGATATCTTGTGATTCAATTGGGGGAGAATGACTTGCCCCGAACTGGTTGTCGCGCTTTGCGCTTCTGGATTCGTAGAGATTTGAAAATTTTGGGGGGCCAGCCTGCCCAACACAATGCTTATCTGGTCACATTTGCTGCAGCGAGCTTCCTGGCGGGGAGCTCGATCCATGGCAGCGGTCAATAATGCGAGGAGACGAATTAATGGCGTTGCAGTGAATACAGTGCGAGCCTTGGGGGGTACTGATATTCCGCACCCCGGCATCACCTTCCTTGCCACCTCCCTGTTTCGAAGGGATGGAGTTCACTTGTCCCCTGATGGGAATGACTTATGGCTGGGGGTGATAGCTTGTGGTATTAGGGTTTGGCTTGCAGGGTGAGTGGTTTTGGCGGGAGCCAGTTGGCTCTGGTGGCGGTTAGGCATTGGTTCCTGTGTGGATTGCTGGATTGGGCGCTGCCCATCCAGAATCATGTTGATGCTGGGAATTCCGGTAAAGGAATCCGGCGACTCTTGTGCTTTGTCCGATGCCCCCGGTAGGGGTTAGGGTCATAAGCCGAGTCCCCGGGACCATTGAGGAAGAGGGACGCGTTGCTGCCCCCCCGTCCTTAACTCTCCTCAGTCGCATTCTCCCAATCGCTGGTTCTAGGCCAGCCTCTGTCCCGGTGTGACAGTAGTCTGAACCAATGCCTACGCAACCACTCACCGAATTTGTATTTAAATAAAGTTGTGGCCCTAAATTATTTGCCAAAAACCCAAACCAAAAATCTGTCTCCTGTGTCAAGTCAATGGGGGGTGGATTGAGGTCCTCGATACGCAACTTACATAATCTGAAACATGTACAGCACAGATATAATCACATAAAGTTATTAGGTATATACATATTGTCCTTGATGTGACCTGGGACCCTAAGGGAAAATACTGCTGTGCCCTTCCAAAGCTGCTTTCAGAAAAGATGTATGCCTCAGTCCCCACCGCACCCCACAGTAGCCTTGAAGGTAACGCCATGATTTGTATAGTGTTTGTAATGGTGTGGGTGGCATAGGGCACATTGGGAACTCCCAAAGGGTTTTCTCAGGCTCCTAGGCCTTATGTCTGAAATTGCTAAGTGCTGCTTTCTATTATCATCTCTGGAGCCTGATGTCTAAGATGCAAATGAATTTTAAATCAACAGATTCAAATAAGTTGTGCAACAGTATAGTCTAACGCAATGGAATTGTGATGAGAGACTATGTGAAAGTAAGTTTTCTTTGAAATGAGTGGGCTTAATTTTGAGAATCTTGATTCCTTATTACCGAACAGAAGGCTATCAAAGAAAGTGAGCTTTATCCACCAGGCTTAGACAATATGCAATGTAGTTTTTGCAGTACATGTAATCTGTATTTTCTGATTATGTGACAAAGCAGCTCTTTACATGAAGTGCAACAGAAGTGTGAAATAATTACTTCACCTGGCAAAATATAAAATGAAAAAGAGAGAGAGAGAGAGATTCAATAATAACTTGAAAGGGTGGAATTTTGTTTAGGCTTACAAATTTAAATAATGTATTATTTGAATAATGTAATGTGGCCCCAGGCTTCTTACCACTTCTCTTCATTTTTAGCATGTTATTGATCTCAGTAGTATATAGAGATAACATTATAGCACAAAAGAAACAACACAGGAAATGACTTGGCTGATAAAAATGTGCCTTTTATTAAGGGATCTTGTTCCCAGCTTTGAAGAAACTTATAAATAAAATTAAGTCAATAAGACTACCGTATTCAGAGAGGATGCAATTACACGGCTGAAGGACTTTGTAGCAGGATTTGAACGAGATGTACATGGGATCAGGAAAGAGGCAAGTGTTTGACAAATAAGGAAAGGTGAGCAAAGAGAGCAAGTGAATAATGTTAATTAGAAAAAAAGAGTAGGTGGCTCCTAGAAGAATGTCAACCAGCTCTTTTGAAAAAAATTAAAAAATCCCTTCCAGTAGCACCTTAGAGACCAACTAAGTTTGTTCTGAGTATAAGCTTTCATGTGCATGCACACCTCTTCTTTTTTAAAAAAATCTATTTATTAAATTTTATAAAAACAACAATCAACAAAGACAAACAATGCAAAACAATACAACCATACAAAAAACAAACCTGCAATAAAAACAAAATATTACTATCACTGACTTCTGTCCTTTACATTGTATATCGACTTCCTCCTATCTCCTCTTCCCGCGTTCCTTGTCTATCATCTTTAGTGATTTCTAAACATCTTGCAAAATCTTATTTACTATAAAAATTACCTAATTATTTAATCTTAACTATTTTTCTTAACTCATATTCATCTATCTTAAACACTTAACCTTACTCTAAATCTACAGTCTAGCCTCTCATCCTAGCTATATCTAATTATCAATCATACAATAATTTTTTAAATAAAATTTCTTCCAATCTTCTTCCACTGTGTCGTTCCTCTGGTCACGAAGTTTCCTGGTCATTGCAGCGAGCTCCATATATTCCATCATCTGCCATTCTTCAATCGTTGGTAATTCTTCTGTCTTCCAGTTTTTAGCTATCATGCACACTTCTTCAGATACACTGAAACAGAAGTCACCAGACCCTTATACAGTCATACCTCGTTTTGCATCCGGGATCTGTTCCAGAGCCCCAGATGCTCAACAAAAGGGACGCTCGACAAAGCGCTGCTCTGCGCATGCATGAAGCGCAATTTAGCGCTTCTGCGCATGTCGTTGTTGTTGTTGTTGTCCAGTCGTTCAGTCGTGTCCGACTCTTCGTGACCCCATGGACCAGAGCACGCCAGGCACGCCTATCCTTCACTGCCTCTTGCAGTTTGGCCAAACTCATGTTAGTAGCTTCGAGAACACTGTCCAACCATCTCATCCTCTGTCATCCCCTTCTTCTTGTGCCCTCCATCTTTCCCAACATCAGGGTCTTTTCCAGGGAGTCTTCTCTTCTCATGAGGTGGCCAAAGTACTGGAGCCTCAACTTCAGGATCTGTCCTTCTAGTGAGCACTCAGGGCCGATTTCCTTGAGAATGGATAGGTTTGATCTTCTTGCAGTCCATGGGACTCTCAAGAGTCTCCTCCAGCACCACAATTCAAAAGCATCAATTCTTCGGCGATCAGCCTTCTTGATGGTCCAGCTCTCACTTCCGTACATTACTACTGGGAAAACCATAGCTTTAACTATACGGACCTTTGTCGGCAAGGTGATGTCTTTGCTTTTTAAGATGCTGTCTAGGTTTGTCATTGCTTTTCTCCCAAGAAGCAGGTGTCTTCTAATTTCGTGACTGCTGTCACCATCTGCAGTGATCATGGAACCCAAGAAAGTGAAATCTCTCACTGTCTCCATTTCTTCCCCTTCTATTTGCCAGGAGGTGATGGGACCAGTGGCCATGATCTTAGTTTTTTTGATGTTGAGCTTCAGACCATGCTTCTGCGCATGCATGAGCAGCAAACCTGGAAATAACCCATTCCGGTACTTCTGGGTTTGCCATGGATGTTTGACAAAAAGGACCCTAAATGGGGCGGACTCAAAACGAGGTACAGCTGTATATAGTGGGAGGGTGGCGTGGGGTGGGGTGGGGGTTTTCTCAGAAGGGTAGTGGGAGATGGGTTGTTTGACTCAGTGGTAAACCTGTTGACGGCTGTTAACCACTGCAATTTGTCCTATAGGAACAAAGCAAGGGATAGTATGCAGATGACCTGTAGGACTAATTGCAGTCATTAACAGTCATCAACAGGTTTACCATACCTATTTTCCAGTAGATTACCCTCTGTCTGAACACCTGGAGAACAATGCATTTTCTGTACTGGTTCCTGTTTTTTGGAAATTTGCACTGGAGTTTCTACAGATACAGCCTCTTTCCAGACAAAAGTATGCAAAAAGTAGCTTTCCGATTAGTTATTAGACTTTAATTGATTGAATTGTGAATTGCTATGGCCAAGAAGTAGTCTTGGAAGAGAGTAAATAACTTTTTGTGTGTGTAGGCAGAGTTTTGTTGTGATGCGATATAGGAAAAGGATGGTAAAGATAATATTTTTAAGCAGTGGCTGAGCCTATTTGGGATGCTCCATTAATGGGTTTCCTGAATTGACAAGGGGCTGGTCAAGATGACCTCTGATGACCCTTCCTATTCCATGTTTTCATTGTCAGTAAATAGTTAAATTGATTCAAGGAGGAGAGCCTCAAGTGGCAATTGTATCTAAGGCGGTCTTCCTTTCCCCCCTCATTTCCTTTTACAAGCACATTCTCCTTCTGTTCAGCCTTTCTCTGACATAACTGCTTATTTCATTCCTTTTATACAATGGGCTGCTATTTTCATGCTGGCAACCTCTTGTGCTTGTAGCTGCTTCCCATTTAGCTCAAACTCAAATTCCTTAAAGAAAGGCACCTCATCTTTTGATGACTTCCGCAAAAGGGTATAAACACACACTCTGAGGAAAAGTGTTTTTTTTTTTTTTTAAAAAAAAAGGCCTCCCACTGTCCTGAAACTGTAGAGAATTATCATTTAAGTACAGATTTACTACATTGGTTGAAGTGCTAAACCTATTACATATTTGAACTCCAAGTAGATCCCAAGTTTGTGCTTTGGAGTATGAATATTTCACATTAAATACACCCACCCACCCACCCACCCACCCACACCATGTAAGAGGGATAGGGAACCTGTGGCCCTGTAGATGCCTGGCCCTCCAGGCGTTGTTGGACTCCAACTCCCATGCAACCAGCATGGCCAATGATCAAGGATGATGGAAGTTGTTGTTCCCCATCCTGATTAAATGGAATGGAGAGCATTTACAGGTTGGTGAAAGTCACAAAATACTTAGATGTAAGCTCTTTTTCTCTCTTAGACTTCAATGATTTCTAATTTACACAAGGAACTATGGTGGTTTAAATCCATGAACTTCAGCTGGACTAGGTTGTTAACTGGAATTCATACCCTTGTTCAAGGACCTGATGTTTGACTGTGGCAAGGTATCCCTCCCTACTCTTCGGTCCTCCCCAATACTACAAATAAGAGACATGACAACCAATATTTGGGTGATATTAGGCCACAACTTTATTGACAACAGGTGTAAGAGGTTTGGCATAGGCATTGGGTAGACCCAACAAAAAGTGGCTGCAGAGAAAGCCAGGGGGCTATGTTATATGCTGGAGGAACAGGCTAAGTCTGCCCCCCATGGCCCATGCTGATTAGGCAAGTGGGTGGGACCAATTATCCTGGCAGCAAACTGGACGCAGAGGCTTCCTTTCCTGCCTGGGAATCAGGCTACTTCTCACATCGGATCCCAACACACAGGGGAATGCCAGCCCGCAATGGCGCCCACCAAAGAGGGTGAGCAGACTTCTTGATATTAAGGGACCACCTAAACTAACCCAAACTGGATCATGAATCAGGTCCACTAACATGGCTGTAAAAATGGGTTGTAGGCTGGGTCTGCACCTTCAGTTTTTGGTATTGTGCAGATAGTTCCTATGAACATTTGCGTGTTACTTGCAACTATCAACTTTGACAACACTGATCACCTATGAGAGCGGGTGAGGACAGCCTAAGCTTTGATTCATCAGCCAAGACTCCTTTGCCAATGTGTTAATTTCACTTTTATTTTATTACCTAAAGGTGTAGGTGCATTTGCTTATATTGATTTATATTTCCAACATTCTGATTTTGAGATTCTGCTATTGAAAGTGGCAGTCATCCACCTATTGAAGTTAATTTTATGGTGCCTATTTTTAATACCAGATTGATTTGTTTGTTCTCCTTTTTGCTTCAAACCATGTACAAAAGAAAGAATGAAAGAACCAACGAAAGAAAGAAAGGTAGGTTATGGGTGGGTTGGCAAATTAACCATGGAGTTTCAGGTTAAATGTCAGTAAGCAGGATGAAGGAACCTTCCCACAGCTTTTGTTGTTAGGAACTTAATGCTCCTGTAAATCTTACTGATTTATTCCAATGATTTTTTTAAATACAGGTCAAATCTTTGCCTGTGGCTATTATCATACTTCTAGATCTTTTGAGAAAGGTTTAGCCAAAAGTGTAAGACTGATAAAAGATCAGTTGAACAAGCCTTAACGAGATTACACCTTCCAATTTAGGGGAAGCTGAAGAAGCTTCAATAGAAGGAAAGATGATTAAAAACTTGCAATAACCTAAATGCATATCTGAAAAGAAACTGAAAGAAATAGCACTAGGCTGTAGAGCTTTATCAGATCATCAGTCATGGAGATGAGGAACAAGAGTCTAATTGCGAATGGAGAAAACATTTTCAAAGCTTTAAAAAAATGTCCTGGATTTTAATGAGGATCTAGTAGACTTACTTGACCTCTAGCAGTGGATTTCAGAGAAGAAGCTTGTTAAATTTCTGGAATCTTTAGCATACAATAAGACCCTGGAGGTGGAGGAAGATAGTATTCCCACTGAATTATTCAAAGATCATCTGGAGACTGGTGGCTCCCTATGAATGCTGAACATTTTGACTTTATAAATTACTCTGGAAATATACCATAGGGTGGGATTATGAAGATCATGGTCATCATCTTTAAGAAAGGAGATGAAAAGACCAACCCAGCTATTAATGTGCTGTCAGCCTAAACAAACAAACAAACAAACAAACAAACATCAAAGCAAGGATTATGTCAGAATTCTTGATTCCAGATAACTGTTTTTTATTTCAGGTAATGTTTTGCAAACCTTCCTGCTTTAAGAAGGGCAGTGAATATGCAGACTTTGAAACCCTGAAGGCTCTATAAATTGGTTCCATCAATGATGAGTGTAGGCTAAATTCTTCTCTATATTGTTGATTAAAGAGCACTAGATTAATTAAAGCACTTTAAGCTGCTGCTAATTGTTGTATTTGTTAAATGAAGACAGGTTTCCACAGATTAGTCAACAAAGCATAATGTGGTCACCAGAGGAATTGAACAGGGCTATATCTGGTGGTCTCCCCTCCTATTTTAATTGTTGTATAAATGGTGTTATTCTTTGCGTGTTTAGACCTTTTAGCTTTCCCCAAATAAATCCACACAAGAGTCAGATATTCGGTTTGGTTTTTGGCAGAAATTTAGGCCACAACTTTATTGATTACAACCAAGTGAGTGGTTGCATTAGGTTCTGGTTCGACTATCTCCCTGCACCCTTGCAGGCAGTGCTGTCCCAGTGCCATGTTCGTAGGATGATAGCCAAGGATGAACACCGGGGACAGCTGCTGGAAGGAGCGCCAATCAGATGACCTGATGTCCCCTGGACTCGGGTGCAGGCCGGACCCCTTTCGGGGAATGCCAAACCAGTGAGTCCCTGGATTCCTCTACCGGAATATCCTTCATTTGCATACGTGTGGCCATGTCATGTGCCATGCCTATCACCTGAAACAGAGCCTATCCACAACTTACAAGTTGTGACTATTTGCTACGCAGCAGGCGAAACCCAAATGGCACCAGCCAATCAGCCAGGTGGGGAAAATTCCTGCCATGCCCCTGCCCCAATGGCAGACGACACACGACGGCATAGCAAGGTCAAGCACAAGCCCTAAATATAGGGAGAGGTGGGCTGGTGGGCCGATGCGAAAGCCCCAAAGAGGAAGCTCAGTAGCCTTGCATGGGCTTAAATAGGTCCCACATTGCTGCTCTTTCGTGACACCTCATTGGAAACAGAGAACATTGCTGTAATGACTTGCAGTGTTAACATTCGTGGGCGACACAGTGCTTTGAATATAGAATACCTTTATATCAGTGATGGCAAGATCAACTGGGGCCGGAGAGCCAAACTTTCCAAACTTTCCCAGGGCCCACACCCAATATTTTGACTATGGCAGACGAACACGGCTACCTACCTGTAACTCAGTAAAAGAAGTAAAAGAAGTTTAATGACTGAAAAGTGGATGAAATATTTACAGCGGCTTCCAAAGGACGGAACTGCTCTTTAAATTAGACACCAGAATTGAAATGTTTCTGTCTTTAAATATTTGCAGGTTATTTTTAGAACTGCCGTTTCCCCTGGGCAATAATATTAGGAGGAAAAATGTGACATTTAGAACTGAAGTTGTACTTGGAGCTAGATGATGTTTATATGATATGAGTCAGTATCAAGTAATTTACATTTGACGTTATTTGTTCTTCTGCAGGCAGTAATCTTTCATTTCTTTGGGAGGGCACTAGCATTTCCACAGGCTCAAGGGAAATGTCAATGTTTTCTTGAATGACACCGTCTAAGGTTTCAAAAGTGGCCGCCTGTTTCCCCCCCTGTATGTAGTCAAACGCTTTTCACCTTTTAAGTTGAAAGAGAGTGCTGAGCTTGGGAACGGTGTCTCTGAAATGTCCCAGTTGTTCTTTGGCTGTAATATTTACACTTATTGAAATATTAATATTTTGATGATGAAGAGGTGGTTCCCAATATAGCACGTCCTTTGAATAGTTAAACGCCACATGAGGCAGAAGGAAACAACCTTGCCTAGAAATAAAAAATGCAAGGAAATTCTGTCATAAGTTAGCAGCCTTCTTCTGAGGTTGTTTATTGAGTGGCCTCACTCTGGGTGCCTCTGTGTGTGGGGTGGCTTTGCCCAGGGGCGTCGCTGGGGAGGGGCGGTAGGGGCGGTACGCCCCCAGTGACAGGGTGAGCAGCGGCGGGTGGGGGTGACAAACGGTGGCCGCTCCCGCCACTCCCACGCGCCGCCGCTCCCTCCATCACCCCGGGAGCAGCAGCGCTGCACGGACGGGTTGCTCGCCCCTCCGTGCAGCACTGCTCCTCCCCGGGTGACCGGTGGTGCGTGGGGACTGGTGGGAGGGGCCGCCGCATGTCACCCCCACGCACCGCCGCTTGCTCTGTCGCCGAATCGGGAGTCTTTGAAGCCCGCAAAGACTCCGGAATCCGCCGCCCGGCACCCCTTCTTGCAGTGGCTGCTCACGCAGGCACGAGCAGCCGCGGCAAGAAGGGGTGCTGCTGCCGGGCGGCGGCTTCTTCGGGAGTCTTTGTGGGCTGCAAAGACTCCCGAATCTGCCGCCCAGCACCCCTTCTTGCAGCGGCTGCTCATGCAGGTACGACCAGCCGCGGCAAGAAGGGGTGCTGCTGCCGGGCGGCGGCTTCTTCGGGAGTCTTCCCCCCCCCCGGTGATCTCTTACAGGGTGTTGGTGTCCCACAAGATTTTGCATGCGTGCCAAGACAATAAAATGCTTTGCCCACGTGTGCCTGGGGCCATTTTGCCCAAGTGAGCTTCTTGCCCGCCCTCAGTGTTATACTGGTTTATTTGGGTCACTGGTTGATAGGGCCAGAAAGAATCCCCCCAACCTTTATTGGCTCCGTGGTGGTTATAGTTGTTTGTATGTTGTTGTTATGTTGTTTGCCTTTCCCATTGTGATTTAAGGGTTACTTTTGTTAGGTAGTGTTGGGACTTGTGCATCATGACGGAAATGGCATTGGGCAGGATCAACATAGTGAACGGGGGATCCCTGAGGGGCCCAGGGGGAAGAAGGGCCATGACACATCCTAGGCTCAGTTTAGGGGCCCTGCATGGCTGGCTTCTCTCACTCTGATAACCCATTGAGGGTCCCTAAGAGTCAGAAGAATCTGTTTCTGTATGCGACTATGCGACTGTGGCAGCTCGGATGTTATTTGCCCCCAAATGGAAAATGGACAAAGTACTGGAGAAGGAGGAATGGCTTCTTAAGATGTAGGAGTGTGCAGAGTAAGCAGGTCTGATCAACAGAATAAGAGATCAAGATGATAGAATTTATCAGGAAGATTGGAAAATATTTGTAGACTATTTTAAAAGTCACTGTAAACAGGTTAGCAGGATAGCCTGATAACACAATAAGTTTCCATTATCCTGAATCTGATTGCTCCAGAAGGTTACTTATTACTTAAGACTCCATTTCTCAAGAAAAACACTATCTCGTTGTCTGCACTCTCTGGCTCTCACCATATATGTAAGCTTAATCATGTACACTACGCCCCAGATTTTAGTTAACCATTCTCTGTTTGTTTTCTTGTTTGTTTTAAAAAGGGAAGTTTTGATGGAAAGCAATACCTATATATATGAGGGATGTGTGCCAGGCTTGAGCCAAATGGGGTATATTTGGAGGAACTCCGGTATCAGGCTAGCATAAATTACAATTTCAGGATACATGTAGGCAGTTCTTGGTTTTTTGGACAATGGCTCTGACCCTGATCATACTGGCTGGGGCTTGTGTAAGTTGGAGTCCAACAATGTCTGGTGCACCACACGTTCCACACTCCATGCTCTACACACAAATGCATCCCCTGAAACAATTCATTTCACCGATGCTGCCTCTTCATTAGTATTCCAAAATGGCTGGACACTGCACTCCATGCAGTTATGTATAAAACTTATAAATACCTTAACTTGGGTGGTGCGTAAGTATACATAAAAGTATAGGTAAACTATAGATAAAGGAGAGGTACTGGCATATTGTTTCTCAAATGAACTCTAATGCATATACAATATATTACTATGCTTTGGAACTCGTGAGATAAAGGTTAGATTAGGACAAGTTTTTTTTTTAAGTTTTAACAAAATTACTTCTCTGAAATCTGACTTTCATTACCTCTTACAAATTTGCCAGGTGCTTAAACTGAACCTTAAGGAAATGCAGATAGTTACCATGCAAACATGTGCAATGCGCACGGACCTGATTTGCTCAAGAGGATTTATTAAGTAGCTTTCCATTAAGAGAAAGCTATGGATGCACAAAGTCACCTAACTCAGTCTTCCAGTAAAATTGGTCCTTCTAAAGGGGGCTCACTGACAGGAAAGAAAAATGAAGTCCTATATTTAGAAAGAGAGAGAAAGACAGATAAGACATATGTTTCAGCAACAAAGCTTTCCTTCACTGTCTCACTACGATGGCTCCATGAGATCACTTTGCTAATTCTGGATTGATAAGAATTATTGAATAACCCAATAACTTTTTTATAATGGTTTGATTTTCTGATGAGATTGCTCAGAGAGACTGAGCTAAATGCTTTATGTTGGAAGTCTCTAATAGGCAACGACTATTGAAACCCACCAAGATGACTTGTAGCCCAATGGCTTGCTGGGGGTTTGATGATGCATCTGTTTTGCAGCTCCAGGCAAACACCAAGTCCCAGGAGATTCATTGAGTGGACTCTGGTGGACCATCATTAGTGAGTGGTGGCCTGTTTTTTACTTGATGGATTACAAGTTCTGTGTCCCTTTATTAAATCCAATAGAAGACCACTATATATCTGTGTTATTCTGTCTAGGGAGAATCTTCTCTTATGCCATCATTTTTTCTTACTTAGCATTTGGTTTACTGATTCATGTCCACACAGCCACATCCAACTTGACTTATCTGTGGCTGTCTGTATGCAACTTGCCTGATGCCTGAGTTCCTCCAAATATACCCCATTTGGCTCAAGCCTGGCACACATCACTAATATATATAGTTCTTGCTTTCCATCAAAACTTCCCCTTTTAAAACAAACAAACAAAGAAACAAACAAACAAACAAACAAACAGAGAATGGTTAACTAAAATCTGGGACATAATGTATATGGTTAAGCGTACACATATGGTGAGAACCAGAGAGTGCAGACAACAAGATAGTGTATTTCTTGAGAAATGGAATCTTAAGTAATAAGTAACTTTCTGGAGCAATAAGATTTAGGATAATGGAAACTCATTTGTGTTACTGGAAAGTTCATGAAGATAATTTATTATGTTCAGCTTTGGTATGGAAATTGCTCCTATATGTTTTGTTCCATTTAGCTCTTTCTCCTTTGATTTTTACACGGCATCCGCTATTATACTTTGTTGTGCTATAAATAAATATATGTCAATAACAACAAGAAAATTGAAAACACAACCACCACTCATTTTATTTTGAAGGTTTAACATGTATCAGTTGGTGGTATATTCGTATGATAACACATCATGTTGATAAGTAGTTTTCTCACTGATCTGCCTCTGTTGGCTGATCATTTCTGCATCTCACAGTAACAGCTAAGGCAAAATTCTACTACTATAGTCCACTTGAACAGAGATTGCTGAGGAGCAAAGCATTGTGGGCTGTACCTCCATCCTTCCCTTGGCTTTTTCAACAAGGGACTTTGTGGCAGCAATGGTTAACTGACAGCATCCTCCAGGGCATATTGTGTTCCTGCATACTGTAAAATATATTCCTCAGATGCTAGGGTCAGCGCCTAATAGCAGAAGGTAGCAAGAAATAAGTAGAAATTGATGGAGCTCAGCCTCTGAAGTGCTTGGGCTTGCATCCTTGAAGAGTCACTTGTAATATAAGTACGGTAAGTTTGTTTTCCCATCAATATTTAATCCTGGCTTTCGTTGGTTTGTTGACAAAGATGGGGACAACAATATAGATGGATATCAAATGAAAATTGACAGATCCCTCAAGCACACTCTCATTTTTGGTTTGCTTTTGCAATCTAATAGGCTTCTGGTGCATAATTCACGTTGGACTGTGTCAGCATCTCCCTGTTTTTTTTCAAAGGTGGACTGGTCAGCTTTATAAATTCATTCAGCATCCATTCAGGCCTTGTTAAGATTTTTCTAGAAAGTCTTTGCCATTTTGGATTGATACATGAAAAACAAAGAAGAATCCATATCAGAGAAAATGTGAAGTGATGTTTGTGTGGACATGTATAAGGTTAGGTTGCAGTTTTAGTCTCCTGTTATTGTAGTAGTTAGTGGCCTTACTGAAAAGTCTGATCCAGGAGCTGCAGAGAGAGCAAAAATATGGAATGGAAGCTATGGAAACCCCACTACCATGTGGTAACAGAGGAGATAGTGTTGATGGGGATTGATAGAGTGTCAACACTGATAGAGAGGTAACAGAAAACCAATAGAAAGACCCCAGGAGCTAAAGAAAGGGATCCTCCTGATACCCTGTTTATTAAACATTCATCCTCATTTGCTTGCAGAAAACTTACACAGAGCTAAGATTACAGCCAGACTTGTCTGACAATAATAATAATAATGATAATAATAATAATTTATACCCCACCCATTTGGCTGGGTTTTTCCAACATAATAATAATAATAATAATAATAATAATAATAATAATAATAAGGTGATAAAATGTCAAACATTAAAAACTTCCCTAAACAGGGCTGCCTTCAGATGTCTTGTCAGATGGTTGTTTATTTCCTTGACATCTGATAGGAGGGCGTTCCACAGGGTGGGCGCCACTACCGAGAAGGCCCTCTGCCTGGTTCATTCTGAATGGTTTGTGGGGAGGTTATATGACAATGAGCATTTGTCCTAACTGCTTGCAGGGTGTTTGCAAACATCTCACTAATCATTTGTTCATTCTGTGCATTTTCCTGTCACTTTCCTAACTTCAAACAGTGTGTTTCTTTTTTCAAGTACATTTGTTACATTCCACAAAATACTGTCAATTGAGAGGTGCCCTAATATAAACCTAATGAGGATTGAGAAAACAGGGTTCTTTTTTCAAATCTGGTTCCACACGCCAGCATTACCACCATCCGCAACCATGACTGAAATGCACCAACCCATCTGGCGCAGAAAGCCATCACTTCAAACTGTTTACACTCTGATTCATCAAATGAGTATGAATAATCTCCAGTGGTGACATTACAGTATAATTAGCCCTTTCAATCCAAGAATGATGCTATCATACGAGTGACCTAATGTCACAGAAAGATTCCGGTCTCTGTCAGTGTGAGACTTTGCCCTTCATTGGAATATACTTCACAGGAACATCTTTCTAATTTGTTTTTCAGTGATTTGAAACAGTTACAAAATTTATTTGAAAATGTGGCATGTTTTGCAAAATCATCCATTTTGTATCATGGTCCAAATCTTTAACAAGTGAATAAAAATGTTGCCTGGAGCAGAATTATATTTCATATATTACTTTGATTATATTCCAAATTCTGAGGCAAGGGTTATTATATATATGTTGTGTAAAATTTCTATCACAATGGAGCTTTGATTCCCGATTGAGTTTTAGAGTTTGGTTTTCCTTCCACATCTAATACTACTAAAATTAAGTGGTTCCCCCCTCCCTTTTCTCTCCCCTTTTTGGATTATGCTGTTTGAATGTTTACTCATCTAGATGACCTATTTCTCCCTGCAAATACAGCTAACCAATTTATTCAGAAATGCTACTTTGGAGGGATAATGAGGGCATTCAGGTTTGTATTAATGACTGTTCGAGGTCATCTGTTCAAGACAGAGCAGTCATAGCATGTAAAAGTTCAATGATCATATTGCATGATGGTCAATAATTATATTTTATTGTTCTTGCTATTATGAAAACATCCACCATAAAACGATAATTCCCTTTTATAGGAACTTGGGTGGTACATTTCATCTGTGAGGCATTTTTGCGGTACATTTAAGCTGCTGAAAATGGGCCCACAGTTTGGCCCAAGCCGAATCTTCTTTTGTTTGCCTTTTGTAGTTTCTCAGCACAGTTGAACCAAAATGGTGAAATGGGGGTCAGGAGTCAGGTGTGTAAGAAAATAGCTCGTAATTCAGGGAAGTGATGGTGGGCAGGTACAGAGAGAAAGTTCATAGATGTACCTTCCTCAGAAGAAAATAAGGACATTTCTCATTCCCCTCCACAACTGACTCTTCCTCAACCCCCCATTTTAGTATAGGCTTTGCTACCCCCCCCCCAATTCTCCCCAAAACAACTCTGGGTAGGTATGAGTAACTTCAGTAGGTATTTACTTTGTGAGATGGAAGAAATCACATTGTAGGGAAACACACACACACACACACACACACACACGATGCAGCTACTTTAATCATATGGTTTAGTAAATTTTAGTATTTAATATTATTATTTTTCAGAGACTGTAGTTTTTCTTAATAGATTAAAATGCTTCCATATTTACATTTTTATTGCACATTCTTCTATAAAGAAGACACCAAGAATGAGAAACATATCAAAGTAGAAATAAGATATTGTGGAGAATCACAATTTTAATAAGAATGCAAATTAAGGTGAGATTTGCTACATTTTGCAAAACTGGAAAAATGGCAAGATTGAAATGATCATTAGTTCTGGCCACTAACTACTATTTGATATGTGTCTTACAGGAGATGGTTTCAATGGTTGCACTACTTATGACAGTGAAGTAGAGATCTGATTGAGGGCACAATCATATACTCCTGTGCTGCTGGCTAAGGGCTGTGGGTTCTACCGGGAGCCCTGCTAAATCCACCAACCAGAGGATTTCCTCCTTCAGTATTTCCCCTAATTGGTGAGTTCAATTTACCTGATAAGAAATAGGGAAATGTAACATTTAATTTAGTGCTGTATTTTTGAAAGAGCTTATCCCTTCATTTAGATAGGAGAGCCACCATGGTGTAGTGCTTTGGTTCTCAGATTAGGGCCCGGGAACCCAAAGTTCTAATCCCCATATGGCTGTGAAGGTTGAGTGGCCTTTGGCAAGACACCATCTCTCAGTCTAAACTATCTCCCAGCATTGTTGTGAAGTTAAAATGGGGAGCAGAACCATGTAGGCCACCACGAGTTCCTTGGAGAAAAGCCAGAATATAAATGTAGTAAATAAAAAAGCAAAGAAATTGGGGGTCCTGTGCATTTTGGATCCACTTCAGAACAGTTCTCTTTACCCTCCCTCTGAAGACTGCAGCAACTGAAAAGTGTTTTATTTGCAATAGGCTGCTCTATCATTTCCATGTCTTACAGTGGGGCCTCTCTAGCAGTCCTCCATTTAGACAAAGTTTACATTGGCCCACTCTTCTGGAACTGTGTCTACCTGTATCTAGGCAGAAACTACCTGCCATGCCTAATGTGATAGGTAACACCCTGTTACAGAGCACTCATGCTCAATAAAGCCTCAATAGAGCATTTTTGCACAAGGAGTCATTTTTCACTTCCAACTGGATTTCCCTTGGGGAGAGATAAACCCATGTGTAAGAGTTTAAATGGATGGAAGTTTTTTAAATATAAATTCAAATTGATTTCTCATGCTTTACAGCTGATCTAGGAGATTTTTGAAAAACCCTACTGTGAATTCAATAATATTAATTCAGTTATTTGTAGAGTAAATGAAATGTAGAGTAAATGAACTGTAGGGCTTGAGGCTTTAGCCCCATATGCGCAGTTGGCAATAAACAACTGGTCATGTGTTTCCAATGAGTCTCACTTCGGTCATTCAAGAATAAAACCATGATGTTTCACTGACTGCTGCAGCCAATATGGTTTAAAGTCCCTGATCATTGACCATGGTGGCTGGGGCTGATGGGAGCTGGAGCCAGCAGCATCTGGTTTCTCTCAGGTTTCCCACCGCTGTTTTAGAATAACATTACTGAGTGTCCTCAAAAGCATGATGGCCACTGTTCTATGCACTAACCCTTACTTCCAAGTTCATTTGCAGCTCCTAAATGAGATACTAGACTTGTGGAAGGTCTTTATGGAAGACCTTAGAAATGTATGAAATCAAGTGATACTGTCTTACTTCTTGGTAGAAAGGTACGAATTGCGTTCACTATGTTTTCTGTTTAATCTGCAGTGAAAAAAATCAGTGCTCCAACTAGGACTGGGCCTTCCATTTAAAGCTCTCTTGCACAACTTTAAGAGTTATGGTTTCCTCCATAACTGCAGTTTGTTAAGGGTGCTGAGGATTGTTAAGAGACCCCCTAGTTCCCTTCACAGTGCAGGTGTCCCCCCAAAAAAACTTACGCATGATCGACTGTGTATATATGTGACACTGGGAAATAAATTATTTAATTCAAACCCAGAAATGGCAGGAGAGAGCTGGAGAGTCCTCATGGCTTGCAAGGAGATGCAGCCGAAACAAAGACTCTCTGTGCCTCAGGTCTCCTCTGCCACCACTGACATCCATTCCAGGCTCCGTTTCGGCTGCTCAGCGATCCCGCCTAACAGCTGACACATGGGGTAGCGCAGTCACAACCACTTTCCCACACGTCCTTCAGACTCCACCCAGCCCAAGAGCTTCAACTCAATATATTTTGGTCTGGATTGGGGACCAAATCCAGCACTGGGAAGCTTTTTAAGAGAGTGTTCCCTACTTTATGGGATTTCAGTTATGCGCATGGAGGCCAGGAACGTTACTCCCACATAACTAGGGGGATGCCTATATTACAACTCTCAGAGTTCCCCGAGAAGAGAGATGTATTGATAAAACTGCTACAGAAATTATAACTCTGTGGGGGAAACAGGGGTCTCATGTTGACAAATTGCACCCTTGACAAACTACAGCTCCCATGATTCTTTGGGGGAAGCCATAGCTGTTAAAGTAGTAAAAGAGAGCTTTAAATGTATAGTATGGGTGGACCCTAGGGGTTAAAAAAGGGGCAAAATGGACTATAGTTTCAATTTTACAACTCACCCAACTGCTTGGATTAGAACTTAAATGTACGTGAACACCAATTTAGACTCATCAAATGGATGTGTTAAAAAAATGTTAACCTCAAAGATGCTACTGGCACATGCTGTAGTTTTCAAATCATGCCATATAACAAGCCCCGCAATCCCCAGAGTGTTTATCCTTTTAAGAGCATTCATGTGACAGGAGTTTCCCTAATGTGCCATCAGGACGCAGTGGGAGCCACTGTGGCTTTGAAATATGTCAGGCACATTTGTAAGTAGATGAGACCAGCTAATATTCATAAAATAAATGTCTATAGCATATATGGCTGTCTGGCTTTGTGACAGATCTGTATGAAAGCCAATTCAGAAGTAATTTTAAAAAATAATAATTGTGTATATATGTATGCTTATAAACCACTTAAAGGCTTTTTGACGAGGAAGCGGTATATAAATTGTGTTAATAAAATGTATGTATCATATCATATAGCGTCTATTTCATTTAGCACACAATTTCCTATGAAATTGTGACATGTTTGAGCAACTAATGGTAGACAATTGAGGCAGGGAAGGAGCTAGGGCACTCTTCACACAAAAACATCCTGTACTTCCATTTTAATGGAAACTGTTGCTTATAATAGGGGCAGTGCTTTGATGGTTCAGAATATGATATGGGAGAAAAGCCATGTGGTCTGCAAACTTTAAAAAAGCAGGGAGGAGTAAACCAAACAAGAACTTTTTAATGTGCAAACACTGGTTTGGGCCACCAAGATGAAAAAATGAGAACCTCTGTGCCCTAAATGATATCATTTCTATGCTTGCATTATTCAAGCGATCTTATTTATTCCTTTTCTCTGCTAACTAGACATACATATATATGGGCATGCCCCCATAAATTACATCTATAAATTCTAGCAGTTTCACACATAAAACTCTTTTGTAGAGCTGAAACGAACTAGTCATTTCATATGCATGGAAAACATTTCAGAATTCATGAATGTGAATAAATACATCCACTCGGTTTGCATAGCTGTTGGTAGAGAAGGATTCATGTTCTTTGTTGCTTTTTAAAGCTTTACTTTACAACTTTGCTCTTTGGGCATTGTCTATGATTTCTTCATGCTTGGACAGGGCTCAGCCATTTGTTTTTAATTATTTTTTAAAAAATACATCACGGATAAGAAAAGAAACAAAGGCACTGGTCCAGGTAAAAGTAAATTTTAAATAGTAAATTGCTTTCAGAGGGACTTGGGCTGCTATAATAGGCACATTTTTCTTTACTGAACAATCTGGGTTAATATGCATAGGCTTGAAGCTATTTGTTGCATATATTTTACCTGCATTAGAGCTGATGGGTTATAGCCAATAGAGATGGACAAATCAGTTAATTTTGGTTTCTCATTTTTCCTATCTTAAATTCAATCCCTTACATTTCTGCATACAATCATTACTTGGGAGCAATTTCAAAGACATGTTTTAGAATGCAGTCATGGTGCTGCTCCAAAAGCTAAAAGAAAGGAAGGAAGGAAGGAAGGAAGGAAGGAAGGAAGGAAGGCAGCCCGCAGACCATGCTGTAAGTGAAGTATAGGCCCAGGCATATCTCAGGCCAATGATCATGTGGCTTAATATTCAGATTAATGTTTTGATCTGTGAATGGAAGGTTTGCTCCAAAAACAGAGCAAACTGGAATCTTCCTCACTCCGACTTCAGAGGCATCAACACACAGGGCTTGTAAGTGAAAGGGAGGAGGAGAATACCCCCTGCTTTCTTTCTTTTTTTTAACAAAAATTTGTTGGTTTTCCACATTAAAGAAAAAAATAACAAATACAACCAAAGACACAACAAGAAATAATAACAATCATGCAAAGAAAAAACAAATACAAAGAACCTCAACAATTCAAAGAAAACAAATACAAACCTTACATACAGGAACACACCAACTGTTAATTTTTTTACTCTTGTTCCGAAATCTTATTTGGAGGACTTCCCCCGTTCTCTCTCCTATGTTCAATTCTAATCTACTTTAGTAACTTTCCTAATTATTTTAACTTTACATTCACCATCATTCTTATTCTTCATCTCCACATCTTATATCATTTAAATTCCAAATATAAAAAAATACTTCATATTGCAAATCTTAACTTCTTATAGCCTTTTCTTCTCTTAGTTCCATAAAACTGTTGCTATTATTACTTCTAATTCATACCTTATAAATTATTAAAACAGTACAATATCATAAAAACCTAAGTATTTCTTCTGCAAACCAAACCAAATCAATTTTTACTCTCTGACGTCGGGGTACCGTGATAGGCCTTCCTGTTTAATCAAATTTACTCTTTCACCCTATCCCCCTTCTTACCATTTTTTCTCCTCCCATCACAATTACCCACCAGGCCTCCCCCCATCCTTTTCCCACGCCATTGTCCAGAATATCATCTTTTCCTTTGTATCCGAAACTCAAAACAATGTCCCAAAGGAACTTTGCTGAACTCTTCAAAGG
Source organism: Lacerta agilis (assembly GCF_009819535.1). NCBI lineage: Eukaryota > Metazoa > Chordata > Lepidosauria > Squamata > Lacertidae > Lacerta > Lacerta agilis. The sequence continues at coordinate 70,650,315 of NC_046315.1, forward strand.
ATGTAATACATCACCACCAAGCATCTCCAGTTCAATTTTCAGATCAGTCTGTAGTTGTAATTTCCAAAATTGTTGTTCCTGCATTTCTGGGCTCCCACCCCAGAAAGCCGTTATTACGTCATGATAAACAATCCCGGACCTCTCACATCGACAGGATTTTTCTTCATCTTGGAGTTGCGTCTTCTCTACTTCAGATGAAATCTCCACACATTGTTCCCCAATTGTTTCTTTAAGTTCCTTAGCAAAGTTCTTAACAGCAGTTCGAGTCTCGGCCATCTCAGCCAAACATTCGGTGACATTCTGTTGCAAAAGTTCTAGTTTCAGAAGAATTGTCCTTTGTCCTAAAGTCATTACTGAGTCTGGTGTCATCGTAAAAGCGAAACCAAAAATGGCAGAAGTAGGCAGGAAATAACAAAGTTCAGTACTTTTCCATCTTCAGATCTCAAATTACAGCCGCCATTTCCCCCTGATCAGAGTGCAAAAATTCTTCACCTTATAATCCACAGACTCTCAGAAGAAATACCTCAAAATTCTCAGCTCTACCCCTAACAGGGGTTTCTTAATAAATCCAACGCAAAGTCAGCAAAACATTGTATCAGCCAAAAGTAGCAACAGCCAGAGCCAATGTTACTATTCTCCTGTCACAAGGGAGAGAAATGGACTTCCTCTTTAACGTTTCTCCCCTAAAGCCAATTAAATTAATTTATGCAGCCAATTAAACTCCGTACTTACAGCTTACGGGTTTCTTCTTGTTTTAAGCCAAAAGAGAAAGAATGGGGTGTTCAAATGCCAGCGGCGGCCGGCGCTTGGTTTCCTGGCTGGGGACAGCCTCCACAGCCCTGCGCCGCTTACCATTCACTCGGGCTTCCCTTTTACAAGGGAATCCTGAGAATGGAGCGGCGCAAAGGGGCCCGCCGGAGTGCCCAGACCGTGGGACGCTCCTCCCGCGGCTTGCCAGAGCCCGCAGAACGGTTGCGGGTCTCCTAACCCCCGGGAAAAGCGGAGCTGTCTCGGAGGCGAGACAGCTCCCGACCGCCGGCAATGGCACCCTCGCCGGAAGTCCAATACCCCCTGCTTTCAAAACGGTAGACTCCGTCTTGATACAGACATATAGAGCTCACGTTGCAGGTCAGAAACACATCCTTACATCCCGGCATTCGAATTTCCTCACAAAATGTTAGAACGCTGCTTTTATATTGGCTTCATTTGTTAATGATCACTTCAACTGAACCATATAATCACAAGATTTAGTAATATGTTAATTGCATTTTAGCGAGGAAATGGTCTTCAACCACAAAGATGCATTATTGATGTGAATGGGTAGCCCATAAATCATTGACTTGCAGATGGGTGTTTTGTTCTTTCTGTGCAATGTGTCCCAATAGGGAAAGCTTGATCTGTTTAATTTCATCTTCGAAGAATCCATCACTTCATATTAAATTAGCAGACTGTTACTGACAATGCATGGCTGTAGGACTTGCCGTGACATATTGATCCATCTAACATACTTCAGAATCATTTATAACTTTTAGATGGTGCTTAGCTTGAATGAGATTTTCAGTCTACCAAGTGCAGCAGATATTTCATTACACAACATTAGGTTTAAGTCCTAGGAGTTATTTGCAAGGTACTTTTTGCTACTGATCAGCTTAGGCTCAGTAGCAGTCGGTGGGGCAGGGTGGGAAGAGGCTGGGCTACTTAGCAGGCTTCCCCAATGCCAGGTTACCAAGAAAGGGTGGGTGCTGCTCCTGCCACTGAATTCTCAGGAGGACCCACTGATCACCCTGCTGCTGATCCGAAATATCACTACAGTCACACAGGCCCTGTCCTCTTCTCAGTGATGTGCCTGGCATCTGCCATTTTAATTTCCTCACTTCTGGGTGACACTACATCGAGGATCCAGAGAGATTGTGAGAACATGTAAATGGACAGTGCCAACATCAGTGATTGACTTCTTCTTTTTTTCATTTTTTCTTTGGCTGATGGTGCATCATCCTGCCCCTCTTAAAGTAAGGTATGGTAAGGGGCCAAGGGGCCAAAGCTGGGAGGGTACAGCAGTGATGTCCACCACGCTTCAATTTCATACCATACAAGCTCTGCCATGTATAACATAGGTAAAGGTAAAGGGATCCCTGACCATTAGATCCAGTCGCGGACGACTCTGGGGTTGCGGCACTCATCTCACGTTACTGGCCAAGAGAGCTGGCGTACAGCTTCTGGGTCATGTGGCCGGCATGACTAAGCCGCTTCTGGCGAACCAGAGCAGCGCACGGAAATGCCATTTACCTTCCCGCTGGAGCAGTACCTATTTATCTACTTGCACTTTTGATGTGCTTTCCAACTGCTATCTTGGCAGGAGCAGGGACCGAGCAACGGGAGCTCACCCCGCATCGTGGGGATTCGAACCACTGACCTTCTGATCTGCAAGCCCTAGGCTCTGTGGTTTAACCCACAGCGCCACCCGTGTCCTGCGTATAATATATTTCATATCAATGCATTGTATGCATATGCTCTGAAAAAGACCTATAGTTGAAGCATGAAGGTCATTTATTGTTTGCATTAATGCCTTGGGAATTCCTTTGTTCGTTTGTGATATTCCTAGCAGAGCTGGGAAATCCCTTTTGAGCCTAGTCATAGCTAAACAACCCCTAAACACATATTGTGCACAGCCCACCACACGGCTCAGCTGTGCCCTATCCTGGCCAAGCTCATAAAGGTATTCTTATGCAGCTCACACACGGCACATAGAGGGCAAGCATCATAAGAACATAAAAGCATGTTGTTAGATATGTCAACAAAGATCTATTGGTACGCCAACTACTGAGATGGGATTGGATGTTGATGCAGATGCAATGACGCTATTGTGATGCGGTCCACAGGTGTCTGGGTTCCAATGACTAGTGCTAGGAGATCTCATTAGAATGGACTATTCAACTGGGCATGACACTTTCAGCAGGGAAATGTTTCTGTACAGCTACAGACTGTGTATGAGAATCCTAACTCTCTCCTTCAATGTGCCAGATGGCCAGGGCTGTCAAGCTGACAACATAGAAACATTCAAACGGGCCTGCTGGGTCTGAACCATGTCCATTGAATCCAGGATTCTGTTCCAGCAGAAACCAGCCAGATGCCTCTAGAAGCATACACATAGGACACAAAGATGGTTGCCATGCCTAGCATCTGGTTGTTGAAGGCATACTATTTCCATAAATGGAGCTTCATTCATTGAGCTTCCAAGTTTGACAGCAGCTGATAGGTTGATCTCCCATTAATTTATCCAACTCTTTAAAAAAAATGTACTAAGGGCCATCACCGCAGCTTGTAGCAGTAAATTCAGTAAGTTAATTGGGGAAGTATTTTCTCTTATTCCATGGCAAGGGAACCTATGACCCTGTTGGACTCTAACTACTATCAGCCCTGGCAGTCATGGCCAATCGTCATGGATGATGGGAGTTGGAGTCCAACAATGTGTGGACTACTAAAGGCAATGGCTGCCCACTACTTTTCAATACTGTGCTGGTTATATTGACCCATGTTTCACATTTATTGATGTAGGAAAGGGCTGTACTGAACCCCTAAACCTTCAGACCAGAAAGTTCATTGTTGTTGCATTGTACCTACCTGCAGATGTTTGCACAATATCAGAGGTATTTCTGAGACCCATGAAGTCAAACTGATAGAGTCTCCAGGATTTCTGGTCTGCAGCTTCTACTGAGTTTTTTCTCCATCTATAAATCATTTCTTCTTGAGGATAGCCATCTGTAAATTAAAAGTTTTTTATCAAATGCATGGTAAACATTCTACGATGTTAAACTTTTGCATTAGATTCATGTCACACTTTTTATAACTTCAGAATAAATTTTAATACCTTGGGCTGCAATCCTACGCTCCATTGAATTCAACGTGACTTACTTTCGAGTAGAGATGTATAGGATTTCACAGATTTACAATGCAACCCAATGCATGTCTACTTGATGTTTCCTTCCTTTTTAAGTGGGTATAGATATGCAGCCTTAATGGCTCTTCAACATTATTGACTATATATAACAACAGCACAATCAATAGTATACAGTACCGGTACTACTATAGAAATGTTGTTGTTGTTGTTACCATTCTGGTGATGATGAATTTTTGAACCAAGTCAGCTTTAGTTTCATGTGATACTAGAGTTGCCACTGAAATTTGCTAAGATCACTTGGGATGCTTTTGAACTTCTCAACCAAATTTGTCTCCAGATTTTTGATTCCTAAATCTGGTCTGGTCTCTCAAGTGAAACCAGTGTATAGACCAGGCTTCCTCAATCTCGGCCCTCCATATGTTTCTGGCCTACAACTTCCATGATCCCTAGCTAGCAGGATCAGTGGTCAGGGATGATGGGAATTGTAGTCTCAAAACATCTGGAGGGCCAAGTTTGGGGATGCCTGGTTTATACATACCCCACCTCAAGGCAGCTTAAAGGTAAAGGTAAAGGTACCCCTGACCATTAGGTCCAGTCGCGGACGACTCTGGGGTTGCGGCGCTCATCTCGCTTTACTGGCCGAGGGAGCCGGCATACAGCTTCTGGGTCATGAGGCCAGCATGACTAAGCCGCTTCTGGCTTACAGGTTCTAATTTATGTACAGGGCCCTGTGTGTGCATAGTTACATGCCGTTGGGGTGGAACTGCAATGCTGCCTTCCTAAAATGGGTTTACCAGGATGGAGAGGGGGAAGGCAGTGGGGAGGTTGGTGTGGTTCAGGTGCAGTGGTGGAGCTCTGCCTCTATTTTTCATTTTAATATATATAGAACATATAACACATAAAATATATAAAAATATCACAGCAGTTCACAATAATATCTATGTATAATTTTAAAAACACATTAAAAAGTACAATCAGAGACTATCAGATAACAGTTGAAGGAGGATGTTTAATAGCAAATCACCATCATTCCACTAAAACTTATGGATATATAATATTTAAAGTTCTAAAGTGTTTTTCCAACACACTAGCCTTTTGGAAAATAATTCTGACGGTGATGAGGTGATATTATCCTTCTTTTCAGCACAATTATTCATTACCACATTCTAATTAATTCTTTCTTCCTTTAATTCATTGTCTCAAGTAACATTACAGCATGAAAGATGCCTACAACATGTTAATCTGTGATCTCTTTAAATTTACAAGTGCTTTTGGAGTGCAGCATTCATTTATTTTCAATCAATGTTCCAGAGTTACAGTTATCACAGATTTTCTTTTTTTTCCAAGTGAATGAAAACTGTTTATAGTTTCACAGTCTGCTGATTGGCAAGATGGCCGAGATAATAATTTACTGTTCTGTCAGGCAGATTATTTTTAAGGATTCATGGTTAAGCAAGAATTAATCTTTAACATGTCCAGAACTTCTAGAAGAGTGAGTGATTTTAGGGCTCAAAGTTGTTTCCATTTTCAGTGGAAAATTGCATCTTTCTCTTGCCATTCATTTGGCCTGGTCCGTCCTTCGCTGGCCCCTAAATGATCACCTGTAGGAGTCTGTGGGCTCACAGTTCAGTGGCAATCGGGTGAACAAACCCGTTTTATGAAACAGCATTCCCAAGATTGTGACTGCTTGAAAAATGAAACTCCAAGTCTTGCAAATAGGAAACAGTGTAGAGCCATCCATACACATGAAGTCACAAGACTGTTGTTATGCAGTCAGTTGTATGAGGGGTGGCAGGAGTATGAACAGAGCCCTTATCTGGTTTCATTTTGGCAACACACAACAGTCTCATTTCCTGCCTTCCACCCAAGCCAAGGTCCAGAGCCTGCAATTACCTCTTGTGGGACATCATCCTAAGTATTGGCATTAAGTTATTTGATGAGCACACCTCCTCTCTCCCATTGGCTTCAATGGACAGAAGCAGTAGTAGCCAGAACCCAGTCTCTGAGAGAAAAAGACTAGATGGCTCTGGCACATAAAGTTCCTTCTACTTTCTGGAGACTTCCCATTATTTCCAGGGTGGAATCTACACACATATAAAAAAAACGCTGTGAAAATGCTTTAAAAAAAGTTTTGAAACACACATTGAATTTTGCATAGCTCACTTTCCCCATCTAGTGCCACATTTATATATTGCACTTGACAACACATTTAAAATGTTTTATTTTCAGCTGTGTAGCTGAGTCATAGGTTTTCATGCATATCTTTAGCCCTGGAAAGAAATGGGCTCCTAGGGTGAAGGAAGCAGTTACCTAACCGTACCAGCATCTAGCCAGTCTTTGAGCTACTCCAAGGTTGTCTGTGTATCTGAAGAAGTGTGCATGCACACGAAAGCTCATACCAGGAACAAACTCAGTTGGTCTCTAAGGTGCTACTAGAAAGAATTTTCGATTTTGTTTTGTCCAAGGTTGTCAGTTTGCTGTGAAGTGCACGGGTGCTATCCATCTCAAAACTCCATGTAGGTAGTTACATGTCACCAAAAACAGAGGATGCAGACTGCTTATTTGTACAAAAATATGGAAATGTAGAGATAATTACTATAATGTAAATAGAATATAGCACATCTCACCATGATGCAGAAGATAGAAGAAGAAGAAGAGGAGGAGGAAGAGTAGTAGTTTGGATTTGATATCCTGTTTATCACTACCCTAGGAAGTCTCAAGCGGACTGGCCTGCTTACCGGTACTCATTCCAGATACTAACCACTAATGGTCCCTTCAAGACCCTACTTTTCTTTAACTGCACTTTGTCCAGACAACTGTCCATTCAAACAGAGAATTGTCCCTGCAGAGGACACATTCCCACCCTGAATCCATGGCAGGTCATTAGCAGATCCTGTCCTGGCACCTCAATATTTTACATAGGAAGCTGCACTCAAGACACACCAATTATTGGCAGTGGATCTCCAGGATCTACTTCAGCCCTACCTGGAGATGTCAGGGATTGAACCTGGGACTCAAGGCACCCAAGGCAAATGCTTTACCACTGAGCTACAGCCCTTCCCCTGAATATTTTGTACAGTTCACAAAGAAGCAAGGGATGCTTTTGTGAAGGGCTGGCACATTCTTCTCTACCTTGCTGTTTCATTGTAGCTGGTTATTACCATACATAATGAAAGATAGCATTTCCCCTCCGCCAAGTACTTGCCCATTGGGCATTACCCTGACGATATGCATAATTACCCTTCCTACTATATCCATAATTCAGCACCATCCAGTCCAAAAACAATTATATGCACATGAGCACCAGGTGTAATGGAGACAAGACCATTTCCACTCAGTTAAAATTAAATGTTCTGTTAAATATTATTCACCTTCCTTTGAGTGTGAAAGGGCTGTGCAGGCATGCTGGGTAAACAACATACTGCAAAACCTTGGCAATATTTCTGCCTTGTTCACAATCAAAGGCTGCACCGATGAGCTCTTGCCAACTGCGGAAGGCTTGCTGGGTTCATGGATTTCATGTATCATTTTTGATATCTTGCTGGCAAATGATAGAGATCTCAACTTTTCTGCAGTAAGTATAAAGCAGTTTGTGTGGTGGGTGGCCAGTCAAAATGTTAATGAGAGAAAATCCTGCCATTATTCCACTGCCATGTTTTCCATCTACTTGATCGACTCATTTGTGGAGCTAATTCAAATGTTACTACCCCACATGAAGCCTGCTGAAAAATTATTCTCTGCAGCAGCGCCACACAACGGGCATGCAACGTTGTCTATTCACCACAATGATTTCCCACATTTCCCACTTTTTCTAGGATTATTAACTTTAAGGAGGCTTAAGAAAATCCACAGGTGGAAAATGCCTTTATAGGAACCCACTAAAATGTCACAAAAATGGTTGCAAGCCTTTGAGTTGTTCAGAACTCTTCCGCTCATGCTGCAGATAGCACGGGGTTGGTGAAAGATGAGGATTCTTTTTGTTGTTGTTAAAATCATAGGCTGGATGTTGTAGTCTGTTTGCCCCACTGCTTTCCCCCAGGGAAACCCAATCTTTAACACTGAACAGAGGTGCCGTCTTCTCAAGTTGATTGCCAACAACAACAACAAACTTTATTTATTTGCATAGCCCACAGGCCGTTGCATCAAAAAACAAAAAAAAACAACAACACATATTACAGATACAATACTGATAAAACCATATATAACCAATAAAATGAGCTGAATCGGGATTCGGCACAATTAAAACAAGAATAAATGAGATCTTAATTATGAGGGGGCACTGTTATTCAGCTGGCAGCCCTCAATTTCATGGCCCTCTCAACAAATCTGGCTACCTTCTCCGTTGTCTGGGTGTTCTGGTCTGCCAGGAGGAAAAACAGTATGTCCTCGGGCGAGCGGCCTGGAATGGCGAGTATGAGTGGCATGACGATCTCTTCCCTCAAGTCTTTATATAAGGGGCAAGACAGGAGTACATGTGATACAGTCTCCACATTACCGACTCCACAGGGGCAGAGTCGATTATGGAATGGTGTTTTTGAGAATCGGCCTTCAAGAACAGCGGAAGGTAGCATATCCAATCTGGCCAACGTAAAAGCTCGTCTATATTTTGGGATAGTTAAATTGGACAGGTATGCCGCCTGGGAGTCCAGGTAGGAGGGGGGAAGATGAATATACCATGCACTGAATTTCTTAATGATGGCCAGGTTATTTTGCTGTTCAATATCCTTCAGGCGCTGTTTTATGAGGCTTTTTGCCTTGAATAGGCCCATTGTGAGTAAATGCTGTGCATGCAAGCCACACGAGAGGAGTTTTTGGTGTACAGCCTTTTCCCATGAGCTTTTGTGTACATCCCGTGTGACTAGATGCAATAGCCCAGATGGATTTAGATTTAGACGGAGCCAGTAATTTAATGTTCTTTGCCAAGTCCGTGTTTCAACAGATGGAAGGCTGGCCTCAAGACGTAGAGCCGCATTTGGTGCGCATGGTGGAACGGCAAAGATCTGTCTTAGAAATTTTGATTGGACCGTTTCCAGGATGCTACACTGAATCCCCGTCCAAATTGGAGCCCCGTAGAGTAATTGTGCCAGAGGTTTTGCTTGGAATACCTCTAAGGCTGCTGGGATATACCTGCCTCCCTTTGTATAGAAAAAGCGCGACAGAATCTTAGCGCTTTGGGATGCTTTTTCACTGGCATATTTTTGATGTGCCACCCACGACCCTGTTGACTGGAAGACGATTCCCAGGTATTTGAAGACCTTGACCTGCTCTATTATTTGGTCATCCATTGCCCATCTGTGTGTTCTGTGTCTCCTAGCAAACACCATAACCTTAGTTTTCTGGCAGTTCACCACCAATTGTTCTCTCCTGCAGTAGGCCGAAAATTCCCTCATCAATCTTTTGAGGCCGATTTTAGTTCGTGAAAGGAGAACCGCGTCATCCGCGTACAGGAGCACTGAAATTGGTTTTTCAGCCAATTTGGGGGCATGGAACTCCGGGGCTGTTAGGCAGTTGATCATGTCATTGATGTATAAATTAAATAGGGCCGGGGCTAAAATGCAGCCTTGTTTGACCCCTTTGGTGGCTGTAATAGGGCCGATGAGTTGCCCATTAAGTGATGTTCTTACATAAAGCTTGGTATCTTTGTAAAGGCAATTTATCAATCCCAATAGTCTTTTATCAATGCTAGTTGCATTCAGTTTGGCCCAAAGTCTGACTCGTGAAATTGAGTCGAAGGCCGCCCTCAGGTCTATGAAGGCCGCGTATAGCACCCCACGTGTTTTTTTGACATATTTATCGATGAGGTGTGCTAAAACAAAGCAGTGGTCTATTGTCGTTCTGCCCTGTCTAAACCCGGCTTGCTCCTCTGCCACTCAAGTTGATTGAGGGGGCCTGACTCAACTTCTTGAAACTGCATGCGCGCTGCTGTGAGGAGCGAGGGGGCATTGCTGAATGCTCTCTAAATATTGAGAGGGCCCAACCCCTAAAAATAATAATCGTGCGGGGGGGGGGGCTGCCTTGGCTACTAGGAGCTGGCTCATATGGCACTGAATCAGAACAAACGGCAATTGGGGTTGCCGTTTGTTCCAATTTAGAGCTAGCGAGCAGGTTTTTCTGGAGACAGTGGCAGGACAAAAGACAAAAGTGCTTGAACCCATTCATAGAAAGTGGGCTAAGTAGAAAAACAGCTTAGACTCATGCTTTCTAAGCCCCAGTCATGCAGAAGTGTGGACGATCCCCTAACTTATGGACTTAGTTCCAAAATAGAGATTAGAAGCTGAATAATTCAGTCCCAGCAAAGCACTGCCTGTTGTTTAGCTGTTAATTCATAGAGCCACTGTCCATAAAAGAAGATGGCAAACTTATCATTTAATCAACCAGCTCTCTCTTACACCCTCCCACCCACAAACCCATCCACACCCAACTCAATTGCTAACATTTTAAAATTCAGAACTGGGCAATGGCTTTATTAGGATCTACCAACATATGAGGCAGAATGATATGGCAATTAATGTATCCTGGGACACAGTCTTTAATTTTAATCCATTCAAGTATTTGTATACTGTTTCTCATTTTTTTAAAAAATGAGTAAATCACAAAGCAGTTTCTAAAAATCCAACAGGAAAATTAAACAATATAATAACAAAGGACAATATTTAAACATTTGAAACAAAAAATGACAAAAGATTTTTAAAATATCTTTAAAAGATAAAAGTTGAATTGAAGAGGGTGTCCAGCAATTGCTGTAGATAGAGGAATTGGTCTGGCTTTTGAGAACTGGGGAAAGTCTATATTTAACCAATGAGGCACAGGGAGTTGTAGCTTTATATATTAAAATGTCACTATATAATTATGTATAAACTTTTATGATTTAGAAAGTACAGGAACACTAGCCTTATAGCAGCAAAAGAGCTATTAAGTATAAAATACAATTTTTGTATTTTATTATTATTACAAATTTCCCCTGAGATTAACCTGCTGCAAATAGCTGCACAATTTTCAAGGAAACACAGATATTTATCCCATCCCCTTTTGCTTCCTTTCCATTACAGTAAAAATTGAGGTCATGCGCTCAGCACACCTCCCTCAGTTTCTTCCAGTGTATTTCAGTCAATATATTTTAAAGAAATTTAATGTCCTTTGCCCTCGCATTGAAACATTTTTGATGGAAACTGAAGCCTTTATGCAGAAGTAGAGGACTGATTTTGACTATATAGTTTTGTGAAGTGTATTGATAATCTCTTGACTTCTCTTCCTTCTGTAGAGGATGATAAAATGGATGAAGTCAAGAAATTATATAGGCTCCACTGCCACCCCCAAACAAATCAGCAGCACAGGAGCTGAAAAAAAAACAACATCTGGGGTTGTGGCAAAAATAAAATGTTTATTTCAAACAAAAAAATAATAGAATATGGCATTCTTTGGGCTCAGTCCAGTGAATATTCCTTGCTACTCAATGTCATTGCAATCAGTGGGACCTAAACATCCGGTTCTATACTGAGGTTCCACATTTTTCAGTGGGGCTGTGTTCAGGTCTACCAGGAAGACATTCATAATTCAAATCCATTGTGATCAGTCAACACTGGAATGGGTTGGGAATCGTCTATTGGTCAGCAGCTCATTCACAACTAAATTCCATTGTAGTCAATGGTCCCAATGCCTTTGAATGCCCACTTTTGCCCCACCAATTTCAATGAGACCATGATCAGGTCAAGCGAGTGGTCTTGCACACTCCCCATGGTTCAATGGTTCCTGAAGTTGTTGGCTAGAATTGGCTAGTATACTAAGGTTACTAGATGCCCCTGTTTCCTGGGAACAGTCTCCAGATTTACAAATCAGTCCCCATACAAACAAAATCCATTGAAGTTGAAAAGTGTCCCCGGATTCATTGAGAAAAATCTGGTAACCTTATAGTATACACTTGAGACATATTTATGCCAGAGTTTGGGGATACACCAGAACGCCCATTTTGAAAGAAAAACACTGGAAAGTGTGTTCAAAGAGAGCGATTGGAAACTTGGCATGGAAAGGGAACTGGTGTCAAGACTTAAGGGACAGCAAAGTACAGCCTTTAGGACTTTCAGATGCAGTTCATTTCCTGCAGGAGCAATGTTCACTTAGCTTTGAGACCCAAAGCTGCCTCGGGAGCATAAATTTAGCTATCTTTAAGACTTCACTGCCACAAACATAAGCTTGCAAGTATGGAAGATGGGTTCCAAGATCAATTCACTGTGCTGTAGCCTTGCGGTTGGCAATAGAGCAGGTATTTCTACAAAAGCTGTCACTGTCCTACTCCTTTTTGAGATTGGGGGGAAAGCTGGGTTATAAATTGCTCTTTGTTAGCAGCTGATGTTCCAGGCAGTGCGAGCATTTCCTTAGCCAATTTGCTAAAGATCTTACAGAAAGAGATGCACACTCGCCCACACCGTCAACCCCTAACTTTCACTAGAAAAGTTATCTGCCTTTGTAACTATGCAAATGAAGGCAGACTTTGCAACTGCTCTGATTTAATTATGGTAGCTTAGCTACCGAGTTAGGCTCTTTAGAAATTTTATCCATTCTATGACAAATAAATTAAGCTGCTTTTCCCAGTTTAAAAAACAGTTTAAAGTTTTTCTCTCTCTCTCATATAACACTAGAACATGGGAACAACATCCAATAAAGTTGAACTTTGGAAAATTCAGGACAGACAATAGAAAGTCATCTTTCACGCAGCGCATATGTATGAGGCAGTGATGACCACCAATTTGGATGGCTTTAAAAGAAGACTAAAGAAATTCATGGAGTATACGGCTATCAATTTCTACTAGTCATGATGGTTATGTTCTGCCACCACAGTAGGACGATAATTCAGATCGCAATTCCCAGGCGTCAAAAAAGGCTATTTATATATGCCACAACTGCGGCCCTTGTTTTGTTAGCCCAAAAATGGAAAATGGGTGAGGTCCCAACTAAAGAAGAATGACAACTTAAATTGATGGAATACGTGCAGCTGGCAGACTTAACTTATAGAATAAGAGAACAAGAAGAATATACGTTTAAAGAAGATTGGAAAATGTTTAATGAATATATGGGTGGAAATTGTGTACACTTGAAAACGTTGGCAGCATTAAGATGAATTCAACCGTGTAAATAAGTTTTGATGGGTGTAACAGTGGAATATTGAATGGTTTAGTTTGTGTAAAATATGCAGGGATCTATGACATGCAAATTGAACCATGGAAGGAGAAGAAGGGAGTCATTGATATTTTAAGGTTGTTCAAATGAATATTCTAAAATGTAAAATAGAAAAAAACTTAATAAAAATTATACATATTATGGCACCCTGGGAAAGGGCAAAATTGGGCACTCCCAAATGGATCTTCTCAATTTTGCGTTTCTTGGCTTGCCACCCTGTGCTGGGGAACCACTCTAAATGTAGCACTGGGTATCTGGCTGGCCACTGTGAGAACAGGATGCTGAACTAGATGGGCTATTGGCCTGATCTAGCAGGCTATTCTTGTGCTCTTATAACTTAAGCAGAGTTCCTGGCTGGTCTTTTTCCATTAATTTTTTTATTAAGATGATTTTTTTTTTTAAGTGAAACACTTAATGCTGCAATTTAAAAACCCATCAAGCAGTTTCAGATGCTGAATTTTTCTCTCTCTCCACATTTGGAGGTAGTAGCAGCTATTGTTTAATATAGCTCTTCTGCCTTCCTTTGACTTCTGTTCATTTGTGCTGGTACTTGTTAGCTAATTAACGGTAAATTGACAACAACGAACACTATATGACAAATTTGTTCCTACAGAGGGGAATGCAATGTAGCCTTGATGAAGTGGAATGGATAATTATTATTATTATTATTTTGGTAATGCCAGAAAAAAATATTTGAGGTGTCTCAAAAACGTAGACTATATCATCCTTTTATTGTTCCAACAGGAAAACTATTCTCAGGAGACTGTGAGACTGCAGGTTTGATTAGGAGCAGGAAAGGAGAGGAGCATTTATCCTTTCCCCCTTATGCTACTTTGCTAATCAAAATTGCTGTCATCAAGCTGCTTTTAAACTATGGAAGATGTGAGTACTTTTATCATTTATTATATAGATAGGAAAGCAGTTGAGGGTAGGATCTGAGTGGGAAACAACCAGACAAAATGGCCAAGCAGCCCTCCTCCCACTCTTCTCTGATCAGATTTGTAGCCTCCGACAGCTACTCTTCATTTTTAAAATGAACAAAAACCAAGCACCATTCAGGAGACTGTTTCACATGTCTTTTGTGTCTTTTACTTTGCAAAGCTATACTTTTCTCCGTGTTTGTGCTTGGATTATTCATCTAGGAGCTCCCATGCTTTTTACCACCAGATTCTAGTTCAAATTCCCACATTTCCCCCCCTGTTTGCTGCATATATTGGCCCAAACTTGATTATGAAAACTCACTTTCCCACCCCCACATATGGAGGGAGAAATCTGTCAATTTTGGACCTCCGAGTTTCTCTTTCCCCCCAATCTTAACTTCAGTTATCTGCATTGCGTTTTTTTTTTAAAAAAAACTCTCCTGAAAATTCACCAGCATTTTAGTATAAATTCATCATAATAAATTTATACTAAATTTATTCTAAGCGCCCCTTCCAAGTCTACAATTCTATGATTCCAAACTTATTTTTGTATGCAGTTTTGACTAATGTACACATTTTGCAAGTTATTTCCCCATATACAGTGGTACCCCGGGTTACACACACCCCATGTTGCGGATCTTCGAGTTGCGAATGCCTGCAAACCGGAAGTGTTTCCAGAGCGTGCGCAACGCCTGGATGCGCAGAAGCATTCTGCGCACCTTGCGCAGGCGCAGAAGCATTCGGTACAACTTGCACATGCGCAGAAGCGCTCAAATCGTGCTTCTTCCGGGGCTTTTTTGTTTTGTTTTGTGCATTCGTGATATGCATGTCCGCGTTACGTACCACGACCTGGAACGGATCACGTACGTAACCCAGGATACCACTGCAATTTGTTTGTTATATTCATTCATATATGCATTTATGATATCTGCACACTGCATTGAGAAATCCATTGCATTGCACAATCCAGAGAAGTTTGAATTTTAGAGGGTGACTGTGTTTCACTTTAGTTTATATGGTAGGTTTGCATTTAAATTTGAACTGCATCTCTCCCCCATCCCCTACCACATGCCAGTTGCCAGTCCATTTCCCCCTCCACATGACTCTTGCAAAAACAGGATTCTGCAAACAACTCTCTCTACCTCGTTCGTTTCCCTCCAAGCTATTTCTAGCTTGAAAAGACAAGAGAGGGCAGAGAAGGAAGAACTCTCATCCTCTTCTCCCTCCGGCCTTCTCTCACCCCATCTCCTCTTGCTTTCTCAAGCTATTTCCAAGCCCAGAATTGCAAAGGATGGGTCACTAGAGAGGCAGATAAAGAAGATAATTCTCATCCTCTCATATTGTTCTGTTCTGTCATCTCTTGCCTCTCCCAGAAAGCTGGGAAGAAAAGAGTGAAGAGGAATTGGGTGGGATCAAAATGGCAGCAAAAGCCAAGAGGGACTAGAAGCAAGTGACATAAGGCAAGTGACAAAACAATCCTCAAATGTATTTTATGTTTCTGAGTTTGGCATCACAACTGCAAACAGAATGATAGAGAGGTGGGGGCAGAGGGTCATGTGGAAGAAAGCATGCTGAGCTTCACGTGAACATGCATTTTCACCCCCTCCATCTGGAAAACAGCAACTAAGGAAGAATGAAGTCAGTCCTGCCTTCTCCTGATCCCTAGCAGGCTTATATTTCCATCCCCTGACCATGAAACATTTTATGAAAGGACAGGAGAGAAATGGTGACTTGACCAGCCAGAAGACCTCTGGGGGAACATCATTCTCACTCATAGGTGTGATATGAGTCTCACTGTGCAACTCTGATGTTTTGAGGTAGCTTTATTTTGGAACCCTGGCAGCTGATGGAAAATTCTATGTACATTATTATTATTTTAAAGTGATAGTTTTAAAAATGGCCTTAATAAAATTAAGAGTGTGGATGTTAATAACCCTGCAAAGAGGTGTGAAAACCAGCTTGATTAATCAAGAACATTTTAAGAAAGGTGGCCTTGGTGTTACTGTCAGACATCCATTTAAGACAGCAGGGAATTCATTGCCGGAGAAATGTGCTGCAACAAAATTGAGGTTACAGTCACATTGCAAGTTCAAAAATAAATTTCAAGATCAATGACTCCTTTACAGACAAAGATGTGAGATATATTTTTGAGAAAGGCAGTATAATGGAGACAGTGTTGATGCTAGTCACTATCTCCGCTCTTAATACATGGCTGTGTGGAATTTAATCCACCTTAATAAATGTTCTTGGAAGGTTTGTTGCAAGTAATTTATTGACCGAAAATGACTTTAGAAGAGTATTAACACCCACTATAGCTAGATAGCCAAATGCCAAAATTGTCACACACACACATGGCTTAAATTGTCTCGTCAGATATATCGGGTCTCGTCAGATATATCGGGTCCTCCCTCAAAGAGGGCACGTGTTGCGATGTGACCTGGCAATCAGACCCAGTGTTGTGGGTGGGGTTTGTCTGGATAGCCACAACACCCTATTGGTGGGTCCCTTGTTGCTGGGAGCAATCTGACCAATGGGACGCAACAGAAAGGACATTGAGGGACCTATTTATGCCCATGCATGTGCGCATGAGCTTCCTTTTGGGGCTAGTGCATTGGAACACCAGCCCACCTCTCCCTATATTTAGGGCTTGCGCTTGACCTTGCTATGCCGTTGTGTGTCATCTGTCGTTGGGACAGGGGCACGGCAGGAATTTTCTTCACTTGGCTGATTGGCTGTTGCCACTTGGGTTTCGCCTGCCGCGTAGCAAATTGTCACAACTTGTAAGGTTGCGGATAGGCTCTGGTTCAGGTGATAGGAGTGGCAGAACGGTCTCGCCATCCCTATGCGATGGGTATTCTGGTAAAGGAATCCAGGGACTCATTGCTGTGATTCAAAAAGTAGTTCCTGGATGGCATGAATATGTGTGTTTAAGAATCTGTTACACCGCTTCTCTTGCTTCATCTTATGACTAGGAAGGGAATATGCATGTATATTTGCACAGCTTGTCTACAAACCAGGACTTGCTTTGGTTTTAGGAGGACAGTGAGACCGGCTGAGATCTAATCTAAGAGGCTGGGAATTTTAGAAATGAGAAGACTCTGATTGCTTCTGACACTCACTATTTGATAAGAGAGACTAATGCTGCTGCTTCTGCAGATGGTACAAAGCCAATGATTTTTAAAGCTGGCTAAGCCTCAGACCTGAGATAAGAGTTCACCAAATTAAAGAAAAAGCACATGCTCGTTATCACTTTAAAAGGTAAAGGGACCCCTGACCATTAGGTCCAGTCGTGTCTGGCTCTGGGGCTGCGGCGCTCATCTCGCATAGACAACTGCAAAATAGGTACCAGTGCATCACCCATGTAAATCTGTTAGGAGCTGCCTGGTGTAAGGAGAAATAGTAAGTTACTCATAAACTGCCCAAGTCTTCTGGTACCCAAATAATATGCATGTTTACTTGAATGTACAATGTACATGTACATCCCAATGCGTACAATGGGACTTACTTCCATAAGAAGTTCCATAGCTCACAGTTGGGTGGCTTTCAAAATGTGGCATTAATTGTGCATTCTTTCTATTATTTCTTCATATTGCCATAGAGCTCAAATGACCTTTTATCTAGAACAGAGATAGTTTCTAATACTATGCCCTTCCAATAAATCCAGTATATGGAAACAAGTTTCCATGCGTGATGACTTTTTTAATTTAAATAAAGTTTTATAGCCCACCTTTCTAGTGCCATGGTGAAGGTTCCAAGGTGCTTTTCCATCCAGAAACAGACCAGTAAAGAGGCAGGAAAGAGATACAAAACTTGCTTGGAACTCACTTCACCATGAAGGTTTTAAAGCAAGCATAGGCAAACTCCGGCCCTCCAGATGTTTGGGACTACAAGTCCCATCATCCCTGACCACTGGTCCTGTTAGCTAGGGATGATGGGAATTGTAGTCCCAAACATCTGGAGGGCTGGAGTTTGCCTATGCCTGCTTTAAAACCTTGATTTCTCTAAACAATATACAGCCATTTATCTTCAATGGGAATGCAACTTTATCGTATGCTTACTATATTTGATTGATATTGCTACACTTTACTTATGGTTTATTTTATAATAATTTAACTTTTCCTACAGTTTATATTATTCAATGGAATTCTTTGAATTGTCGTATTATGTTTGAAAGTGATCTAGCATTTGAGCGCTGTTATCATGATGTATTGATTTGCATTTTCTGTTGTGTCGTGAGCCATTTTAAACATATTTATATGGAAAAGCAACCTACAAATGGAAATAATAAATAAACAAACCTGCTCTTAAAGCACCACATAGCAAGTCTAACATATGACACATTTAGCAACCGACAACCATACTTGATATAGCCCCACATTTGCCATTGAGTTTGAAATTCTTAAGTATGATATGATTGAATTTATTTTTTGTGACTTATGCCGTATTGTAAAGAATAATTGGATTAATTATGTCCATTGTTTTTGTTCAAAGGTCCTGAAAAAGGGGTGATTTACTCCAAATAGGGTTGAGATACAATAAAACGTTTTGCATTCATTTGCAGGCTGAAAACAATGTGAGTGAATCCCCATTTCATTGGATAGATTGATCTCCATTCCAAACATGAGACAAATAAGAGAACAGCTGCAAATTCTGCTCCCATTTCCATTCCTGTCAGAATTCTCTGACATCCCTATTTGACACATGGACAAGTCTTTTTTATGAAATAGTATACACTTGTTGATTTGTACACCTCAACTATCTGTGTATACAGGTTCAGAGATTGCACATTCCCTGAATTCCGTGTATGAACACTCCTAACATATATAACTTTAGAAGTCCTGCAAGGCAGACTCAAGTCAGGTGTAATGTTTTCCCCACATGAATTCCTTTTCATGTGAAAAATCACTTCTGTGAATATTTATATACAAGTGCCTCAAAAGCAAAGAAGAAGAAGAAGAAGAAGAAGAAGAAGAAGAAGAAGAAGAAGAAGAAGAAGAAGAAGAGGAGGAGGAGGAGGAGGAGGAGGAGGAGGAGGAGGAGGAGGAGTTTGGATTTGATATCCTGCTTTATCACTACCCTAAGGAGTCTCAAAGCAGCTAACAATCTCCTTTCCCTTCCTCCCCCACAACAAACACTCTGTGAGGTGAGTGGGGCTGAGAGACTTCAAAGAAGTGTGACTAGCCCAAGTTCACCCAGCAGCTGCATGTGAAGGAGCAGGGACGCGAACCCGGTTCACCAGATTACGAGTCCACCGCTCTTAACCACTACACCACGCTAGCTCTCCAGCATTTCTCTAGCATTAGGAAGAGCCTTTCAAATCTGCATTAGTAAACGAAACTGTTTCTGTTCTGAGCCAAAATCGCCACCACAACCACCGTCGTAAGTACAAAAAGGTGTATCAAAGTATATCTAAAAACTTTTCAAACTGTGCTTCATTGCAAAATTGCCACCGTAAAATATCCTCTGCAGCTTTAAAATGTCAAGACATTTCCTAATCCTCTAATAACGAAGTCTCATTCTCTTGAAATTAATCTTTTCTTAGCCAAGTGGCAGAGCACATATACTTTGGGGGGTGGCAACTAGACCACCCTCCTTCCAAGGTGCAATTTTGCTATGCTGTCATGTGAAAGAGCAGTTCCAAGCAACACAGCAGAAAGGACACAGCAAAAACAAACTGCTTCCCACGCAGCTGGTCTGTTGGAATTATTATTTCAGAAATTTTATAAATAAGAGGGACTGAATTAAAAATCTTAGGAATAATGGGCAAGCTTTCTGGTTAGAGTAATAATAATAATAATAATAATAATAATAATAATAATAATAATAATAAACAACTGCCCTCTACCCAGAGGTCTCAGGGTGGTTCACAGAACAAAATCAAAATATAAAACCACAAAATATATAATCAAAATAAAATCAGCAACCCAATAACCCCCCATAGTGGCAATTTGACTCTGAATGCATAGAAAGCAATTTCTTCTGTGGACAGCTAACTTTTTATTACCTACATGACCTTCCTGGAATTATAAGGTTTTGAGAAGTGCTGGATGCAGGCCACTTAAATAGGCTGACCTGACCTAGCAATTGCCATATTTGGCTGTACTGTATAGAAATCATCTCGCTAAAGTGGGAGGCCTTTGTTTTGCCATCTGATGGAGCGGAAACATGGCCTGCCAAGCAAAATTATGGATTGTGTTCTTCTGAATCCACCCCCACCTCCCCACCCCGGCTTATTTATTTATTTTCCTACCATTCTTCAAAACTTTCTTTTCTTTTCTTTTTTAAGCATCACTAACTTTCCCTGCCTTTAATTCACAAGTCATTGATAAAGGACAAGAAGCAATTCCTTTCTGTTTCACACACCTTGGAATTTGCTGTCTGTGTTCATCTTTTTTCTTCTGGGAGAGAGGAAATCTTTTTTGTAGGACTGCAGAATTGGAGGGGGGTTTTTTTGTTTGTTTTTTTACTGCAAAGAAAAATGCCTTTGCCAGTCATTGGGAGTATAGCAGTTAGCCAGCTTCAAGCTGGATTCTATCCTTATCAGACCACTTAACAGGTCTAATCTGAATCAGCGAAATTAAAAGATGCCTGCTTCTTGGGAGGAAAGCAATGACAAACCTAGACAGCATCTTAGAAAGCAGAGACATCACCTTGCCGACAAAGGTCCGTATAGTTAAAGCTATGGTTTTCCCAGTAGTAATGTATGGAAGTGAGAGCTGGACCATAAAGAAGACTGATCGTCGAAGAATTGATGCTTTTGAATTATGGTGTTGGAGGAGACTCTTGAGAGTCCCATGGACTGCAAAAAGATCAAACTTATCCATCCTTAAAGAAATCAGCCCTGAGTGCTCACTAGAAGGGCAGATCCTGAAGTTGAGGCTCCAGTACTTTGGCCACCTCATGAGAAGAGAAGACTCCCTGGAAAAGACCCTGATGTTGGGAAAGATGGAGGGCACAAGGAGAAGGGGACGACAGAGGATGAGATGATTGGACAGTGTTCTCGAAGCGACTAGCATGAGTTTTGCCAAACTGCGGGAGGCAGTGAAAGATAGGCGTGCCTCATGTGCTCTGGTCCATGGGGTCACGAAGAGTCGGACACGACTGAACAACAACAACAAACTAGTGACTATCTGCACCATTATGTGCCCTGTAACCCCTGCTTTAATTTCAAACAAACCCACAAACATCCAAGTTCCTAACTCTTGTGGGATCAGAAATATTAGGCAAAATGTGTATGTGCACATGTGTATGTGTATTAACAGCCTGAGTTGGAGGATTCTAATGTGGGGAACAGAACACAAGACTAGATGGATCTTCTGTTCCAGCAAGGGTCTCCTTTTTAGAATATTTTTATTTTTATTTCCCCTACTACATATATACAGAGATAGGTGTAAAGCAACATAATATCTCAGCACATCCGTTCACAGTTACATTTGCCATACTGTCCCCAAGTCTAAGCCAAACTGTCTTTCAATAAATCACCATGTGCAGATGGCGGTTTATGTTGGTGTTGTGACCTATTGATATGGCCAAGGAAACAGAGACAGTTATGCCAAAGGTGTCCTTGTGTCTCCGCGTCTCCTTCACTTGTCCTGTTAAAAAGCTAAAAGCTAAAGAAAGCTACCAAACCTTTACATACCATCTATTTAAACTTAAGCCTATTCTATTCTATCCCCCCCCCCCACGCTTACCTTTCAACTGCCAAGCAACCACCATCAGAAATGTTATTTAATCCTTGGAATGCAAGATAGAATTTGAACCATCAAAAATTGATAATAAAGCCAGTTGTGGAATTTATTGCATTTGCCGACCTGTTATCACTTTCACAAAATACCTCATGTCGAGAATGATTTATAGTTACGCACTCGCAACATGGTGGTGGAGGGGTGTGGCAAATGTCCCCAATGTATCACATCCCCTGTATCACTTTTTGTTTAAAGTGTTGCTAGTATAATTTAATTTGTTAGGGGTAAGATGCCATGTCTATATGAGTTTCAGGGTATTCTCTCATATGTTTACTGAAACTGAGGCAACATCATACGTTTAAAACACCATAATATCACTTTAAATAGTCATTTTGGAGACTGTAGTTTGTGAAGGGTGTTGAAAATTGTTTGGAGACGCCTATTCCCCTACACCTTGCTATTTTTCTAGAAAAGGAGGTGCCGGAACTCACTATGAGTGCCTCCCTTGTTCTCTTATATTGGCAATGGTGCCCACCTGAGAGGTGCGGTGCTGAAGATGAGTTCTGGTTAGTTCTGGCTGAAAAAAAGCCCTGCCCCTACAGTTCCTAGATTTCCCTATGTTATAGGAATTCTAAGGTCTTATATATAAACAATAAATGTTCATAAATGTACAAGGCAAACACATACATAAGTATATGAACCACGTATCTGAAATAGTGGGACGCGGGTGGTGCTGTGGGTTAAACCACAGAACCTAGGGCTTGCTGATCAGAAGGTCGGCAGTTCAAATCCCCATGATGGGGTGAGCTTCCGTTGCTCGGTCCCAGCTCCTGCCCACCTAGCAGTTCGAAAGCACATCAAAATGCAAGTAGATAAATAGGTACCACTCCAGCGGGAAGGTAAACAGTGTTTCTGTGCGCTGCTCTGGTTCGCCAGAAGCAGCTTAGTCATGTTGGCCACATGACCCAGAAGCTGTACACAGGCTCCCTCGGCCAGTAATGCGAGATGAGCGCTGCAACCGCAGAGTCAGCCACGACTGGACGTAATGGTCAGGGGTCCCTTTACCTTTATCTGAAATAGTACAGGAGAACAATCCTGAAGCCATCTTGACTCTCCCAATTTGACCTCAAATATTTCTCTGCAAAGAGGAAGGAAATGGGAAAAGCTTTCCAATTGTCTTTGGACTGTAGGGGCTTACACCTCCCTGCAAATACAGTCTGGCAAGTATCTGTTAAGCTGAGCACACTATCAATATGCCTAAGAGATTCAGGAACTATATACCATCTCAAGGGAATGGCCAGACTACCCAGAAAAGGCAATCAGATAATGCATTATCAGGTATTGTGGCAGACAGGAGAGAAGCAAAACACTCAAATTTCTGCTGCGGACCACCTCTTTCTGTGATGTATGTATGGTGTTTTTTTTTTTTTGGGGGGGGGGGGTCCTCGAGCTACAAAATAGGCAATATCAAAAGTCTATGTAAGAGCTTGCACACCAATGTTCTAGGTTCCTCTCCTACCTGCCTGCGTGGGGTGAGCGGGAGACCCTGTTGCAACACTTTAATAAAGATCATGCTTACTAGTTGCTTTGCTTCTCAATATTCTATGGTTGCCCTCTGTTATTTTCCCCTCCCGATAGAGAACCTACATAAGGGAAAAAGGAGCAGTTTTTTCTTGTAATGGTTTGGTGAGCCAGGTCGAGCAGTTTTTTCTTATAACACCTGTGATGAGGGATCAATTGTTACACCACTCAGAAAATTGCAGTGCTCCCTCTCTGAAATAATCATGTAAATTTCAGTTTGTTTTTTTGTTAGAGATGAGGCAGTTAGCATTCCTTTTTTAGTTTTCGGCTTTAATTTACAAGAGGGTCTTCAGCTTTTAGGTGTTATTTAAGAAATATCACGCCAGTCCCGGGACGGGGAGTCAGTTAAATTCCATATTTGTTGATGGTGTCATCACTCCCCAGCCAAGACTATTTTCTTAAGTTCTTACATTCATTAGCACAGCCTTTTTTTGACAGCAGTTTCCAATGTCGTTTCCTTACCCACACTAGTAAATCCTCCCTATTGCGTTATGTGAAAGAGCTCTGATTCCAAACACACAATGCAGGATGCTGCCTTAAACTGAATCAAACTGTACATACATCTAGCTTAGCATTGTCTCCAGTGATGGGGAGCAGTGATTCTCTGGGGTTTCAGATGGGGGCTTCTCCCTCATGTGCCTGTGTATGGCAGGGATTGAGCCTGGGACCAGCTGAAACCAAAGAAGATGCTTTGCTGCCAAGCTAAGGCCCTTTCTATGGATCTCAGTCACCACAATTTGTTTTCCAACACCTTATCCAAAAAACAATAGGTTACAAACACACACACACACACACACACCTGGAAATTATCAGAAACATAGCTTCAAATGTAGGCTGCTATATTGTTTCTAGCGCTTCAAAAATGTAGAGTCCAAATGCAGTTTGTGTGAGCACATTATAGTTTCTCTCTCTGTTTACTTGAAACCTAGCATGCCACATTTCAAACATAAACTGACGTTTCCTAGTTCAACAGAATATTAATGGTAAATACAGCTTTCCTTTGCTATGTAAGTGCTGTAGTAATGGAGCTTATTCATCATGCGTGTAGGGCAAAAATGGTTGAACACAGAGCTAGACGTTGCCTAATGTACTGGTATATGTTTAAGCATACCTACTCAACCTCAAGTGAACCGGGTCTGTTCTTCCAGAGGAACATTCTTTTTTTGGGGGGGGGGGGGTAATTCAGTTCTTTCCCAGCTCCATTAGACCAAGCCAAGTACTGATACCTGAGATGTTTTATGTGGTGGAAATCAGCTCCATGTGAGCATCAGACAGACATGTTTCACAATGAGTAAGCACATGGAAAGCATACAAATTCTTGGATTTTCCCAAGAATGAACCTCACTATATTTTGACCACCCTCTGGTTTGCAATGTATTTATTCAAAGCAGTGCTTTTTCTGGGGGTACACAGGGGTATGCATACCCCTAAACATTTTGTGAATCTTTGTACTTTTGTCCATTTACTGTATTTATTTTCCCTGATTTGAACTATAAAATTGTGATTTTCTTGAGTCAGAATGAGAATACTCCTAAACATTTTTTTTAAAGAAAAAGAAAAAAGCACTGATTCGAAATATGTGGTATATAAATCATCTGTGGAATGACTCTAGGTTTGCCACCCAACTATAACCTGATAGCTTGATTTTATTAACTGATGAATAGGAATAGCAGTCCATAAGAATGGCCAATTGGGGCCTGATTCTGTGCCCATGGATCTCTGAGCTTCTTCTTCATCAGTTCCAGGTGCTATGGCCAATGGAACTTGATGGGAGCTGAAACCTTTTTGGCTATGATATATCACTCTTAACCCTGCTTATCATACGATAGCAGTTTGAGACGTAAAATGCAAAGCTCACAAAGAAACACACTGTTCAGAACTCTAAGTCCATATTTTGCTGCACTTTGGCATTTCTCAAAAATGAAGTCTATTTTCCAAATGAATGATATCCTTGTCATATCTGGGAGACCAGCCGTGCTTATAAGAGGAATGAGTTGTTCAGTTCTGCCTTCCCAGCTCAAGAGAATCATTTTGTGTGCATGGCATATTTCTAAATCCAGTTGCTCAATCCACATTATACAGACATTCAGAAGTTCCAAGTTTTAAGATTGAATGTATTAACTGTTACAGAGGAAAGGATATCGTAAGTCTCCTGCCATTTTGTGAAGAAAGCCAACAGACAAACGGCTGGGGGAACTCTGGAGCGTATTTGTACAGAGGCCTAATGGAAATACTCTGAGTTGAATGGTTTAGCAAGTGTTTGCCCCCTCCATCTTACAATTATCACCTCACTCAAAAGAAATGAAACCAGGCAGTCAGCACTCATTTGCATATCTTAATTAATTCAAATGCATGCACATTTTTAAAAGCCCCCTCTGCCTTGCTCTGAGGCTGAGCTGTAGACATTCAGCCAAATGGCAAAAGAACCAGGAAGGCCAGCATAAACTCTGCTTTGTTCCCACAAAGCATGGTACACCACTGACTGTACATTCCAGTTCTCACTTACTCCCAACATTCAGATGTGTTCATGATTTACTGTGCTGGTTGTCCTCAAATTCCCCCCTACTCTATTCACGATGGAGTTGGTTTCACGGCCTGTGACACTAGGAAGCTCCTGGAGCTGTAGTGTTCCAATACAGGTATATACTTGCAAAGCTCTGTTTGAAAGACTACAACTCCCAGAATATTCCATTCTTCCATATACTGCTTGAAGAAACTGCATTTTTGTATTTGCTTTTAAAGATGATACCTGTTGCAGGAAAAAATGTGGGCAATTAAGAAGAATTAGCAGAAACACAAACATATCCTCATTAGCTTTTCTTTCAAAATTACATTTCAGAGTTCATGTTAATTCAAGTGGAGAGAGAGAGAGAGAGAGAAAGACTTCAAATGGAACGAGACTGTCCCCGGAAGTTCTCTGTTGCTTTATAAATGAAAGCTCTGTGTTTTTGTTTCTTTGTGTTTCTTCATCGTCAGAGATCATAAAATTAAAATTGGAAATCAAAGTTGTCTATATCTTGCCTGAGAAAACTGGCATTAGCATGAAAGCAGTAACCTGAGATGGATGGATAATTAGGCGGTAGCTGAATTTAGGAAAATGTAACAGTGCATTATTATTTTTTAAATGATTTCTCCCCAAGACAATTTCAGCTAGACAATTTTTAGAAAATGGATCAGTGATAACAGGGAAGTCAAATTTATTCCATTTCTTTGTACTACATAACTGGTAACATGTTCATTCCCACCTAGACACCTCTAGGAGGAAAACCCCACCAACTGGGTTAGAATGTACAAAACAGGAAGAGTTTTTTTTTTGGGGGGGGGCTCAACCTTATGATGTATTTAAGACCTGGATTCAGCTAGGGATTTATTGGGATATGATATATCATGACGGGAAGGAAATTTCAAAATATATGAGGAAACAAATGTGATACAGCAACAGCAGAGCTCACATTTCTGAGACAAAATCATTTTTGTGGATTATCATCAGGGCTAAAGAGCTTAAACAATGATGAGTTGCTTCTCCACAAACCTTTTTGAAATACATTAGGGTTGCTCAGCAACAGTATGTGATGAACAAACTTAGCAGACTCTTGGGTTCTCCACAAAATACGTTCTAGCTTGCATTTGAATTTCCAGCATGGTTGAAGGGAAGGGGTTTGGGGATTTGATGGGTAAGGGAAGAGAAATGGACTTACCGGTAGTAAGTGTATACATAAGGGAGAGGAAGTTTGGGAACTCAGGATGGTGGGTGATGGGTAGAGTGGATTTGGATTGCCTTGGTAATATGGCAAGCTAATTTCTGATTGATTCCCCCCCCCCCCCTTTGTAAATCACCCAGCTTATGTTTGAGGAAATCCACCTTGAACTGGGGGTCATGGGGATAGTTCACCCATCACTAGGAGTATGTGCTGAAGATTTTGGAAGGTTGGTTGCTTCAGAAAAGACCACCTCAGCAATAGTCACTTCAGATTGGTTTTCAAAACCTCACTTCACCTTGGAAAATCCGATACTTTACTGTAGTGGAGAGAACAACAAATAGCCATAACAATTTATAACAAAATGAATGACATTTGTTGGCACAGAAGCGCTTTTTGAGAAGATGAAGCCTGCCAAATTTCAGACAGATAGATATATGTGTGTGCAAGGAGAACTGTTAAGAGTTCTGGTGGAAAGGGATTTGCTTACTCCCCATGTGGGTTTAGGGGCAATTTATTTGAAAACAGCAAAGATTGTAGAGGTGATCTTAGGAAAGTAACAGGAAAAGGTTCAGAATGATCACTGTGAATGTTTTTGTGGATGAGAACACATAATCTTTATAGTATGGAGTAAAGAGGTTTGCTTACTCGTCGTGGTTTTGGGGGTCATTTCTATGAGAATAGCATATGTCTTAGATGTGACCCTTGGTAAATAACAGAAGTGGGGCAGATTCTCAATTCAAGATTAGCAGCAGTTCTGCCACTGCTGTTTACCATTGGGGAGAGATGAGATGGCAGGGACACTGGTGATGGCAATCCATTGGTCCTGCTGATGCATTTACATTGTGTTGACCTAACAATGTGGCTCCACTTCGATGGGTGAGCCACTTCTGCTAAATACCGGTAACCTACATTTCAGAAGGATAGAGGCAGGGGTTAGGGAGCCATACTGAATGAAAATCAGCTTGAGGCTTTTCTTTGTGTTGTCTACTTAATTGACACCAACTGATAAATTGAGTTCTTCTGCATCCCTTCCTAAAGCACTCTGACTGGAAGTAAAGGGATGACCTCTGCTAAAGTGATCCCTTAGTTGGAAGCCAAAGCTGTCAGTCATAAAACTGCACCCTCCCTCTTCTTTCTCACCCTTTCCCCTCCATCCCTGGTCCTCATATGGAGAGCTTAAAGATATATAGTCATTTTAAAGTTCTCTGGGAATTCCTCTACAAAGTTCTGGGTGGCCACAAGACTTCAGGAGCAATTCAGTTCAGTCTGTGATGCCTCAGAAGACGCACGAATTCATCTCAGAAGAAGAGCCCCAAATCTTTTTGAAGAGGCTGCATTTGGCCCGGGATTTCAAATCCACCAAAACAGAACACACAGGCCTACTAAATGCTGACACTAAATATGCATTCTGTGAACATTCTCAGGAAGGTGTGAAGAATTAATACCCTCAACATTATTTAATTTATTAATTACGCCTTCAATTCAAATAATTCAATTACACAGGCAATTATTTCTTCTCTGCAATCCCCAAACAATGGCAGGCAAATGCCATGTAAATTTATTGTCAAGAAAGGGCATTCAATACAATAATAGTGACAAGAAAACAAGCACAAGTTGGGAGTGATAAAAAAATGCAGATTACATTCGTCAAGAAAGGTTACTGTACATTTTCATCTGTTAATTGCCCTTATATAAATTTACATTCTAACACTTTCCATGTTTGGTATGCATTTAAACATGAGGCAATACTATTTTGCTGGAAAACTGGAAAGCACATGCTATTAAAGCCCAGAGCAGGGGTGGACTTGGGTATTTCACATTTCAGCATCGCCCTCTGTGAGGCCAAAATTCAGCACCCCCTCCCCACCTCTCCTCTTCTGTTCTGCTCAATGCACTATATCATAGTTTCAATGCCCTGCAGCGCCACACAATACCCAACCCATCAGTTGCTGCAGCAAAGGTGCAACTCCATATCTATCACCGACTTTGTTTACACAGCACCATCTGTTGTGAAAAAAATGAATGTGTTACCTGTAAACAACCGCATCTTGTTAGAAGTAGGCTATCCACCCAAATACTCATTGAAAAATGCTGTTACTTGGCAAGTGGGTGTGATGTTGTCAGACCTCCTCCCCCCACCCAGTCACTAACACATGCAAGTTCAAAAGAGTGCTTACTACTTCCTGAGAACTTGGCCTCTTTAGATATGAAGCGCATTCAAAGGGGGAAAGTAAAGCTTTCACAGCTACTTCCACCAACTCCTGAGGTTTGCAACTGGGTCAGTGATGACATCTAAAAGCCAGACCTTTTTTGAAGTCTTACAAGTCCATTGTTGTAACAGAAGAGATACAAAAGTGCCCTCACATGAATGAACTTCAGCAGTGGGTAGATCAGAGCCTTTGCAAACACGAAGTGTGTCATCTTCCCTTACAGTAACACAGAAAGTGCTTTCGCAAAGCGAGACATATCTGAAGGCTACTTTGTTTCAGTAATAACCCTGCAATGCTGGAAGGCATTTGGTTGAAATAAGAACTTTAATCTTGTGGGAATGTTTAGGAGTGTGGATGAGTATATATTATTTATATATCTCAATCCCAGCTTGTGTGAGCAAGCTCCAAACTTAGCAGAGTTTACATTCCCTTTTAAAACACAGCAGAAAAACGTTTGCATAGGCTTGCTTAAGCCAGCTATATTCCTGGTATATTCCCCTTGTTCCCTCTTAAAAGTAGAAAGACACAATACTGATTATAAGATATAAAAGGAGTTTACTTACAGACATCCATGAGTTACAGTACATGCTTCAAGGAGGCAGACAAACTTAGATAAATGTATTTACATGCAGTGAAGCTGCTTCCATGAGGGAACAGGCTTCACCTCTGCTTCTCTCAGCTGCAGGCTGAGAGAGAGCATGCTGCTTCTTCAAAGGATGAGGCAAAATGGAGAGTGATCTTTTGGGATGTTGTTCCCAGGTAAGACCACACCTACTTCTGGTTCCTGTAACTCAGTCCAGGTAAACAGGAAGTTAAGCCTGGAGGACTGAGTTACCTTCATGTCCTCTCTAGGAGTGTTGTGTTTGGCTGCTCTGTGCTTACATCCCACAAATCTTCCTTCAGTGCTCATTCAGACTTGGAGTTGTTTGATTTACCAAGAAATTATTTTATAAATTCATTTCTTAGCCTGAGGTTTCCCCAACAGTAGTATGGAAAGTTAAACTTGACATTTTGCAATCTGCATTATCAATGGAGTTGCTAACCAATGACCAACGCACCACTGAGTTGGCAGATACTGTCCTCTTCACTTCCCCAAACTAAGGTTTGGAATCTAGTATCTTAATTGCATTGTCTGGGGAAGGATGCTGAACCTAATATTTTAAAGTGAATTTTCTTCCCAATGCAGTCCTTTCAAAACCAATTTGCTTTTATGCCTGTCAAGTAAACCTCTACACTTGACTGAATCTCTATGGCATCCATGAGTGTTTATTGCCTACTGTGTATCTTCAACCTCAAAGATGCTTCCAAGGAAGGAGCTGCATTGAGATGTAACTGCTGAGTATGGATACTGGCACACACACACACACACACAGCAAAAGAGATTGATGGATTGATCCAACAGGGACTATTTGTCTCTACATCTCCCTTAAGATCTTTGGTTGAGATCCAACTATGGGGTGTCCTTGACATCTGAGGTGACATGGGTGACTAGCAGAGAGAGGCATTGGTGACAAAGTAACAGAACACTCTTCCCCAAAATACTTTGCCCAGAACAGTGGACCCTCAGGTTACGTTACCTTCGGCTAATGTAATCCTTGGGTTGCGAACACGGCAACCTTGGAAGTGTATACTTCTGGGTTTCGACACGCGCACATGCGCATAAGTGCTTAGCGCGCATGCACAGAAGTGCTTAATTGCGCTGCACGTGTGCGCAGAAGGGCGCCTCTGGTTACGAAGTTTTCGGGATGTGGCTGGGCCTCTGGAATGGAATCCGTTCGTAACCAGAGGTACCACTGTAGCTTGCTTTTGCAACATTTTTTTAAAAAAAATCCTAAGTTTTGGGGGTACAATTTTAACCTGATTGTATTTTGTATCTTTAAATATCATATGATATTTCCAATTATTTTGTAAGCCACCTGGACTTCATATAATCAGTCTTAGAACAGTTCTTTAAGGGATTACCCAGGGTTGTTTAGCTTTTTTAAATGGGGGATTGCCGGAAATCACTCACCCGCACATGTCACAACATCCGCCTCTCGTCTGTCCCCTTGCCGGCAGACGCTGCCAATCACCCACCCAATTGCTGCAGCATCAGCCAATCAACACCACCCATTGATGCAGCAACCAATAACACGCACAATAGCTGCTAACAGCCGTGGCAGCAACCAATCAAACGTTCACCCCATGTATAAGACGACCCCCATTTTTAGCATGATTTTTAAAGATGAAAACATAGTCTTATACATGGAAAAGTACAGAAATTCAAAATAGAGACCATACTAAACCATAAAGTAAAATGCTATTGTTTGAAATGACACAGAAATCTTACATGCATGCTGAAATGTATGTCTTGTGTAACATGACATGATCTGATCTCCTCACATTATTTCAGCTACACTGCTCAATTTAATTATAACGTCACAATGTATTATAACAATGTGATGCCAGAGGGTGCTGTAGAGCAGTGACCCACCCCCCGGTGTTAAATTGCATTGGGAACTATATTTTTATAGCGTTTTTCAATAGCATTTTTCATATCTGTATAGATCCAGCCTATGTTAGTAGGAAACCCCTGGATAAGTGGGTCGGGATAAGTAGTAAAAAAAAGGGAACAGAAGAATGGGGGAAGGATGTGCAGTGGAATGTACAGAAGTCTTAACCGAGTTCTCATTTTCCCTTAATGACTACTTAGATGCTTTAGTGTTTTGTTTTGTTTGTTTTTTGAAATATCAAATGTCAAATTATTTCCAAAAATCTTTTTTCTTTTCATGAAGAGGGAGAACTGCAAAATCCTATGGCCTCTGCATGCTCTGTAAGAGACCATAAAATATGCCCTTAATTTTTAAAAAATGTTTCTTGTAAGTTGCCCTGTGAATGTGATTGAAGGTTGAGATAAAAATGCCTTTAAGCAAGCAAGCAAATCACATGCGATATATCTAAAAAAACTAATAAATTCCTCTCGATAGAATAAAGATCTGTGCTAAATTACCCTGATAACACGGAGACTGCTTAATGCTTTACATTCTGATATGGCACCATTTCATGAATAACAAACTTCTTCAGGAATCACAAATTAAATTTTAACTCAGTCAACTCAATCTCTGACATCCGTTTAATTCCAGTCGAATCTTATCTTACAGCTAGTATTGTTAGGCTCCAGTTTTATATCAGTGGACAAGCAATCTCCCCCGTGATTCTATCTTTTAATTCTATGAAACTATGATTCCACATCTCTTCGTACTAGATTTGTTGGCAGATAGTTTGACTTAAAAATAGTGTATAGAATAGTTTTTCTAAAGGATTTCCTAGTGTTCAAGCAATGTATTTTTCTTAAAATATGAGGAGTATTTGGGCAAACAAAACAAAAAAGGCTAAAATAGAGACTGCAAACAAAATATGTAGATATCAGTGTCTGGAATGAACTAGTGCTGTTAAACAAAGTTCACTGAACTAACTAAAAAATATCTGAACACCTGAAAGTAGTAGCCATAATTGCCAGTTGAAGTGATTGTAAATTAAGTTTATTTGGGGACAGAACTTTAAGTGATTTCTTTTAAAAATAATAATATTTATTTTAAAAAAAATTAACAACAAAAAAGACAAAATACACATCAACACAACATAACTACATAAAAAATAAACACAACAACATACATATTTCTTATAACTATTATTCTTTCCTCACATCATAGTGGGACTTCCTCCTGCCTCCTCCTCCTGCGTCCCTTGTCAAATTATCTTTTCGTAACTTCATACCTTCATAACAGAACTTTAAGTGATTTCTAGTTCAAGTTCATTCTTTTACATGCATTGTTTACACTTTAGAGTCTTGGGGCCTGAATATCATATTTATGGAGGGAAATAAATCTAGAAAAAATATACTTTTCACTGTGTGTTTTGAGGTTTTGTTTTTGCCTTCTTTATAAGAAGACAAAAAATAATCAAAACACACAGAGAGTGAATGTGGTTTTTTTTTTTTTTTTTACATTATAGCCTACTTCAGAATCTTGCAGCATTCTGCAGGCTGAGCATTCTTTTGGGAGGGTGGGGATAACTGCTTTGTTGGCAAAGGTAGGAGGATAATTAGGTATCTCAGCATGGTTTCTAATGTGCACTCTCCTACATATTTGAAGTGATCATCTTAGAATCAACAGCAACATGTGGCCATTCAGAAAATAATAGCGGCAATGTCAAGAACCCTACTTTGGTAGGATTAGATCAAGCAGGAACTTTTTCAGCAGGTGGAGGGACTCTGTATGCTTACATGTAACCCAACATGGCTTCTTTGTTGTTTCACTAATGCTTGATTCAACCTCACGTGTTGTTTTCTACACGTTGGCAGCTTCAGATGCAGTAACCGCAATTTGCAAAATGAATCAGTGTTCTATTATTCAACCCTGTCTGCAGAGGCAAAAGATTGTTGCTAATCATCTGTAGGATCAAGTGAAGGACTGCTGCACTGGTTGAATATAACAATTGTGGTAGTGTCATAAACTAAACTGGGCTATACCTTTAAAGCATAATTGAAGCTCGTTGTCCCCCTCAAAGCATAATTGTATCCCGTTATCCCCCACAAGGCATATTTGAAGCCTGTTGTCCCCCTCAAAGCATAGCTGAAGCCCATTACAGTGGTACCTTGGGTTACAGAAGCTTCAGGTTACAGACGCTTCAGGTTACAGACTCCACTAACTCAGAAATAGTACTTTGGGTTAAGAACTTTGCTTCAGGATGAGAACAGAAATCGCGGGCGAGGCCCCATTAGTTAAAGTGGTACCTCGGGTTAAGAACAGTTTCAGGTTAAGAACGGACCTCCAGAACGAATTAAGTTCTTAACCCGAGGTACCACTGTACCCCCCTCAAAGAATTCAGGACACTGTAGGGTGACTGGGAATTGTAACTATGAGAGGGGACTACAGTGCCCATAATTCTTTGAGGGGGGACATCGGGCTTCAGCTGTGCTTTAAAGGTGTTGTGTGCATGCAGCCAAGATCTCAGCAGAAAAGCTTGGATTGATTTGCTATGCCAGCTACACTGATCAGTACTAGCTGGAGCGTAAGATCAGAACATAAATGTTGAATGCTGCTCCAATTGCTGCTGCTATTGTTGTTGTTGTTGTTATTATTATTATTATTATTATTATTATTATTATTAACCCTTCCTTCACCATAACATCCCAAGGCAGGTTACAACATTAAAACACAATATTAAAAACAGTTTAAAACAATTTACAATAACAAAAATAAGGTGGGTCACGTGCAAAAATTCAGGGAAAAGAACTGTGACTTTAGCATTCTCCAGAACCAATATAATGAAGGTGCCAGATGCACCTGTCTGGGGAGGGAGTTCTCCAATTTAGGGGCTGCTGCGAAGAAGGCCTTCTCCCAGACCACCAGCACCCCAAGCCCACCAGAGGGAGCCTATAGGGAAGGAAGAGGTCTTTCAGATATGTGCAGCCTATGTTGTTTAGGGCTTTAAATACTAATGTTTAAAAACCTTGAACTGGTTCCTAGGACCCAGCTAGACAAAACAGTGAAGATCTGTAATCATTTGTATTGTGTAGTAAGCCAACATTAACACTGGGCCACCCTGAAGAAATATGGACCAAACCCATTCCTGTGGGTTTATGGTCTTCCTGTGGTCCTTTAGAAGTAGATACAACTTTCAACACTCCAACCATTAGCCATGCAGGTTAGGGCTAATTGAAGTTGGAGCCCAATAAGTATCTGGAGGGCCAAATATACTCCAAACATGCAATACAAGTACACTAGTGACCAAAATTGTGGAAACCTTTTGGGAAAAGTGTATTTCTGAGGTTTGATGGCTCATAACACCACTTTTTTTTAGAGTAATACCAAAAATGCGGGTGGCACTGTGGTCTAAACTACAGATCCTAGGGCTTGCTGATCAGAAGGTTGGCGGTTCGAATACCTGCGACGGGGTGAGCTCCTGTTGTTCAGTCCCTGCTCCTGCCAACCTAGTAGTTTGAAAGCATGTCAAAGTGCAAGTAGATAAATAGGTACCACTCTGTCGGGAAGGTAAACGGTGTTTCCGTGTGCTGCTCTTGTTTGCCAGACGTGTCTTAGTCATCCTGGCCACATGAACCGGAAGCTGTATGCCGGCTCCCTCGGCCAGAAAAACGAGATGAACGCCGCAACCCCAGAGTCGTCCGCGACTTGACCTAACGGTCAGGGGTCCCTTTACCTTTACTATTACCATAAAATTATATATCAGTGGAAAGTTAATTTAATGAAGAATACAATACAACAACAACAAATCAATTATCTGTATTCTATCAAAGGTTATAGTCAAATAACCAGAAAAAAGAAGCACAACTTGCTTAGGTTGATATGCAGTAGCTTTCCTTCATTTGAATGTAGTCAATGAGCATGAGTGTTTACAGAGGCAATCAGGTGTTATGAGCCATCAAACCTCGGAAATACACTTTCCCCAAAAAGTTTCCACAATTTTGGTCACTAGTGTACTAGTCTTGTTTTCTAGTGAAACAACAGTATACCACTGTTCTAAGACAAGATCTCAATCAATAAGTGACATTATTATTTGAAATAATATGCACATATTTTTGGTTCTTATTCTCTTTATCCACCCCCATCTACTGATGATTGATGATTCAATTTTTAATTGAAAAAATAAATGTTACTGCTCCCCTCAGCTAGTCACATAAATGATCTGCATACTGTATAGAAAAGAAAAACTCCTTTGGCTGCACGTGTGCTTGTGTGCAATCACTGCTACTTTACACTTTCTGTCTTTGCAGGGGGGGAATGCTTTTTTCTTGAAGGAATTGCAAAACTGTGTCCTGAACCCAGTTCGCACAACCCCATTTTCACAAGCCACCTAGGCCTAAGAGAGAGCAGGTGGTTTGGCAAGTGTTGATGAACAGTCTATGGGATGAATGCTCAGATTGTTTTGTGCAGTGAGTGACTGTCCCTGAATTTGCCAACCTGCTTGTTGCTTGGCCTCGGACTGGACTGTAGCAACATGTGCTAACAAAAGCTCTCACTGTTGGGTTTCAAGTGCTGCTATGGTAACCAGGGGGTTGGGGAGAGAGAAAGAAAGAAAATCAGAATGTGAATAAAAGCTCTTTAAAATGATTAGGATATCCTTTCCCTTTTGTGGCACTTTGTGGCCTTGCATTTTTTGATGCATCCTACCACATCTGGATGGATTAATAGAAGTAACATTTTTGCTACCTGTCTTTCTATGTCTGATGAATAACTTCATCAGATAGTTCAAAGGACCATTTTCAGGGGCAGTTTATATTAAGAAAGCAAACAGACCTGCCATGCTTTATAGAAGAGTTCTCAGCATACAATTCCCATGGTACTTTAGGAGAGCTAATTGCATAAAGCCAGTTTCGTCTTAAGCATAATTCGCTCTGGTAAATTATTACACTAGTATAATAATTCAAATAACTTTAATATTACGCACCAGAATAAACCTAAAATAGTACAGTTGTGAATCTGGCCTGCTGGAGGCAATTCCTCAGTCTGAGAAAGAAATCTAATCTACCCCAAGCCAAAAATCTGCATCCATGCATATGCTTGCTGCAAAATGGGAGAAATGGGAGTGCCGGATCACCTCATTTGTCTCCTGAGAAATCTCTATGTGGCACAAGAAGCTACAGTTAGAACTGGATATGGAACAACTGATTGGTTCAAAATTGGGAAAGGAGTACGACAAGGCTGCATATTGTCTCCCTGCTTATTTAACTTATATGCAGAATTCATGTGTGCCATGGAAAGCAACCAGTTTCAGTTCTCAGTGACTGTCTACCTCTAGCTTAGGATTCACTGTTTGTAGCTCAAACCTCTGCCATTGTTTAATACCATATTTTTTCCTCTCATTTTTTCCCTCGACCTCCACTTTCCTCAAACTTTTTCCATTGTTTCAAACAACCATTTCTCCCCATGTCAGTGTTCCTCTATTTTTGCCCTACTCAGAATTCTCCCTCTTTCATTCCTCAGCTGCCTCATGTGAGGGAGATAAAGAATGTGGAGCCATCAAATATTCTTGGTTTCCTCTCAGTTCCCTTCATCCTTGCTTTACAAAAACTTGTGTCGTTGTTTTAAAACACCACTTTCCTCCTTTCTCATTTCCATGTTATGAACTCTGCTGTTGTGCAGCTTGTCTTCACTTTTGCTCCTTTACCCTTCCCTGGGCTTCATGCAAATTCAGGATTGTGAAGAGACACTACAAATCATCTGATGGGTGCTGTGTGATGACATTCTTACATCTTTATTATATAAGATAGTTTATCCAACTTTTCTTCCAAGGAGCTCAAAGCAGTGCACATATTCTCCTGCTCCTCATCCTCACAACAATCTTGTGAGGTAGGTTAGGCTAAAAGACTCTGAATGGGCCAAGGTTACCCAGTGTGTTTCGGTGTTTAGTGGGGATTTGAAACTTGGTATCTGAGGTCCTAGTCCAGCACTCTAAGCACTACCAGTACTTATCTTCTCAGAGTGGCTGGGGCTACCCAATAAGATGGGCAGCATACAGGGGCGTAGCAAGGGGGGCATAGGGGGTGGGCCACCCCATGTTCCATAATGGAGGGGGTGACAAATTATCAAGGAACAATTACTGCCCTACTAAGGTGGTTCATAAAAAAAAACTTTTTTTAAAAAATGCCTGCTCCAAATGTGTTATCTTACTATACTAGGGATTATATAGCTATATATGAAATTTCATGCATATCGGTTAATATCTTGACCCTCCTCCACCAAAATAGCTGTTTACTTGGCTGTTTTCCTATGTCGTGAAGGCTGAAATTTCAGTTCAGTGGAGCACTTACTCTTCCCAACCCTAACCCTGTGGAAAGCCATCTAATCAGACTTTAATTTGATTTTGAGGTGTTTTTAGGAAGTAATTTAATTATTGTTTGATTTTATACCAATGTTATGTATCTGATGTTAGCCACCCTGAGCCCGACTTCGGCTGGGGAGGGCGGGATATAAATAAAAGTTTTTTTTAATTATTACTTGTTATTATTCCTTTGTAAGAAAATATGAAATAACGTAAAACCATTTTGGGGGGGGTCAATTGGGGGGGGGACACGCCTCTGGCAGCATATAAATAATAAATTATTATTATTATTATTATTATTATTATTATTACTACTACTACTACTACTACTGTGACTTACTGATTGATGTCCAACCAACTAGACTGGCAAATCCAGAAGGTGACACATTTTTAAATCATTTAAATTTTGTGCAGGGCTTTGCTGCAGAACACAGTATCATTAAAAACACGAGTACCATATTTTTCCGTGTATAACACGACCCCTATTTTTGGGTTTTTGGGGACTCCAAATAAAGAAATCCCCCATATGCACTATCCGTGTATAAGACGACTCCCAATTTTAAACTTGAAAAAATAGGGGTAAATATAGTCTTATACACGGAAAAATACGGTAATTGTTCAGAAGAAAATAATTCTTAACTTATTCAGCCTATTCTCTAGCATCCCCACCACCACTTGGACACAAGTAGCATTCTACTGAAGTGGGGAATGGTGTTGTTTTCTTGAAATGAAATTGCCTATCTCAGAAAAAAAATGGAGCATGTTTATTGCTTACCTCCCCCCAACAAAGTCTGTATTAGATTGCCTCACCACTTTTGCCTCCCATTCTTCTCTTGAAAGCAAACATAATAGGCAACACAGGGTATTACTTCGTGAGGGGCTGAATAATAGAAAATTACTCCCCAATTAGGCCAACATGGGGTTGCCTGGGGATAATTTTGTGATGCATAAAATCAGTAAACACTACGGAAAAAGTTGACTCTCTGGAAAGCAAAGTATTTAAGTTCTCTATCAAAATCACCCACCCATTGCCAGCCTGCCCAATCCATTCACACACACACACCCAGGAGCCCCCACTGTGGATTAGCGGAAAACAAAGTTTAAAAGAAGAAGATAAGGCTACAGAATTTGATGTTTGCCTGACTGCTGGACACTAGCTGCTTGCTTTGGTTAGAT
The DNA here is from genome assembly GCF_009819535.1 of Lacerta agilis. Lineage (NCBI taxonomy): Eukaryota > Metazoa > Chordata > Lepidosauria > Squamata > Lacertidae > Lacerta > Lacerta agilis. The sequence goes on from NC_046315.1 coordinate 70,689,483, forward strand.
TCTGTTAAAGCAGAAGGACTGAGTGCAGCTAATTTGCAAAAGATAAAGAATTAAATGTACAGGCAGTTTCCCGTTTATGTGGGGGGGGGGCTTATGTTCTGAGGCACCGCGTGCGTCGGTGAAATCGCGTATAATTGAAACCCACTAAAAAAGCCTCCAAACACCTTGTTCTGCCCCTGCCTTACCCTGCCCCCACCCCACCCTCTTAGTGACATTTCAGTGACATTTTTATGATGTTTCTGGGTCATTTCCAGCTTTGGCACAATGTGCATATACAAGGCCACACACACATTGAACATGCATAAACGGGCATGGCTGTCAACCCTCCCTGCTGATTCCCAATGCTATAATAAGGGAATTTCCCGCAAAAAAAGGGAAAGGTTGACAGCTATGATAAATGGAAGGGGGGGGGGGAAGGCCTGCCTGTACATCAAACTTTTTGACAATTTTAATTTCCTTAAGACATACCTGTAGCTTAGCAACGAACCATGCAAAGTATCCTTTTAAGATAATAGAACTGTCCACCATTTGGTGACCTGAGAACTCTTTAACACTTCTGAAGAGTCAGTGCTTTGATGCCCCCAGGAAACGCTGGCAATAAATTGGAGTTAGGGTTTTACTCTACCATATGTGGTCTTTGAATTTCTGTTACCTTTAAGCATCACTTTGTGATCTTGATTTCCGCCCCCCTTTGCTCTACTTCAGACCAAGTGTTTGTATCTCCACCTGCCTTCTTGATGCACTTTCTCTAACTGGTGTGGGGAACTGGATAGGTTTTATTGAAAGCTGACTTTAGCAGCATATAACAGCATCTCCCTTGGAATTTAGCTCAGTAGCAGCCTAGGCCCATTTTGCATGATGCTGTCACTATCCCATGATGACTGTGGCTCTCACCACTGCTTCCAGCCACAGGCAGTCTTCACATTTGAAAGGCACATTACTTTTCTCCACAGCAGCCTTCTCATCACAAAGCTACTACTACTTATAAAGTTCATCTAGTGTAACTTTAATCACCCAGTGAATGAGTTTTCTAATTTGTTCCTTGACATTTACCTTCCGAAAATGTAATACATGCTGCTTACTATTCACAAATACAATGTGGTTTTCATTTGGACGGGGTATTTTTTTTGTTTGTTTTGTTTTAAATCCAGATTTTCAGATTTTCTTTAAAAATGTATATTTAGAAGGAAATAGGACAGAAAGAAAATCGGCGTTAGAAGTTCGGAAAAGTTGCTCCTTAGTTTTATGTCAGTATTGGAACAGTCAGGTTTTTTAAAAAAATAATTTCACTGAAATTAATTATAGGAAGAACACGATGGGATATAGGTGGCTCCATTACCTCAAGTCCTGAGTGCTGTGCAAAAATGGGAGAAATAAGGACTAGGAGCCAATGCCTTGGAGAAAAGTGCAGTCTTGAGAGATGATTTCCATCTGTTGTTACAGATTGAGCCGAAAACAAGATGCCCATAGGCTTAGCAACATTTAAGCACTATACAGCAAAAACAAAAACAAAAAAAAAACCTTTGCTGTGGCAGTACAGAGGTAGGCACTTGCGTATCATTTAAGGATTTGAGAAATCTGCAAGTGTGGGGTTACAATTTTCTTTTTTTTCTGGCACACAGACTGAGGTTCTGTTTCAGTCCAGGTAAAATGATCAATCTTTCTTAAGGCTCTTCTTTTCAGAATGGCTTTCAGAGTTATATAGCCTTTTGAGTAGCTTAGAGATTTACTTAAGCTACATCCAGCAACTGAAAATTAACTGCTTATTACTCCATAGACATAAAAATGAAAAGTGTCATCACGCTCTGCAGTTCGCATGGCCAATGATAAGTGACCGCACAAAACTGCAGCTTGAGGAGTGGCTGGCCGGCCCAGGCAAACTATTTATTGAATGGGTGAGGAGGACCTTCACCCAGCAGTTTAACAAGCTTTTGAGTGAAGCTCCTGTTCCTGCCCAAATAAATGTACCTGCAGCATTTTAGCAAGCGTTTTGCGAAGCATCCCAACCCTGTCACTCCCACAAGGGGGTAGAGGTTGGGGCTACCTGGGAGGGGAGAGAGGAGAGAGTATTGAAGTGTAAAGGGAGGGGGTGGCCCACTGCCAGATTTACGTATAAGCAAACAAGCTATAGCCTAGGGCCCCACTCTCTTGGGGGCCCAATTTTTTTTTTGAAAGAAAAACAACTGGGTGTACATTTCCAAAATATATGATACAAAGCAAATAAAATAAAACCTACGCACAGCAACAGTGTTTTGTGGGCTCCTATGATGTAAGTGGGACACTGGTGGTGCTGTGGGTTAAACCACAGAGCCTAGGGCTTGCCGATCAGAAGGTCGGCAGTTCGAATCCCCGTGACGGGGTGAGCTCCCGTTGCTTGGTCCCTACTCCTGCCCACCTAGCAGTTCGAAAGCACGTCAAAGTGCAAGTAGATAAATAGGTACTGTTCCGGAGCAATGGTAAACAGTGTTTCTGTGTGCTGCTCCGGTTTGCCAGAAGCAGCTTTGTCATGATGGCCACATGACCTGGAAGCTGTACGCCGGCTCCCTCAGCCAATAAAGCAAGATGAGCGCCGCAACCCCAGAGTTGTCTGCAACTGGACTTAATGTTCAGGGGTCCCTTTACCTTTACCTATGATGTAAGTACTGGGCACTGCCTGCTAGCCTGCTCCCTAAAATATCACTGGTTTGCTCATTTCTATATATAGGGTGCCTACATTCGGCATGGACTGATTGCATGGCAACATGTAGCATGCAGCTGCAGACTGCAGTGCAGCACAGTTGAACGGAGGTCAAGCTGTTGTACCTGTTATCTAATATTAAAGAGTGCTTGTAGACTGATGATCAGGCAGCATAGACTAAGGGTATGAGTCTTATGCCTACTGATTGATTTCATGTAATACTTAATTTATTTATTTTGATCCCATTATGGCTTTAGATACCTATTAGGTCCATAAATTACCATACAGCATATATTCAACACAAAACAGCGACAATTTGTTGTTGACAAAGGACAGATGGACATCTAAAGGACCTCATTCAAACCTAAATCCGGCCCTGGGGTGGTCAGATGTGAAGGAAAGGTGGTTGCAAAAGAGTAGAGGGATTGGTTGGTGAGTGGGATGAGCACAGGCAGAAAGCTCAGATTATCTGACACAGGGGTAACGTAGAATAAGAGAGATGTAGGGGGTGGGACTTTACTTGGAGCAAGGCCATTATCTGAGAGGCAGTATCATCCATCTCTCTCTGTGAATACTGAACAAAATACCATGGTAAGAATGTTTTGTTTTCCCATTTTTGGCTGCCAGCCTTGAGAGAGAGGGATCTGATTCCCTGAAGCCTGACAGGATGGTGGGAATAATATTCCACAGCATCAGGATGCTTCCACAGTGACTACCCCTGATATGTCCATTGATGGAGTAACAGCACAGGAAAGGGGATTAGGAGTTTGGGCACTGAATCATCCAGTTGCTACTACAGGCAGAGCAACATTAGGGTAAGGGCTTTAGAATTCTTCCTTCATTTCAGCATTATGGATGCTCATAATACTTGAGAGCAAAAGCGAAAGGATAAATCATGGGCCGAACTATTTCATACAAAGCTGGGTGGCATTGCTAGCACACACTGCTTTTTCCGGTTAACCATCCACAGGCTTTCACATGAGGAGCGCTATATATGGCTTTAGGCATCTTTCGATTCTTGCTAATTCTCACAACGCGCTTTTGCGTCTTCCTCCAAGGGTTCTCACAAGGAATAATCAAGCTGTTCCCATCCATTCGATCAATATTTAAAGACTAAAATATCCTGAAGGAGGCAATGTCTAGACAGCGTTCAGGGGCTTAAGCATTTCAAGATGGCGAGGAAGGATATTGATCACAGCTGTCTATCCTGATGATAACACTTCGTTAGCAGCTTTCACCAAGAAATTGCATTGTGAAATCTACTGCGAGAGGTTTTTGCGTGCCTTTACGGCATGCTTCTTAAGGCCGTGATATACAAGCACGCTTGACTGAAGAGAGCTATGCAGTAAATAAAATAAATAAATAAGAAATCCTTGTGTGAGTGTAAGAGAGCCAGTGTGGTGTAGTGGTTAAGAGCGGTAGACTCGTAATCTGGGGAACCGGGTTCGTGTCTCCACTCCTCCACATGCAGCTGCTGGGTGACCTTGGGCTAGTCTCTCAGCCCCACTCACCTCACAGAGTGTTTGTTGTGGGGGAGGAAGGGAAAGGAGAATGTTAGCCGCTTTGAGACTCCTTCGGGTAGTGAAAAGCGGGATATCAAATCCAAACTCTTCATCTTCTTCTTCCTTGTCCCTGGCCTCTCAGATTTCAGAGACTTTGATCTGTCGCAGCATTGGCAAGGAAGAGAACAAGGTACCTGGGGCTTGTAGCTTCTTACTCAGAGCTGTTGAAACTGCTCTTCATCATACCAAAGGCAGTGTGACTGCCAGGAGCACAGCAGTGCTTGAACTCTGGTTATTACTGGGATTTGCCACTGCTGGAGAGGGCTTGTCTCAGTGTCTTTCGGTGTTGCTCAGTGCATTTTTTGTGTGTGTGATTTAGGTCTGACTATCTATCCTGAGCATCCTGAACTGGAAGCAAGCAGCCCTAAAATCAATGCAACTCATTTCCACATAAATATGATAAGGATGGAGCTCTATGTCTGATCATTCACAAAGAATGACGTGGTGCTCTGCACGTTTCCTGAATGGCTCTCCCTTGGATGCAAACTCTGTGCATATATCAATGATGCTCCAGTTTACTTAGAAGAGGGATAAGGAACCAGTGGATCTCCAGCTATTGCTGGACTCCAACCCCGATCAGCACACATCAATATGGCCAATGGACCGGGATGATGGGAGCTGGAGTCCAAGAACATCTGAAGGTCCACAGGTACCCACCCACCTCTGATGGAAAAGTAAAGGAAGTCCCTTTTCCAACATGGATAGCCAATTTTGTGGCTGGAGTCCCCCTCCAAATATCATAACATCTGTTTTAAAACAGCTGCACTGGTTGCCATTTTGTCTCCAGGCCCAATTCAGGGTGCTCACATTAGTGTTTAAAGCCCTAAATAACTCAAGATCCTAAATATATGAAAGACTGCCTCCTTCCTACAGACCTTCTTGGGTGCTAAGATCAGCAGAGGGGGTCCTCTGGGTTGTTCTACTGCCCTCAATATCTTGGGGGTGTGGTGTGGTGGTGGAACTCCCTAAGTTGTGGAACTCCCTCTCCACAGATGTGTGTCTAGCACCTTTGTTACGCAGCTTTCAAGGGATGCTGAAGATGCAGCTTTTTATCCTAGTTCTTGACACTTGAGACGTATATTTTTAGGAACCACCTTATCTTTGTAATTTTAAGTTGTTTTAAATAGCACCTTTAAATGGTGTGTTTAATTGTTGTTACCTGCCTTGGGACCTTGGGTGTGAAGAGTAGGTAATATATATTGTAGTAGTAGTAGTAGTAATAGTAGTAGTAGTAGTAGTAATAATAATAATAATAATGTTTTAGGTTAATAAATATTTCATGTTTATTACTTCAGAGGAAAAGGAAGTTATTTTGCAGACTTGGCATAACTAAGTACCTTCACCCCCCGAAACTGCAAAGTGAATGTAGACATTAGTCCTATTATACTTCCATTTTCTAAGCTGGCAAGCAATATGTGGTCATTAACAAGGGAAACCCTCAGGGAGAAAGAAAGAAAGACTATCAACACTGCATAATGAAATTGTTCTAATAAAGCTTCACTGACACAAGACGTGAAGGCAGGCTCTTCAGTTTTAGCCTCTTATAGGACTACAATGAAAGTCCTACTACAAATGCAGGCAAAAAAGAGGTGTGTGTGTGTGTGTGTGTGTGTGTAAAATGATATTAATCCATGGGAAATTTGGGTGATAACACAGCACACAAAGGACAATAACCAATGTGAAATATAATAAGCAACGGGTGGGAAATGATAGCTCTGCTGATGCAATGAATGCCCGAAACTTTTACAAAGGCAGTAAAAACCAGGGGTGCTGAAGTTTGAACATGAATATGGTGGTGAGTAGTAACATACATCAGGGGTGGCCAACTCCCAAGAGACTGTGATCTACTCACAGGCTTAAAAACTGGCAGTGATCTACCCCCCCTTTTTGTGTGTGTGTGTGTGTTTTAATGGTACTGTTGGAGTTAATCCTGCTCCAGGATGAGAATGGAACAAAATTATTGGGGATATTTGATAGAGATATAGCCAGAGAAAACAAAAAAAAAATTCTTTTATGCTACAGGGGCTGCAAGAACATTAGCTAATTGCCAAAAATGGGGGGGGGGGAAGAAATAACACCGACAAAATAATAATAATGGGAAGATAAATTGTTGGATTATATCGAATTGGCAGAAGCTTGACAGAGGTTATCAGGGATCAGCCCAAACAACAATTTCAAAAAGCCTGGGAAAAATCTTGAGAATATCTTAAAAAGCAGTGCCCTCAAATTAATACTTGGGCTTGTTTCGATTAACTTCTGCAAAATGAATTAAGGTATGTAAGTCAAAAATAGAAAGAAAAAGAGGTAATAAAGAATTAAGAAGGAAACAGTTTAAGAAAAACGGAAAGAGAACTCTGTTGAGGATGAAGGAAGTCAATTGGAAGAAAAGAAGAAATGAAGTATGGTATATATATTGATGTTAATCTGTTTGTGTAATTTTTTTGTCAGTAACAATCTTTTAGTTGTATTTCTCTGTTTTTTGTTTTTGTTGTTTTGTAAGTTTTAGTGTTGATTATGTATTGTCATCTTTATGTTTAATGTGTGTGTGTCATAAAATGAATTCAAATAATAATAAAAAAGAGAACGGATCAAATATTTCAGTATTTTCATTGTTTTAGCTCTCTCATACTTAGGGGGTGGGAGATGTTTCAATATCAGCATGCAGGAAACTATCCTTGATCTGTTCAGAATGGTGAAATTCCTCCTATTCCCCTCACACCCTCTGCTGTTAAAAGCTACTTCAAATCCTTAATCTCCTTGGGAAGGACAACATATTAGTCTCCCATGACAAACTCCTTCCTGAGTCAGCAAGAAGCATCTTAGCCTAATAAATGATGCAAGGAGGTGAGAGGCATTTTGGGGCTGAAAAACAAATACTGATACAACAGCCATCGCAGAAGCTACAGGAAATAAATGAGATGAGAACTTTCCTGGTTAAAATAAATTAAACTATAATTCTTACACGGTGAGGGAAAGTGTCTGAAAGCAGAACAGAAGTGGGGAGGGGGTAGAGAAAGGACGAAGCAATTTAAGATCCATCAGTCTGACATCGGAGAAACAAGCAAATGGAGTAAGGAAAATAATGGAAACAGCAAAGCTCCTAGTAATTGAGTAGCAGGCTAGGATAAAGTGCCTCATCCAACTTACATATATACCATTTGCAAAATTATTATTGATGTCGATGGAAGAAGAATTGGGATCCCTCAAACAAAATTAGGAAGATTTTCAGAGTAACTCAGATCCCCTCAGGCCGGGAGCTGTCCATCTTTTTAACTTTGATGCTTTGGACTGAAGTTGGATTGGATTAAACTAGACTACAAGGCACTTTGTTGAAATAACTGTAGTAGCCCTTAAGAGAATTGCATTTTCCATGGGCCTTGGGCCCTCATATACTGGTGCTCAGCACACCAGGACAATGAAGAGCATAGGAGCCAACTCCTAGGGGCCATGGGGGCTTCAGCTCCCCAATAAAATATTTGAGGGGGCTGCCCCCCCAAGTTGATGGGCACTGCCATTTGAAAGGTATGTGTGCACTGTGTCATGTTATTGACTATGCGGGGCAGGGCTTAACTGGGCTCCCACAATATTCTCCCCTCTACATGTTACCACTGTGTAACCCAGAACTTCTGCCCCCTGACAAGGAGTGGCAGGGAGTTTTGAGAAGCTAGTGGAGGATCTTTCTGGGAATGTGAAGGCTGGGGAACAGGGGGAAGAAGCCAATAGTTCTTCTCTGGCTCTGATTTTGATTCAGGTCAGTGAAGATTTTTCGGAGGGCTTAAAAGCTCCCTTCGTGTTTGAGGTGGTCTTTTACGGGCCCTCTATATTATTCAGCAGGATCAAAACTTTGCCGGTAAGTTTAGAAATCAGTTCCAAATCTGTATAGCTATGCTAGGAAGAGAGACTGATTGCTAAACTGGGAATTGTACCTTTGTAAGGTTTCCTAGCAACTCTCAGTACTCTTAACAAACTAGAGTGGCCAGAATTCTTTGGGGGGGAGCCATGACTGGTATCATAATGCTTTAAAAGCATGGTGAATGTGGCTGAAGAAAGATGTGTAAGTGTGGACTTTTCTGTGAAAGAACTGTGACCTCACCTAAGTTCTCATAACAAATTCCTGGAATCAGGATGTGCACAGTGGAACTCTGTCCTTTAAGTCTAAATGTATGTCTTCTAGACCTGCTTCTACTTTGTAGATCTTGCAGTTCCAACAAACAAAGATCCAGCAAGCCTGATGTTTGCCCATACAGGCAACCCAGAGAAAAATCCTATATTACTAAAAACATGCTGGCTTGGATTCAATATACCATGAAAGAACTTCTGCTGGTGGAATATGATGATAGGATCTAAGATGATAGGATCTAAGATGATATGTTTTATTAGATCAAGTTACTAGAGAAATGCCTGGGATACATTTCGCCCTAAATGCCTTCAAAAGTTCAAGAACTCATGGATTTTCTAAGACACTATTTTTGATTCTACTAGTGACTCATATTTAAGCAGATTATTAGACCAATATTGACTTGGATGGATGGAGTTCCACTTTCAGACACTTCCTGCTCTCTTCTCTACAGCAGTCCTCCGTACATCATCACCGTGGTTGGAGAACCCCCTGATACATGAAATGTGACATGGGGCTGCAACTGTGTGTCTGTGTGGGAGTAGAGGCTATAACAATTTGCAACAGCTTCAGTTTTTGGTGACTGGTAATATAAATGAGCTATGAGGCAATATGATTCTACAGAATTAAGCTTCTGATGATGTTTAGGGATTAAGATAATCCTTGCCACCTGCCAAGGATGGGAAGGGGTTTGTCTTCAAAATGAGACTTTTGTTTATCATTAAAGCAATAAGCTGATTTGCAAATATCTTACACCAGTCCACTGAGAGTCCCTTCCACTGTGAGCTTTGTTGTTCTTAAGATGGTTAGTAGTTTTCTTTCTCTCTTCTATTTGAAAAGGAGTGCAGCTTCCGATCTCTCTATGTTCTCCGCAGACAACTTTGTAATGGAAAATCTTTCAAAAATCAGTTAATCTTACCAAATTCAAGCTGTGCAGAACTATCTAAAGTCTGATATATATCTACTACAAGCTAGTTTGTTATATTTTCAAAGATTGAGGCATAATTAGCCACTTCTTTAAGAACTTTCTTTCCGTTCACCCAAGTGTGGCCTGCCTTATTTTCAGTTTTGAAACATTTTCATTTTTAAATGTTCACCCTCCGGTTTTTCCTGTCAAGTCTTCATTTTGCAAGTATGACGTTTTACTGTCTGGTGTTTTATTGTGGGTGTATTCTGCAACTCGTTATCGCTTTAGCACTGGGTTTATTCTGCATTAGTTTGTTCCACAATGCTTCCTCAAGGTTACCACATTATTTCTGTCCAGAGATGCTTTAGTATAGAACAAGAGGAACAAAAAGAAAGCAGAACAATTGTGATATACACGGTTGTGGGATCTCAACAGGAAATTCTGGGACAAGCACTTATTGGAAATGAAGCAGGGCGACTGCTCTAAAACTTTTGCAGGCCAAATAGTATTGAAAGCGGGGTCACGTATGACTGTCCCAATTGCATCGTGAACAAAAATAATCATGAATGCATAATAATAAGGCTGCTTGGCTGTCACAATAACCCTGTGCTGCCTTCCGCACTCTGCTTATACTTCCTGTGGGATCGGGGCTGGTGTGGGGTGGGGGAATCCTCAATTCACTTTGGAATTTGAGGGAACGTAAATTCTCCTTGCAAGAGACATTTATTTCGACGCCATTGCTTTCTAGTCATTGGCACCTAACCATGGAGAATGGTTAGAAAAGATTTGTACAATCACATATCCGTAGGATTCAAGAGGTATGGAATAAAATGTATGACCTGATTTAATAGGGTTCTAATGGGATTTAATGGGATCATATGTTAATGAATGCATATTATTCTAAAAACCTAATCTAAAGTTTTTTAGCAGGGGTCTTAGAATGCAGGCTTGTGACTTAATCATGAATTACACTGTTTACATCGTCTCCCGGGGTGCCAACTTGAATAAACTAGGGGGGCAGGTAAGCCCCACACCCACATTTTCAATAACATGACACTGTGCATGCATACCATTTGAATGGCAATGCCCATTAACGTTGGGGGGCTTTACCCCCTCAAATATTTTATGGGGGGGGCAAAGACCCCTCAGCCCCTAGGAGCTGGCTCCTATGTTCCCTCCACTCAAACTCAGGAAAATCCCGCAGAACTTTTTCATTTCTGAGAAAGAAGTTTGCTGGTAACAGGGATACATATTAATACATGCGTATTACTTTGTGATTCTGTATTATACTGAAACATTTATCACTTTATCATTGATACCTGCCCCCTTGGATAAATTGTGATAAACATATTCTAAATAAATTATTATCCTCGTTTTCTTTCCTCTGCCCAGTAGAGAAAACTCCTCATTTGGTTCAAATTTTTGGCTCAAATATTCATCTTTTTTTTCTAACGAGTTTCTTTGTAACAGACTCAAATCCCCTTTTTATTTCTTAAGCTTATTCTTAATCTTTTTTCTTTTGGCACAGCTATCCAAGTCCTGCTCATTAATTGAAATTGTTTTAATTAAAAGAAGAGAGAGAAAGAGAGAGAGAGAGAGAGAGAGATGCAAATATTTTAATTATTAGCTTCTGCCTCTTGTTCCGGATTATCCTCTTGATCACCTTTAAATGGGTATGTTTGTGTTGCTCGTGTCTCTCTAATGCTTCTGCCAACTGTCAGGCTTCAGCAGTCTTTACTTGTCCTCATTCTTTCAAAAAAAAAATTCACATTTTAGGCCTTGGTGCCTTGTCTTAGGTGCCTGGCTAAACCGCAGCTATTAGAAATCAGGCAGACACCATCCCTTCTGTTCTTGATGTAGGACTGGTGCAAACAGCTTCTGTGAGTGTGATGCAATTTTTGGCTTTTGACGCTTGAGGTGTATATTTTTAGGAACCACCTTATTTTTTGTAATTTTAAGTTGTTTCAATGATTTATACTATTGTGTAATGTGGTGTTCTAATATGAATGTTGTGTTTTAATTGTTGTAACCCACCCTCAGACCTTAGAATGAAGGATGGATAATTAATAATCACAATCACATGCACTTTTATGTTTTTATAAATTGCAGCTGTGCTGGGGTTGGGGGAGGAAGGGACATTTAACTCTTCCTCTGTCATACTCTTCGCCAAAAGTTCCCCTCCTAAGCTTCTATTTGCATTTAAAGGGAACCTCCCATCGGTGCCAGTAAATAAATAAAATTTCTATAGATCACAACATCTTAGTTATAGAGGCTTCGCAAACTTTTTAAAAGATAGGGGCGGTGACTTGGAGTCTATTCACTTTATTATGTTAAAGTATCTTTTAAAAATTAAATAGGTAAAAGGTAAAAAGGTAAAGGACCCCTGGACGGTTAGGTCCTATCAAAGGCAACTATGGGGTTGCAGCACTCATCTTGCTTTCAGGCCGAGGGAGCCAGCATTTGTCTACAGACAGTTTTCTGGGTCATGTGGCCAGCATGACTAAACTGCGTCTCGCGCAACGGAACACTGTGACAGAAACCAGAGCGCACAGAAATGCTGTTTACCTTCCCACCGCAGTGGTACCTATTTATCTACTTGCACTGGCATGCTTTCGAACTGCTAGGTTGGCAGGAGCTGGGACAGAGCAACAGGAGCTCACCTGGTCGCAGGGATTCAGGCTCAGTGGTTTAGACCACAGCGCCACCCACGTACCTTAAAAATTAAATAACAACAAGATCGAACAGGTGATCCTTCTTCAGGACCTGTTTAACTATCTGAATGTATCACCCATTCAACTTCAATCTTGCTTCCAGAAGACCTGAGAGAAACCTGATCTTGCCTTTCACACTATTAAAAGAGCACCGAGAGTCATGAATCATGGTGATACATTGCTGATTAAGTGAAAATTATTTTTGTCACTTGTTAAAATGCATTTGCCCTAAGGTGAATGAAGAAGGAGGAGGAGGTGGTGGTGGAGGTGGAGTTTGGATTTGATATCCCGCTTTATCACTACCCGAAGGATTCTCAAAGCGGCTAACATTCTCCTTTCCCTTCCTCCCCCACAACAAACACTCTGTGAGGTGAGTGGGGCTGAGAGACTTCAAAGAAGTGTGACTAGCCCAAGGTCACCCAGCAGCTGCATGTGGAGGAGCGGGGACGCGAACCCAGTTCACCAGATTACGAGTCTACCACTCTTAACTAGGCCTACACCACACTGACTCAACCTTCCTTTTCACGGGGTGGGGGTGGGGTGGGAGATTGCTGCATTTCTCCTAGCTGTATAGAAATCAAGAGGGATGTTTTCTGCCCCTATGCTCCTATTTAGGCAATTAGTGCATTCATTTCTATCAGGGCTCATGTGGAAAATGGATACCACAAAGAATGCCAAAGGAATAAATTAAGAAGTGGAAAGAATTTTTTAAATAGCATTACCACCCAATTTTGCCTAACGTGAAATTTGAGGGAAATTTGAATTTCCCTGTTCTGGTGAAAATATCAGTAGACTAGGGTTGCTATACATCCGGAATTAAACTAAAATGTCTGGGAAGTTCCAGGTGTCTGGCAACCCATGTTGGCAGTGTCGTTTTGGGTGATATTCCTTTAAAAAAAAAATCTCAAAAACTACATTTTGCTAAAAAAGCTCAGAAAAAAAAGAAGCTCAACATCCTTGGGGGGAAATTATAAATAAATATGGCCACCCTACAGTAGACATTTCAAGGCACCGTAAAAACACAGGAAGTGTGTTGATGGATTTTGCTTTTTAGCACTACATAGCCCGGTGATCCAAATGGAACAACTCTGCTACACACTCCATACTGAATGCTTGGAGTAATTTCTTATTTGGGTATTTGCTATACCAATTAATATTCATTAATCAGCAACAATCTGAAAAAGCAATTAAGGAGTGATGTTGACACTTGGGAGTATTTGACTACAGTATGTCATCCTGCTCAATTAGTACAGTGCTGGATATGGAACAAGGTTCTGATTTTAATAGTTATTCTGGGGTGGGATGGTGTGAAGGGTTTATGTTTCTTTTAAAAAAAGAAGCAATTTAGGCTACAGGAATGCAAATAGCCTCCAAGAAAAAAAAAATGCAAATGTTTGTATTTGTTTTAAAAACGGTAGACACACGAGAGCATCAAACAACTTGCTGGATGCCTCGGGCCACACAAAGAATGCAGGATACAAGCAAGCAACGATGTGTCAGCTGTCAACGCCATTGCAGCATATATAGCGCCATAGGCTTGCCATATGCAAGCTGCGATTCTGAAACATTTAATCATGTCTAAATAAATTTAATGAGCTGGAAAAATGGCCTGATAGCGTTAAAAACATCTAATGGCACTGAAAGCTACTCAATTACAGTGCTATTACTGTTTTCCCAATCATTGTGCATTGTCCCTGTCATCTGTACACGTCATAGAAGTCCTTTCAGTTTTGCTGAAACTCTTCAAGTAAATAAATAGTAATATGTTTGTGTTTCTACAGAATAATGTGGTCACTACACACACCTTCTGTAGATATGGTAGGATATGTGCTGTCCCTTAGTTGGCGTGTAATACAATGTGTAACACGGGCAGCTTGGATGCCCAGCTTTTGCACACAGAGGATGTGTCTGGATTTTCACCTTCTGAAATATGGCCACCATGCTACAAAGCAACCTAGAACTAGTTGAAAATATATATCAAAGCCTCGATCCTGCCTGAAAGGAGGGAACAGATGTATGTTGTTCCACAATCTAACCCAGACAGAAGCCATCACTGAAGAAATGACATCAATCAGCCAGGAATCACATGCATAGTTCAGCCAGCTTTCAGTCAAGTTGTCTTCCCTGAGGAGCTACCCAGTTGCAACAGCTGAGCCCTGCCTTGCTATATGATGGCTTTCCTAGAGGTTGTTTCCTTGCTCACACCTGGTAGCTTCTAGTGGGCCAAATATGGCTTATTCCCTAAATGAGCACTCTATTAATCGCAAGCTTGTTCTCTAACACTTTGTCTTTTCAAAAGCCACCATCTGCTGTTTATTCTTCATCCCAGTTGTGTTTCCTGCAGCTTTGATTTCTGATCCGTCATCGCTTTCCTGGGTGAGTCTTCATGCCTTCTGCTCTGCTCTGACTTCCCTTTTGCATCCCAGCTGTAACTCTTGTTTCCACTTCTCCCCCATCCCAGCTCGGCTCCAGACCATAAGCCAATCACAAATTGGTTTTCAAATGGAAAAATCAAAACTGGAAACAGAACTGATTGAATCGAACTCTAAAAACCTTTCCAAGATGTATAATTTGTTGCTAGAGTGGCATACGAAAGATGAATTGGTTAAATCGACAATGATAGATTGGGCAAAAGATGTGGGTCATAATATTATGATGGATGATTGGGAGAGACTGTGGCAGAAAGGTATCAAATTTACAGCTTGTAATAGTTTAAGAGAAAATATAATGAAAATGTTGTACAGATGGTATCTGACACCAGTTAAGATAGCTAAGATGAATTCTAAAATATCTGATGTGTGTTGGAAATGTAAATCTACGAAAGGTACCTTTTTTCATATGTGGTGGTCATGTCCAGGGGTGAATGCTTTCTGGGATAAGATTTATAATGAGCTTAAAAAGGTAATGAAAATTACCTTTAGTAAGAAACCAGAGGCATTCCTTTTGAGCATGACCAATGAAGAGATACCCAGTCAGGATAGAGTATTTTTTATGTATGCCACAACAGCGGCTAGAATTTTATTGGCAAGAACCTGGAAGGGTGAAGAGACCCCAACAGTGGAAGAATGGCAGATGAAGCTAATGGACTATATGGAACTCGCTGAACTGACCGCTAGAATCCGAGACCAGAGGGAGGAGAAGGTGTCGCAGGATTGGAAGAAATTTAAGGACTATTTACTTAAATGTGTAAAATTGAATATTTGAATATTTGAGCAGAATTAATCAGAAGAATCGGCTTTAGCAGGTTAATGTTAAACAAAATGTTTAGAAGAAATTTTTTATACTGAAGGATTTAATTGTGAAAGAGTACTTTAAGATATTGAGTATAAGTTATGATTTATATTGGAATAAGCAAATTTAAAGAGTATTAAGAGATATGGTAAATGCTAATGGAAAAAGATACAAAGTTACCTAAAACGTATATATGATTTTGAAGGCAGTGGAGGGAACAGGGGAAGTCCCCTTAATAGAGAAGTTAGAAATAAGAAAAGTATAAAGATAGGTGTTGGTTAAGGTATGTATTTGATTTTCTTTGTTTGTTGTTATTGTTATTGTTCTTATTTTGTTTATTGTTCATTATGTATTGTGTTTTTATTGTGTTTTTGTTTATGTAGTGTTTTTTCTTTGTTCCATTGGAAAATAATAAAAATTTTATAAAAAAAAAAAATAAGCCAATCACAAATGGCCTCCCTAGCTAACATTTGTTTGGGTTTGGGCAGCATATCTCCCAGTTCTTTATATAAGACTAGTGGTTTAAGCCCATTAAAATAATGGGCGCTAGAACATATGTGGTAAACATGCATGCTTACTCAGGAGTAAACAATGGGACTTAACTGCAGGTAAGCATACATGGCATTTTCTATCATGCTGGAGCCCCCACTGTGTGAATTATGCTTGAAAGGGGATAGGACACGTCCCTGAAATAAGAAGATTGACCTTTGTGATTCATTTGGCAGTTTGTAGATGGTGGCTGTGATTTATGGTGAGTGGGCTGTATATTAGGCTGTTTAAGTTGGAATATGGTGGATGGATATAGTTGGTTACCAGAGGTTAAACATTAAGTACCTTAGCTTTTGGGTTGGATGAGTTATGAATAGTGTAGAATGTGGAATGTTGGATGTTCGCAGGGAGGTTGGGGGTGGCTATGAATGTAAAGGAATCAGCTGCAACTGTTGAGGTAACCCTTACTATATATAATTTGCATATAAGGGCTTGTTTGCCTGTCTTAAAGGTGCACAGTCTTAAGAACACAGGCTATTGATGCTTTCAGTTTCAGTATTAGAAACACAGGAAACGGGTATGATGAGCAGCAGTATTGATTCATAAATTAGCTGGACCTACAAATAACTACAGCGCAAGCCTCACACAATTGGTAGTAGCTGTTTCCTATAAAACAGTCTCTCCCCCCCGTCAAATGCCCAGGTCTGAGGGGTTATTGCCCCCTCCCCCCCAGCCAAGCCACCCCCCTTACTACATGTTTTGCTCCCCCAATAAGCAGAGAAAGAGGAGGGAGGGGAAACCCCACCAGCATCCACCCACACCACCCAGCCTGAAGGGGAACCATCTTTGCCCCCCACCCCACCCCACCCCCTGTTGCTGTGTGTAAAAGGAGACTGCACGGGGGGGGGGGAGAAGTGCGGGCAAACAAACCTCCAAGAAACCCAGCAGCTGCCACTCGCCTTGCCTCGCGCACCTGTGTAGCCCCTCCCACTCCGCCCGGCACGCTGCTGCGTGCGCGCCCGCGCGCCAACCTCCTGCAGAAAAGCCAAGCGCGCGCCCGGCAGGCAGTTAAAAAAAGAAAATATGGACTTCCGTGGATAGATCTCTTCCTTGGCCAGACACAACTCTCTCTCTCTCTCCTTCCCACCCCCACCCCCCTTCAACCTTCCTCGTCCCCCCCCTAAAAGAGAATCTGGAAACACGCGGAGGGGAGGGCGAGACAGAGAAATATGCCAAGACAGGAAGTGGAGACAGCGACGGCCAGTGCGGGAGACTAATGGGAACCAGTAACCCTGCGCCCGGCAGCGAAAGCGGCTCCCTGGGGCGAGAGGGCTTCTGCCGCAGCCCGCCTTAGCGCACGACGGCCGAGGGGGAGGCGGCGGGCGGCCCAGAGCAGGAACCCCCAGCCATCGCCCGACCACGGCGAGCTTCCCAACTTCCTCTCTCCCTCATACTCTCATCCCAAGGAAACGGGGGGTGGGGGACGGACTATTCTCCACTCTTGGCTCACAGGATCAAGGTGCAACTGGGAGGAAGGGGTCTCCAGCCCCGAGCTTCGTGGCAGGAGACTGTTTACTGGGTTTTCAAGGGGTCTCGGGCGCGGGGGTCATGACTGGCGCTAGCCACTGGCTTGCCTTCGAAGCGCAGCTGCTCCTCCGCTCCTGCTGTATTGCAGCCTCCCTCCTTCTGCCGTCCGTCCCCCTTCTCCCTCCTTCCCTCCGTGTCTGGCGCGCTGCACAATGGCGGCGGGGGGGCGCAGCCGCCGCGGCGACTCCCAGGCTCCGGCAGAGGAGAGGCCGCGGCCTGCAAGAACGGAGCAAGGAGGGAAGCCGGGGGTGGTGGTGGAAGCGGAGGTTGCGAGAGAGTGGGGGCCTCTGGAGCGTTGGCGCTCCACGGGGCGGGCTGCTCTGGGCCGCTAGGCCTCGGGGCTCTTGTTATAGCGGCGGCAGCATGCCCTTCCTCCTCAGCCTCCCTTCGTCCTCTGCAGCGCCAGCATTCCAATTCAACCGCCCCGCTTCCCCGATGTCTTTATATATATAGATGGGAAGAGTAAATCACATAGACTCCTTGGGTCAGCAGCTGGGTTTTTTGGGGGGAGGAACACTGGGTACATTCAGACATGGGAATTACTGAGTTAGTTTTCCTGATTATAATATTAGCACTTCTATCCCAGAGCCTTTTACATTGTATCACCTGCTCAGTTGTGGAACTGTGGCTTTGTAATCAATATACTACCTCTAAATGTTGTGTCTGCTGCCCCGTGCTAAATTTTACACAACACGAAAGAACTGTATGCTGGAATGCCACCTCAAATTTCACCGATGCAAAGCTCCTGTGATTTTCTGGGTTGCAAATGGATTTTTTCTGGAAGCAAACATGGAGTTGGGCGCTAAACTTCTTCTAGATTCTGTGAGCTTTCCACAAGTGGCATTTCCACTGTGTGAAAGATCACATAAAAGGTGGAAATTATTAGGTGAGGAAACAAATAAAGTGCTCTCTGAATGCAACTTTGGTGAAATGATGGAGGGATAATGGACTAGCAATTCAACACCAATCCCATTCGATTGACTTTTCAGTAAATATCAGTGAATTTGGCCTGGGGCCTCCAGCAATTGACTCATAGTATATAGACAATTTACTTAAAAACCCCCCACAAATATGAAGTCTTTTAGAATGTAAAGTTGGGGTGGGGAGTTATAAAAAAAGGATTTTGAAAATCAGCACCATTAATGCATACCTTTCTTTCCCTAAAACAACTTTTAGAAACCCTGCAGTAACAACAGTATTATTCTGAACTATTATTTAGCAAGGGACCATAGCTCAGTGGTGGAGTACATGCACAAGGTTGCCACAACTCCAGCCAAAGTAGACTAATTAGCTCAGGGGTCAACAACTTTTTTAGCAGGGGGCCAGTCCACTGTCCCTTAGACCTTGTGGGGGGCTGGACTATATTTTGAAAAATATATATGAATGAATTCCTATGCCCCACAAATAACCCAGAGATGCATTTTAAATAAAAGGACACATTCTACTCATGTAAAAACACACTGGTTCCCAGACCATCCGCGGGCCGGATTTAGAAGACGATTGGGCCAGATCTAGCCTCCAGGCCTTAGTTTGCTTACCCATGGCTTAGCTGAATGAACAGACAGTTTAACCTGGTAGAAGACAACAATGCCAAAAAAGGAGAGGAGGAGGGAGAGGGATACCGAAAACTGACATAGGACAAGCTTTAGATGGATCTGCCAATTTGGGGTCTTTCAGTTTCTCATTTTTCCAATCTTAAACTCAGTTCTCCACCTACCCGTAACAATTTGTGATTTAAAAAAAGAAAAAAGAAAATTCACCAGTATTTTGTTGCAAACTTCTCTGATAAACATATTTTTATCTGCAGGTGGTTTTTTTTAATTTTACACATTTTTTTGCAAGCAATTTCCCCTAATATAATGCGTTGGTTGGAGGACTGCACTGAAAAATTCAGATATTTTAAGGATGCCTCTATTTCAGTTTGCACATTGAGTGGGATTCACCGAATGAACCATGTCAGTGGAGGCCCTGCGCAAAGGCTTCTGCATGTGCAATGGGATTTCCCCCTCTTCCTCCCCATGCCCTCTGAAATTGGCTGGGGTGTGTGCATGTTGAGAGAACCCCCCCCCAAACAGTGTGTAAGACCGGGGAGGGGGATTGTTCCAGCTGGCAAGCTGATATGCTTGCAAAGACAGAATGCTCAAAGTAGTGAGACATTGAATTCCACCCATTGTTTTGGAAATGCAAAATTCAGAGATTTTCCTTTAAATGAAAACTCAGCTGATTATCCGCCACAATTCCTATGTGGCACACACAGTTCTGTTCTTGGCAGAATGGGAGAACCATGGGCTCAGGAGGAATGGCAGGTTGGGGAGGGGAATGCCATCACTGCCCTTCCACAAACCCCTGAGGCACCCACTTCATTCTTCCTAATGGTCAAGTTGGTCCTGCATGGTGGTTTTCAACAAGCTTCCAGCTCAACAGACCTTAATTTTAAGATTTCTCTGCTGCACATAAATTTACATGCGACATCCACTCTACGGTGCTAATAATATGGAGTTTTCCTGTAAACTAGAGATAGTGACATTGAGCGGTGAAAGTCACTGTGAATATGTAAAGAGCAGTCACAGCAGAAACTCGACATTCTTAAATTGCAATGTTTCCGATGCACAGGAAAGTTCACATTTCCTTCCTAAAATGTGATAATGCAATGTTGACTGTGTGCCAAATGGCTCTAAGCACTTCTGTCAGACAGTCAGCAAGGCTGAATATGGCTACAGCCTGCTTTGTGTAGTAAAGCCTGACAAATCAAGATGTTTCACTTCATCATCATTAATATTTTGTGTATCCACATTGTGAGGGTTACACAAAATAGGTTATTTTTTTCTGAAATATTTTGAGAGGACTCTAAATACTTGGACTGGGTGATGACGACTTTGTAGGTTGGGATTCTATTTGGAAGGAAAGCTATACACTGTATAGTATACAATGACCATTTTATTGCTCTGTTTCCATTTTATGCATTTAAGATAACACAGAATAACAATAATAGAAGTTCAGAGTTGCAAGGGACCCTGAGGGTCATCTTGTCCAACCCCCTGCAATTGCTTTCGATTCAAAATATTGTAAACTGCTTTGGTTTTTTTTTTTAAAAAAAACAATCAAGCGGTGTATAAATGTTATGAACTAAAGAAATACAATGTTGTGTGACAGAGAGACCAAGTTGCATTTACACTTGTAGATCCCCATCTCCCCAATAGGAGGGACGTATCCTTGTTTTACTGCGTCCACTATGGCAACAATGTCCATCACGGCAAGGGATGATTTCAGCATTTCAGCAATTTAATAGCTTGATGACTCAGGCGATTATTTTAGCTTTTAGTGCCCACCTTATCTGTCTCCAGGTTCATCTTTGCAAGGGCTTTCTCTGCCAAATCGCCTTGCTCTTCTACCAACAACTGTCAAAGCTATCAGGGAAACAGAATCTGTCAGTTTCCTGAATTAGCCCCCGAAGCAAGACAAAGCAGTAGTTATAGGTGCTCTGTTTCTTGAAGCCCAGGTAGAATTACTAGCCACTGTCCAAAATAGTCACACAAGTCAGACAGGAGGAATGCTCATGCACAGCCAGAGGTCTTTTCAAAGGTTTTTATTTTTATTTTCCAGCAGACCACCTGGATGAGCAGGCAAGCTGGTTTTATATAGAACAGTGTCTTGGCTGCTCCACTGGGTGATCAGCTACAATGGGGCAGTGGGGATTCACAATGCCTCTGACTGCAGACATGATTCTTCTCTGCCTTTACAATGACGTGCCTAAAATTGCACCTTACCTGCAGGTCATTCGCCAAGGCAGACCCTGGTGGCTGCTTTTATAGTTGCTATTTTCGTATTTATGGAAGGGGAGTCAGGAGACTGAGTCGATCTACAGCTACCAGAATAAGCTGCCCTTTGTGGAGACCTCCCATATGGACAGAGTCAAAACAAAACAAAAAATTAAAAAAATTCCTTCCAGTAGCACCTTAGAGACCAACTAAGTTTGTTCTTGGTAGGAGCTTTCGTGTGCATGCATGGACAGAGTGTATCTGTTGTTTATACAGCAGAAGCTGGGAGGGCTCCTTTTCAGTATGCCAGCCAGTTATACCTTTCTCCAGGGCACCCCATTCTATCTCACTTCCCCCCAAATTTTCTATTTCTCTCCTCCTTGGCAAGACACTTGTATTATGTTGCCACAGAGTTTTCTGTATTGGTGGACTTTTGCTCCTACATTTCGCCCCATAAATTTATGCCACTTCCAAATCTTAAGGAAAGGGGAGATCAATCCATAAGGAAAGCAGGAATGCTTGCACTAATTGAACTATCTCCTGAATTCCACCCCTTGGGCCTTCTTCAAGTCCACTGACACCCCTCTTGTTCCTTTGGCTACAGTCTGTCGACACTCATCAGCTCAGTTCACTCTTAGAGGGAATAGTAGTTTAACATGCTAAAATATGAAGCTGTCTTTGAATGGTTCTGCTTCTCTAATTGACACTTCCCATTGTCATCATTTATAATTTACTTTCCAATTAGGCAAATAAAGTGTTCTACCTATACATTAAGCACAAGCTAGGCAGGCTGCTGCTGTGCTATCCAGTCTTCATTTAGTAGCAGTTTCCACTCTGATTCTAAATGCAATATGTGGAAATAAATGTACAGTAACTAATTCTGCAGGACAGAAGGCAGCTGTGTATTTATGGGGCACACACACACACAACTGTTGCATGTTTATAGAATCATAGAATCATAGAGTTGGAAGAGACCACAAGGGCCATCCAGTCCAACCCCCTGCCAAGCAGGAAACACCATCAAAGCATTCCTGACAGATGGCTGTCAAGCCTCCGCTTAAAGACCTCCAAAGAAGGAGACTCCACCACACTCCTTGGCAGCAAATTCCACTGTCGAACAGCTCTTACTGTCAGGAAGTTCTTCTTAATGTTTAGGTGGAATCTTCTTTCTTGTAGTTTGAATCCATTGCCCCGTGTCCGCTTCTCTGGAGCAGCAGAAAACAACCTTTCTCCCTCCTCTATATGACATCCTTTGATATATTTGAACATGGCTATCATATCACCCCTTAACCTTCTCTTCTCCAGGCTAAACATACCCAGCTCCCTAAGCCGTTCCTCATAAGGCATCGTTTCCAGGCCTTTGACCATTTTGGTTGCCCTCCTCTGGACACGTTCCAGCTTGTCAGAATCCTTCTTGAACTGTGGTGCCCAGAACTGGACACAGTATTCCAGGTGAGGTCTGACCAGAGTGGAATACAGTGGTACTATTACTTCCCTTGATCTAGATGCTATACTCCTATTGATGCAGCCCAGAATTGCATTGGATTTTTTTTTTACAGATGCAACACACCAGCTTTTAAACAGGTTTTTACATCCATAGGCCCTTTATCCCCCATAAAGGCCACAATCTCCTGTATGGTGAATACACTAACCAGGTAACTTTATACATATGTGCTCAGATGAGAGTTCTATGGCAATTACTCCAGTGTAAATGTATATAGCGCCATTGGGCTTCACATGGTCATCTGCTATTGGTTGTAGAGGGATTTTGAAATTATGCAATCTGTCCCTCCCCAGGCAGCCTGTTGGGTGGGAAGGAAGACAGAGAGCGGGGGAATAGGGTGGCACAAAAAGAAATCCTCCCACCTCTAATTCATATAAACCAGCTGCAACTGCAAGAGCAAAATCCCTGTGTCTTCTGCATTCAGTAGTATTTCAAACATGTCTAGGGGGAAATCCAGCGGTATCACTTCAAATCTTCCGAATGTCATTTCCATTATGCCTGTGTTACTTCTTCTTCTTCTTCTTCTTCTTCTTCTTCTTCTTCTTCTTCTTCTTCTTCTTCTTCTTCTTACTATTATTATTATACCTCACTTTTAAACTTGCTTCACTTTCTATCTTTCAAATCCAGGACTAATAATCCACTCCACAGCTGAGCACACAGAGGTACAGGCTCACAGCTGAGTGCATGCAGACAGCCTGCTGCTGTGTATGACAGTCTGTCGACTGTGTACAATTCCAACATGGGAAGAAGAATAGGACAGGGCATATCATGGACATAAGATCAAAATACCAGCTCTTTCTGGAACCTCCCCCACCCCATCTTCTCAAATCTGTGCAAAAACAGGACCATCACACAGACACACACCATCGTGATATAGCCTGTTGAGTGTTTGAAGTAGTAAAACTGCTCTTGGCTGGGGGTGGTTAAAGAAGGTGACTTCAGGATCCCTGGAGATGTTCTGCAAACCCCCAAGGTGGCACTTACTCCCCCAGTTTGAGAAGCATAAGTTGATTAAACCCAAGTATTCCTATATTCAAGATTTTCATCCTAAATAAATAAATAAAGGCAAAGGGAATGATTTCCGCAGGTCTGCCCTCCATTTTGCTTCTATGAAGTTACTGATCATTTGATCAATCATGGTTGGAAGGGATCTATCGTTTCCAATTTATCAACAGGCTTTGCTATTAAATATTTCTCTCTACTAAAGCCTTCCAATACCTTCCAGTATAAAACACCTTGGGTATATATAGTTCTCAATGTTCAAGTCTACCAAGATATAATCAGTGTCAGTATATGCCCGTTCAGCCTTAAGCGCCTGCCTGGGCTAGGCGACTGGAGCACCTTCACCGACCTTCCGATCACACTCCCAGGGAACAGATCCTGGTGCAGTGGACTCACAACTGCTCATTGTGAGCACCAGACTTAGCAGAGTATAAATGCGGAAACAAGCTGTGGAGGTTTTGAAACATGCCTTGTTTTATTTCTAATAGCTACTACAAACTACAGAAGCTACAGGTGTGCACGAGTGTTACAGCTCGCACACAGCCATCTTATCACTACATAGATAAGAGCAAAAACCTCCTTTTCTTTGTCAGGGACAGAAGAACAGAAGAGCAGTTTCCACACCCTCCTTTCTCATAACATACGATCACCAGATTCTTGCAATGGGAGGGGTGAAAATACCAACAATCGGTTGACTTTTCCCTTGACTTATCAAAGCTTTTGTCGAGGAATGAGTTTGCCTTTATGGTTCTTTACTCTTGTTTGTCTTCTGCTTCTGGCAAATAATGCAATTCTATAAAAGCACCAACGTACTAAGTACATATTAACATTCTGCAATGCTTTTATTCCACATTCACCTTCCAGAGCCTTTTATTTATATGAATACACTCTGTTCATAAGTATCTTGTGCTGCCCAACATTTTATTTACGTCTATACAAGGAATCTGACTTTTAAAACACGCCCTAGCCAGTTATTAGGTGGTTAAATCTCACTCCAAAGGTAGCACTATTCCTGAGCACCTATTTAGAAGTCTTCAAGAACTGATTTGCATAATTACAATGACAACAGCTATTTAATGAAAGGGGAAAATCAGAAGTGCATTTAGAATGTGCTCCCAATTCTTCCTCTGAATTGCTGGCTTGAATCCAAGCCACAGTTGTGAAGGATAGTCTTCTGCACCCACAAGGGAAGATGCTGTCAGATGATTGACACTTACATGTGAAAATGATCCATGGGATGGATGAGTTCAGGGGAAGGGTTTTTCTTTTAATAAACCCACTGGTTAATGGAGCACAAAATTATGAGCAAAAATATGTGAAAATGACACAGACCTAGAAATGCTCCAGTTACACAGAAAACACCCAATAGTGTGGAGTAGAAAGGGGGGAGGAGTTCCAAGGGCCAATCAGGGGCTCCCCCTAAAGAAAATAATAATAATCTACCTGGTCCCCAAAAAGAGCAAGTAGAAAAGCTCACACTGAAATGGGCAGAGGTGTAGGGGCCAAAAGAAAAAGAGGGAAGAGTGTGGGGCAGAGTCGACTTAAATAGCCTGGTCTCCTCCTCTTCCCCAATGGGCAAAGCACTCACATGCTATGTCACAGTCATCCCATGGAAGACCCAACTCTCGTTTTCTTCCAGGGGAGGAAATTGTTGTAAATCAGCTTCCCCCTTCAAGACGGGGAATGGTATTCTCCCAAGGCAGGAAGTTCATGAATCCCACATCACAGACCATCCAAGTGTCCCTGTTTTCCAGGAAGTCTCGGATTTACAGAAGCCACCCTGGTTTCTGATTTGATCCTGGAGTGTTGTTCTTGTTTTTAGGGACGCGGGTGGCGCTGTGGGTTAAACCACAGAGCCTAGGGCTTGCTGATCAGAAGGTCAGCAGTTTGAATCCCCGTGACGGGGTGAGCTCCCATTGCTCGGTCCCAGCTCCTGCCCACCTAGCAGTTCGAAAGCACGTCAAAGTGCAAATAGATAAATAGGAACCGCTGCGGCGGGAAGGTAAACAGCGTTTCCGTGCGCTGCTCTGGTTTGCCAGAAGCAGCTTTGTCATGATGGCCACATGACCCAAAGCTGTATGCCTGCTCCCTCGGCCAGTAACGCGAGATGAGCGCCACAACCCCAGAGTCGGACACGACTGGACCTAATGGTCAGGGGTCCCTTTACCTTTACCTTTTATTTTCATCAAATAAATGTTGGAGGGTGTAATTTCAGGGTTCTTAGCAAACCGAAACACAGAAAGCACACAACAAATCCACTGTGCGACTGAACTTCCAGTGTTATTTTTGTAGTCAGGGCTACTGCAGAAGCTGCACAGTAAACTTGGTGCAGGTCCGGAGGTGGCAAAGAAAATACTCTGATTCTGGAGGAGCTTTGATGTACATTTCCACCCACACATTCTGATGGGGATCAGTTCTAATTAGAACATCACATGAACCACCTGAAGTGTAGTGGAGAGTGAAGGAGATGCAAAATTTCATTTCCCAATGAATAATTTAATATTTGCAAGGCGTGCTTTAAAGGGGGGAGCCATGTAAGCAACAAATCTTTCCCAAAAACATACAAAAATGCACCTTTTTATTTAAAACAGTTGAGTCAGAAAGATTGCCCTGGCAGCTGTTTTCATGGCAACCACTTTGGACATCAGCCATTAAATGAAGAAAGAACGGATGACCTGGAATAAACTCAAACATCCTGAGCATCTGGAAGATGAAAGGACAGGCTTCTGTACCTTTTCTTCCCTAGTCCTGTGAAATTTTGGGAAGTACTGTATGTGATGGCCTTAACACTTGAGGTTACTGCTTAGAATTCCTAAGGACCAGAAGCAGCTCATCCAGTGGAATGGAGCTGCCACAGTAGGTTTCTGGGAGAAGGGCTGCTATTGGTTACTAGGAGGGAGTGGGCGGCAAGGCAGCAAGCAGATTGGTGCAGTGCAAATGTATTGGCAGGTGGTGTGGATTGACTCTACTGGTGTGTTTGCACCACAATAATCTCCCCCTGCCTTGCCCCCACCATGCCAGTAGAGTACAGTGTGCCCTCACCTAAGGATAAAACATTAACTATGGCTGGAGAAAGGTCCTGTCTCCACTTTTATGTACCTTTCTTTCCAATAAAGGTGGTGGGAAATTTAGTGATTCCCCCCCCCTTTGGAGGGGGTCGTTTAGTAAACATGCATTCATACAAAGAGGCCTGGTGTCTTTCTGACCACTCACTTCTTCCTTTTCAAACTCCCTGAGATGCTAGGAAGCATGCAAATGAAAGCTTATGTCAAGGGGTGGGGAAACTACAATTCCCATCATCCCTGGCAATTGGCCATGCTGGCTGGGGCTGGTGGGAGCTGGAGTCCAAGAACACATGGAAGACCACAGGTTCTCCAACCGTAGGTTATGATACATTTGTTTGTCTTGAGGCATTGTAGGACTCGTTGTACCATTTCTGTTTGCTCTGAACACCTTCAACTTGTCATCAAAATAACTGAAGGGGCAGGGAGGCAGCTTAGAGGCAGGCATGGCAGCTGAAAGGTGAAAATGGCTTGTCTGCTTCTTATTTATTTCTGGAGAATGCGGAGTTACTTTCCCCCAGATGACGGTTTTCCTCTTTTGAATATGAGGTGGGCGTTTTGACAAGATTGTGACAGCCAAATCTTGAATTTATGTAATCTCTGACATTAATTTCTTCACAAATTTATGATGGGTTCCAAGATTTGCCTATCACCTGCTATCATCTGGGGCTGGTAGATTTACAGTTAATCAGAACCTGACATACATTACACTTATTCAGAAACGCCTGCTGTAATTATCACCATGTGTGTGTGTTGTTGTTTTTTGCCTATCGTATATACTCGCTGATTGGGCCATGTTTCTTGCACCATCTGTTATTGCACAGGGGAGATAAAGGACACCTTCCCAAGCATTTTTTAATGGGAAAATCCATATTTCAGATCAGCATCCAAATCAAGATTTCAACTGAATATTGTATCACACTTGTTAATACACAATACCTATTTATTATCTCCACAGCATGGAAGGCTATGCATATATTTCGACTGGCTTTGATGAGCTATTCTGATGTCACGGTAAGACTTCCTGGGTAAAGATGTTGTGGATCTTTTGCAGGAATGACACTGAGGGCAGATTATTGATATGAAGTCTGGCTGAAGGGGCTCTTAATTGATGGATGCCAAGAACCATCCCTTTGAAATCTGTTCACATTACAGCAATTTGCATTGGCCATTTGCAAATGCACTTCAAAGGGGTTTTCTCTAAGCACCCATAGCAGATCAGTTTTTTTCAAAAATATTTTTTTTATTAAGGATTTTCTTGTTTTACAAAGGTATATGCAATGTCTCTCTCATATTTTTCCATGTAACATTTTTACAGATCAGTTTCGTTTGTTGAGACATTAGGAAGAAAAGGGGGGAGAGGTGGGGAGAGGTGGGCGGGATGGAGAGATGGGTGGGGTGGGGTGGCGATGTTTCTACTTAATATACGTAGGGTTTGGTGTCAGTCGTTTGTGCAGGTTCTCTGTTGTTTGCTTGTACTCCCTTTGGTGGTGAAAGAGGTCAGGGTTGGTGTAGGGTGTGATTGTTCATTTGTGGTTGGCTGTGGTGGTCTTTGGTTTCCTGTGTGAGTGGGGTGGATGAGTGTTTTTGATCAGGTTAGCCATATTGGTTTGTATGCTGTTGGTAGATTTTTGTCATTGTCTTTTTGGGCTGTGTGTGTGATGAAGGGGAACCATACCGGGGTGAAGGTGTCTTCTTCTTCAGCTTACTGGTTAGTTTAGCAGATCAGTGTTGTCAGCCAGTGACCTTTCAAGTTGGCACCAAACATCATAACATGGTGTGATTAACACCCACCGGTCAAAGTTGGCCTGGGGGGGGGGGAGGTGGTGGTGGGAAGGATGTAGCCCATTGGCTAGTTCGTTTTCCACCTATGACCTAGATGGAGCTGCTAGGAAAGGTCAATAGGAGATCTGGGATGCTGTATCATCAGCTGACCACATCCAGCTCTATTTCTCTGTTACCTGTGGATTGGATTAGACATGCTTGTTCTCAGTCTGGATACAGTCATGGGCTGGAAGAAGGTGAATGAGCTGAGAATGAATCCCATTAAGCTGGAGACTTTGTGAGTGAGTGGTTCCCAGGTCCAGATGTTAGGGAGCTTACCAGTTCTGGACCAGGTTGCTCTTCCTCTGAAGGAACAGGTATATAGTTGGGGGTGCTAGTAGACTCATCTTTTTCCACTGGAAGCCCAGGTAGCCTTCATGACATTATTTGTGCACTATCTACTTAGTTTTGTACCCCAACCATGCCCTTTCTTAGACAGGAAGAGCTTGGCCACTGTGACTCGTGTATTGGTAATATCGTAACTGTGCTGGTGTAACATACTTCATGAGGGACTTCTCCTGAGACTAGTCCATCAGCAGGAGCTGCTACAAAGCACGGGATTCACTTAAGCACCTGGAAACATGCATGTTACTCCTGTGCTGGGTGAACTGCACTGGCTGCCATTTTGCCATGTACAAGAGCTTCTTATTAAGATATAAAGTCCTGAACAACTTGGAACCAGGTTTCATGTAGGACCAAGCTGCCCCTGTATAGACCTGCAAGATCACTTAGAATGATTATCAGATAAACTTTTTACTCAAGGCACTGAACTCTACAGAACATCACAGAGAGGTGACCTGAAAATAGGCATTGTTTAGGGAAGTTTTTAATGACTGATGTTTTAATGTATTTTTAATCTTTTGTTGAAAGCCGCCCAGAGTGGCTGGGGAAACCCAGCCAGATGGACGGGGTAGAAATAAATAATAATAATAACAACAATAAATTTATATTATTATTATTATTATTATTATTATTATTATTATTATTATTATACAAAAGGACAGTGATAATCTTTTGAAAGGCTCAGAAAAGCAAATGTAGATTTGCCTCCCCTTGTGTCGCTTTACAATTCTGGAATGCAACATTCCACCCAAATTCTTGGATGCGCTCAGTTCTATTTGCACTGCTGTTTGAAAGAAGCTACTGATGTAACTGTGGTACCCTCAAGTTTGCAAGCAATATATTCCATTGAGATTGTACAATAGGAGAACTGTAGCATGTCCAAAATTCTCATGCAATTACCTACACTGAAATCTGTTGGTAACAATGGAATAGAGCGTCTCAGACACTTCCATTACGATTCGAAAAGGAACTACAGAAATAGATTGGCAGCCCGTATGGTAAATATTCAAACAATCAAGGAGGGGTGGGGAGTGAATTCAGCCTTCTCAATCTGGACTAAAATATAAAAAAGTGTGATGAACCTATACTTTAACTTCAGGCTTTTTTCCAACAAGCCAAACATATATGGCCATCTGGATAGCCTCGGAGTCTCTATAATTATATTATGCTTGTTCTACCATCTGTGATTTGCTATGTGCCCAGCCCACAGCAACTAACACTACGTCAAAACAAATCCAATTGTTCTCTTTGGAATACTATAGCTACTTTATGTGGCACATCCATTATTCTATATGTGGAGCTGTGGGGCTATTAACTATAAACTGAAAGATGGTAAGAGATAAATGGCAATAGACTTTCATTAAGAAGCTTTTCCGTAAGTAACCAAACACACACAACACCAGATGCTTCTGAATGTCATGAGCCTTTAACTATCTCCCAGTGACATGCAGCGTAACTAACAACTAGGGGTAGGGATGTGCATGTGTTTGCTGAGTTATGTACATTATCTGGCCATTATGCACAATCTCCAACAAACCTTGGGGAATGTGCAGATCTTGACTGCATTTTGCATATTATGCATAATGTCCAACAGGACTTGGGAAATACCTTTCCCAATAAACCCACAAAGCAGCTAAGTAGTGGATTTGGTCTGCCAGAATTGTCAGCACTGATCATGTATGCATTTCATCACAACCAAGGATTAGGAACTACCTGTACAGCTTCAGCTCCTGCACATAGGTGCATTTCAAAGGGGAATTGCTCACTCCATAGTGGCAGTAAATCCCTATTTAAGCTGAAACTTTTATTTAAACTAGGCTGCACTCTAGCAATGCTTCAAGAATATGAAGGTTCCATCCTATTTTCATTTGCCTAGAGATTCACATTAATTTACTCTTAGGGCAGCCACCCCCAAACTCGGCCCTCCAGCTGTTTTGGGACTACAATTCCCATCATCCCTGACCACTGGTCCTGTTAGCTAGGGATGATGGGGGATGTAGTCCAACAACAGCTGGAGGGCCGAGTTTGGGGATGCCTGGTTTAGGGTATATAGGCAAGTTATAATATTACTGAGGAGACAAGAGTGATCATTTGGGACAAAACTGAAATAATAACAGTGCTTCCACTATGTCTGGTTGTTAGGGTTTTATTTGGAGTTCACACTTTTTTACTGCCCCATTGAAAGTGCTTTTTGGGTTTTTGCCACTTCTTGTGTTCTCTGGAATTAGGAACAAAAACACCTGGGACACAGAAGTAAGACAGGTCAGTGGCTCTACCTTCATTGCTATCAGTTGATCTGAGTGAGGCTCCTAGAGATTAAATATGAGACTTACAATGCAAAGTGAAGGTTAAGTAAAAGCAGTAGCTTCAATAAGATTTGATAAGGTATGGAGTTACAAACACAAACACACAAACACACACACACACACACACACACACACACACACACACACTAAGAAAGTAGTAGACTTCAAGTCATGTAACTTTAGGGGAGCGATCTAAAATAAGACCATTTTACAATTTGTTAATACTCAAGAGGTGCTTCAGACATTCCATCTGTTGAACAGATAACTTGATATTCCAATGAGTGACTTATCCCCTAAATGTCCTTACAATAGCTTTTAGATCCCTTCAAATCATTAATTGATTATGAGCAGGTAGACTGTATATGTGCTATAACAACAGAAGCTTCAAAGCATTTTCAGCCTAGAGGTGTGTGGGATACCAATTCAAAGGCTTTCTGATCCATAGGGTCAAGATCAATTAAGAGAAATCTGTTGCCTTCTTACATTCCCACCACAAATTATAAAAAGTACCTTCTTTTTCTTTACATTTCCAACATTTATTACTTGTTTTATACATTTTAGCTAATTTCACTGGTGTAATATACCATCTGTAAATCATTTTCATCCCATTTTCTTTCAAAGCATTGCAAGCTGTAAATTTTATTCCTTCTTTCCACAATTTCTCCCAGTCTTTTAACTGTATATTATAACCAAAATCTTTGGCCCAATGTATCATGGCTGTGTCAATTAGACAACAGCATGGCTCAGAATTTTTCACTAGTGCTTCTGTCTGTACGCCCATCCTTCTTCCTCCCAGGTATCCTAAATTAAATCCAACTACCTGAGTAAAATTTAATCA
This sequence comes from Lacerta agilis, assembly GCF_009819535.1. NCBI lineage: Eukaryota > Metazoa > Chordata > Lepidosauria > Squamata > Lacertidae > Lacerta > Lacerta agilis. The sequence goes on from NC_046315.1 coordinate 70,721,400, forward strand.
AGCCTCTCAAGCCAGGAGTTTGGATTCCTTTCAAGTGAGACTGCTAAAGATTCAAGCGTTATCCACTTTTCACAAGCAGATGAATGAAAACCGATAAAGTCTAATCTACTGCCACCTGGGATTTTCTTCAGTCAACAAATGAAGTCCATCTGTATCTCTCCTCCAAATCATAATCTCTGCTAACAATCTCAAGCCTGCTCTGCTTTCTAATTATTTTCCCAACAGCAAAATAAAACTACTAATATGATTGGTCACTCTTTCAGCCCTATATGCAGTAAATTAAAGGATGCAGAAAGGCTTTTACTACCCATGTCCCAAAACTGTCAACATCAGAACAAAAAGCCTCCCACCCTCAAGTTCAGGAATATCTCCCAACATTGTATAGAATCGTCCTGAGGGTTTTAAAAAAACAACAGCTACCAAGCAGTGTATGAAGTTTACGAAATAAATAAATCTCTATGTCTAATCTCTAAATATTTACATCTATCTATCTGGCTTTTTTCAGCCAGAACTCACCGGAATGCATAAAATTAATAAATAATAATAATAATAATAATAATAATAATAATATATTATTTATACCATGCCCATCTAGCTGGGTTTCCCTAGCCACTCTGGGAGGCTCCCAACAGAATATTAAAAACACGATAAAACATTAAAAACTTCCCTAAACAGGGCTGCCTTCAGATGTCTTCTAAAAGTCAGATACAGTGGTACCTTGGTTTAAGAACAGCTTAGTTTATTAACAACTTCAATTAAGAATGCTGCAAACCCAGAAGTAGGTGTTTTGGTTTGTGAACTTTGCCTTGGAATAAGAACATGTTTCGCTTCCTGTTGAGTGTGTTCCATTTGTAAATTGAGTCCCCCACTGCTTTGGGAAAGCACACCTTGGTTTAAGAATGCTTTGGTTTAAGAACGGACTTCCAGAACAGATTAAGTTCATAAACCAAGGTACCACTATAGTTGTTTATTTCCTTGACATCTGATGGGAGGGCGTTCCACAGGGTGGGTGCCACTACCGAGAAGGCCCTCTGCCCTGTTCCCTGTAACTCCACTTCTCGCAGTGAGGGAACTGCCAGAAGGCCCTTGGTGCTGGACCTGAGTGTCCGAGTTGAACGATGGGGGTGGGGTGGGGTGGAGACACTCCTTCAGGTATACTGGGCTGAGGCCATTTAGGGCTCTAAAGTTCAGCATCAACACTTGGAAATGTGCTCGGAAATGTACTGGGAGCCAATGTAGATCTTTCAGGACCTGTGTTGGATGGTCTCAGCGGCTACTCACAGTCACCAGTCTAACTTGGTTGCGGCACCTCTCCGGTGGGAGCCATTGCCATTATAAGAGAATGAATGAAGCATTCGTTGTGAGTTCTGGCACCTCTTTTTCTAGAAAAATAGCACTATCTATCTATCTATCTATCTATCTATCTATCTATCTATCTATCTATCATTTAACAGCTAGCACACAAAAGGGAAATTAAAGCCAGGGGTGACTTTATAAACAGTCACCTGTGGGGGAGTTCTCTTAACCTTATTTCACCCTCCATAAGAAACCCCAAAGGGTAACCTCTTCCCTTGGGGGCTGCCCCAATGGTGGAGACCAACTGTCAATAGTAGCCTCCAAATAAATGTGCTTCCCAACTGGAAAGGAGCCAGAGGTGTGGCAGATTCCCTACTCTGCCGGCGGGACTAGGTTGCCAAACTTTCTGACTCATCCAATAGGCTGCTGTTATACAGCAGCATCAGAAAATGTTTGGGGAGGGCAAGATAGTGTCCACTTCCCAGCCTGCAGCCTGTGTAATAGGAGGTGGGAAAAACTGCAACAGTGAATAGTATCTTTCAGTAATGCTTTGCCCTCTTAGCATAATGTTTGCAATGTTCATTAAAAATAAACTAATACAAATTTGAATCCTAAAACACCTGCAGTAAGCTTTGTGGGGTTTTTTGACCCATCCAAATGAAGCATTAAGAAGAGTCTACAAATGAGGGTGGAAGGGGAAGAAAGCCACAGCTAGCAAGCACCACTTGAAACAAGGGATAGCTGTGGGTTTAAATTTACAAATGTTTGCTCATATGTGAACTACATGTTCATATTTCGATTTTTCACTGCAGGGGAGTTTTACTGGCAAAGAGACATCAATTGTCTTTGGCAACCTACTATAAAAAACAAAACAAAAACCAGGCTCTCTTTCTTTATCTTGTTCACTTTTTACATGACACTGAATGTCTATCTCAGTAACAGGCTAAACGAGAAGGACTTATCCCCGCCCCCACTAAAAAAAAGAAAAGAAAAAAGCAAATTGTACTGAGAGTTGGGACTCACAGCTGTCATCTTTTTATCAGGTTATTTTTAAAAAAAGTACCTATGAAATAAAAATGCAGAGAAATCTAGTTAAGATTCTCAGAAAGAAAAAGAAAAAAAGGTGAGAATTAAAAAAAAAAAACCCACACGTTTTAAAACCTTTCTACCTTATTCACAGCTGGCTCAGCGGTTTGACACCAGAGCCCACAGGGCACAAGTGTGAAGGCGCAGAAGTGTGAAGGAGACGATAGTTTCATACCCCTGTTCATTCCCTTGTCACCTTCAGGCATCAACATGACTTTCAGTCCAGAGCTAAGTATCTAGCATAGCCATGGCCTGGAGCGAGGGTAAAAAAAAATAATGTTGCAATTTCTGCACAGCCCGGTAGCAACAAGCAAAGCCTTTCATTTGGAACATGCAGTCCCGGCAACTGATATGAAGCAATGTAAACCAGTACAAATGCAAGCTGTCGAAGGAGGAAGAAGAGCAGGAAATATAGGAAGCATCCTAGCAAGGGTTGTGATAGCCAGAGAGCCATCCTTTTCCTGTTAATGCTTCTTTTTGGAATCACTGCCTTTGCGTACTGAAGCATTCCCTTTCCCAAGTCCCTAATTAATTGCTCGAAACTGATGCTCAACTCAAAAAAAAATATTCCGTATCGGAACACTGTGTCCCACCGACTAAACAAAGCAGAGATCAAAAGAGCACATCCACATCACTGAAGATGCCAAAGGCTTTAAAGGTTAGAGTGACAAAAAGCAGGAGCAAAGGTTTCAAAGTGTCACTGCATCGCATCCATCCATCCACTACATCCTTTGTAAAATCAGAAAGTTATATTCAGTGCTTTTCTTGTAGGAAAAAGGTGCTGGACCTGTGTACCCTCAAGTACCCCCAGAAAAAACAACAACAATGCACTGGTTATATAATGATGGCATCTTTTTCAAAGTCAGGTGTGGGTTTCCATAAGGAGTGCTGGAAATTCTTGAGGTGAGCCCAATTTGGTTGTGCCTTTACAAAGTAGGCATAGGCAGTACTGATCAAGGCACAACTGCTGGCCAAGGCTGGTGGATCTCAGAGTTGGATCAGGTCATTTGAGGATCAAAGGTTTTTTTAAAAAAACCTCTCTGCCCTCACTTGCCAGTGTCAGGTTCTGATCCAGACAGCTTGGTTAGTCCAACTCTTCTCACTATGAATATCTATGGGCAGGAAGCTACCGCCACCCTGCCAATGTGTTCTAGCAACGTTTGGCTAAGCTTTTTACACCTCCTCCAAAAAAAGTCATCTAATGGCATGCAGCGTGCAGCTACAGGCACCATCCAACTCCCATCAGTCGCTCTTTTCCCACTTGTACTTCTTCTTCCCCAAAAGTATTCCGGCTATCCCCCCCCCCTTATACCTCCCCTCGGGGAGGGGGGGTCCTCTTCTGAAAGCTTCACATCTGCTCTGCTCAAAATATAATATTCCTAAAGGCTCAACTAATCCATGACATATGGCAGTCCCCAAATGATCAATATGCATAAGGTCTGTTCTGAGCCTTGTTTTCTCGGAGCAGTTAATATAAAACCAACTGTGATCAAGGAAAAAAACCTGTCAGATCCATTTAGGTCCAAAGTGTGTGTATTATTAAAAAAGCAAAACAACAACACTTGAAGATCATTCTAAATGTTGCTGGGCCATTTACGGCTTCCAAAGGAGTAGACAAATACTCATTAAGCAATCAGTTTGCCCACACAGGAAGACTTTGGGTGCATGAAACAGCTGCTCCATGCATGGAAACCCACACAGGATGTTGCTACGCAGGCAAAGATGACACACTGGAAATCGGCTTTGTAGGGTAGCACTGAATTCTGTGGCTAGAGGCCAACCCAAACATACAAATGCACCTGTACAGTGGTACCTCGGGTTACAAACACCTTGGGTTACAAACACTTCGGGTTACAGACTCCACTAACCCGGAAGTAGTACCTTGGGTTAAGAACTTTACCTCAGGATGAGAACAGAAATTGTGTGCCAGCGGTGCAGTGGCAGCGGGAGGCCCCATTAGCTAAAGTGGTACCTCAGGTTAAGAACAGTTTCAGGATAAGAACGGACCTCCAGAACGAATTAAGTGGTATCAGAGGTACCACTGTATTGCCACTGAATCATGTGTATGTTGCCTGGGCCATCCACATGCACCAAAAGACATAGCACTCTATCCACCCAATCGCTCAAATATATAATTCTTTCTAGTAGCACCTTAGAGACCAACTGAGTTTGTTCCTGGTATGAGCTTTCGTGTGCATGCACACTTCTTCAGATACACTGAAACAGAAGTCACCAGATCCTTAAATATAGTGGGGGAGTGGGGAGGGGTATTACTCAGAAGGGTGGTGGGGATGGGTGATAGGCTGATAAGTGTGGAAAACCTGCTGACGACTCTAAACGGCTGCAATTAGTCTTGCAGGGAAAGGCAAGGGGTGAGATGGCTAAAGATGGCTTTGTTATGTATAATGAGATAAGAATCCAATGTCTTTGTTCAAACCAGGTTTGAACTAATCACCAAACTTAAAACCATGGAGAAACCTGGTTTGAACAAAGACATTGGATTATTATCTCATTATACATAACAAAGCCATCTTTAGCCATCTCACCCCTTGCCTTTCCCTGCAAGACTAATTGCAGCCGTTTAGAGTCGTCAACAGGTTTTCCACACTTATCAGCCTATCACCCATCCCCACCACCCTTCTGAGTAATACCCCTCCCCACTCCCCCACTATATTTAAGGATCTGGTGACTTCTGTTTCAGTGTATCTGAAGAAGTGTGCATGCACACGAAAGCTCATAGCAGGAACAAACTCAGTTGGTCTCTAAGGTGCTACTAGAAAGAATTTTCGATTTTGTTTTGACTATGGCAGACCAACACGGCTACCCACCTGTAGCTCAAATATATTTCACTCCCCGAACCACTAATCACCAATCATTCCACCTACTCTGCTAAAATATACTGCAAAAATACCAGAAGATGACAAAAATCACTCACTGACAGAACCATATATAGTAACATAAAGTGCTACCCCTCAGTCACACAGATGTAGTGTCCTAGACAGCAATCTGACTCTCAGTCAGGTCACTATCTCACACACAAGATTCTCAACCCTCCTTGAGAATTGCTACCTCCCTCCCTCTAAGGACTGCCCTCAGACATTTCCAACACACACCACTGGCACTCCACACACAAAAATAGCCATTAGCAAAATACACCATAATGCAGTGACCCCCAGTAACTAGCCATATGTGCCAGGAAATGCCTCAGGGAACATATAGGTTTTCAGCATGCATCAGAAATGTATTTCTAAGAGAAGGTTGTTCCGCATGGTTCTATAGGTACAAAAACTATTACACATACTTTAATTCTATTTTAAACCTTTCTTGCATTCACATACCCTCTTATGACAAATACACTTCTTTTCTGAAATTTCTCTCCATGTCTCTGGATTCTCAGTAATGTCTCCTTGGCTCCCACTGCTCATCTTAAAAATCTAACAGCTTGAGGGTTTTGACTGAAACATTAGATTAAATAAATCTATGCTGGTGTTTGTTTTGCCTATCATTTTTATTTACTTATGCATATACACAAACAATCTGTCAAGTCAGTTGGTGTGTGTGACACAGTGGCGTGGCACAGCCATTCTGCTCAGTATTAGTGACTCTCCCTAGACATTAATGGCTTCACTTTAAGGTCCAGTTGCTCACAGCCTGACAGGACTGAAAATGAAAGCTTTCCATAATAAATGGAAGTGCTTGAAGGAAGGACATTTTTACACTTAGAAAGGAAACTGTTTTAAGTCTTCTTTAGGGGTGTTTATAGCTGCTTATGCGTCGTCTTCTTGGTACTAAAAAGCAGGACAAATGGAAACTCTTCAAATCAATAGCACTTATCTTCCAGGCTACTCTATTTATGATAGGGGTGATAAGACACTTGGGTTTTCAACACCTAAGACTCTTCACAAGATTGATTGATCTTGGATCACTTGTGAGGGATGTCTCGTTCAAGGGCAGCAATCACACCAGGGGCATCAGGAGTTCCAGCTGATTTGAGTATACCTACTTTGCTGTCTCTATTCCATTTCCAAGATCCATGTTTTCCAATGGCTACAAAAATTATTATTGGTTAGATTCCCAGCTGAGGCAGGGAAGAGCATTAACATAACATGAAGAGCACATTGACAGCTGAAAAACACACCCATATCCATCATTTGACTTTAAATGTTCCAACCAAACCAGGGGCACGGTGCAGGTTTCCTATGTACTTTTTTTTTGGGGGGGGGGGAGTTTCGGCCTAGCTAGGGATCCTCATACAGGTGTCCTGCCTCTGTGCTTCTAGAGCAAAGTGTGCATATGTAAGTCTTGATCCACAGGCCCAAAGGAGGGCCTTGCATGAGTCATGCAAAGGAGGAAGTGAGAAATGGCAGGATGGCCAGTTCTAGTGCTTTATTAAAGAAAGGTATAAACTTACAACACAGCAGCAGAGCCCTGCGGCCTTTCCAGGCTCAGGATAGATGCTGAAGCAGTAAGTAATAGTTATGACTTGTCCATGAGGTGCTAATATGTTAAGCATTACTTATACACAAAGCAAGCTGTATAAGCTGGCAGCAATTGCCCAGTTACCGGTAACTCGCCCCTGGCTTAGAGGCCCTTTCCCAACTCTCATCTTTGTCTCAGGCCAGGGAATAGCTGACGGGCAGCCAGCATGAGAAGCCTTTCCTCTCCCAACTAACTGAACCAAAACGAGGGCTTCAAAGCTTCAAAGCATATAAATATATATGAGCTTATTATTGTAGCAACTAACAATTATCTTGACTACCAAGATGGCGTTCACAGGCCTTCTGGTACTTTTCACTGTTTGGTTCTACACATTGCAAAACTCTTAAGTTCATTTCTTCATGCATGGGAGGAACTGATTTGTTTTCTTAGTCCCTCCCCCCCCAATATTATTTTATTATCTTCTTAATTACGCTGTTTTTAAAACTGCATTTTACATTCAACTTCCTTTAGTAATGTTTTCTTTTGAAATGTTTAAGATAATTTTCTTTTGTTAACTTCTGTGTGTTAAATGTGCATTTTGCAATTGACTTCCTTTGCAATGTTTTATTATGAAAATTCTAAGGTAATATTTTAGCTTTCTGTTTATTATGTTGCTTTGAATGCGTACTTTATCTTTGACTTCAGTAATGTTTATCCTGGTTTGTTTGATGTTTTAATGTGTTGTAAACCACTTTGAGATTTTTTTTGCTTAAAAATATAAAGCTGTATAGCAATGAAATGAACGATAATAATAAATAATAATAATATATAATAGTCTAGAAAGCAGGCCCCCCAATAAAAAAATAAAACATAAGTCTCAGGATATTCAGTACCTGATAGCAGAATTTGCATTTTTGTGGCTCATCCGTAAACATTAAGATTGCCACTATTATCCAGTAAATAAACACAGTAAAAAAGACTAGTTCAGCACATCAGACAGCTCCCAGGAATATTACCAGTCATTGGCTGCTTCTGATGGGGGGGGGAGGGGGAGATTTTGGTCTTATTTTCACATCTAAAAACCAACTGAATGCTAGATTCAGCATCTAATCTTCTCACTGAATATTAAGGAAATATTGTACTATGAATTGTATATTATTCCATTTTCTATTGGTGTGGAAATGAACAGAGTTGGTAACTGAACAGTCACTAAAAATAGGGAGTGAGAATTATCACTGGGACTTTAGGGCTGTGCACATCTCTTGTAAATATATGGTATGAGCACCGTCTAAGGCTTATCCTCCTCAGCTTAAGAAATCTGACCTGGCCACTGAAAGAGGTTGTCTGGCTGCAATTTTGATGGAAACAACTGCTTTGTTTGTTGGTTTCAATCAATACAATCCCTTAGTGCAAATTCCCAAGTTAAGCCTCAGGTTTCTAAGATGATGGGAGCAAGCTAATAACTTTTAGTTCAATGTATCTCTTGGGGCACAGACACAAAAAAGAAGACTTAAAAGAGATTTTGAAGTCATTTGGAACAACGACATGAAGAAAAACCCTCCACTGTCTTAGCCGATGCAAACTTTTTTAAATGTTGAAAATCTGTGTCTTTTAACTTGCAGGAGAGATTTGTCAAACTAAGTTTAGATCTGCTGTTCTAATCTCTGTATGATACCATCAGGGCTTTTTTTTTCAACAGGAACTCACCAGAACTCAGGTGGGTGCCATTGCCATTATAAGAGGACAAAGGAGGCATTCATTGTGAGTTCTGGCACCTCTTTTTCTGGATGCCGTCTAGGATAAAACACATTGCATCTAATGAGACTTACTCCCAAGTAAACAGATATAGGATGGCGACCTGGTGATGACAAGCAACAGTTCACAAGTCCTACCCAGCTCCACCCCAGGCAGCCTTGCAAACCTCTGCAAAGACCATCAAAAGTCTCCACCACACTGCCATCGTGAGAGGGGCTACACAATAGAACTTAACTATTTCAGAAAAACCCCACTTTCATGTTGGTGGTGGTGGAGACTGGGAAACCCTGATTCTTCTTATTACCAGGAAAGAAAAAGTAAGCCCCTGTGTAAGCTTTGTTGTTGCTAAAGTACCCCTCCTATCAGCCCCCCCAAATATGGCCAATGGGCAGGGATGGTGGGATTTGCAATTCAGCAACATGGGGAGGCAAAGGTTCCCCCCACCTGTCCTATACTACAACATACAGTACTGCTAAATGTTTTAACATTGCCTTTGGAGCTTGGAAAGAAGCCCACACCTTGATAACATTAATAGCAACCGATACAGATGACACTTTTGGAATATTGTATGAGCTTCGGGGACAGTGCAGCTGGTCTCTCTGGCACATGTACTGCTTTTGGACAAGCCTCCTTGCACATTGTTTTTATTGCCTTTAAAACTTATTGCATTCCCCAGCCCCCAGGAGAATTAATCAGCCTCCCTTGGCCTCTCCCAAAATCCCTGCATCGAGTCATTGGTGATGTTTGCAGTTAAAACCTGCACACAGCCCTTCCCTGTCACCACCAGGACATGCACAAATTAGCATGTGGTCCTTTTCCATCTAGTTTGCAAAGCTGCTTTGTGTTTTAACTGCACAGTCGAGGGTGGACCAGCAGATGCCCACCGAAACACCCACTGCTTCAAATAAGCTTTGTGTGATCACATTATAGACCAAAATAAAATAAAATAAAATAAAATAAAAATTTTATTTTGTTTTGACTATGGCAGACCAACACGGCTACCCACCTGTAACTGGAACATTATAGACCCTTCATCTATTATTCCCTGTCAAGAGTTTCATATGGTTTCCCAGGTGGATTTTTGCAAGGAGAAGTACTGTAGTAGAATAAACTTGCATAGCTACATCTAAGTTTAGGCAGCTCAGTAATGCCATGTGATCACTGCTACTCTGATTTGATTGATCAAAACGCTATTTCTTAAAAAAATAAAAATAGAAGACTTAGTACACCTTCTTAAAAAACAACAACAGTGGCCCCAGGGGCTGAATCTGGGACATCGTGCAATTTAAAAAGCCCACAGCTATTAACTATGTAGCCATTTCAGAAGAAACAAATAATTTTTTTAAAAAAATAAATGTTGACAACGATGGCTTTAAAAAAAAGGGGGGGGGTAATAAATAGATAACATTTCACAAAAGCAGACCAGAGCACCAATATCATATATTCCCCAGTAGTTTCTGACAACAGAACTAATCCATCATATCTTTGGAGTGAATAATTGGCAAAGAAATCAAAATGCTCAATACACCAGGCACACACACACACACACACTGAGTGGGGTTGATCTGGTGGAGCTGTCCCTCTGCTTGGCTCTGGCAGCTGAGTTGGCCTCCTACTTGCCCCCAAATGTAGCCTTAGACTGCAGTCCTGAACTTTCTTATTTGGGAGTAAGCCTCACTGAATTCAGTAGGACTTACATACATCTGAGTAGAGTTGTATAGGACTGCACTGTTGGATTCTTAGCTGGGAATCGGCTGAAAGAGTTGGGTGAACATTTTTGCTTGATGCAAAGAGCACGCAGGCGATTCTTTGGACGCCACTACAAAGGGCAGGGGGGGATCCCTCTCTGTGCTGGAGTGATTTGCAGGGAGGGGTCTCACTCTTGACCACTGCTTTCAACCTGTTGATTTACAAGGCTGAAGATGATAATCTACAAATTGACCAGAGAGGGTAGAGCAATTGTGCTGCACATCACATCCTTTGAATGAGCAAAGCCATGTGCTGTGCAATCGCTCCCTTTGCCATCAACTTGCCAGCATTTTGCTATCTTAGAAGAGAAGCAATGAGGCCCTAGTTGGTTAGGATGCATCATATTCATGCTGTGATCCCTAATTGACTGGGATCACATCATGAAGGAGAAAGTAGCAACCAAGGAAAACAGCGGTTGTGAAAATTTCAAATAATAACCCCACAAAAGTTAAAAAGAAGGGGGGGTTTAGAGGAACTATTCTGCCTTCCTGGAAAGGAAAATGTTCCCTTTGAATACATTTGCAAGTAAACATTTGGTGCAATCCTGTTCTTAGCCATGTTAACTTAGGAACACAATGAGAACATCTTTAAATTAATTCTGAGGAAGTAACGAAAGACAGGTGAACAGTGGAAATAGCTTGTTGTCAAGATGCAGTGTGCATGCTAATTAAGTTCCCACTCCTCAGATCATACGTCTTCAAATAAGACAAAAAAGAGCTAACAGTCTGCACTGGGATGAATCATGCTAGGTGGGACAGATGTGGTTACTGGTGGACACCTGTGGTCAAAAGTGACTCATCTCCAGTAAATGGCAACTTTTAAACTTTGTGAGAATATATTTTGTTGTTTAGCAACAAGATGGGTTTCTGTCAATAACCACATCCAGCATCATCAAAATTATCATAGATTTTCTATGAAAGTGACTTGATTTATTAAAGTATTTCTATATCACTTTTCACAAAATGTATGAAAATTTAAAACAATAAAGCTACATAAGAAATACAGATACATCATATAGCAAACCAAGAATAATTAAAACAAAAAGTAGGTGAGCTGGAGATCAAGATATTTGGCCAGGGTAAGTAGGGGGAGGAAACTGTTTTAGCGGGACTTACTTCTGAGTAAACATGCATAGGATTGTACTGTTACTTGTAACAAGCTCATTCAGATGTTCTTAAATGTAAGCTGAAGAGGCAATTCATAAAATGCTTTCTGGTACTTATTCTCTCTCCACTCGTGCAAGTCTGCTTACAGGGGCAGTGGAACATGAGCGATTTGGGAACTCATTCATTTTGGCAGATGTGACTTCAGGGACATTTCGCCGTTTCCTTGATCACAGTATTTGCTGCAACTGAGTTCCCAGTTCACACGATACATTGCTCAAGGGAGTAGACCCAGTTGAATGAGAAAGGCAAATGGAGGAATAAAATGTGTGAGTCAGTTCTGGTCCATAGATAAAAACAAGGAAGCAAGAAACACAACTGGCTGGTATTTCTGCTTTTCACTCTGCTTGTAATGAGTAACATCATTCCTATGGATCCAAAACTGCTAAAAAGCCTGGGAGATAAAAGAAAAGTACTTTTCCTAGAGCTGAGAAAAATTGTAGTGTGGGCATCAGGCAAATATCCCTGGGGAGAGCATTCCAAAGGCAATGTACTCTGATAAATAAAGGACACAAAGAATCAAAGAGGAATGGAACATTTATGAAGGAATATGTGGCACAATAGGACTTTCAAACTCCTTTGTCTATTACCAGACACAAGATGGAGGGAACACCTGGTGAGATTTTTTTTTTTAAAGATTGTGCTAAAACCAGATAAAAGGGTTCTGCTAAATGTGCAATTAATATGCCGAACTTACTGAAATAAAATGAGGTTAGTAATGATAAAAATAGTGTTTAAACGGATGAGACACCAGCATGAGAAGATCCCTTGTTGTTAGATTGCTTTTTCAAAGAAAAATTACAGAAACATAAGGAGGAAGCATATTGTGAAATTATTCTGACAGTTAAATCATCTGCATGTTTGGGAGAGCTCCCCAAAGCAGTCAGTAGTATTTACTCCCAGGTAAGTGTGTGTAAGGCTGCAGCCTGAGGGTGGCAGTTTGAGGTTGCATTGCACAAATGCAGCTATTATACATTAGACTGCATTTTATTGCACTCTCAAAATACTTCCTTATGGAATACCAAGTTTGCATTTGCTCACTCTGTAAGGTACACACTGATAGTTTATAAATCAACAACAACCCGGTAGAAGTTTACAACCACAGCTAATCTCAATATTGCACTGTTACAGGGTCCTTTCATGAACTTTGTGCTAAACCACAGTAAATCAATCTATTGTTTTCTACTGGAAAGCTTGAAAGATAGATGCAGGAGTACCTGGTGCCCTGTTTTGGACTACAGCTCCCATCAGCACCAGCCAGCACAGCCAAGGGCCAGGAGCGGTAATCCAACAACATCTGGAAGGCACAACATTGGCTATTCCTGTCATACAGGAAATGTTTGTGGCACAAATAAAACATTGATAGGCTCCCCCTCCTATTCAGAGCTGTTTACTAGAGACTTCATATGCTGTTTACTGGAGACTTGAGACCCCATGTCAACCTTCTCCATAGCTTTGGGGAGCTCTCATTATGCAAAAAGAAAATTGCCATTCAGAGGGCTTTCTGAATGTGCTTTGTAATGTGATGCTTTTATAATACACAGAGGTACCATTCTTTGTATGCCCATGTACTTTTAATAAGAACACACAGTCTCTCTCCTTTTCTCTCGCCTTTTGTGTATGTGGCAGAGACATAAAATACCTGAGTTACCTTTGATTTCCCTCCCGTTTTCATTAAAGCTATGGTTGGCAGCCAATTACCATCATTTAAATACTTAGCTGAATACAATTTTCAGTTGAGAAATATTTAGCCCGCTAGTGTGAGGTTTCTGTCAGGTCAGCTTCTCAGTTACAAATAGTCTTTGGAGTTTCTACTGATAGTTTCACAGCAGTATTGAACTGAGCACTGAATGTTCTTGGTTTTGTGGGGCGGTCAAGAGAGAGAAGCCCTACAAGAAGAAGAAGAGGAGGAGGAGGAGGAAAAAAACCCAGCTGCAGTCAGGGGATATAGTAAGAGGGCCCTTCAAGTCCAACATCCCCCCGCCCCCAATGGTCAACCAGATGCCACTAGGAAACCAACCAGCAGGGTTTAAGCATAAGAACATTCTCCCTTCCAGTGGTTTTCAGCAACTGATATTCAGAAGCATTGCTGCCTCCAACCATGGAGGCAGAGCATACCCACCATGGCTAAGAGCCATCAATAGTTTTCTCCTCCATGAATTTTTCTAATCTTATAAAGCAATCTACATTGGTGACCATCACTGCCTCCCTTGCGATCAAGTTCCATAGCTTAACTAAGTGCTGCATGAAGAACTACTTTCGTTTTATCTGTCCCGATTCTTCCAACACTCAGCTTCGTTGGATGTCTACAAGACCACCACTCTTAGCTGTTTCTCTTGCCTCAGGACACTGTCTGTTATATCCCAAGGTGAGCTGGAATGGCAGGCTTTTCACGGCTGCCTGCTTCAAGGATTTTATATTTTCATACTGGTTCCTTACATGAATTTAGAAAACCATAAAACTGAATGCTGGTAGAGATTCTGGGACTTGCATCCGCCGACCACACAGAATGGGCATAATCCTCCAGGAAGTTCATCTCCACAAGCCCCATTGAAATGAATGGGAGATGCACAAGAGCATGAGCTGGGTTGAAGAACCTGTCATGGAATCAGGCCCATGTTGATACCCAATTCGGAGTGCAAGAAGTATCAATGGAAACGTCTTGGGAGAAGATATACATAAATGCAAACAAAAACCTAGCCAAGTAAGTCACATTGCACATGGTGGTCCCGCATGAGTCCCTGGCAACAATGTGGTTCAGCAGAGGACCAATGTGGCCTTCAGCATCCTGTCAACATGTACCAGAGCACTTGGATAGCCTGAAATAACTCATGATTCTCCAAGTTACAGACTCATGGACTTCTGCAATCCGTAAAGACAAGCTCTTGCACACAAAGCATATTGAAACAACATAGGGGTGCTAAGGAATGTTGAACACGGCATTACAGCTTGAAAAAAATACTGTCACGTTGCAAATGATCTTCCTGCAATTATTTTTCATGCATCTCACCCAAGCAAATCTCACACATGAGAAAGATAGGATAAACAAATTGTCACACAAACATCTGAAGCACTGTTAAGCAGATATGGATAATACTTGTATTAGCATCCTGGAGCAGATTTGACATGTTAATTAAAAGGTGCCATTCCTTGTCTCACATGTGTTCCTATTGGTAGGCTCTTAACAATGACAAGATGTATTAACACATTTGCACACACACGTGTTCATATATGCACTTAAAGGTACATACAGTTGTACCATCCAGCTTCAATTGGCAAACCTCCTGAATGGTAAACGTATAACATTCTGAATGGTAAAAGTATAACATTCTTCAAGTAATGATGCTATAGAACTTTGACTTATGAACTGGAATTGCTTCTGTGCAAGTTATCACAAACTTTTAACGCATCTGAATATGAATGGGAATCACAGTACACGTCACCATAACCCATATTTTAGGAAGGGGGATTTGTGTTTTTTTCCCCTCTTATATATGCACATACCCTTAGATACCCATAATCAGTTCATAGTTCAGTAGTCATTGGGGCCACAACTTAACACAATGCAACAGTTCTTGTCTTTTGCTACAGTGCTGCAGGCTGGAAAATCCCCTTTCACAAACAAAGATGGGGAAACACACACAGTGCCACTGTAATGAATCTGAACCATCTATCAAAATGAGAAGCAAATACATGTCTATACATTTTCAAAGCTTTGCTTTTAGAAGATATGCACCAAAACTATTACTTACAGCTGGAGAATATCAGTGGGCATGAATGTTTATCCATTGGGAAGTTGTGTAGCTGCAGCTGACATTCAGCGTTGATAGTAAGCCTGGAGGGAAACCAGGGAGCTATTACTATCTCCGTATGATGACAAGTTAAAACAAGACAATATCTGGTGGCATTTCCAATGCTCAATGGTGAAATCCTTTAAAATGCTTATTTAAAGTTGATGTTGGTGTAGGTTTAGATGTATGTATTTGCTGACCTATGCAGTTTCCAGTAATATAGTTCTGGTTCATGTATTACTAGTGGGAGCAAAAGAAACTTGGATGGTGAAGGAACTGGTAGGTTTCCCCTCCAGCATGACTTCAATGAAAATGTATGGCACATTCTCCTCAGAAAAGTGTGAAGATAGTTTGACACATAGAGAGAACCCAGGCACTGACCAGAAGAGACTATCTTTCCCTTTGGTCCAAGCTTATATTAGCTTCCAGGACCAGGGTCAGTCCAAGCTGTGGCACAAGTATTTAGACAAACCAGGGAGCTGGCCAACTCCCATCTTCTATGTTAGAAGCACAATGTCAGCCTGCTAAGAGGAGCCGTGAACCAGGCACTTTGTGAGAGGTGGGGTCTCCATTCTTTATCTATGTGCGAGTCGCTTCTGCAGCCAGCAATGGGTGAATTGGGACACAGTTTATTTGTTAATATCTACAGTAAATTGCTGTGCAATTTCACTTCAAATTTTGCAACAGCATTTGAGTGTTTATGAACTCAGTTGAGAAGCTGATATTACCTTAGAAGCTCACTTGGGGAGAGAACCAGAAAGTGACCTTTTCAAGGAAGCTATGATACATTTAAATTATATAATTTTTCACCCAGGTCAGAAAAGGACACATGAGCTTAATAGGAAAAAGTAAAGCTTGGCATTCCTGAGGTCCCTGACTATGTTCATTTGATAGGTTGGTTGGTTTTGTAGCTTCTAAACGTTATGACCATTTCTATCACTTGGCACTGAAAGCAGCTTACAACTAATGAAACATAACTTAATATAATGAGAAAATGCTCCAGATTCAAGGAAGTAATCTAAGCAAGATTATTGATACTATCCAGCAGGGAGATGTGAAGCCAGTCTTGGGAAGATCTACAAGAGTGAGGCAGTGGTATGCAGTGAATTTTTTTGTAGGGGAAAAGCTAGGGCCAGAGTGGGGGCTGATGTCGTGTGTGAGAGCATCACGCCTCCCTCCTTAAGCCAGGCAGAAACCTCCTAGGCATTGGGAAGGAGGCACCAGACTTTCATACTCTAATTTACCAGAAACATTTAGGTAACTTAGTCCCCCTAGTCCACTGACCACATGCTCCACCAGCCTCCTCCAGTCTGAGGGACACAAAACCCCTTATGAGGAACCTTCTGGGAGCTTCATGCCATGGGCAGGGCCAGACAAAAACAGTGCAATACAATGGATGTATTGTATCTTTGTACAATAAGGCTCCATCCCAGCCATGCAAAAGTCAGTGGTTTCTGCTCACACACCATCCTCCACCCAAGACAAGCAAGAACTATTATCCTAGTTCAATGACTGATTCCAGCTAGGAGGATTTGGAGGTAGTTGGGTGTGGAGGGACTGATTCTAGCAGTCGAATAGGGCCAGAGAGAGATGCAGACTGAAGTGGGGTGTGGCCTAGGGAGAGTCCTGAGGGCCAGATAGAAAGGTGTGGAGGACTGCAATCAGGCCCTATAACCAAGATTCCCCCCTACCCCTGAGCCAGGATATATGTACACTGTCAACCAAGGAGGGAATAGTGAATTCAATCAAGAATGCTCAATAGAAAGGCCCAAACAGAAGATACTGACTAAATAAAACAAATATACAATAAAAACCCTAGTTAAAATCAAAATAAAATGAGCAGCATCTATAACAAATAATGCCCCTCCTCCAAATCAATTCCAGCTATGATCCAAATGCCCGGATGAACAAAAAAAAAAAAGGCATGTAGTCTTCATTTAAATATTTATGCTGTGGGGACAAACCTGATATCACCTGGGAGGAAGTTCTTCTGCATGTGGGGATGCCACCACATATAAGATACAGACCATTTTTTAAAACAATATCTAATGATAGTGAATGGGGGTTGGGTCTTCAGAAGCTACATGATAGCACCACATGCTAGAGAAGGAAATGAAGGAGCCAGACATGGATGGACTACAAGGATCATCTACGCTGCATCATAAAGGCATTTCAGCTTCTACCAAGCTATAAGATATGCACAACTTTATTACCCATATCCGTATCTGTGTGTGCACATCAGTCTGCACATGTATCTTTATGTGCCCGGTATCTTTATGTGCAAGGTTAGAGGGGGGTTATTGGGTTGTTCTTGTTTCCATGTTTATTATGTATTTGTGTTTTTATAATGTGTTTTTATGTTGTGAACCACCCTGTGACCTGTGGGTATAGGGCAGTAAATAAATTTAAGAAATAAAATTAATACAGTGGTACCCTGTGTTACGCATGCGCGAAGTGAGCAGAATGCTTCTGCGCACCAGTGCGCACCCACATGTTGCGCACGCTCCTGGGAGGACTTCCGGGTTGCGGAGGTCTGTAAGTCGAACGTACACAACATGGAGCGTACACAACTCGAGGTATGACTGTAATAATGTCAATACCTTGCAAATGTTGGCAACTGGTAGGTCAGAGCATTAAAGGCTAACATTTGAGAATTTGGTTTTGGTTTGGTTTTGGGACTGCAATTTATATGAAGGATAGAAAATCTTGTTTGAAGGCCGCCCTGTTTAAGGACATTTTCAATGACTGATGTTTTAATGTATTTTTAATCTTTTGTTGGAAGCCACCCAGAGTGGCTGGGGAAACCCAGCCAGATGGGAGGGGTATAAATAATAAATGTATTATTATTGTCATGTTTGACCACAAAGATGCTGCTGCGTGCTTCAGCACAACCCATTAATGCATTTCTAGAGGAACAGGTTGCCCAAAGAGTTTAACTCATTCCAGATCTAGGTCAAGATCTCAGGGGTGGTGCCAAATTTAAGCCAAAGTCTGGCTGCCTCCAGACATTATTTTATAGAGTTTAAGTGATGTGAAAGGGACAAACATTAACTTCCTACCTTAGAGTATACAGGATCTTCCCATCATTCCATATTCTCAGGAGCTGATTAGGTGTAGTAATCCAATGAGCTTCTGCAGTTTTAGAATTCCTGAAGATAGTATCTGGGATCCATATTAACCCAACCATATTGCTGTTCAGGGTGAGACTTCTTTTCATGGTGCTGTTAAAACGAAGACGGCTGTCAGTCCATGTCTGAGCAAAAAATATATCAATTTGGTATTCCTGAAATGAAAGCAGATTAGAACCAATTACTTACAATTGGGGGGGGGGAACGGATCACCAGTTCGTAAATATATTAACATTTCACTTAAAACAATCCTTTATTAGCCCCCCATTCCAAAAAGAAAGAGGTAATATACTTGGTTAACTTGTACCACAGCTTTATCAATAGATAACAATAATCTGCAAAAAATGCTGAAAGGCTGAGTGCAAACTGGTTAAAGTCTGAAAGCAGAAGCTGCCTCACAACCTCTCTCTACTTTCCCAATTGAGGGTGGGCTTAATTCTGCAGTATATAAATTTTGGTAAATACATAAATAATAGGACTGTGGTGGTATTCTGGAGGGGGGTAGGGGGGGAATACCACAGATTGCATTACACATACAAACCCCCACTCCCAATGGCCGCCATATAACTATTATATCACTATGTGAAGAAGTGTGCATGCACACGAAAGCTCATACCAAGAACAAACTTAGTTGGTCTCTAACGTGCTACTGGAAGGAATTTTTTATTTTATTTTGTTTTTACTATGGCAGACCAACACGGCTACCTACCTGTAACTGTTCCTGCTCAAGATTGCCTTGTTCCTTAGTATTCCCAAAAGGAACCATGGCAGCTGGTTTGTACCAATAGATCATGTTTTCCGTTTATAGTTATAATCAGTGCTTTTCTTTCCTATTAAAAAAATGTTTAGGGGTACTCTCATTTTGACTCAAGAAAATCACCATTTTATAGTTCAAATCGGGGAAAATAAATACAGTAAATGGACAAAAGTACAAAGATTCACAAAATGTTTAGGGGTATGCATAACCCTGCGTCCCCCCAGGAAAAAAAAGCACTGGTTATAATGCTTTCTGGTGATGCCCCTGCTGTGGGAAAAAATATCTGAAAACAACGTTAAGATATGTTTACAAGAGTTCACTCAATGTTCCTGCTGTACAACCTAAATTTATTGAAGTGGTGCTTTGGGGGAGAAGACCAGTTTACTGGATTATTTCTCCCGATTCTAAAACTGCCAAAGCACCTATCTGTGCCCAGTGTAATCCTGACGAATCCTCTGTTCAAAAAACACTGCCATGGAGTGCAAAATATTTAGAAACATTTTAATTAGTTGTCTTGAATATCCCCTCTGCCTTTTTTTGCATGTATGCATGCACGCAAACACATAATAAAACACAGAACCCCTTGGAAGCCAAATAAGGAGTATAATTCATTAGGGGGAAAAGATTATGCAAACTTAGTAATAACTTCTTTATTTCTAAAAATACAGTTGGCAATAAAACACACGTGGCAACCCAGAAATGCTCCTTCTTTTCACTAATTACCTGGCTGACATTAGAGGTAATAGCAATGTTCTCTCCAACTTCCCCAAATTACAAAAGTTACCATCTGTTGCCATAGTAACTCTTCAGCCCCCCCCCTTCTATCGCAGCAACAGTTTCCTCAGTTGCTATAGAAACATATTACAACAGGTTCCTCTTTACAATACTGCCACTGTTCTTTCTCCATACTGAAGGATCTGGTCCTTGCCACTGATGATTATCTCTGTACATGACATTGGAATCTCCTAGAAGTGTGCCTTGTGCAAATTTATCATACAGTGGATTGCCCAGTTAGCCTGTACCAGTGCTGCAGTTAGCTGGAATCTGTAAAACACAGGTGCATGAGGCTAGTTTCAAAATTACTCCTTGTCTCTAGTACACATTTTATGCCTCTTTTAAACCCATTTCACTCCAAATCAATCACTTACAACATGGTTTTTCTAACTACTGGATTAATATAAATTTACATTACAAACAAGGATATTTTGCACACAGTTGTTCAGTAAGACTAGAAGAGAAAACTCAGGTTGCCCAGTTAAAGGGCACCTGGCGCCCTTGTGCAACAAACCTGCTTCAGAAAGCAAGGCAAAACAGAGCCATAAGGAAAGGGATGGGTAGATAAAGAGGAAAGTGGCCCTGTACAGGCTCCTTTCAAACAAATTGGAATGGGTCGATGAATGGGTCAATGCCACATAACTTCCATGCAAACTTTCTGTGAACAAATCAGGATGAATGCTCAATATCCAGATAATCTAGATTAGGTTCAATAAATAATTATCAACATCATAGCTTATCCGAATTAAAATATTCCAAGAGATTGCTGAGAATAAGAGAACCCTGGTGGTTTTAAGAGTGCAATCCTAATCTGCAGACCGATTGGCTGGAAGTTGTTTGGATGCAGTGGAAGTGCCCCTCTGCCAAATCCACCAGAGAGGATGCTGGTACACCTGTGGAAAGTCAGAAGCACTGGTGCAGCTTAAAATTGACTGCCTGCCAGCTCTGAATTCACAATTAAGTAACTTTGTACTAATGGTGCAACTGCTTGAATTGATTCTAACTCTACCCATTATGGCCTCGTGTCTTGCAGCCCTCCAGCTCTAATCAAATACAAACACCGAAGGTAAATGTAAATTTAATCAGCAGTCAGAAAATTTCCAGTTTTGCCCATTAGTCAAACCTCTTGAGAAAATCAAAAAATCAACACTAAGAACGTCTTTGTGTTTCAGTTGTAATTTGTAATTAAAGTGTTGTCCTTTTGCCCTTGTGAAGGAAGCCACATACTATGGCCTAGTATTTGTGGCTGCAGCATGGAGTCTGTTATGGCTGTCAGAGACCATTATCCCATATTAATGGTTTAAAATGCTCTCTGTTGCTCTGACAGATCTCAGGGGCAACTTTAAATATGAGGCAACACACCTCTTCAAATGGCAGTTCCTGGCACTACATGAAAGCTCTCTCAGAACGGTCTGTGTTAATTAATAATAATAATAATAATAATAATAATAATAATAATAATAATAAATAATAAAAGAAACATAATCACTGGTGATATAATGGGTAACTTTTGAAGATAACTCAAGCATCCACCCATTCCTCATGGCAACAGAAGGTGGTCCCATACCTTAGCAGAAGAAATAATGAGGGTTACCTCTGAGAAATTTAACTGAATTTCCCCTGCCTTCCCTAAGAATATTGCCTGAGCAGGAACGTCCAAAGATGTTCAGAGCATCATTTACCACCAAGGAGGCCTTCTGACACCTGCCACTCACTTTCCCTTCTTCAAGGTGAGGTTTCACTTTTCCTTTTGTTGAAAGTAAGGGATAGCACAAGTAAAACTCAAGGCTGAAGGAACGGGGGGCTTCTGATCAAGGTGAAGTTTGCCAACTATGCTTTTTACTCTTTGTAATTCATTTGAGCAAAGGTGCTCATATAGCCAAGTACCCCTGCAGTACTTGGATTTCTTACCCTATCCCCAACTCTAACTTGGACCAACCTGAGCGAGGTTTCCTAATTGACAGCACACTGTTAGCACAGGCCTCACACATGCACTCTGTGATTTGGCCTGGAAACTCACCACCAGTTCTGATGGTAGTTTCCTAGTCACATTTTAAAGATCAGCCAAGAGGGCTTCCCTTTGTAATGCCACCTCTGAACTAACTCTGCAAAGCAAGGACTCACAGAAAGGTGTCCCCTCCGGCTGCCTTCCAGCAATGAAATTCCCATCCCTGGGAGACTTGCCAAATGGGATCCATATTTAATGCAATGATTTAACAGCATTTTATCTATGCTTCATATTGAATGTAACTTGTACCAAGCTTCTGAGATTAGGTAATGCAATAAATAGAGAGGTGAAGTTCAGTGACCTGCTATTAAAATCTTTGCAATTCTAAAATGACTAGATGGTTCTAAAAGGGTTAGACTGCAGCTGTGTACACGTGACATTTAATTCCAGAATCAATGGAGACCGAGTACTTGTTTTTTCTACATAGTCCACACCCAATGAAGATCCATTGCATTTTATTTTATTTTGTCCCCAACAGCTCATTGGAGATTAATTCTGCATCAGGCTGCAGTGTATCTATTTAGAAACCAATGAAAACAGATGCAGGTGGATCCAGCAACTGCCCAATGATGTTGTGAGTAGGCATATTGTCGGAATACACTTCGTGGATCCGTTAAAGATCCGCGGTATATGCCAAGATCACAATTACCGCTTCCTTATTCTTTCACCTGGGGTATGTGAAGGGAGGAAAAGGCATGGGTAACCTGATCAAGGGGAGTTTTCAAATGTGTACCAAGTGACCACCCCCACCCTTATAGAAGGCAGGATCCAGAAGTCACAAAATCCTAGATTTTGACGGGACTGAGCATCGTCTAGTTCAACCCCCTGCAATGCAGAAATATGCAGCTGGATCGAACCTGCAACCATGGCGTTATCAGCACCACGCTCTTAACCAACTGAGCTACCAATCAATCTAGACTGAAAGCAGCGTGTTGAAGATGAGCGTGAACTCTTTTGGAATGAGAAAAAAACTACATTGTTGTGTGACAAATGGGATAGCGGATACACAGCCTGAAAATGCAACTAACAGATTGCTTTTGACAATCTCTGCAGGGTGAACAGATTCAAAGGACGACAAGAGTCCTGGGCTTCAAACAGGTCCTGAGAAAATGAAGTTTCAGTAAATGGAACAATCTCATCCCTGCAACTGTTAAAGGAGCAGGGGCCCTGTTCTTTTTTGCATCTGGCGGTCACCCTTGAACTTTGCTAGCTGTAGGAATCAGACCTCATGCACCATACTAGTATCACACTAGCTTGAGGATATAGATTCCTGTGGAGCAATAATTGGTGTTGGGCCAGTAGGCTGCTCATTGGGCTAATTATTTGGGGAATATTTTTCTCCTACCACATTAACTTTTTAAAGCCATTTGTCCTCTGATGTCTTTGATTTGAGGATTAGCATGCAGCATCAATGTACAGTCCAAACAAACAGCTCCAAATACTGTTAGTGGTGGTAATGAAGGATTGGAGTGGGAGGTTGGTGCAATCTTCTATCAAGAAGATAACATACCACCTTGCAAGCCAACCAACCAAATTATCAGAATGAAGAACAATCAAATCAAAGCCAGTGATTAAAGCCTAGCACCTGTTGTCCCAAATGAGAACTGGAAATATACTAATACATAGCAAAATCAGCTCTGCGCCTTTCAGAGACTTGAATTTAAAGTGTCTCATCACAGATGGACAACTTCTCCTTACAAAAGCAGTTTGATGAAAGCCATACAAGCAATTGTTATCTGCATAACAGTGAGGACAAAGTCTTAAGGAGGGTGCTAAGAATCCAATGAAAATGTAAGAATCTGATTTTTAAAACAACCAAAATTTTAAAAGACTGAACAGTAGAGGCTCAAATTCAGCTCAAATCCACTAAATCTACAGTCGCATGTTCACTTGCTTGAGGGAAAGCCTTGTTAATATAAATGTAACTTATTCTTGAGCAGGCACATACTGTATAGGATTGTGTTCAGATGTTCATTTAGCTCACTATCAGCTATAGAACTCTTAGTTCACTGTCAGCTGAAGATTTGCTTTTTGCACACCCATTTCATTCAAATACATTAATTTTCCTTTCCACACAAAAAGTCCATAAGGGGCTCTCTAGTTATTATTAATAAGTGTCAACAATATTTTTTCTCTAATCATACCTAACAACTTTGCCTCCAGTAGCTTCAACAACCTTGTCTCCATATTAAAGAATAATAAATCTTTTTGTCTTTGTTCACATAAGGATGTCTCCACTGTGGTCATATGTTAAAATAATATTCTGTAGTTATTTACTTATTGTGTATTCATTAATCCATATCCAGTTCCATATCTTCTAGTCCTATTTCTTGTTGCATTTGCTGTGGTTTTCCATCTTGGTTTTTTTTTTTTTTAAACCATCTCTTCCATTTATGCTCCTTCCACTCTTTTCCCAGAAAAGCACCAGAGGCTTGATAGCCTTTTCCTCTGAATTTACTCCAAATTGTACACAGAAGCCTTTCTCTTTCAACTCTAACTCTGTCAGTGTCGTAGTCCTATGCTGCCAGTCATGGCACAGCTCAGTGGAGGGAAAAGCCAGCTAACCACCCAAGTCTCAGGGAGGTACTTGCCTGAAGGTCCAGTTCTAAGGTCAGGAGTATCTCAGTTCATGTAGTCAGATGATCCAGGAGTCAAGAAAGCCAAGTGTCCAAGGTCACGAGAAGCAAGCAGCAGCAAGATCTGATCAGGAATAACAAATGTTGTTTCCAGCAACTGACTGAGACTGGGAAACCTGCTTAAGAAAGCTGGAGCCAGCTGGTTCTCATCAGGAGCAAGAAGGCTGATCAGCAGCAGGTGGAGTCACTTTGCCTTCTGCTCCTTCAGGCAGGCTGCTGCTCTGCAAGTGAAACTGACTCCTGGGCCATGACAGCCAGCTCAGTACAGTGGTACCTCGACTTACGAAGATAATCCGTTCCGAAGGCGCCCTCGTAAGTCAAAATCTTCGTAAGTCGAAGGCGCCATCTCGGAACGGAAGAAAACTTCGCCAGTCGAAAAAACCGCATTGAAAACCTCGTAAGTCGAGGTATCGTGCCGCCGCTTCCCCTTTGTAACTCGAAAATTTCGGAAGCAGCGGCCATTTTTCCACTTCTGGAACTGATTCGGAAGTCGAAAACGTTGGAAGTTGAGTCGCTCGTAAGTTGAGGTACCACTGTATGTATTTTCACCTCTCCATCCATGTCTTCATCCTAGTCCTCTAACATCACTCTGTCATTTGGTTGTTTCATTGCTGTAGACACCTGTGTGAAGGACTTCTCCATTTCATCATCTGCTGCCTCCAGCTCTACTATTTCACTCTCCTGTACTGGTGATCCTTTATCAATAATGTTTTCCAAAGCCTCTGTGTCTTCTTTAAACCCGCTTTCCATTTTATCCTTCTGTGGTCCATTTTCATTCACCATTTCATCAATCCCAGCTCTGATCTCTTTTATTTGTTCCTCCTATAATTGCTGTAGGATGCCAACAGTCAATGGAGTGTCTA
The DNA here is from genome assembly GCF_009819535.1 of Lacerta agilis. Lineage (NCBI taxonomy): Eukaryota > Metazoa > Chordata > Lepidosauria > Squamata > Lacertidae > Lacerta > Lacerta agilis. The sequence goes on from NC_046315.1 coordinate 70,746,825, forward strand.
AGGATATATTTGCCATACTGGGTGTTCTTGGACTTATTAATAGCTCAACTCCACTTTATGAACTTCCATATCCTGTCTCCACCTTAGGGTCTTCACAGCTTTCCTGATCGATCCATGTTCCTTTCCCACAAGGTGAGGTGTCATAAAGATAGTTAGAGAAATGGAAGCCTGCTGCCCTTATGCCTTGAGGGCTGTTGTGTGGTTTGGGGGCACCATTTTATTTCCTCCACTCTCTAAGTCACTCACTCCCAATCCAAGTTTCTAGGAACTCAAGTTACTCAATCTCCTGACACAGAAAGCAACTTTTACAGAGCATCAGAGGTTGATCCCTTGTACACTCTATTTCCCTTGAGCAAATTTGACAGGCAAGAATAATGACTTGACTTTCTTTAATAACCATATAATTATCTCTGTCAATGAGCTGTTGACAGAAGGTATTCAGTCTGCCATGTTCCTCCTCTGGAAGTCCCCGCCCTGTGATCTTCAGATGAAGGATGGCTTACTAACTAACTAACTAACCTCACTCACTCAGGGAAAAGTGAGGGTTGTGTCTTGGGAAGACGGGGTGCGGCCTAGAAGGAAATGCAGCCCTTAGCTGAAACAAGTTGCCCCCATCTCTTTAAACAAGAGCTCCCAAGAGTTTCTGGCATGACAAATTGCTGGCTATGGCACACTTTTTCCTCCGCTAAATGGTGCATCTTTTTTCATATGCAGCCTTGCTCTTCCTTGTTGTTTCTCACAGACAATCGTCACAAGCCATCATTTGTATTCGTAAAGGCGCTCTTTCGGCTGCTTTAAAATTCATTCTCAGTTGCACTTGCTGTGGCTTCATTGGTAATCCATTTCAAGCAGACTTCATTCTGTACATAAGAAAGCCCCAAACTATTGTTTGATTCACATTACATCTTCTTATTTTCCAGCCGGTTACCCCATCTCACTGACTGAGTACACTCACCTTGTCTTTGCCCTGTGGATCCTTTCGAGTCCTTCCGGATAGCATTTAAAACCAGTGGTTTTCAAAGTTCTCAGAAGCACAATCTACAAAACTCACATCTTCCGGTGCTTTGCAGACAACAACAACAACAACAACAACAACCAGGGATCCATGTGATTGTAGCACCCCCTAAAACTTATTTAGAACATTCATTTCTTACTAATCCCCCAGGGAGCTCTGGGGCGGGATTACATGGCCTTACTTTCCTCATTGTATCCTCCTAATAACCCAGTGGGGTGTTTTTGACAGAGAGAAACTGACTCAGTGTGCTTCATGGCTGAATGGGAATTTGAACCCTGGTCATAGCTGTCAACTTTTCCTTTTTTTGAGGGAAATTCCCTTATTCCAGCGCCGTTTCCCTTTGCAAAAAAAGGAAAAGTTGACAGCTGTGGCCATTTCCCAATGCAAAAAAACAAAGGTTGACAGCTCTGACCCTGGTCTCCTAGATCATAGTCCAACATTCTAGTCACTATACCACACTCCCTTCCACTAAGGATCACTGCCTTCTCCTCCTCACCCTGTTACACATTGCTGAAGGCTCTCTTCTACCTGCTGTATGTTGTATCCATTTACCGTATTCTGAAACTGGGGCACTATGGAGGCTTCCCACTCTGTGCAAACAGTGACATGTGACAAGGCCTTCTCTGTAGTGGCCCCACCCTGACTCTAGAATTCTCTTCCTCTGGAAGCCTGGGCAGCAGCAACTCCCACTGACAGGTTAACAACATTTTTTTAATCTTTCCTTTTGGAGTTAATTTGCAGCCACCAGTGCTTGTTTGGCCTCGGGGTGTTACTCTGCTATGGTTTTTATAAATTGCATTGTTGGAACATTCATTTACATCTTCTGCTCATTGTATTTTTGTACAACCTGGAAATCTCCCTAGGATTCTGTTGTCATGATGAAGGGTGGAATACTAATTCTGAAAAATAAATAAATCCAGCTTTGGGAGGGTATGGGTCATGAGGGGTCTTGCTGTTGCTTGCCCTCCTCCCAGTGCTATTTGGATATAAAACAACAACAACTGCATGTTAATTGCACTTACACAATTAACATCCTATCTAGTTTGGGTATGAGAGGACTGGGAGCCTATGGCCTTCAAGGTGTTGTTATGATTCCCATCATCCTGGAGCAACAGTATTGGCAAGGACTGATGTAAATTGGTTCAACAACATATGGTGGACCATATGCTACCCACCCTGGAATAGAGGATGCTGCCTTTTAAAAGTCACAGGTAGGTAGCCATGTTGGTCTGCCATAGTCAAAACAAAATAATAAATAAAAAAATCCTTCCAGTAGCACCTTAGAGACCAACTAAGTTTGTTCTTGGTATGAGCTTTCGTGTGCATGCACTTGAATCTGAAGAAGTGTGCATGCATACGAAAGCTCATATCAAGAACAAACTTAGTTGGTCTCTAAGGTGCTACTGGAAGGATTTTTTTTTCATTTTTCATTTTGTTTTAAAAGTCACTTTGCCCAACTTTTTATGCCCAGGTGGACAGGTAATATATTTTGCACACCATTCCAGAATCAGCCACCTTCTCCTTTCTATCAGCAATATGACTCCTCTTTACCTTTAAACCTTCCGTTTCAGGGGACTATGTGGCAGGAGTCCTGGTAGAAATCCGGCAGTGTAAATGCACCTGGTTCTAATCCACATTTGCTAAATGTGTTTGCTGTAAATATAGTGGTGCCTCTTCTGCGCTTTTTAAAGGGGTGGGCAAAAATGGACTGAAAATCTAAATGAAATGGTTTGAGCATTCTGATACACATCAGTCTCTAAAAAATGAAGCTCAGATCCACAAAGACATTGTGAGATATTAGAACACTGAAAGGGAAAAGCTGCATTTCTTTATGGTCTAGACTTTTTTTAAAAAATGTTCTACACAGTTGTAATAGTGTTTATCTCTGGAATTACAAAGAGCCAGGTGCCTGGTTTCAAAGTGCCATTTAATGATTCTGTTCTGCAGTCCCCTTGATTGTTTCTCCACCTAATATTTGATTGGCTTTATATACAAGTATTCATCTTATGATAACGATTTCTAATCAGTTTGGCTTCAGCATTTCTATTACAGGCAAAAATTGTCTGATTTTATCGCTTCTGTTTATCTGAATTGTGCTGGTTGTTCGTGCCCTTTATCAAGTAGCTGCAGGTTTGAATTGCAAGCTGCGATACTTTTTGTCTTTTGTGGGTGTCGATGTCAGGGTTATCAGATCCACCGGCTAACTTGTACATAAAGCTGGCTCAGCCATTCCACAATCGTCCTTGGTGAGAAAGAGCTGTACCATTGCACATTGTGTTATTAAAGTGCACTGTCATATTGAACTCCTTGCCACTAGGCTGAGGCCATGAAAGGAATGTGTGGGATGAAAATTACAGCTAGTTGCGTCTGCATTTCGAGAGCAGCGATGATAAGATTGAATTACTTGACATATTCTTTCGGAATTAGCAGTCAGGATTTAAAAGTGCAACCATATATCCACCAGAGATCTGAGTTAATGGTGTGCGCCCAGTCTTAACTTTGCCATTTTCTTACTTGATTGTTTATTCATGCACCCTTCACGTTCTATTTATGTAGCTATTTGTCTGTAATAAGAAACAAATTTGGAGAATGAGGGTACTTAGTTAGAGCGCTCATTTACTTTCTGCAGTGAAGATTTGAAATATGGGTATCTACATTAGGAGTCTGATAGCACACTTCGAACGACAATTGCTATATTCTGCATCGGGGTGGGGTGGAGACCATGGCATTGTATGCCATTGGCTGGCAGTGGCAAGACCTGATGGAGCAGTGCAGCCAGAGTTTGTGCCAGCCAAAACAGAAGATGGACAGAGAAAATGTGTTGTGATGGCAGCGGGTCCTGTGCCACCCAGGTCCTGCCCCCCCCATTTCATGGCTTTTGTGGTCACTGCCACCAGCAAGAGATTCTACCATACTACCATTCCATTTGATGGGCACATTTGGGGTGTTTCTTCCTAGTGGTACTTCCCCACTGAAAGCAGAGCTCTTATGCTTGCAGAATTAGGCAGGGCTGGGTGGAGGGACATTTCTGACCCATCCAAACCCAGTCCACCACAACAGTTGGGGGGGGGTGTTGGATGGCTCAGCCCATACAGAAAATGAAGACAGAGATTCCAGAGGCATCTAAAGACTTGGGGGGGGGGCGTCAGTTCACTAATTTAGGCAACTGAACATAGCTGTCAACTTTTCCTTTTTCTTGCGAGGAATCCTATTTGGAATAAGGAAATTTCCCTTAAAAAGGGGGGAAAGTTGACAGCTATGGAACTGAAACCTGGTCATGACAGCTACACCATGCAAATAACCATTTGTGCTTGATGGTTGACACATTTCCCCAAATGAGTCTATGCAATCGTTTTATGAGAACTGTTCACAAAATCTGACGGTTTAGTACCTTCATCTGGTTTAAGCTTTACAGTTGCTTGAAAACTAATAAACAGCTTGAAAGTGTTTGCTGGAGTGCAATTCACCAAGATCATCTCCCATGTGAATCCTATTTCAATAATTGAATTGGCACAGATGCTCTCTTCCATTATGGCTCTTCCATCGGCATCTCTTAAAACTCCAAAGCCATGCATTGCATCACCCAATAGTCAGGAACACTGGTCTCTTTAACATATACCTATGCTTATTGCCATGTAGTTGTTGTTAGTATTTCCTCTACTACCTATAGGCCAACTGCATGTTACAAATACGACAAGACAGAGGTGCTCTTGGTCAGTCAGAAGGCAGAAAAGGGAATAGGGATTCAGCCTGTGATGGATGGGGTAACACTCCCTCTAAAGACACAGGTTCACATTTTGGGTGTGCTCCTGCACTCAGCCCTGAGCATAGATGCCTGAGCATGGCCAGGTGTGCATTTGCACTGTTAAAACTAGTGCACCAGCTAGTGCCTGTTCCTTGAGATGTCTGATTTGGCCACAGTGACATGCACCTTAGTTACATCCTGTTTGGATTACTGTCAAAACAAAATAAAAAAATTCTTTCCAGTAGCACCTTAGAGACCAACTAAGTTTGTTCTTGGTATGAGCTTTCGTTGTGCATGCACACTTCTTCAGATACACTGAAACAGAAGTCACCAGATCCTTAAATATATTGAGGTAGTGGGGAGGGGTATTACTCAGAAGGGTGGTGGGAATGGGTGATCAGCTGATAGGTGTGGAAAACCTGTTGACGACTCTTAATGGCTGTAATTAGTCTTGCAGGGAAAGGCAAGGGGTGAGATGGCTAAAGATAGCTTTGTCATGTATAATGAGATAAGAATCCAATGTCTTTGTTCAGACCAGGTTTCTCCATGGTTTTAAGTTCCCTCACTATATTTAAGGATCTGGTGACTTCTGTTTCAGTGTATCTGAAGAAGTGTGCATGCACACGAAAGCTCATACCAAGAACAAACTTAGTTGGTCTCTAAGGTGCTACTGGAAAGAATTTTTTATTTTGTTTTGACTATGGCAGACCAACACGGCTACCCACCTGTAACTGGATTACTGTAACACACTTTATGTGGGTCTGCCTTTGAAAAGTGCTTAGAAACTTCAGGTGGCTTAGATTGTTGCAGCCAGATTGTTGACTGGGGCTGGTTTTAGGGAGAATACAACTCCCTTGTTGTAACAATTCCACTTGGCCATCAGTCTGCTTCTGGGCATAATTCAAAGTGCTGGTTATGACTTAGAAAGCCCTCTGTGGGTTAGGTCCAAGTTATGTGAAATACTGTATTTCCTCCTACAAGCCTGCCCAGGTTCTGAGACTTTGTCCTGGCAGCAACAATATTCCCTGCTTCTTTTTTTCTGGCTGTGTGGCTGCTGTCAGCCCAATGCCCAAAAGGACTTCTGAAGAAATACTAGTTTTGAATCTAAATAGATTCCTTTTAGCCATATTGGAATTGTAAACATATGGACACTGCGGTGTAGCATATTGTTGTCATATTTTAATAGGAAAACAATCAATATATAGAACAAATGAAATGCAAACAAATTGGAACATCAACAAGGATTGCTCATTTGGAGGTCCAGATGCAGCAGCATTTTAAACAAAACACTGCCCAGAATTTAGTTCCTTGATGAAATGCAAAATGTGTGACACTTTATCAGTAAGATTATGGTTCTGTGAAATTATTGTTTTTACCATTCATTTTATTGTCAGCATTACTTTCCGGCTGAACTGGTTCGTTGGAGCATTAGCAAACACAGCACTTATTCTATCTAGATTTCCAGCAAAGGCAAACGTGCAACTGCTGGGAATATCATTGAAAAATATAAAACGATTAAAATTTGCTAGCCACTTTTGACTATACCAGATATTAAGATGTGCACACTGAGGACCAGGCTATCAAATTTCAGAAGGCTCAAAGCTAGGGCTGCCATTACTTAGGGAGGGAGGTTACGAAAGGCAGTGCTTTGTCCAGGATCTTAGGCAAGTCAATGTAAAAAAAAGGAAAAGCTCAACGAATTTGGGGTTTTTACTTACTCTGTCACACAAAGGAAGGCTTCCTCAAACTTGGCCCTCCAGATGTTCTTATGGTCCTGCTAGCTAGGGATCATGGGAGTTATTTTTTTTAAATTGGGTTTTATAAACACGAATAATGTTATACGAATAAGTATACCAAGTTTTCTCATGTCATTTGTGTATCACAAAAATACCATAATAAAAGTGGAAAAATATCTACAACATAGGTTTCATTATTAGTGGTCAATGTATAAGTTCTTGGTTTATAAATTGGTTTAACCAATTAGGATGAAGAAGAAGAAGAAAGAAGGGGGGAAATGGGAGGGGGAGTGGCAAATGGGGTGGGGTGGGGTGGTTATGTTTCTATTATTTTACTTAGTGTGTGAGAGGGGTTGTGTCAGTGTTACGTGTATGGGTTCTCTTACTATTCACTTGTATTTCTTTGGTGGTGAGAGGTTGGGTGTGATTTAGGGTGTGGGGTGGGGTGGTTATGTTTCTATTATTTTACTTAGTGTGTGAGAGGGGTTGTGTCAGTGTTACGTGTATGGGTTCTCTTACTATTCACTTGTATTTCTTTGGTGGTGAGAGGTTGGGTGTGACTTAGGGTGTGGTTGGTTGTCTTTGGTTGGCTGTAGTGATAATTGTTTTTGTTGGAGAGTGGGGTGTGAGTGTGTATTTTTGAATCAGGTTAGCTAGATTGATTTGTATGTTGTCAGAGGAATCTTGTTGTTTTCTTTTTGGGCTGTGTATGTGGTTAACAAGGTGTGCTGAGGCAGATCAGGGTGTCCCTCACCTTCTGAGAAGCTCTGTTCCCTCACTTTTCCCAAAAAAGTTGAGCATATGGTTGGTTTTAATCCCTTTCGGGTTTTTGAGAAACAAAACCCAGCTAACTGGGGCAATGCCCAGAGCTTGAGATGGGAGGAGTGAAGATGAGAGGGGAGGGAGTAGAGAATCTTTCATTTTACAGGCAGGTCTAACTTTTAATCACAGTTTAAAAAAAAATCTAGCGTGCACCAATCACATGGATTTGGGGGGAAACAATAAGCAAGAGTTGTTCTTCACATGAGTTGTCATTCTCCTCTGAGTTTTGGCTGTGAGTGCAAGGCATAAATAGTAGAGATAGACAGTTAGGGTGGCCTGCCTCTTTCTCAACTGTCCTTTTTCCTAACAAACAACTAAAAACTACATTGTTCTCTCTTTTCTCTTTATGCAAATTTTATCTACCTGTGTAAAGAGAGAGAAAACGTTAAAGCCATTTTAAAATTCCCCAATTATACTCAATAGGAAAGCTTGGGGTTTAACCAATCACAAATGGAATTGAATAAAAAAAATGAATCAGAACAACACAGAGTGGATCCTAAACAGAATGGGCTGCTTCCAAACATTCCAGATGCTGGCACAAGGCAAATACTGTTGTCATTACACATCCATAGTATTTGTGTTGCATTCCTGGTGGATGTCCAATTGGGTGGGCTCTGAGTTCTTACTTAGCAGCCCTTCGGTACTCCAATCCTGAGGAAAGCATGGCCATAACTACCCTGAGAAATGGCAGGATATGAGGCTGGAGGAAGGGCAGGATATGAGAATCTTGAATAAACAAGCAAACAAAACAAATTAAAAAGGCAGAAAACAGTACAACAAAGGTCTGATAAATGCTGTGAGCTGAGTACTCTGTGAAGAACTGCTTGCTCATCTGAAATTTCCAGAGGCTCAGCATGACGGATCTCCTGGTATCCAATCAGTTTTATTGTTTGCTTTACCAATGCTAATTTGAAGCCATGGCATTTTCTCAACCCCTGAGCCAGTTGCAAGAATTCTTCATTAAAGTTGCCTGACATCTACATTTGCAAAGAAAACACGACTCAATGAAGTTGTGTTGGCAGATTATAGGCTGTACATTTTATATGAAATTGAAATAGGGTAAATTCACATAGAACTTAAATTGCAACATGAGATGAAATGTTACATGAAATTATTTATCAGTGTTCAGGGTACTTATTTCTATATGAGCTTCACTGGTTAAACCTGCAATATGAGCACAGACAAATTGCACTATAATGCACATATTATGGCATATTATAGCTGCTACTAAGATCTATTAGTAGCAACTATAGAAAGCCATGCATTGATTAATAAATCAAGTCTTCATAGAATATTTGCCCCTTTGTAAGAGTGCATCTTACTTATTATTAGTGACAATAATAATGTAGCATATAATTTTGTCCTTCCCTCAAGATTGTAATCTATTTTACCCAGAGGTAGAAGCTACAGCTGAACTCCATTTCTGTGCCGTACTCTCAGGCTATTTATAGCTACAACAAGGAATCTATGAGCTTTCTGTCTCTATAGAAACTATTGAAAACAGAGTCTCTTTATTCTCTTTCTTCAATTGAAGCAACCAAGATTGCTTTGATTTCCTTGTTTTTGTGATACTCTGTAGAAGTGGATAATTTGGGCAGACAGGTGATTTCTCTCCATGGGGGGTTGGGGGTTGGAACCTTGATAAAATTTAGCATATGCTAGGTTATTGTTCATTATAGGAGTGACTGCCAGGGAGGGGTGGTAGCACATAACTGGCCTCCCGGTGGCAGTTTCACTGCTGCTTGCTGAAAGTAAGGGTGTTGTTGAGGTGGTGGGGAGGTCAGCATTGTATGGGCACCCTTGTAAGAGCACTGGATTGGTTTCATGTTCAACATCCCCATTGCCTCTCCCTTCCTACTCTCCCTTCTGATAAGTGGCAGTAACATTCCTGCCAGGAGTCTAGGTGCATGATGTTCTCCCTCCTCACAAGCCATTCCTAGTTCAACCTCTGTGAAGTGTTGCCTTTGATTCAACAGTGTAGTTGTGTGAGCAGAACTGCACTCACTCGTACAAGTGACTCTCCCTTCCTGCTGCAGTCCTCCACAGCGCCCATCACACTGTTCTGGAAGATTTGCAGCCCTCAGGAGTGGATTACCAACAAGGAAATATTCCATCTTCACTGAATATGAATTTGGAAGAAAGCTGGGTGTATGCCTGCCAAAAGACTATCAGGACCAAACTGGGCCCAATCTCATTTTGGTCTTTCCTTTGGGCTCCACAAGTTGGGATCTCACCACTGTTCTTCCCACCCACTCATACTTTCAGTGACTGGTGAGAGGCTAGCTCAACCTTGAATAAGGGGGTTTGGGATTAATGTTTCTCTCTGGAAAATGGTGGAAAGAAGGCTTGTTTGTGTTATACAGCCACTGTAGTGTACAGCATATGAGATTTCATTTGTAATACCTATCTGAAAACCATCTAAGCACATTTTGTCTCCAAAGCATTAGAAAAGTTCCATATAGACAGGGAAATGTTGGGTGGGAGAAATTGCATTCAACATTTCCGCATTTATAGTGAGTGCTCTGTGTGAATCAGAACCATTAATAAAGTTTATATAGCATTATCCTCGAAGGATTTTGCTAGCAATACTTGACCAGAAAAATAAAAATGAGACAAGAAAACAGAATTATCAATCACATACTTCGGCTCCAAACTCCAACTCTTTTCAGAATGCAAAGCTATACTGTGAGAATCTTCACTTGATATGCAGGGGAAATCTGAACCATGCTAGACTCTTTTCTGAATGGCATAACCAGACACTGACTGAAATAATGCATAATTGTTCCTCAGAACAATTTATTGAATGAATGGGACTGATTGGGAGCCAGCTCTATTTCAGTAACTGAAACAACGGAACTGACTTCATAATCAACACACACTCTTTTCTTTCCATTTTTAAATGCTTTTTGGAGGCAGGGATTCCGAAAAAGACACTTGGGTAGTGCTCTGCCATCATGTCTAAAAGATGAAGTCAGATTGGTGAACCTCAAGTTGGGTGGGAAATTATGTCCCTCCTATATACTGTGATGTTATCAAGGAAAATTCACATTCAGCTCATTTAGTGCCACAGACAGATTTTCAGCAGCACAGTAGCTCAGATGTCACCAGCTTGGTGCTTTGAACAATAAGCTCCATCATTTCTGTCCCACAACTTCCTCTTTCCTAAGAACTCAAAAAAGAAGAAAGCCCAGATCTTTGGAAAATGTACTCTTTGGAAAAGCTGAGGTTTGTTGTTTGGGGCACTAAATCACCAAGGCAACAAGCCCAGAGAAACATCCTTTACACATCCCGTCTCACTTATCAATGTTTACATTTACACCAAATTGACCATTTAGTACAAGAAATAATTGAAATGTGGGAGGGTTTTTTGTTTTTTTTAAAGAACTACATTTCCTAAGATTTGCTCTCAGTTTATTTTTTAAAAAATAGATTGCAGAAATAAGTTACGACATCAAGGGAGTCAGAATAATTGGCAAGCAATTATGTTTCATGTTAGTCAAGGTTGTAAGGGTAGTGGAGAAACAGGAATAAATAATGGGCTTCTGAGTCTGTATCTTGCAGACGAAAATGTACATATTGGTATAGGACAGAATGTCCAATTTTAAAAGTTAGATGGCAGATGGTTCTTACACACGTCTCTGCAGACCTATTCCAAAAAGCACCCAAGGATCACTGCATGCATTTTACAGTTGCTTGCCTCAGGCATTAAAAAAGAAAGAAAGATATTTGCATATATAATATATGGCAAGGAGTACTCAGAAACTAAATAAAAAATTTCATGCTCGAATCTACTTAAGAGCAAAACAGCCCCCCAAAATTTAAGAGGTTGGAAAACTAGCCCAAAGCATTTCTCATAGCTAATTTGATGTTGTTTCAGTAAATATGGATGGTCAAATCTGTGAATTTCATTTTCTCTCATTTTTCCTGGGTTCTTCACTTTTATATATCAATTTGTGATAAAAACCTAATTTAAGTCTTTGTGAAAAATCATCCACATGGTTGTGTGAATTTCTCCTAATCTATACATTTTGGCCTAATATGCACATTTTCAAAACTAATGCACTGTATTGTCATCAGTGTGTGACTTTTTGTGTGTACTTTGCTCCAGTATACATGCATTTCAGTACATATTACTTAGCTGGAGAGCTTTGGTACAAAATTTGGAGAAGTGAGGATTTTGAACGGTGGCTGTGTTTCAGTTCTCGTATAGTTTCTGAAAGAGAATTACCAGGTTCAGCTTTAAATGGGAACTAAATCTAATCTCCCCTGCCCTATCCCTAATGACAAGTTTTATGTCTGCTCCTTGAATAAAGGTTGCTAAGATTTTGCTGAAACCTCATGAATGACCAGTTCTCACCAGGGTAGGAAATAAGAGCCTAGGTCTCTAGAAATATTTGTAATCTGAGTTTCTCCTGCCCACAGGCATTTACAGCATGTAATATCCCACAAATCGGGTCCTCCATTCAGGGCCGTCTCATCCATAGGGGCTGGTGGCGCGGCACACCAGGGCGCCGGGCCCCCCAGGGGCGCCCCCGCGAGCCCGCCGGCATACCGGGCTCCCCCTCCCCAACCCGCCCCCTGCCCCCGCCCCGCCCCCACGGGCGGGCGGGCAGGCTGCAAGCCGGCCGCCCTCGCCTCCTGGAGCCCCAGCTGGAGTGCACTCCAGCTGGGGCTCCGGGAGGCGAGGGCGGCCGGCTTGCAGCCCGCCTGCCCGCGGAGGCGGGTTGGGGAGGGGGAGCCCGGTATGCCGGCGGGCTCGCGGGGGGGTCCTGGGGGGGCCCGGCACCCCTATGGATGAGACGGCGAGCGCCTGCCCCTCATCCCCCGCCCGCCGGCGCGCGAGTGGTTCAAGTGGCTCGGGGCACCAGGCTGAGACAGTGGCAAACGAAGGCTAAATTGCACCGGGGTGGGGCAAACCCCCAGCTGCCCATGGGTGGCGTTGCTTTCCCATTTTCTGTTTCTCCCCCCTCCCTTTTTCTGTGCGGGAATTTTCCAGCGGGAGCTTTTCAGGAGCGAAGTTGGGCTGTTCCCTTCTTTTGGCGCTCTCGGGGAAATTGCGCTTTGCAAATAATCTCTCTCTTCCCTGCCTCACCCTGCCCTGCCACTCTCCCATCGTCCAGTGTGCATCCTCTCCCAAACCCAGACACCCCCTCCTCTCTCCTTTCCCCCCAGCACAGAGTTCCCCCTAACGGTTAACGGGGGAGTGAAGGGGAGGGCGAGGGTAGGAGAAAGTGCAAGGGCATGTTTGCAAAACGGGCAGCAGCTGAACTCTCGTACAGTGTGAGATGATGATTAATAAAGAGGAAAAAGGCACGGCGAGGGGAGGGGGCTTGGAACGGAACGTGTTTGCAGCAGCAGCTTTGGGTTCGGGAGGAGGGTGAGCGTTGATCATGTAATGAAATAATAAACCGAAATCCTGAAGTCTGATTCTTGGAGGGGGGAACGAGCTGGAGAAGTGCGCTCTGTGCAATGCAAAAACCCAAAAACACGCACATGCACACACCCACACACCCGCCCCTTCTTGAACGTCCAGGTCTTGCAGAAAGATCATAAAGGAGGGGGAAGGAGGGAGGAGGAGGAGGTGGCCAAGGCAATGGGAAGTCCCCATATGATGGTGGTGCAGGGGCTGCCTCCTGAAGCAGGGATCTTTGTGCCATGGGGCACTGCTGCGTGCGTGTGGGGGCGCCGAAAGGATCGTTGAACCATGGCACCGGATAGGCTTAAGACGGCCCTGCCTCCATTAAAAGAGGGCACGTGTTGCGGTGCAACCGGCAACCCAACCCAGTGTTGTGGGGGTAATTGGAAATCATGGCCACAACCCCTGATAGGTCAGTCCCGTGTTGCTGGGGTGAAATCTGGCCAATGGGGCGTCGTAAAATACAGCAACGCGGGACCTATTTAAGCCCATGCGAGTCTGTTGAGCTTCCTCTTTGGGGCCTTTTGCATCGCAACACCCACCCACATCACCCTATATTTAAGGCTTGCGCTTGACCTTGCTATGCTGTCGTGTGTCGTCTGTCGTTGGGAGAGGGGCACGGCGGGAAATTTCCCCACTTGGCTGATTGGCTGGTGCCATTTGGGTTTTGCCTGCCACATAGCAAATCGTCACAACTTGTAAGTTGCGGATAGGCTCTGGTTCAGGTGATAGGCATGGCATGTGATTTGGCCACACCTATGCAAATACAGGATATTCTGGTACAGGAATCCAGGAACTCATTGGTTTGTCGGTCCCTGAAAGGGGTCCAGCCGGTGCCCGAGTCCCGGGGACATCAGGACAGCTGATAGGTACCCCTACCAGCAGCTGTCCCTGGTGTTCATCCTTGTCTGTCCTAAGAACGTGGCTCTGGGACAGCTCTGCCTGCATGGGTGCAGGGAGATAGTCGAACCAGAACCTATGCAACCACTCACCTGGTTGTAATCAATAAAGTTGTGGCCTAAGTTCTGCCAAAAACCAAACCAGATATCTGTCTCTTGTGCAAATTTATTTGGGGAGGGTTAAAGGTCTAAACATGCAATTTCCATTTCCACAGTGCTAATGATGGAAGTTGAGTCATTCCCCATTCCTCTGCCCATGTAACATGTACTGTTATTAACATATGGACCTGGAACATTCTGCAAAGCAAAGCATGTGTTTGACCCTAGATTTATAGAAGCAGGGCAAGAAGCAGGAACAAATTAACAGATTTTTTTTTAAAAAAACAACATTAAAAATTTGGAGAATTATCCCTGACATTATATATCTATAATAGGCATGGACTTGTGAGACACTTGACTGTAACTGAAGGACAAGCTGATGTTTGAACTTGGCAGAAAAGTATTGTCATTTAACATTAAAACTAGGATGCCCCTATGGACATTTTTAGATTAAGGAACAAAAGGGATATATAGGGAAAGAGGAAATTCTTTTTTTTTTTTAAATGGGCTCTCCTCTTTGCTGCACATGATTTTACATACCAGGTCATAATGAGATGCTTTGGCCTACCTCTCACAATGCAGCATACATCCCTTCTCGTATGCGACACAATTTTCAAGGCAATTACCTACTTCCAGCTTTCAGCCTGCCCTCAGAAAGATATTCCCACTTAAGGATAACCGACTTTTATAGATAATTGGCAGCGCTCTTCGTGGATTCATTGCTGAGACCGAAGGAAAGATAGCAGTCTTTATTACAAATGGGTCGACATCAATGGGTTCAGTGGAAACACTCCTTTAAAATGGAAGATTTTTTTGGGGGGGGGGCGGACTCAACAAAAAAGAACCCTAAAGAAAACGGGTATGGAAAACGATCTGGGTAGAAAAAGGAAAAAACTTATTTCATGCCAGGCTGTGTGTGATTGTATATCAGGAGTGGCTAAGCCCCAGTTCAGGAGCCTGATTTCTCTTCCCCACCCCCTACCCCACAAGGCAATTTTTCTGAGCTCCAAGACCATACTAATTTGGGTGGCGGCAGCAGCAGCAGCAGCAGCAAAGATAAAGAAAGTAGATTCAAGGCTGTATCCAATGTAGTGCTATATGAGTGTTCCATTAGCACCAGAATTTCTGCTTGTGCGATGAAATATTCTCTCCCAAACTACCCCACTCACGCCCCCTAAGTATGTTCTAGGCATTTACCCTAACCCTCTGAAGAAGTTTTGGGAAGGCCATTGGCTGAACATGGGGGAAGGAGAGAGGAGAAAGTCCCATCACACAAGCAGAAATTCTTGCACTGATGCTTGCATTCTTTGAGTGCTGCCCAGCGCTTGGGTTGAACAGAGCCCAGTGCTCTGATGGGGATGAAAATCAATCCCTCCCAAAAATGATGTACCGTTGGTATCTAACACCAAGTAAAATTGCGAAAATGTATAGAACTAGTTCAAATCTGTGTTGGAAATGTAAAAGGAAAGAGGGTACCTTCCACCATATGTGATGGTCTTGTGGAGTGGTAAAAGCTTTCTGGGAAACGATATATAATGAGTTGAAGAAAATTTTTAAGAAAACTTTTGTCAAAAAACCAGAAGCTTTTCTCTTAGGTATAATAGGTGAAGAGATACCAAAAGAAGATAAAAGACTTTTCATTTACGCAACGACGGCAGCAAGAATCCTTCTAGCCCAGAGATGGAAGGAGGGAGAAGTGCCGACCAGAGAAGAATGGCAGACTAAGTTAACAGAGTATGCAGAGATGGCGAGACTGATGGGAAAGGTCAGAAACCAGGAAGATCAAGTATTTTTAAAAGACTGGAATAAATTTTAATATACTTAAAAGACCACTGTAAAGAGTTAAACTCATTGGCAGCAATACAGTGACACTTGTAATGTGAAATGAACTTTGGTAACTATTGATATATAACAGATAGATAACGGTAAAAGATGCAGAAAAAGAAAAAAGAAAATATTTTATTTGAATATGGAATTCATGGAGGGAGGGAAGGAGGTCCGAAGGTTTGAAAGAACCTTTTATTTTAATGTTTTGAAATGGTTAGTTAAAACATATAAAATTATGTAAAACCAATAAAAAAATTAAAGGGGGAGGGGGAGAAATTCAATCCCTCCCACAAGTCCTCCCATAGATTGATGAGCAAAGAGGGGGTAACAGCCACTGCCTGTCCTCAGCTGATCTGTATGGATTGGCTGAGAAGCAAGACTGTTTACCTGTGTGCGCATGGGAGATGGAGCATGGCCACCAGTCACCACTGCCATGTGGTCTCCAGAGAATAAGTCAAGAGAGGCTATGGATCAGGGCCCCAAAGCAGGTGGATATAATGGTATTGTTAGCATTATTAAGAGGGCTCCAACATTCAACTAAAAACCGATTTACCAAATGAAAAGACAACAACTAGATTTCATCGTGGATAGACAGCCAGCCAGAAAGAAAGATAGAAAGATGATTTGGGGAGACTTGTAAGGAAAAGCTAGCTGGACTCGATTCATAGAACATGTATAAGAGATCAAAGGAACATAACAGGGCATGTTAAAATATAATGTATATACTGGTCCTGCAGCATTTCTTTGTAAACTTTTCTCCCCTTGAAACATGAAGCAAAACTGCACTATATCTTGACATCGTTATGCTGTCCATTTCACCATTCCACATCAGTGATTGCCAATGATGTGGCATGATGCTAGAAATACGTAAATATGGCATAATGGAAGGGAAACATGGTGTCAATTTTGTCTCATGTAAGGAAGGGGAAAGCACATTTCCTCTGCTATAAATTATTGTAATTATGGATGTAAGAAGGCACTGTTTTCTATTCTGCTCTGCATAGGCTGCATAAATCACTGTTGCCATTCTGCTGCAGTTCATCTTCCATCAAAAGCTGTATTATTTGTTTCCTTCACTGTGGTGAAATCACACAACCTGTGGTGAAACCACACAAGCAGAATGTATGTAAGTGATCATGTTGTCATTACATTATTCTAAACTGTTCATTTCAATGCAAAGGAAGCACAAGCTGACCAGGGACAGCTTAGTCAGTAGAGCACGAGACTCTTAATCTCAGAGTCATGGGTTTGAGCCCTGCATTGTGAAAATAGCCCTGCATTGCAGGGGGTTGGACCAGATGACCCTCCTGGTCCCTTCCAACTCTACAATTTTATGATTCCATAACTTAATTGAACTGGTACAATGCAGATTGGAAGATAAAAGGTAATCAGTTACATATTTCTTGCAGACTGAAAGCAATAACAACCGATCATATTCACTAGATTGGTTTCTGTTTGAGACATGGGACGAATAAGTGGAGACTTATTACATTCTCCTTTCTGCTTTTGTCAGAATTCTACCCTAAAACTGATTGGAACTCGAGTGTATGGATAGCCAATTGCAATTATTCTTAGTTTTACAATTTGAGCACAAAGTCTGGACCATTTAGGATTCCTGTTTAGTACAAAATTCAAACACATGCATTATTGCTGTGTGTGCATCCTGCACGATATCACACCTCAATTTTAACTTTGCATACAACCTAGCATACAACGATCTCATTCTGTTTAAAATCTGGCTGCAAAATAACAAAGGGGATGGAAGTGGGAGCTATATTCCTGCTGACTTTTAATGGCACCGACTGGCAGGTTTGCAAATGATAGAACAGCATGAAGGCACCTGATTTCCATTGAAAACTGGCTGTTTCCACTCTGAAAGAAGCAGAGTGCTAGCCAAGTGCAAGTTAGAGTCCCTCATTAAAGTACTAACCCAGAACCAAGTGCTCAGCCAGTGCTGCAACTGCATGTGTTTGCATTACACTTAAATATTCAGCTCTGAGGTGGAGTGGAGTACTTCTTATTCTTTGAACCGAAGTAATATTTAATAGGCAGAGAAGCGGTCCCCATCAGTTGCTAGATTTGAAACCATTTTTATCATTTGCAAGACTGGCTACATCTTTGCTAGCTAGGGTCCACTGTGCATGCAATAATGTCAATGAATAATATATTGCACATGGATCCCCTTGGGGTGGGGATGATGGGAAGACAAAATAAATAAAGAGACGTATTTCATAATGATAAAAGCTTTTAAAAGGGGGGAGCTGTGAACTTGCACAGAAAGCAACACGTTGGAAATGCCAAGGAGCCCATTTAGAATGGGAGCGTGTGTTTGTAACCTCTCCCTCTCTCGCCATATAATACGGCTTCCTGCAGAACCTTATTAAGCAAATCAGTATGAATCTTGAAATGACTTTGTGAGTGAAAGGGCAAATAAAAGCAGTTGGGGGAGAACATCCTCAATAAGCTGTCTCAATTAGCCCAAGAAAGGCCCTTGGGTGTGGAGGACATTGTTCTTTAGTTTGAATATATGCATATTTAATTGAATTTATGATTAATAGGAAATAAAGAGTAATAAGGAAAAGAGGTTACAGGACTGGTAAAAATAATATGCTGTGATAGAGTTAAATATACGTACATGTATCCTAAGGACAGATATCATATGCCACTTTGCCATTCCAAAATTCCATAAATATGACCCATCTTCCAATAAATTTGTTATGATAATTGATATATGTTGCTTTCCTATTATATGTTTGAATAGCTGAAGAAACCTGCAAGACTGTTTTGCTGATAAAACAAACATTCATTGCCAAAGGATTTTTACTTTTCCAAAACTGAGAGATCCAGAGTTTTTCCTCTATCTGTTGAAGATCAACATTTGGGGCCATGGGCTGGAGATTCTTGAGTAAAGCAAATCCTGTCATTTCCTTTATTGTGTACAGATTTATGGACTAAAATTGTTTTACTTTGCTCTAGCTCCAAGAGATATGTATGAAATCTACTTTTGTTCTTTTACACCTCCAGCCGTACATGCACTGACTATAAATTTTGCTCAGTCTATGCAGAGTTAGATACCATTGAAATATGACCTTGAACAAAATTTCTTTTGAGATTTGCACTTAATAATGCTGATAGGAAATTTTGAAACAACCGTTCCTATTCTGCTTGTGAGACTATTAAATTTAATTTTGAGAGATCTCATTCCCATTTTCTCTTATATGATGGGTGTATCATCATTTTCCAGACAAATACACCCATTGTTCTGATACGGTATGATTCATATATCAAAATGAAAGCAGACTCCACTTTAAGTGTTACCTGGGGAGATGCTTCTTCTTGTGTAACAGAGGCCACCCTCTGACGTCCACTGTGCAGTTGATGTGACATGAAACCCTGCACATGAAACCATGTCACATCAACTGCATGGTGGACGTCAGAGGGTGGCCTCTGTTACACAAGAAAAAGCATTTCATTTCGGTAATAATAATAATAATAATAATAATAATAATAATAATAATTTATTTCTACTCCACCCAGCCACTCTGGACGGCTTCCAGCAAAATATTAAAATACAATAATTCATCAAACATTAAAAGCTTCCCTAAACAGGGCTGCATTCAGATGTCTTCTAAAAGTCAGATAGTTGTTTTTTCCTTTGACATTTGGTGGGAGGGCATTCCACAGGGCGGGCACCACTACCAGGAAGGCCCTCTGCCTGGTCCTGTAACCTCACTTCTTGCAGGGAGGGAACTGCCAGAAGGCCCTCAGAGCTGGACCTCAGTGTTTGGGCTGAACGATGGGGGTGGAGATGCTCCTTCAGGTATGAGTCCATGGCTCATTTACTGCGTCATCTGCACAGGAGAGAGGCTCCTCCAACTCTGGAGGTAAGGCAAGTATGGGATTTACTTTTGAACTGTGGATGAAGTGAATAGCTGCATGATAAACAGGCCTTGTGGATCATGCAAACCCTTTCCCCGTGTCTTAAGGATCCTCAGAACTGCAGGAGGCCCTTTCTCTCCAGAGATTCCTGCTGAACTTTGCCCTCAGATGGAGTTTGGAGTTCTTGTTATCACAAGATCCCTTCTTAACTAAAATCCACCCCCAGCTGGTTTCACTTATATAGCATACCCCTAGCTCATCTCCTTCTTCTCACCTTTCTACTCATGCCTGAGGTGGCTCATGTCATCCCTCAGAATTCCTTTGTTTGTTTCTCCAACCTGCCAGAAGTCCCTTTGAGGCTTGCCCAATTACTTCTGTTTCCCTGCCTCCTCAACTCTCTCCACATCAACCTTTCTTTCTTTCTTTCTTTCTTTCTTTCTTTCTTTCTTTCGTTCCACACACTCTCTTATCTCTGTTTATTCCTTCAGCGTCTTTGTTTGCTTACTCCTTTGCCTCGTGTCTCTGCCTGCCTTCTAGCTATCCGAGATTCCCTCCGGAAATGTTCAGCTTCACTTACACTCCCTTTTGACTGTGTCTCAAGTTCCCCTGCTCCCTTTTATTGCCTTCTTTCCCAAGGACCTTCTCTCCAGCTGTTGCTCTCCACATTCTGCTTTTACCTAGCTGCTGGCTGCATGTGTGTGTCGGCTTTTTCTGTTGTGTGGCTCCGCCCTGCCTCCTTCAAGTAACAATAGTCCCCTCTTGCGACGTTTGATTGCGATTTAAACAAGCATGTTAAGGTTGGCTCTTCAGGGCAAACCCATATTTTGGGGGTAGCATAACAACCCTTAATAAAAACCATAATAATTATCATCCATCCCATTAACATTTGTAGACTTGACAATATGCAAGTCAGCAGGTTTCCTTAGATGGTGAACACTGAATGAGCATACAGCTTCATGGACTAGCCTAATCGAGCATTTTCAAGTAATTAACAAGCAATTGCTTGCTGCTCACAAAGCTTATGCAACACCTCTTTTAGCTGCATGTCTGGGCCACATACACATTTACAAATAATAAATTATTATTATTATTAAATTATTATTAAAGCACAATGGTACCACTTTAAACAGTTGTGGTTTCCCCCAAAGAAGTCCGGAATCTGAAGTTTGTTAAAGGTGCTCTGAGTTGTTCACAAGACCTTTATTCTCTACACAGAACTACAATTCCAAGTGTGGTTTTTACAATCAATCCCTCTTCCCGGGGAACTCTGGGAATTGTAGCTCAGTGAGGGGGGAAAGGATTTGATTTGATTTGATTTGTATTCTGCTTTTCCAAGAACAAATGTTGAGCTCAGAGCGGCTCTCAAAACCACAGTAGTATTAAAAAAAACAGCATGCATTGCAATCGCTGTAATAACAAACACTATAGCATATAAACAAAGCAAACAACAACAAATCCATCAAAACAATTAATGCAATTCAGTAATTGGAATTCTAAGGATATCTGAAGTTCTCAAAATGCAATTTTTCTAAGCTGGACAATTCAGATACTACAGTAGGAAAGAACCCACATAAGGCTGTCAAAACCAATAGTCCCTAAATTCCAGAATTTGCTCCGCACTCACTTTGCATCAACCCATGTTTTATACTTGCAGCCAATGCACTTTGTGTTTCACTGCTAAGGGGTGGGAAAAGTTTATAGCAGCTTGAGAGACTTATGGCATATATGCAAGCCATAGTAAGAAGGCAGCCACATGTCACATATAAAACATTACGCCAGATCTAGAGGATATTTGAGAAGATAGAAAGTTAAGTAGCAGTGCATGAGATGTGCAAATATTTCTAGGTACACAGGTACTGTCATTTAACATCAAATGGTTATAACTCACAAGATGCTGCATGTGGACAGCCTCCAGAGGGTAGCCTCCTTTGGTGGTTTCTCTGGAGAGTTAGAACAATCAGCTCCACGCAGGGCAGCATTCACTACATCAGTGTTTTTCAACCACTGTTCCGCGGCACACTAGTGTGCCGCGAGATGTTGCCTGGTGTGCCGTGGGAAAAATTGAAAAATGACTTTATATATAGTCAATATAGGCACAGAGTTAATTTTTTTAACATTTTCTAATGGTGGTGTGCCTCGTGATTTTTTTCATGAAACAAGTGTGCCTTTGCCCAAAAAAGGTTGAAAAACACTGCACTACATCACCCATCTCTGCATATGTTGGCTGTGGTTTCAACATCTGAGTAGCAAAGGTGATTGGCTTGCCAGACCCTTTCCATCAACCAATTATCATTTTTCAGCAAGAATCTCAATACCAAGATCACCACAAGCTACCATGATGCCAATATGGTATTATCAAACCTACCTACAACTCCTACTATTTATGGTCTCATCAAACCTACCTACACCTTTGTGGTCTTCTATCTTGCAAATGATCATGCACACGAAAGCTCATACCAAGAACAAACTTAGTTGGTCTCTAAGGTGCTACTGGAAGGAATTTTTTATTTTATTTTGTTATGATCTTGATGTGTTTTCCCTTTTCTCCCAGCACCTTCCTGACAGCATGAATATCAGCTGCTTTTTGGATAAAAGAAGCAAACACCATGCCTATATCCTGCTCCACACCAAATTTTAGATCCTGGATGCCCTCAGAAACAGCAGGGAGAACTACTGCGGCACCTGACAGGTTTATACCTTTCTTGCTACTTAGCTTATTATTTTCAACTTCAATGATGGCAGTGCACCCTCTCAGCACCCTTAGCAAACTACAGCTCCCAGAATTCTTTGAGGGAAGCCATGACTGTTTAAAGTGGTATCATAGTGTCTTAAATGTAATGTGTGACTGTGGCCCTCATTTCTTTAAAAATGATTGAAGGATGCTCTTTCAGAATAGCTTCTACCAACCGCAATAAACATCTACTTCAGGGAAATGGGGCCAGGACTGCAGGGATACACCCTAAACCTAATGGCTGCTCTCTTTCTGATAACTGTCCACAACCTACCATAACTACACAACTACCTCAAAACTTTGAATTAACATTAGCCCTGCCTTTTCAGAAATCTCTTGCAGAATAATTGTCAAGGTATTGCAATATTTATTGCTCTCTTTATAAATGGTACAGACGACTGTGAAAGGACAACTGCAGCTGTGTGCTGTTCTGATTGTCATTGTCAAATGCCATCCTTTCTCCCATTGTAAGAAGCTTCCTGAGCATGACAGGGATTTCTGCCCAACTATTCTGCATTTTGAATGTGAGCGAGAAATGTGAAGTTTCCTCTGCTTTTCTCCATCAGACCATTGTGGAGGTGCAAAATAATTGGGACATTGTGTGCTCAGTGATATTCTCCTCCTCCAACTTTACTCTCCTCCAAAGCCCTCTGGGCAAATCAATCAACAATACCCTGCATTATCAGCCCTATATACCGTAGTTTTATACTCTCGGGAAGGATAGCAGGCTTATCAATTGCTGAAAGAAGGCAAATAGTGATATTTCTGTTCCAAAACAGTATGGCCCTTCCCCTAGTTTTGAATGTCAATGCATACTGTCCAGCCCACCACATGGTCTGAGGGACGGTTGACCGGCCCACGGCTGAAAAAGGTTGTTGACCCCTGGTGTAGACAATACTGAGGTAGATGGGCCAATGGTCTGATGTGGTAGAATCCAACATCCTACAGTTTAGCCCTGAACCCTATTTCCCATCACCCCCACCTCTATTTTTCCATGTGTACAGTACATATCCTCCACTGCTCTACACATTTGGGATCCAAGTGCAATGCTTGTATATTCTGGGGTGTGGATTAGAAGTGACTAAAGGCACAGCTAGAGTCCTGATCCATTGTGATGGATCCACCACCAGAAAGAGGTGAAGGCCCAAACAAGATGGAGACCAGCAGGCCCAAGGACTAAGCTACTGATCCAGAACCAAAGCCAGCAGTCCTGCAGCTGAGGCAGAAAGAAGTGCTTTGGCTCAACTGGCAAAGCTTTATGGCCAGGGTTAGGGAATCTAGATGAAAATCTCACTCCCCGGAGACTGCATGAGGCTAGTTAAATAACTGGCATATTTTTCTGTGGCTCATTTTAGGCAGTGGGTGACTTCTTTGCAGGAAGCACCTTGGCCTTTTTACTAATCCTCCAAGAAGGCTTACTAATCAGAGTCTATTAGCAGAGGAATTTCTTCAGGGTTGAGGGCCTGAGATGTAGGTTCTGCCGCCAGCAGATCGATGAAAGAAGGACCAAGAAATCCTCATACATAGATACTGTTGAAGAGGGACTACACCTGAAGATCCCAGGTGTAGGGCCACCTAGGGCCCAACATGGCTACATGTGGGGCTGTGTACTCTAAGCAATTCTTTCTTTTCCAAAATGTATCTCCTTTCTTTTATGCAGGGAGCTCAAGGCAGCAAGCAAAGTTTGTTCCACCCTATTTTATCCTTACAACAAAGCTAGGCTAGGCAATGTGGCAGTGTCCACTTCAAGGTCACCCCACCAAGCTTCATGGCACGTTTCAACCTGAGCCTTACAGCTCCTCATTTGATGCTCTCAACGCTACAACACACCAACTCTGAATGGGAGCCTGGCAAGGACCTTTAGCTACAGTATCAGAGGCAATGACAGACTTGTGGCAAATTCTGTTGAAATTTCCTAGATTTTATGTAGTTCAAGGTCTGTGTTGTTCAGACTTGCTTGCTTTGCAATTTACCTGTGCAATACCTATGCAAATGTCACACCCATCAGGAAGATGTCTGGCAGGCCTTGAATATAGGCACACCCAGTAGGAGGGGCATGTAGCTGTGATCCTACAAAGTTTATGCCACCTCTCTACAAGAGCATGCACATACAGCTCCTGATGAACTTCAGAAACCAGTAGCAAATGGTACACCTCCATAATGTGGAGTAGCGTATCTGCATATATTGGAGATCAAGAAGGCATCTTGAAAAAAGCATACATACATTTGGACCTTCCAAGATTTGTGCAATAATCTGGAGTCCCATCATAAGTTCTCTGCACAGGCACTGAAATGAAATAATGCAGGAGTGGGGAACCTGTGACTCTCCAGATGTTGTTGGAATCCCATCTAGATTCATAGATGGAATCATAGATAGTATGATCAACAGAGAGGAGCTGTAGTCCATCAACATCTTGAGGTCATCAGGTTCCTATTATATAACACAACAAACCCAATGAAATTCAGCTAGTTACACAGTGGCCATCAAATCAGTGCAAGTAGATAAATAGGTACCACTGTGATGGGAAGGTAAACAGTGTTTCCATGCGCTCTGGCTTCCGTCAGTTCTCCATGCACCAGTAGAAATTTAGTCATCCTGGCCACATGTCCACATGTCTGTGGACAAATGCCAGCTCCTTCAGCCTGAAAAGCGAGATGAGCGCCACGCCCCATAGTTGCCTTTGACTGGACTTAACTGTCCAGGAGTCCTTTACCTTTTTACCTTTACCATCAAATTTGGAAAGAATCTTTTTTTGGTTCCTTCTTGGGCAAAGCATCCAAGACATTTCAAGGGAAACAAAAGTAGTTAAAACAACAAAAAGAAAAATATCTCAGTGGGGTTTCACAAAGCCTCAAATTGAACCATCAGAATATACAGCATAGTGCTATTTTTTGATTTCTGGATTACATTTGCATTGCTTTTCAAAAGTCATATTCTCCAAGTTGAGACCTCTACTTTTCTGCTCCTACAAATCCAGGGAGCAAAGCACAAAAGACACAAAAGTGACAAATGTCATGCTTCTCATATTTGCCTCTGATAAACAAAGCAGAGTATGGCATCGAGAGCGGTCCCTTTCTAATTAACATTGTATTGGAGATGTGTTATAAAAGTCCCCTGTTCAATGAAAATGGAATTAAAACAAATAAACAAAGCCCAGCCAACTGTGACATATAGTACTCATTTGGGATTTCCTTTCCTTTTCCTTTTTTGCTTTGACACTTTCCTTTTTAAAAGGAAGACACTTTGAAATCTTCTGCTATATGCTCTTGAGGCTTTTTCTTTATGTCCCCACCAACAAGTCTCCCCACCTTCCACTTACAGGAGGTGTGGAAACAAAATTCTACAGGAAACACATTCCATAGAGAAGACATTGTGCTTGCCAACCTTCCAGAATTTATTGGTATCCTTTAAACCAATGAGACTCCTTCCACACTATCTCATCTAAATCTTGAAACCGATTGGCTGCCATTAAGGCTTACATTCAGACTCATCTGGCACAACATTGTGCCAGATATGCCTTTGATTGCATTTTCCAGATAAAAGAAACCAGGAGGATCTGCAGGTATGGCATCATCTCTTGGGCATGCCATCATTCAAGGTCTACACTGTGGAGCTACCATCTCTTTCTTGACCCTGCCATTCCAGGTCTTCTGGTTAGGAAAACATGGCATGTAATGCCACAAGATGCAGTCCATAATGGAATAGCAGATCAAGTGCTACAGTACCCTGGATCTCCTCATAGCACAGCTGTGGGGGACTGACTTGGGCACACAGAAGGCCCTGGAGCTGGCAGTCAAGAGAGATCTGTCCACTTCACCACAGGCTTATCCAGTATTGTTTTTTTCTGGAAAAAGAGGTACTGAAGCATGAACACCTCTCTCATTCTCATAGAATGGCAATGGCACCCACGTGAGAAGTGCCACAACTGAGTTCCTATGAGTTTCCCCTGAAAAAAGCCCTGGGCTTATACTGGCATGACCCTTGGGTGGTCATCCCTGTTGCAGTGATGTGTTGGGTGGGACACAGCAGAGCCTGCAAAAGTGGACAGTGCACATCACAAGGTGAACAAAGCATTGTTCCTCTTCATTACATGGTGGCTTAATTCTTCGTCCCCCTGCCATCACAAATGGGCACCATGACTTTTTTTCAGCAAGGCACAGCCAACTTATTGAAAGCAACAATGTATATATTGTGAAAATCTCCAGTCTATGCTTCAGGATCGGTTGCAGCAGTAAGTAGGGTTGGTGCTGAGCCTGTCATTGTTTGGGATATTTAATTCAGAGAGGACACCCCCTCCCCCTTTTTGGGATCTTGTGTTATGCCTAGGCTTGGGGAGAAGGCACTCCACTGTTTAGACCCAGGTTGCCAGCTGGAACCCCCAAGCTTCTACATTCACTCAAACACACCTCTCTATCTTCCATTCGGCCAAGCTAGAGTTATTATCAGAGTTTAAGGAGGCATTCCAGTCAGGCAAAAATCCATAGGGACGATATGAAGCAAGGCCAAGGAGGGGTGGGACTGGGAAAGAGGTGTGGTCCCAAGGACTACAGAAGGGGGAAAAGAAGACCTGGAGGGCTGCATTTTGCCTCCTGGTCTAAGGTTCCCTGCTCTGGTTTGTGCCATATAATTCTGTGAAGAATTGGTAAAACAGTTTGGTGATTTTGGTAAAACAAAGGGAAATGCAGTTCTACTAAAACAAGCCAGAATAAAAGGCAGCAATGTAAAGCATATCCATTTTAATTTAATGAAAAATAAAATCCTAGGAAAACATTTTTCTAATTGCCCCACTACTGTGGTCAATTTCATCTGAGTATGTGTGATTATAAAGTAATTACCATGTAAACATTTCTGGGCCTGCAGACAGACACTCTGTAGGTGTGGAGAAATAAGCCTAATAATTTGCAAGGTGTAACTGCAGATGTTTCCAAGTTGTTTAAATTTGTACAGGATGTTAGCATGACGATGAATTAATATCTCACAAAGGGATAAAATGTACTTGCACTTGAAATGATAACTTGAAGTGATGCACATTATTAACACATTCCTTGACATTTGAGTGTATAACAGTTCCTTTGCCTTCAAAACGACTGTCGGCATATTCACTCAAACAGTGAACTCCCCGGAGACAATTTAGCTTTAGCATGCACATTTCACCTATGCTACTTTCTATAAATGATATTGTTATAGATGTGTGAGTGCCTTGCGTTCCCCTAGATTACTGGGTTTTGGGGTTTAATCAGTGTTTACAGAATTAAAGGGAGCTAACAGGTGTTATCCGGACACAAAATCTCAAAAAAAGAGAAGTCATTGAGCTATTTTTAAGGAAATTCGTTCAAATCTAGACTTCAGAACTTTTCAGTGATTTTCACCTGGACACTGCTTCTGACTGCCGTATTCCGGCTATGTCTGGGAAATTCCGGATGTATGGCAGCCATAGGTGACTAGTATCAATAGGTTCTATTGCCTCATAATAAGTTTCTGTGGTTTTATTGGTGATCTTGTCACTGCGGAGATAAAATATTGTCAGTTTTTGCGAAGAGCACAATTGGAATGGTGCTTCGTTTATATAGTATGATTGTGATGAACACCTTGATCTCCCTTTTTTTTAGTGATTGGATCTGTGCATGATGCGTGAGCGGCACCTGCAGTGTTCAAAAGCTGGGACATTTGCCTGTCCTGCTCCCCAGCTTGTTCTTGCATCTGACAGAGTGAACTATGTGCCCAGAGAAGACTCAGAGTGATATGCCCAGACAGCTTGCTACTGTCTGCATAGGAGGTGCCCTAAGGTAAAAAGCATCTACCTTTCCCTGTAATATTTCCTATGCTCCTGATCATGCAACCTAAGAGTAAACTAAGCAGCTGCCATGCAAATAGGTCTATGCCACAGACGTTTTTAGATAAGTTCTGAATAGAGATATATTAATTGCATTCTTTCATTATTATTATTATTTTTTTAAAAAAATAAGCAATTTGATAACCTCCTTTTTACAGAAGGGCAATGTCTGTATGGCCAGAATGCCATTTCCCTTTCTCCTTTTCTGCATTGCTCAACAGCAGAAAGCAGGAGCCGCTTGCGATGTTAAATGGCTGGGTGACTTTGGTCACCAGGAGGCTGTGATAAATGTCATTGCTTCTCATTGTTATTTCAACAATGGGAAATGAACTGAATACTCCACCGACTTAAATCAAACACCTACGTGCATGCCTCAAAGACCTTTAAATATAATTTCAAGACACAAATGATGACTTTAATATAGGTAAGGCAAGACATCCGTGCTACCAAATACAAAGGATGCCATCCAAATAAACTCAAACCATCACTTTCAATTGGATTTAAACACACACAACTTTTTCTGGGTTGCATCAGACATATTGTTAAAGCAGCTCCTTTTATGGATTGTTAACAGTTTAGAGCAGGGTGGGAAGAAGGTACCGGTATATCAGCTTCTACCGGAAGATCTCTGGATGTTTTACAGTAGATCGGCCAGGGTTTTTCTCAAGTGTTTAACAATAGCAACAACAAAACAATTTTTCCTACCTAAATTGGGCTGCTGAAATGCAGAAAGCTAAGCCGGAGTGTACTTGTGTGTGAAAGGACTGTAAACTCAGTTCATAACAAATTCCTAGACTCAGAATGTGACCCCTATTCTTTCATTCTAACTGAATCTGTTTTTCACACTTGGCTCCGACTGGAAAATCTGGGGGTTCTAGTTGAAGAAGAAGAAGAAGAAAGATCCAACAAGCCTGATGTCTGTTAAAGAATGGGAAGTAAACATAAGAAAAGCCCTGCTGGATCATGCCACTGGCCCATCTAGCCCACCATCTTGTTCTCACAGTGACCAACCAGATGCCTGTGGGAAACCTGCAAAAAGGTAAAAAGGTAAAGGACCCTGGATGGTTACGTCCAATCAAAGGCGACTATGGGATTGCGGCGCTCATCTCGCTTTCAGGCCGAGGGAGACAGCATTTGTCCACAGACAGCTTTCCGGGTCATGTGGCCAGCATGACTAAACTGCTTCTGGTGCAATAGGACACCATGACAGAAGCCAGAGCACACGGAAACACCATTTACCTTCCCATCACAGCGGTACCTATTTATCTATTTGCACTAGTGTGCTTTCAAACTGCTAGGTTGGCAGGAGCTGGGACAGAGCAATGGGAGCTCACTCCGTTGCGGAGATTCGAACTGCCAACCTTCTGATCAGCATGCCCAAGAGGCTCAGTGGTTTAGACCACAGTGCCACCTGCATCCCCTACAAGAAACCTGCTATCAGGGCCAGAGTACGAGCCCTTGCCTTTCCCCCATTGTTTCCAGCCACAGCATAGGCAACGGATAGGAATAAATGTTCAGGTCTCATAAGAAGCGGGTTCCTGCAAGGATCTGTATTGGGACTAGACATGCTGCAGGCAGGCCACTTTCATGGTCCCTTTGTATAGGATGCAAAAGTGGTGAAGGAGCATGTTGGATAACTTAAGTTGACATTCAGTGCCCACGAACATGCCATGCCAACCTCACAATGCAGCCTTGTTCTGAATAACATTCGGGGGGGGGGGATAGCAGCTGCCACTAGTAATGCTGCCCATCTTCCCCATTCTCAAAATGTTCTGAGAGTGTGTACTGGGATTTTCTGGGAATTTAAACCTTTCAGCTGGCACATCATGGCAGAGCCAAAGAAGTACTAATTAGCGTTCAATCCCCACTTTAAAAATCCTTCTGCCATCTTTAAAATGTCCAAGGAGAGGGCACAGTTTGGTGTTTTAATTGTCAGCATCCACTCATGAAATGTTGCAAGTCTCCAGGGATGCCAAATTCTAAGCATTATGTTTTATTCCTGCACTCCCCCAACATTGTGACCAATGTCCTATCATAATCCATGCTAGCTGCCAATTTCCCCCTCAGGTAAAGCAGGGTTAAGGAGTCAAGGAAACTCACCACTCTGTGGCAAAATAGGTGATGGGCAAAATAATTCTTATTTGGCCCATCACACAACAGGCTTATATGCCTGTACTATGCAGGAAGGGAGCCTGACCCACTGGGAGTGGGGCAGATGCCCTTGAATAGGGATGCTGGCTGAGTGTGGACCCTTTTTTGGGGCACACACCACATCTATAAATGCCCCACTTCCCCCTGGACTCAGCTACAAATCTGTCAGCTCTGCACCCACCCCCACCCTCCGTGGGGCTTGAGGGAAGGAATTAGAAACCATCTAGCTCAGAGACTTCTTGGATGTCAACAAGTAGCCAGTACAAATAGTAATCATTTTCATCCTGTCACAAATGAGGCTGTTATTATGCTGGGATATAATAATAATAATTTTGCCTTTAAGCTATACTGTCAAAGGACTCTAATGGAAAAAGGAATCTAAATAACTTATGTTGTTGACAATGTTCTCTCTTCATATACTTCATGTAAATCACTGGTAGCTCAAGGAAATGCCTGTTTCTCGTCATGAGAGATCCCCCAGCATAAAACTTATCTGCGCCTCTCATTCTTCCTAGCACAGAAGAGTGCAAATCACAACGTTAATAACATTGATTCTCAATAGCAATAGTTCTCAAACAGCATGATCCAACACATGCTTAGTAGTAAGTCCCATTGACCTGAATTGGACTTACTCCCAGGAAAGTAGGTATAGGATTGCAGCCAAAGGATGAATGCTAGGATGCTAGGATAAATGTGTATCATGAGCTTCCATGCCTGCTCCATTTGTTAAACCTCTTTACTTGTCTGCTAAAAAAAAATGTTCCTGCAGGAAATCAGGTTATTAATGCAAATATGTGGGAACCTTTTGAGGAACAACCAGATTCTGCACGGTTTTGTGAGATCACAACTGCATTTCCCTTTTCACTTGCTTCCTTGGAGAAGATCCATTTTGCAAAATTTTTCAATTTTGATGTCACACTAATACGTGTGCATAACTAACCTAAGCTATGTTATCAAGGTAACTTAAATAACACATATAGAATCCGTAGAGAAAAGAAATCCTGATAACACGTTACTCAGAAAACTGAGCAAAGCACAGTATATAAGCTGAGCAGAAAGGAACAGAGCTGTTTTGTTTTTCTTACTTCAAGACTTGTACACAGCAGGGAGACATTCAGCAAAAACATACAGAGGGAAAAGTCCTTTAGAACTACACAGCCAATAACAACATGTGTTACAAGTACCTCACTAGAGACATGCCAAACTTCCTGGTTGCTAAGCAACACCTCCACCACTAACCCTCTTGGTCAGCCGACTGAAATAAACTTGAATAAACCACTAAGTTACAAACTGAATGATCTTTGTCATTGCACCTCCAACAAGCGAGAATTAAGTGAAGAGAATCTAGTTGGCTTTCTGGCTGAGATTTAAGTAGCTTGCCAAAGTCCTGGATCCTTAGAAACTACGTCAGAGTTTACAGCTTACAGAGTTTACAATTAGATTTTGTATGTTATGGTTATTTTCTCATTTTTTATGTTACGCTATTTATTTATTCAAATATTTATATCCTGCCTTTCTAATGCAGAGGGGCTTACAATAATTGAAGCATCTGTTCCTTACTAAAATATTTGTTATGGTAACTTCTGTATTTCGCTTGAGAATTTGAAATTCTTCTGATCCATGTTCAAGAGGTCCTGAAAAGCCAAGTATTGATATATTTTCCAGCTTACTCTCATTAAATTTAATCCCAGAGCAGGGTACAATATAACAAGCGTAATGCATAAAACATAATAAAACCACATGATAAATAAAATGTATATAACCTTAAAACAACCAGAAGAAGAACTCAGCAAGCCCAAGTGGGGCAGCTCGAGTCCTGGCTAAATACATACATTGTTAACTGGTGCCCCAAACCCATAAGGATCAGTCAGGTTGAATCTGAGAGGCATGTGTATTCCATAATCAGGGTGCCAGTATCAAGAATGCTTTCTCATGTGTTGCTGCAGAACAAAAACTTGGCAAATGCAGTACAACTGAGAGATACACAGTCATGCTATGTAGCTTTAGGCTATTTCAACAGTGGGTGGCAGAAAAGAAGGAACTAGAAATCTCGAATCTGGATTTATAAATTAGAAAATATGGACCCTTGTTTGAAACAAGAAAACAAGGGCATTCTTTGAATCCAGAGAAGAGTGCCTAAGGGGTTCCTAACCTGTTTCCAATACCCCTCGTGGTGTCCCACCACCACCCCCCACCCCATTCTGATGGTGGCAGTGAAAAATAATGGTTTCACAACCCTGTGAGATGAGAATCTCTTCTTGAGAGTTCCTTCTTGATGAGTTTGTGGGGAAGTTGTGGTGACGAATGAGTTGCTAAGTGGAAAGTGAGAGCAATCTGGTTTCTCTGCTGAGATCAGGTGTCCCCCCCCCCCACATATGACATATCCCAAAATGCAGGCTGTGTTTTTGATGTAGCAGATAGATTGTGGAGCAATTATCAGCAGATGAGAGGGCTGCTGCTGCTTTGAAAGGCTGAATGTTAAATTTGGTATTGTCTGCTACAGTCCTGACTACAGTGAATGGAAACATTTTGTGCTTGAATTAGGGTGTACTTTGCAATGGTTATTTAAAAAGGTCAATAGGTCTCTTGAAATGTCAATGCATTGATCCCCCCCTTTAATATTTCACCTGAGCAGCAGTGTCGAAAAATTGATAGTGCCAGAAACCTGTCTGAAAGAGCTACTTTTAAGTAGACAGAACAGACAGAATGAAATATGGTTCGATGATGCATGGTTACTGTTCCTCACATACTAATATTTTATGTATGTTTCCAAGTTCTGATTTTTAAAAATTAAACACCTGCTCCTTTCTTCAAAGGCCGTCATATTAAGGTGCTCCTATGCACAACAGTAATTTCCAGGATTTACAGTACCAGATTTATTTCTCTGTTGACTGCTGCAAATGCCTTAGATACAAGTGAGGTGGGGTGGTTGCACGTGTGTGTTTGAAATACTGTGATGTCAACTCAAGAAATGCTGGCTTGCTGGACTTTTAGAGATGCAGACTCCTTTGTGTGCCCAAGCAGCTTCAACCAATTACAATTATATTGTTTCACTCAAGACCCAACAACAACAACAACAACAACAACAACAACAACAACAACCTCCTATTATTTAAACCCCACCCATCTGGCTGGTTCCCCCAGCCACTCTGAGTGGCTTCCAGCAAAATAATAAAATACAACAATTCATCAAATATTAAAAGCTTCCCTAAACAGGGCTGCCTTCAGATGTCTTCTAAAAGTCAGATTGTTGTTTATTTCTTTGACATCTGGTGGCATTCCACAGGGTGGGCGTCACTACCGAGAAGGTCCTCTGCCTGGTTCCCTTCTCGCAGTGAGGGAAGTGCCAGAAGGCCCTCGGCGCTGGACCTCAGTGTCCAGGCAGAACGATGGGGGTGGAGATGCTCCTTCAGATATACTGGGCTATATCAGGTATACAGCTATATCATGAATATTTGAAATGCTTGTGAAGATGAATACTTAAGTCAAGCAATGAACTTTTACCTAATAATTGATAAGAATGTCCTTCAAATAAAATAACCTTTAAGACATTAAATTCACAGAAAATTTGGAAAATTAAGATCAGGTATGTAGAACAGCTGTAGAAAAAGCAGCATTAAAATATGCTCAAATTCATCACTACTGCTTCTGGAATTTTGCACATAACTGAATTCTTCCTCACTCTTCATCTTGTAACCCATGAGGACTCATTACTCAGTCCTCAAAATGGGCAAAATGTTTGTTGTTGTATTGTGTTATCATTTGTTGGAAGCCGTCCAGATTAGTTGGCGTAACCCAGTCTGGTGGGCAGCATCTAAATAAATGTTGTTGTTATTGGATGCCCATTATCCCTACAGTTGGATGATGTTCAGGACAACTCTCCAACTTGTTCAGCATGGCTGCACTCCCTTTGTAAAAGAATTGTATTTCAATCCACGCAATAGAATTATGGGTCGTATCTAACTCAATCATTTCATCAGTGCAAGAATTTCTACTTGTGCACTGGAACTCCTCCTCAACTCACCCTGCATGCACCCCACACCTTCCTCAAATCTGTTCCAGGGAGTTGGGGGGAAAGTGCACAGGAGGAGGAGGAGGAGTGAGCAAATATTTGTGCTGACAAGTTAGCTGGATACCACCCAGTGTTAATTTATCTAAACCATGAAACCACTTTATATGCTTAGACATCTTATCACAGTGCACATCAGCTCAATGTGGGAATGGTAGTCTATGTCAAAGCAAAAAATGGGCATGTCCCGTCCAAGATAAACATTATATCTCAGGACCAGAATGGAAACTCAAGCAAAGATATAGGATAGTGCTGTGCCAAAAAGAAATAAATAAAATCCCTTTAATCCACGTGAAAAGAAATTGTATTTGAACATTATCCATGGGGAGAGAATATTTTGTTTAAATTCTCATGGTACGGTTCCAGGGTTTTTGTTGTGCTGCTTAGTTTAACTTCAAGGTGACCAAGAAGTGCCTGTCATTTAAGTAGGGATAGAAGGACCAGCCAGTTTTATTCCTCTCAGTTTCTCATTTTCCCAATCTTAAATTCAATTCCACACATTTCCACAGCAATTTGTGATGTTACTTAAAAAAAAAAGTTATGAAAATTCATCACCGTTTGGGTGCAAACTTCATTTTGTATGCAGATTTATTTTTAATTATTATTAAAGTACACATTTTTTGCAAGGATTTTCCCCTAATATAATGCATTTTTTTATATTGCCACTAACATTTTCATTTTTATGCATTCCTTCCTTTGATACATGCGTTTTTGCAAACATTGGCTGGCTGGAGAACTGCACTGCAAAATCCAGATAGTTATGGATTCTGAAGGATAGCTGTGTTTTGTGAATTGTTTAGGAAAGTAAAAATTTGGTAGATTCGCCTTTTAAAAGTGAACTGAATCAAATTTCCCCAAGGTGAGTGTTTTTCCTTTCATTCTGCAGACCATATCCCTGGTGGTCTACACTCTGCATCCTTTCCAGATCCCCATGCTTCCTGAAAACCCCATCGTGTCCTCAACTGGACTTCACTGCGCAGAAAGCAGGGATCCTGTCTATCATATGTTTTTTATTTGTTATTGTTATTTATCTTAACATGAAGTACTTCAAAACAAATCAATGTAAAAATGCTTTTTAAGGTAAAAGAAAAGTCTTTTCTTAGGAACAAAATCCCTCCCGGGCTTCCCATGCTGCAATTAAAACCCAGGGGAAGATGGGATGAAGTAGTCTCATGCGGGTTTTCAGATCAGGAAGTAGTGACAGTCAAAGATGTCGTAGGGTGCTTAAGAAATGTGTAATGGATGGGAAGGAAAATATGCCTCAATCCTGCACCCACTGAAATTGCGCGTGCGCGCGCGCACACACACACAATCTAAAGTACCCTGTGAAAAAGGAAGAAAAAGAGATGACTCTTTTGCAGGTGAAGAAAGTCTTTGAGGAATTGGAGGGCAGGTTTTGGACCAGCACTAGCATGAAATTATATTATTACCCTATTATGCAACAATTGTTCTACAAATGGTACATTGTGAAGCATTCATTTTAGGTGCTAGAAGGAGTCTCTCTCTATTTTTTTAGTGTGCTCCCAGTGAACTTCACAAACAATTATGAACTGTTTGATGGCTCTAATTCATTAAAGTCCTCCATGTAACCGTTTCAAAACATTAGCACTGGATGATTTGCATTTAACATTTACTGTACAACCAAATCACTATTATTATATTAAAGGCATGGTAATTTATCACAACATAATTAGCAGAAAAGTCATGCATATAAATTAGCCCTATTTTCAGACACCGGGAGAGCCTGAGATCCCGCTGGGTTAGGGAATGCAAATTCTACCGCAAGATGATTTCGCAAGCAATATCTTGCTGACTCCCTACAATTTGTTTAGAAGATCATGAAAGAAGGAAAGTCTGTAATGGCTCCATTCCAACCACATCCACTCCTTGAGATGGACAATCAGTGACTTGTTCTATTTGTTGCACTTACAGGAAAACCTATAGAAGGCACTTTCCTTTATTTTTCAGGGCCATCTTCACCCTCCCTGTTGGACACAGTTGACTGCAAAAGATCTGACAGTAACTTTTAAGATGATGCTATAAATAAACATAGATTTAATGCTCAACCATGTTTACTAGTGCAATGAGAGCCAAGGACTGCCCGACAGACACCTCTTATGCCCTGCAATTGACCTTCTGTGGTCTTCTGGGTGTCACATTCAGCCTTCAACTCTGGGATTCAAACAGAAAGCAGTTGTGACCCGTGAAGCCATCTGCTTGAGCATCTGTGTCTCAAAGCAGCAAATGAATGAACTTATCGGGCTTTGTTTAGAAAGCAAAGAGGCACACCGTGTCATGGTGCGATGATTGTCATTTTAGTTCCAAATTAATTTCCAGGTGTGGCATTGCTATATATTTTTGTGTCAGGTGTATAATATCTATGGTAGGGGGT
Organism: Lacerta agilis; assembly: GCF_009819535.1. Taxonomy (NCBI): domain Eukaryota; kingdom Metazoa; phylum Chordata; class Lepidosauria; order Squamata; family Lacertidae; genus Lacerta; species Lacerta agilis. The sequence continues at coordinate 70,783,440 of NC_046315.1, forward strand.
CATAATGCCAGCCAAAAACTCACTTTCTCTGGTCCATTGTCAAGTTGCCTGAGTAATGCTTCTCCAGCTCCAATTTAACTCATTTATATGAATTCAGTTTTGCAGGATTATGTTACTTCTCTCTTGTGGGGTGCTCTAGCACTGAACATGATGACTCCAGCCCAGTCCCTTCATATTCATACAGGTGTGTGCACCAAGGTCGATACTTGCAGGGGATGCTCCTTCTCTTTAATGATGGAGAATATCCTGTATATAAGAGTGTGGCCTTATGACTGTTTGGCTGGTATCCCTATTCAGTCATTCTGGAGGTATCCCTATTCAGTATGCTGAACCTATTATTGAACTGGAGTTTTTCTCTTTCTTCTCATCTTTACAAACAATAGAAAAATATATTGTTTTATGTATCTTCATTGTGCATTTTGTGTTTCTATCTTGCACTTTTATGTTGTGAACCGCCCAGGGCGGTACCAGGGGTGCCCATTCTTTTTTCAAAGAGGACCAGCTTTGATGAAGTGAACATGCATGAGGGCCAACCAAAGTTGTTGGCTTTTTTTAGGGTTGAAGTTATTGAGCTTTGTTTTTGTTTTACCCCAGGAAATAAATTGCCACGGGGGCCACGGATTAAATCGACCAGAGGGCCGGATTAGACCCCCGGAACGGACTTTGGACATGTCTGGTGGTATACCAATTTATTTGTTATTTAAAAAAGAATTATCCTCAGATCCATCAAAAGATGGTGGAATAAGCAAGTGAGAGGACAATTTAGTACTGAGACTGCACATCAGGAGATACTTAAAATTATTTGTCTTAGCTTGGGTCACTTGCGACACAAGCCCACCTCAACCCCATTTTGGAAATGCAGATAATAACTGCGTAAGAGCGGAAATTGTGGAGAAGGTTGTTGTTGTTTTTGATGTAGAGACGCAGAAGGAGGAGACGGATTGCACTGCTTAGCTTTCCGCCTGCCAAAAAGCACAGAGCCTCCAAAAATAATAAAGTAGACTGGCAACCTTTTATGAAGAATCTGGGTTTCTAAAGATAATTGTCTGCTTCCTCCATCATGAAAGAGCTGAGATAGTGGAACTAAAAGCTAATCGATAGCATGGTCAGGTTCATCGATCAGTGCGGTGGAAAATGGGTAGTGTAACAATAATCTTCTGAGACACAAAAGCAACAGCAGCTCTGGAAAGTGGACAGGTCAGAAAGAAGTAAAGGTATTAAGTCTGGCACCCACATTCGAAAACACTTTACAGAGCCCAAGGTCCTCTTATTCACATGGGCACATTTGCCATATCTCCTTCCTTCACTTATCAGAAAGCCAATGTATTGTTTCCACATTTCCCCTCTCTGCGGCTCTCCTCCGCGACAGAAATAAAGCCAGGATCCTTTAGCCTGGATTTGTGCAGTGATGGAGGTCAGGGCACCTACAGAATGATCCCCTGTCACGCCAGAGTGAAAGGCATACAGCCTCTGTCGGAGGGGGGCAGGGAAGCAAAATCCTAAAGACAGCAACCTAATGGGGGAAAGGTCATAGCTCAATGGTAGAGCAACTGCTTTAGATGCAGAAAGTCTGGGCTTCAGTCCCTGGCATCTCCAGGTAGGTCAAGGGAAAAAACTTCTGCCTCAGATTCTGGAGAGTCACTGTTAGTCATTGTGAGCTAACAGACCAGTGGTCTGTCTCAGGCTGCATACACACCATGCATTCATAGACCCTCCAAGTGTCCCTATTTTCCAGGGACAGGCCCAGATTTACAGAAGCCATCCCGGTTTCTGATTTGATCCCAGAATTTCCTGCATTTCCTTAGGGTGTCCCTATTTTCATGGGAGAAATTTTGGAGGGTATGGAGTTATGCGACCCCCCCGAGCCAAGGAGTTAAGTAACTATCCAACTGTTAGAAGACACCTGAAGGCAGCCCTGTACAGGGAAGGTTTTTTAATGTTTAATGTTTTATTATGCTTTTATATTTGTTGGAAGCCACACAGAGTGGCTTGGGCAACTCAGCCAGATGGGTAGGGTATAAATAAAATTATTTATTTTATTTTATTTTTGTTTATTTATTTTATTTAGGATATCCCTATTTTCATTGGAGAAATGTTGGAGGGTATGCATTTAAAGCACAATCCTCCCTCCCAATGGTGTGTGAACAGCATTTGAATAAAGCACATTTCAGTGTTCCTCGTGTGTGGCGCATGACAATTACTTACATAATAAATAACAATTTTTTATTATTTATAGCCCACCCATCTAGCTGGGTTTCCCCAGCCACTCTGGGCGACTCCCAACAGAATATTAAACAGAATAAAACGTCAAACATTAAAAACTTCCCTAAACAGGGCTGCCTTCGGATGTCTTCTAAAAGTCAGATAGTTGTTTTATTTCCTTGACATTTGGTGGGAGGGCATTCCACAGGGCAGGTGCCACCACCGAGAAGGCCCTCTGCCTGGTTTAATTGAGCCAAGAGGTTCTGCTTCCTCAAGAGGTGACTGGAATTGTTACCACATACATGTGATTCCCATTAATCAGCACTACTAAATGAATTTTCATCCATTTTCACTGTACATGTTAAGGGCCTGGCACAATTTTTTTTGGGGGGGGGAGGAAATCCTTCAGGGAGGTCATTTGAAAAAGAAGAAGCACATGGGAAGAGGGATTCTCCACACTGCTGTTTGCCTTAAACTACCTACCATTGGCTTACCCTCTGTAGAGCAGGCATGGCCAACATGATGATGCCCTCCAGATGTTGCTGGACTACAACTCCCATCATCCACTGTCAGAATGACAGGGATGGGGAATCAAAATCCTGCAGCATCTGCAGGGCACCATGATGGCTACCCGTGCTTTACAGCAAGCACAGAGAAGCCATATCCCTCCAGATGTTCCTGGACTACAACTCCCATCATTTTTGACTGCTGACCATTCTAACTGGGGCTAGTGGGAACTGTAGTCCAAAAACATCGGGGAGGGAGGGGGGAAACGCAGGTTCCCCACCTCCGCTCCTCATTCTTATGTAGATCTCAAGTTTCTAATTATTCTCCATTAAGTCTGTAATGGCTTGCCTAAAATAAACCCGAGAGACAGGCTTGCCATGGTGTCTTATTGATCCAGTTTCTGTGATTTTTAACAGCAGTCTGACATACAAAAATTAAGGAAGTTTTTTTTTCATGGAGTGTGGAGATAAATGGCAGATGGAAAGCACCACCTGCTTAATTTGCATTGCAGACTGCAGTTAAAGGCACGAGACCAGGATGCGTGGGAAAAGGTGTCCATGCGACAAAGGTAGCTTCTCGTTCTCATTGACCTGGTGCAGTCTAAGGACTGCTACACACATGACAAAACTTTGCATTTATTTCAATGCATGAACAGCTCTGGGGTTTTCTATATGTAAAGGTAAAAGGACCCCTGACCATTAGGTCCAGTCGTGGACGACTCTGGGGTTGCGGCACTCATTTCGCTTTACTGGCCGAGGGAACCGGCGTACAGCTTCCGGGTCATGTGGCCAGCATGACTAAGCCGCTTCTGGCAAACCAGAGCAGTGCACGGAAACGCTGTTTACTACTTGCACTTTGACGTGCTTTCAAACTGCAAAGTTGGCAGGAGCTGGGACTGAGCAACGGAAGCTCACCCCGTCGCGGGGATTTGAACCGCCGGCCTTCTGATCGGCAAGCCCTAGGCTCTGTGGTTTAACCCACAGTGCCACCAGCGTCCCTTTCTATATGTAGAGTGGCATATAAATGAAATGGATTGATGGATTGATTGACAGACAGACAGACAGATTTTTGTTCCTATTGTTAGGCTGCTCTCTTCCATTTTCTACTCCACCTTAACATTCTACTGTGGCACAAATGTGTGAGAGCACTCAAAGGCATTTTCCCAAAGCAGGTTCAAGATTCAATTTTCTATGAATGGACTAGCTTAAATAAAACTTACCTTCAATCAATAAGTGAAGGAAAAATGCATTTCACAGGCGTGGGAGCTGGAGGGCACTTTAGAATTCATGGAATGTTTGTGACTAATAATTACTGCTGTTAACCTAGCCATCTCCAACATGTGTAATTATGTGTTATAACACAACACAGTTGGCCTTAACTCAGTTTATTTCCTTATGCTACAGTGAAACAATAGTTCCTCTGTTGTTAAGTGTGCAGCAAAGAAGCTGCTGGGATCTGAAGGAAATATTGTAGATACAAATGTAAAGAAAATCGTAAGAGTGGTTGGAGAGAAATTTGTTCCAAGAAGAAATCTTCCGGAGAGAGTAATTAAGTACAGCAAGGGGTGAACTAAAAAGTGTAAATAGCTGTATGGCACTGAATAACAGATTTGTGGTAGCATAATCTGGTGTGGACTGGAGTCCACAAAAAATACCAAATGGGTCTACTCAGGGGTAAAATTGCAAATTGCTGCAGAAATGTGGAGAATGTAATTTAAGATTGGAAAACGAGAAGCTGACAGAATAATAATAATAAAAAAGACAAATCCTTTCATTCCTGTGCCCAGACAAGAGTACATATGAATGCAGCCTAAATTAAATGGCTTATATGAGTCCGGCAAACAGATTTCATAACTATATTAGAAGTTCAACAACTGTATGGGAGTGGCAATGCTGTCCTGAAAAACTATCACACCCAAGGTTTATAGCCAAGGCCCCTGAAAATTAGTGCAAATGTCTATCCCGCAGGTGTGAAGAAGAAGAAGAAGAAGAAGAAGAAGAAGAAGAAGAAGATTTTGGATTTGATATCCTGCTAACATTCTCCTTTCCCTTCCTCCCCCACAACAAACACTCTGTGAGGTGAGTGGAGCTGAGAGACTTCAAATAAGTGTGACTAGCCCAAGGTCACCCAGCAACTGCATGTGGAGGAGCGGAGATGCGAACCCGGTTCACCAGATTACGAGTCTACTGCTCTTAACCACTACACCACACTGGCTCTCCTGGTACATCTGTTTCTACTAGCAGAGGCATTGCCTGGACCTGGGACCCTCTTGCACAGGGAGGGAAGAAGCATGTATGACTCCTGTTCCTGCATTACTGCCTGACAGGGAAGGGCTTTCCTCTGAAAAGTCTTCGCTTTTCACCCCCATTGCCCCTCATCTGCCTCCAGAGACTGCCATCCCACATCTGTGACCAAAGGTGCTGAGGGACTCAGGGCATAAACTGAGAAGGTAAGCCCCGAGTCCAATACATAAGTGCAGTTCACTCACACTGGGTTGTTATACTGTTATGGTAAGGAGACATTTTAAAGGTCTGAGAAATAGCATATCCTCACCATGCTCTTGCTGTTGTAGCAGTGCCGTACTGCCACCGACATACCTATTTTTGTAAGTGAAATAAGCAGCCTCCTCCAAAATGACAGTGTCACAGACATATTTAGACAATATCAGTGCAATATGATATTAGAATTAATTGCTCATGTTCGTCTTTACCCAGTGATAATACTGAAAACTCAGTCACCCAGTCATATAGATAGAATATGAAAATGCAGGGAAAAGCTGTGGAAGCTTCATATATCGAGCAGGGTCATTCTGCTGCAATTATTCCAGGGTTGTCCAGGCTGGATAATGCAATGCTCGGAGCTGATGCCATGGATCGGCACAGTAAGGCCCCCACACAAACATGGAGCCCACCACTGACCACTTCCAGGTACCACCATTTTGTTTCATCTTGCACACATGTTGGCTTGAGAAGAAACCAACAAGGAAGGGATTTTTAAGATGCCCATTTGCATCCCTCCCACCACGGCTTCTCATTCGCATCTCTCTTACCACGGCTTCTCCTAACCTCTGATCAGGGTCGGCACTATAATTAGGAAGAGTGAAGCAATTGTCTCAGGCGGCACATAAGGGAGGACAACACCAGCAGTACTCTCTAAGAAATCAAGCTTCCTAAGTTCAATCTTATCCCACTAGAGCACGCACACAAGACCTCCACAGGGTTTAATCTGGCACTGTATCCCATTACCAGTGTGGAAGTAAGATGTAACTGCCAGTCCCTTCAGCTTCTCAGTTGGAATGCAGGGTGCCATACTGTCCTTTGCCTCAGGCCACAAAATGGCTTGGGTCAATCCTGCCTCTGATCACAACATGCTTCTTCCATGAGGTTTGGTAGTACCTGCTAATGCTGCTCCCAGCATCCCACCCTGTTTACCTCTGGCAGCAGTTGCTATGACATCTCAAGAACGCAAGAATAGCCTACTGAGTCAGGTCAGTGGTCCAGCATTGTGTTCGCACAGTGGCTGAAAGGTAGGAAGCCTGCAAGCAGGACCTGAGCGCGACAGCACTTTCCCCTCCTGCGGTTTCTATAAACTGATACTCTGTAGCATGTTCCCTCTGGCAGTGAAAGCAGAACATAGCCACTGAAGTCAGTAGCCATTGATAGCTTTATCCTCCATGAATTTTAAAGCCATCCAATCAAGCGACTATCATGGGCTCTTATGGGAGCCTGTTTCATAATTTAACTATGTACTTTGTTGATTCCAAAGTGTACCTCTGAGGACACAATACCTACTGTGATGCTTTAATGTAGGGGAATTCCTATCAGGAATGGTCAATGGCCATGGATTACGGGAACTGGAGTTCAGCAACATCTGTAGGGCCAAAGGTTCCCCACACATCAAGACAACACAGTCCTCAGAGGTACAATATATGATTAGATTGTTTTATTGCCTATTTTAATTGTGGATGTTAATGATGATGATGTGGCACTGCATGTTTCAGATACTGATCTGAAAAGGAGAATGATTTATTGAGTGATGAGTTTGCCTGCTTTTTCACATCTTCTGAGGCGCAACAGGCCAGGCAGCTTGCTCTTGTACATCGCTACTCCCATTCAAAGAGTTGGCCGGCTTGGGGTATTTCTGTTGAGCCTGGCTTGCTATTGTGCATCCTTCCTATTCTGTGCCACTGACTCAACGTATATCATACAGTGAAAAAAGTCACAGGCATTTCACCTCCTCCTCTTCCTTTTCCAGATACAGATGCAGAACTGTTGAAAAAGCACACTCCTAGATTTATGCCACTTAACTGCAATTATTTCCTTCTGAGCAGACCTGTTTAGCGCTGGGCTAGAAGTCCTTGTTTCAAATAATATCACGACGTATTATTAGGTAAGACATTGTCCTTTAGCCTCAGCATCCCATCTGCAATATGAAGGCAATAATACTGTCCTAACCTACAGAGCTGATGTACCAATTACTTTGAACCACCTAAGCTCATCACAAATGTTAAGCACCAATACACACACTCACACTCACACCAGGGAACCTTTTTTTAATCTGAGGGCCGCATGACCTCATGGGTACCTTTCCAGAGGCCACGTACCATAGGTAGGTGGGGTTTGAAGTCAAAATTACATCAAGTATGATGTGACTTTTGACTTTGTACAGTGATACAGAATTCAGAGGATTGTACACACACAAACCTCTTTTTGGCATGTAGAGGAAATGACGGGTGCGATTTGCAGAGGGTCCTGAGAGCCAGACAGTTAGCCCTGAAGCCTGCACTTGCCCCTCCAAGCCTCAGATTTCCCACCTCTTATATTTTGAGTGCCAGTTTAGCTTATGGGTTTTCACATGTTAGATTCAGCGAGTGTACAAACTGTGTACACAAAGGGTTGAGCTGTATGCTCATACAGTTATTCACCTGTAACATTCATTGAGTGTACAGTCTATGCACACCAGAGCAGAGCTGTACAAATCAGCAAGGCTACATGCTTTCACAAAAACACATCTATGTGTGCACAAACAGCTTCTACCTGTGTTCAGTGTAACATGTTAACAAGCCTCCTCAAACTTAGTGTGAACTATAGGATCCTGATTTTTAAACAAACAAACAAACACAAACAATCTTGAACCACAAATCTATACACTTGTGATGGCCTGGGACTCGGGCTCGGACACAAAACCAGAGGAGTTTCACTCCGCACCAGATCCTTTGCCGCAGGCATCAGCTAAACCTAGTGTGGGACCTGTTCCTGAAGAAGAAGAAGAAGAAGAAGAAGAAGAAGAAGAAGAAGAAGAAGAAGAAGAAGAAGAAGAAGAAGAGTTTGGATTTGATATCCTGCTTTATCACTACCCGAAGGAGTCTCAAAGCGGCTAACATTCTCCTTTCCCTTCCTTCCCCATAACAAACACTCTTTGAAGTGAATGGGGCTGGGAGACTTCAAAGAAGTGTGACTAGCCCAAGGTCACCCAGCAGCTGCATGTGGAGGAGCGGAGATGCGAACCCGGTTCACCAGATTACAAGTCTACCACTCTTAAGCACTACACCTCACTGGCCTCAGTCTGCTCAGGTTCCCCTGAAACAAGCACCAGCTGAGCCGAGTCAGGGCCCTGAGCCTGGCCTGGCTCTAGGTGCTGAGGATACCTCATTGCCATCAGCTGGGCCAGCGGAGGCTGAGGCAGCCCCTGGGTCTAGAGTAACCCCCCAGCGTCTCCAGAGCTGCAGAGACTCAGGGTTGAGAGAAGGAGGGACCTGAGTACTCGCAGGAGGAGTGCTCACCTTCAGGCAAGATGGGGTGGTGAGGCATCGGGGGACCAGCCATTACCTCGCCAGAGATAAAAGGGCAGTCAGACCCCATCCCAGGTTGTGGGAGCAACATTGCTGCTTGCCAAATCCTGCTTGTGTGCCTGTTCCTGACCCGGCCTGGATTCCTGCCCTGCACCCTGCCTTGACTTCATCGGACTGACCCCTTGTTCACTCCTTGGACTTCGGACCGGACTTGGACCTCGCCTCTTGCATTACCCTCGGGACCAGCACAACACTTCATATTCATTATATTTTTATTATTTTAAAAACCTTTCAATTAATTCAAGACTTTTTACAAAACAATGGCCTCCAATGGATTGTGCTTGCTTTATGGCTCACTGAGATAAAATATTTGAATACTCTTGTAAGTATTGGGCAGGAGTGTGGTAAACGAAGGGCTATAATTTCTCGTGTTTATTTTAAGAGTTGCATTTTGAAGAACTATATGGGTTTGATAGCTATGAAAATGGAAACAGAAATAAGTAAAAAAAGAAAACTAAAAGCCTTCCAGGTTTTCTGAAGGGGTTTCTTTAGTATAAATTAGTTATTTCCTCTCTGCTATTTAAAGGAAAATAGATTCAGTCATTGGGAAACTGCCAAGGCACTTTAAAAGATCACAGTATATTCAAAGTGCATTTGATTAAAAATGCCCTTGCATAGATAGTGCACTATCAGAGGTTATTTCTTTTTAATGAATGACTTTGTTAACATGCTTTTTATCCATTTTGAAATGAAATCAGTGCTGATTTGTTAGTCAGTAGGTACAAAGACAAATGCACAAAGCTATTGTGTTAATGCTTGATGCCCAGCTCCTCACCTGATTTAGGTTTGGTCTCTCCAGAAATACCGTGTGATTTGCGTTCTCATTGGAAAGGATGTCTTTCCAAAAGATAACATTTATTTTGGGTTAAAATCTTTTTAGAGCTCTTTGCCTTTATTGCCAAGACAGATTTGCTTGGACCCGGTGTTACTTTCTAGTGCATCAATTCTTGGCAAGAATGTAGGAATTAATCCACTAAGCTTAAAATGTAGGTATGTCATTCTCCCCCCTCAATTTGGATCAAAGCTGGTTTGGGGGGAAACACATCAAAAAAGTCTTGCATAAGAAACTACAGGATAGATGTGGAATGTTGCTGAAGTTGTGTGTACACCATTTTCCAAACTAGCAGTAGGAATTCGCTGAATGAAGAGTATGCACTGGCATGTACACAGCCTTAAGTTCATGTACATGCACTGGCCCTCTGAACTGGTCCCCCGCCCCTTTTGAATGTAGCCAACCTTTCACATCATTCCACATCACAAAAACTTTTGAAACTCAGTTGAATAACAGAAATAATTTGTGATAAAGTCCATGCTTAAAGCTCACAGGGACTAGTTTAGCAAAACCCTCTTGCTGATGTGCTACTTTATGGCAGGCAGGGAGATTTCTTTGAAAAAATAAATATATTAAAAAAATATGAGGCCTCATCTATAAAGTGATTTTGATACAATTGAGACTGCCTTCTGTGTTATGTGTGGATCACTTGAAAGCAATCACAGTATCATCAGTGGCACTGCCACACACTTAACACATGGTAGGGTATCACTTCTGGGAAAGTGAAGGCTAAAGATCTTATTATGGGATGTATAACGTGATGTGAACCGAAGGTCTCCCTATATTCACGACAATAGATTGGCAAACTATCTGTTTATCTTGCTCTCTCAAGCCTATTATGCAAGCCTTTCAAAAGAGGCTTTTACATTTAAAGTGGACTTCTGTAGTAAACAGATAGCAAATTTGGCATCCTTATTCTCTTTAAATTACAGCTCACTTCAGAATCCAATTTCAGCAGCTTTAGCACTGTCGAACTCGTTATGTCTCTTGGGGATTCACAGCATAAAGTGAAAAAAGGAACATCTATCCAATGATTGAATTATTTATTTCACACTTTACCTAGGATAAAACGTTCTGTTAAGAGAAGCAAATCCCTTCTTTAAAAGTAAGTTCCATGTACTGCAATCCTACAAGTGTGCTCAGAAGTAAATCCCACCGACCCCATAAGACTTACCCCCATAAGTGTGCATAGGACTGCAGTCTATGCTGAAAAAACATTTGTTTCAATCACAAATATTATTAGACATTATTTTCTTTCCCATTCAGAAGCATCTCTCTGCTGGACTAAATGGACCCCTGGTCAAATTCTGAAAGGTGTTGCTAACATTCCTAGCAAATGGTTATCTAAATGGGTGATCTAACAGTTCCAAACTGATACAGAAACAAACAAACAAACAACAACAACAACAAAAAGGCTCAGAAGGGCAAGTAGGCAAATCTCAACTGTCCACATCACTTTCTTAGTACATCTCCTATTTTTCAGAATCACAATGCAAAGTCTATGGCAGGCCTGTGCAAATGTGTGATCTGCCATGCTGAATATAATCCAGCAGTCAGTAACTGCATATTGTGGCCAATCCTGAGCTGTTTCTAGGACTACATACTCAGAGGGATTTGCAACCAACAGCGTTTTGGGCTTGTGTCCATGCATCCTGCTTTACTGAGGACAGAGTCCTCCGTTTGAAGTGCCCTCTGGTCCAAGTCTTGTTTAAAGACGAAGAACCCTAAGGAGAAACAGCATGAGGGGCCTTTAAATTGCCCATCAACAGTCAGCACTTTGACATCAGCTTGAGCAGGCACTCAGGTCACCTGGTCACAGTGAGATGCACAGGCGCCCCCCCCCGACTTACGTGTGATTGACTTTTGTGTGACACGCAGCACTGGGAAATAATTAAATCAATTCAAACTTGGAAATGGCGAGAGGGAGCTGGAGAGTCCTTGTGGCTCACGAGGAAACCTTCCCTGGAGCCCGAAGAGGAAGTCACTGAGGGCAGAGGAAGCCCCAAAGAGACTGGAGGTGAAGTGGGGCTTTGTGTACACTGCTCAGCCTCCCCACCTAACAGCTGGCGTCCAGGGTAGCACAGCAGCAACAGCCACTTTCCTGCTTGTCCTCCTGCCTCCTGCCAGCCCCCAAGTTTCGATTTTAGTGGTGGATATTTTTGGATACAGCATTTTTGGTATGGATTGAAGAGAGAGCGGCAGAGAGGGTGTTTAGAGGGTGCTCACCGCTTTACGCCATTTCACTTATGTGTCCAGGGGCCTGAGCACATTACATTTCAATTTAAATTACAGTCATCATTCCCTGAATTTGCATCAGTTGCATAAATTAGCATATGCAAATATTAGACAGATTTCTTCCCCATTTGCAGTGTGTGTGTGTTAGTGTGAAGAATGTTCTCCTTTTGAGCGATGTGTTAAGTAGCCACCATACTGCTGGGCTGCATTTGGTCTGATGGGTCACAAGTTATGTGCAGGCCTAGTCCATGATGATCTTTAGCAAGGAGCTTATTCTCAACCCCCCACCCAACCCCCTTGAAATATTCGTCTAGGTTAAAATAGCTGCCTAAGCTACATTTCTGGCTGTGTGCATGCTACTTTGGGAAGATGCAGTGTGACACAGGATGTGAGGCAGAAGCTTGGCAAGCATGCCAACACTTCAAAACTTGCTGCTCTAAGTGGCGAACTGTGTGGCTCATTATCACGTGCCGTCATCACAGTTTCCCATCATTCCCTCCCATCTCCTCGATCTATTTATAAAATCCTTTACATGAAAATGCTCCTTGGCGATTTATAGGTGGTTCATTCCAGTGCAGTGCAATTTTTAAGGATATGTATATCTCCTCACGCCTTCTGACTTTAATAGTTTCCTGACTCTATATATTAAAATAATAATAGGCTTCTGTGATTTTGTATAATGTACCCCCTCATTCACACTGCCTGCCACTGTAACCTCCTGTTATAAATATTAGCAAATTCATGCAAGATGATCTGAAAATGTTTATGTAGGGGACACATCTTGCAGCGGTAACCAAGGTCATTAATTTCAGTCAGAATTAATTTTCAAATTAATTTTATTGTGTTTTCTTTCTTCATGAACACCTACTGCAATAAAGTGGCTGAGGTCAGTGATGAATGGCTGTTATTATGGGACATGTCAAAACCTTAGCAAATGTTAGCATACACCAGTAATTCTTAGTACTTTTAAAGGGCTATGAGTAAATCCCAAAGTCAATTCAATTCTTTTACAGTCTCATTTTTGGTCTTTAATGGTAAAGGTGATATTTATCATGGCAACTTGGTAAACGTCCCCTCCCCACAAACTCGGCCCCCCCCCCAACAAAAAAGCAAAAGGAAGCAAACATTGCTAATACTTTTTTGTAAAACTCAAAGCCAAGCAAGTACATTTGGCCATGTAAAGCAAGGGATGGAAGTAACTGTGGAACACAGAGACTTGTTCTCCCCTCTCCCTTTTTCTCCAGTGGGATGCCCCTTGGTAAATGCAAAGCCATCCCTTGTGTATTTTGGGTCTATATACCACAATTCTGTTTGGAGTGGGCCTTGAGCATGGACTTTGCTGCACTACAAAGATACTTCAAACTGCAGCACTTTACTCCCCAAAAGGGGTGACCACTTAAGATTGATATACAGGCACTGTAACCAAGGAGTGCCTGATTCAATGGAACACATTCTCTTAGATTGCTATCTACACAGTAGACCTCGCCAACTGATACTGAGCAAAATGTTGGATCTCTGGCCGACATCTCTGAGAAGAAGTCAAATGAGGTTTCTCCTGGCAGATATCACTGCTTTAGTAGCTTCCTTTTTAGCCACAATTTTACCCGAAAGGGTTCCCAACGAACCACCCTTTCGGGGGAACAGACAGGGCGAAGCAGAATACCTAAGTGCACACAATCACAGTGTGACCTTATGACACTCTACAGCTTCACCCTTGTCCTTTTAATTATCCCAGTAGCCTGAAATGTTTTATACTGTGATGCCAATAAAGGTATTTGATTTACTGGCACAGCTTCCAGCTTCCGAAGAATTAGGGGGACGGGGCTGGCACCATGCTGCACATGACCTCACATACGCCATGTCCCAATATCAGGATGTTGCAGGAGCCGGGGGTGGAGCCCCCTATACTATCTTGATGTTGCCCCATGCTATTTCTGCCTTCATAGAACATTCTTCTGCCTAAGAAAGGAAGGCCATAATTTCAAATAGGAAAAGGTGAAAAAAAGCCAGCTAAGTGTCAATCATGTTGAGAAGGGGGAAAAATCCTTTGTGGCCCTATCAACCAGCGGGTGGGTGGGCAGAAAGCTCTCAAGGCAAAATGGTGCTGAGCTCCAAGGGAAGCAGCCTTATATATGCTTCCCCCTCCTCTTTGCAAGGGCTCATGGGACAGCTTTTTCCCATGAGCCCGCGGCACAAACAAAGATGCTGGGCAAAACTTGGCCCAGTATTTTGCTCCAGTGGGCTACAGTGCCACCAGTCAAAGGTGTACCACACTTATTGGGCATGGAACAAGGCTTCTTAGGGTCGGAAAAATGGTGGTGACTGGACAGATGGAGTTCAGAGGAATGATGGTGAATTTCACTCACTCTCTCTCTCTCTCTCACACACACACACTTTCCCACCAAAATCACCCCCACTTTGAAAAAGCATGAAAACCGGTCCTTGTGCGAGGTGGGGAGCAGCATAATTCGGAAAAAAACCACCCTATTTCAAATAGTTGAGAGACTTCAGAAGCAACATCAATGTAATTTTTCAGTGTAGCACCAAGGAGGGGATATTGTTTTTTTTTTCTAGTTTGCTAACTCATAAACGGTTGTATGCAAAGTTCAGATAACTTTTAATTCGCCATGTCTCACTGCAGTCCAAAGGCAGGCAGCACTATTACCCTGAAACTGGCATTTAAAAGCCATTCATCTTTGGTTGTAACTTTTTAGAGCAATTGCCGTATTCAAGAGACTGACAAGCTTCGTCTAATTGACACATAATATCCCATTAAAAACAACAACAACTAATTAAGTCAACATTATAGAAAAGGATAGCCTTCCCAAAATAACCCAATTCATTAGGACCATTGTTTTGTGCTATGATGTGCATTCAGATGGTATCCACTTTAGGCTCTTTATGTTGCTTTATTGCAATCAGGGAAATCTTTCCCCCTCACATAGAAGTAATTATTAACACACTAAAAGGTGGCTTCCAGAGTGAAATGCTTATAGCATAGAGGTGATATGTAGGTGTGCGGAATGTAAAAGGCATCAAGGTATAAAGCCATTGCAGCTTAGTTAAATGGGATGTTTATAGCTCACGCTTTAATAGCTTACACTTTATACAAGTTCAAAAGCATCCTTTGAAATGTGAGGGATCGTCTTTGAAGTGTACATCTATGCACCCAGGCTGATCGACTGGAGGAAAAGCAGTTGATGCAAAGTGTGCTGCTAAAAAGAGAGGAGTTTCCCCATCAACTGTTGTCTCCAGTTGACTCGCAATCCATGGCAGCATTTCAACTTCACTAAGATTTCAACTTAGTCACCTCCACAAATTGATTTCGTTCCGCAAGAGTTCTCCCTTCTTTCCTCCGAATTTCAAGCAGACAAGGGATGACTCATATCCATGCAGTTCCTTGTGAGAAGAGGCTCCATGCTGGAGGGGGTGGGGAAGAGGGCCACGCTTGCCACGCCTGCCCCCAATGCCCTCATCCCTGACATCTCCACCCCCAAGTCTTCATGCATGGAACAGAAGCAGGAAACTCTGTTGAATGAATGAATCTGCCTATATACATAAAATGTAAGGCTGTCATCATGCTGCAGTTATGGGGGGTGAGGGTGTGGGTGAGTGGTAAAGGGAGGGGGTTGGTCAGGTGTGTGGGGAAGATAGATGGCAACTGAGTAGGTGGGTTTGGCAAAGTAGCATGAGCAGTACGCTATAAAATATAATAAATTCAGCTCAACAGAATGCACAAAGAGTAGTGGCTACCATAGTCAGTACCACAATCCTCAAAATTCTTGAATAAACAGAAAGGGGTTGAGCAAGCACCAAAAACATAAGATGGCTGGTGCCTGTCTAACTTCAGTAGGCTGAGTTCCCTTGGTGCCATTTTAAAAAATGCAATAAAATCCTTTAACAGGGAACAATTTCATAATTATTCCCAAACAATCCAGGAGACACTCAGACATCCCATCCCAAGGGGCATTGTTCTTCTTCTTAATGAACCTGGCAGCAGAATTAAAACTATGGTTCTGCAGATCACTTAATGTAGCAGTGTATTACTGATAACTGTCCCACAAAACTCATGATGCTAAGTGCATTTGCTTGGCTGTTAAGTCCCATTTGGTTCTAGAAATTGTGTTAAAGACTGCGGTCTTCAATCACCAAAGGTCACGGTGCATTTAAAACACCTACAGCATCTCCAGGGCACTGACATTACAGAAACCAGCCCCTTAAATTACCACTCATTTCCCTTTCCAGATCAAGCAATCCTACCAAGCAACAATTTAAAATGTTGTTCATTATTAGAGCTCCTGAGTTCTAGAAAAAAACAAAAAAACAAAGCTAAATGGGACTTAAAGAGAAAAAGGCAAAACTGTAGCTATGGGAGAGGAAATTGTGACATTGGACAGAGCCTGGATCTAGACACATCAAAAAAGTGTTTCAGGAAAACACCAGGTAAATTTCATAATGGGGAATCACATTGGCAAAAGACGGGACTCCACAGCGCCATCTGGTGTCACCGTGTTATAGCGCATACAGTCGTACTTTGATTCTGGAACGCCTTGGTACTCATACGTTTTGGCTCCCAAACACTGCAAACCCAGAAGTAAGTGTTCCGGTTTGCAAATGTTTTTCTGAATCCGAACATCCAACACGGCTTCCACTTGAGTGCCGGAAGCTCCTGCAGCCAATCGGAAGCTGCACCTTAGTTTTCGAATGGTTTCGGAACTCCAACAGACTTCCGGAACTGAATAAGTTTGAAAACCAAGGTATCACTGTATAAAACACTTTTTTCTTTACTAATGTAGCTGAGTTCATGGTGATGTTTGTGCAATCAGGAAATGCAGGACAAGCAATGCAGAAGATGAGGCATCGACAACCATTTCACTACCTGACCCACAAGCCACAAATCAGGTGACCAGGTGCACCAATATTTTAGCTATTTGTTAATTTATTTCAGCTATTTGCATACCACTTAATCACCACTGTTTGGGTGTGTTTTTCCAGACCATACTGTACAAGCAGATTCACTTAGAGTCTGAAAAATGGCTATCAAGTAGACTTTCAAGGGGGGCAGGAGATAGGCCTACACCAGAATGCAATGGCTTGGGGCCTAGATTCTCCACAAGAATTGATTGAAATGGATTTCAGAGAAAATGGGTAGTGTGGAAGTAGCCCGTGTTTTTAGAAGAGGCTATAAGGATTTAGAAGAGGCTATAAGGGTGGCGCTGTGGGTTAAACCACAGAGCCTAGGGCTTGCCGATCCGAAGGTTGGTGGTTCAAATCCCCGCTACGGGGTGAGCTCCTGTTGCTCGGTCCCTGCTCCTGCCAACCTAGCAGTTCAAAAGCATGTCAAAGTGCAAGTAGATAAATAGGTACTGCTCTGGTGGGAAGATAAACAGTGTTTCTGTGCCAGCTCCCTCGGCCTATAGAGTGAGATGAGCGCCGCAACCCCAGAGTCGTCCGCGACTGGACCTAATGGTCAGGGGTCCCTTTACCTTTATAAGGATAATGAGACTTTACTGAGAACAATTAGTTTTGTCATCTAGAAAGCAATGCCAAATAGTGGGGGGGGGGGGGTTGAGAAAGAGGGGGAAGACTGTATTTTTGTGAGGAAAGAGGGAAATGAAATCTGCCTGAGGAAGAATCTCATCACTCAATTATTGTAAAGTATTTCAGAAGGAGACTTCCATTGTTTTGAAGCTTATTAAAAGCAACTGATCTGTCTGAATAGGTTTCTTTGTGCTGGGGGATTTGTTAAAGGGGTCAGAGGTTTTTGCTTTGGTGACTCACAAATCCTAATTTGGGAGCGGGATATAGTCCATTACAGGCTGATGCTCAATTTGCAAAACTTAAAAGAGGGCTAAAGAGCTTAGGAAGGATTTGGGTTTCGGGAGGGTGAAACACAATTAACAAGTGTGCCTGACACAAAAGGAGAATGGGAAAGCACTTGCAAATTAAGGCATTTGCTGCTTACAACTGCTTTTCCAGCTCTCAACCTGTGCTTCAAAATACAGACTCCTGTACAGGTTTATCTAACACGCCCCCCCCCCCAAGAGCTCAAGCATGTCTCTTTTTTTATCTGATGTAAGGGTAAGAGTCTGCAACTTTCCGAGAGAGAGCACCAGTATGCTTTGTGTTTGAGAAGACCTCAAGTTTTCTCTTTACACAACCTTCCATAGTAGTAGTTTCCTGTCAAGACAAGGAAAATGCAAACTGCCGCTGAGTTCAATGTGCCTGATGTTCTGCGTTCTAAACAATAGAAAATGGCCATTTCCCTAGAATAATTTTTTTTTAAACAAGACACTTTCCATTTTATTTTGTTTATAAATAGGGGTGTAACAGGAATAAATCACACTGTGCTTTTCGTACTTAGCAAATCCTGCACATGTTGTCATTCAGTCGTGTCCGACCCTTTGTGACCCCATGGACCAGAGCACGCCAGGCACGCCTATCTTTCACTTGTATATATATATTTATGTATATATATATTTATGTGTTAACTACTGAAGAATGGAACTGAAGAATCTTGGACTCTAATCTTTGCTTAAGCTCAATCAGTAACTGGTAATATTCAGGTTTATCTTTATTTCAGATAATTGTTGGTGAAGAATATTAGTTCATTTATTGTTTGGAGACTCTCAGCGGAAATCGAAATAACTTCTTGTGTGAAGTTTATGAAGATGATACATCATTCTGTCTGCGCAACTGTTGCAATCAGCAAAACAAAGCATTGTTTTTCCCTCAGGCACAATTAGGCCAGGAATCGAATTAATCTCGGCATTGAGATATGTCTAGCAAAAATTGATTTCATTGTAGTAAAGAGCAAAATTAAGTAGACAATAAAAGGGTGCTTTATCTTAAAGACCACACTGCTACTTTAATACCCATCATTTTGAACTTAAATTCAGAAATGGAATGTTGACTGAAAAATATATATTTAAAATGTATTTTATTTGGGACATTCCATAGGAAAACTTTTATGAGTTAAAGTTGGCAAATTTTGACTTGGTCATTTAGGTTAAAAAAGTATCAACCTGGAAAACTTTTTTGCTTCCTTTCTCTCAAAAACAAACAAACAGAACCCTGCATAATCTTCAGCACTGGCTGTACGTTTTCTGCACTTTACATATATTTATGGCGTTCTATCATCCAAAATTACAGTCCATGACACATGCAATTTTCTGCCACTGCTGCTTTCCAAATAAATGAATGATATATTGTCTGTAATTGTTTTTAGCATTTTCATACCTCATATGCCTTTTGATACTCTAGAAAATGCACACAAACATGTGTTACTCTTAAAATCAGTTTTCCAGGTTGTGTACAACACTTCTAGCATCCACCCACAAACCATGACTACTTAGATAGAAAAATACTGACTCTGCCTTTCCAAATGATTTATTTTTAAACATTCCTTCAGATTATGTGTATGTATGTTAAGGGGGATGTAAGCTGAGCAGTCAATGTCCATAAAAACTGGACATTGTACAGAATCACTAGGCCTCATAGAGATAATCCATTTAAGAAGAGGGAATTGTGCACATTTCCTGGTTAATATACAACATGTCCAACAGGCCTTGGGAAATATGCATGTATCAACTGAATTTTGTACATCCTGTAGTCCAGTGTTTTTCAACCTTTTTGGGGCAAAGGCACACTTGTTTCATGAAAAAAATCACGAGGCACACCACCATTAGAAAATGTTAAAAAATTTAACTCTGTGCCTATATTGGCTATATATAAAGTAATTCTCTTGAATTTTTCAATTTTTCCCACGGCACACCAGGCAACATCTCGCGGCACACTAGTGTGCCGCGGAACAGTGGTTGAAAAACACTGCTGTAGTCATTGTGCATAATCTCCAACAGGCCTCGGGGGATGTGCATATATTGACAAAATTTTGCACACACTCCAGTTATTGTGAAAGCGGTGCTCCACTCATACAGTGGGGCTTCCACTTCCCCTCTGCTCCCCATTCCCCCCCCCCTTGAAACTGCTACAAATGTTAAGTGCACAGCAAGCTGCATGAGATGAGAAAGGAGGGAGAAGTTCTGTTGCACTAGCAGAAGGCTGCAATCCAAGTGGAACAGCAGTATTGAATATAATCAAACCCCTGTCTAAGAAGATTGGCAGATACTCAGTCCTTATTTTCAATCCAGTTCCTGCATTGCTTTGCAACAGCCTTCACCAACCTGGTGCCCTCAAGATGTTTTTGACTGTGATTTCATGCTTGCTGGACTCGATGAGAGCTCCAGTTCAAAACATATCAAGGGCACCAAGTTGGAGACAGGTACTATACAATGCAAT
The DNA here is from genome assembly GCF_009819535.1 of Lacerta agilis. Lineage (NCBI taxonomy): Eukaryota > Metazoa > Chordata > Lepidosauria > Squamata > Lacertidae > Lacerta > Lacerta agilis. Next base: position 70,803,365 of record NC_046315.1, read on the forward strand.
ACTCTATGCGATGGACTACGAGACAATGACCCGTGCTTACACAGGCAAGCTGCTGCCCGTCTTGGCCTGGGAGGATGTGAGGAATTAGAACCGGCCCTTCACCCTACTCAGACGGCTGCAACTCTTTGGCATTGGGAGGATGGTCACATGCAAATCCTGGTTATGGCAGTATGACAAGCCTTGTTATTGGGATATCACCAAAGTGAAGGTGGATTACACAGCCGAGAATATGGATCATGGAAAAGCCTGGGGGTACTTGACGTTCCGAGGCAAAACAGAAAGCAAAGTGAAAGAAATCGACAAGGTCATGTATCATGACTGGCGCATGGTACCAAGGCATGGGAAATGCAATGCCATTCATTCTCTTTCTATAACCATTTTTTTTCTATTCAGACCAGCTCTGATAAGGCAAGTATCATAGCAGATAAGAGCTTTTTCACAACAACCCACTACTGCTCATTTGAGTCAATTCATACACTTGGATTGCCAAGTATCAAGTACACAAGAGTCAAATGTGCAGGAATCATGTGACACACATGCACATGTGGATGTGATAAAAGCATGCACACTAAAGTACAAAATTGCAAAAACCATGTGTAACCAATGAAAGATGAAACAAAATCGAAAATTCTTTCTAGTAGCACCTTAGAGACCAACTGAGTTAGTTGCTGGTATGAGCTTTCGTGTGCATGCACACTTCTTCAGATACACTGAAACAGAAGTCACCAGATCCTTAAATATAGTGGGGGAGTGGGGAGGGGTATTACTCAGAAGGGTGGTGGGAATGGGTGATAGGCTGATAAGTGTGGAAAACCTGTTGACGACTCTAAACGGCTGCAATTAGTCTTGCAGGGAAAGGCAAGGGGTGAGATGGCTAAAGATAGCTTTGTTATGTATAATGAGATAAGAATCCAATGTCTTTGTTCAAACCAGGTTTCTCCATGGTTTTAAGTTTGGTGATTAGTTGCAATTCAGCCACTTCTCTTTCCAGTCTATTTCTGAAATTTCTTTGTATTAAGACAGCTACTTTGAGATCTTTTATAGAATGTCCTGGGAGATTGAAGTGTTCTCCTACTGGTTTCTCTGTCTTGTGATTCCTGATATCAGATTTATGTCCATTTATCCTTTGGCGTAGGGTTTGGCCTGTTTGTCCAATATAGAGAGCTGAAGGGCACTGTTGGCATTTGATTGCATACACAATGTTGGAAGATGAGCAATTAAATAGTCCTGAGATGGTGTGTTTGATGTTGTTGGGACCAGTAATGGTGTTATCCGGGTTTATGTGGCAGCAAAGTTGGCATCTGGGTTTATTGCAGGCTCTGGTACCAGTGTCCATGTTGAGTCCTGTTTTTGTATTATTGTGGGTGAGGAGCTGTTTGAGATTGGGTGGCTGTTTGTAGGCGATGAAGGGTCTTCCTCCCAGAGCTTGAGAAAGAGAACTGTCATTGTCTAGGAGAGGTTGTAGATCTCTGATGATGCGTTGTACTGTTTTAACTTGGGAGCTGTATGTGATGACTAGTGGTGTTCTGTTATTTTCTTTTTTGGGTCTGTCTTGCAGCAAGTTCTCTCTGGGTATCAGTCTGGCTCTGTCGATCTGTTGTTTAACTTCATCAGGTGGATATTTTAGTTCTAAAAAGGTTTGCTGTAGATCTCTTAGGTGAGAGTCTCTGTCTGTAGAGTTGGAACAGATGCGGCTGTAACGTAGGGCCTGGCTGTATACAATGGATTGTTTGGTATGTTTCAGTGTATCTGAAGAAGTGTGCATGCACACGAAAGCTCATACCAGCAACTAACTCAGTTGGTCTCTAAGGTGCTACTAGAAAGAATTTTCAATGAAAGATGAATTTTTTAAAAAGCACAGGAGGTTTATCAAAACCAAAATTGCAATTGGTTAAGCTCAATTCTTGTCTACCATGGCACCATTTATAAGTCAGTCTGAGAAGCTTTCTACAATTCAAAATTCTCATCGTAGGTTCAATTTAAATGTTATGAGAAGTGCAGCATAGAAGCATTGATGCTTAAGCCTTACTTGCTCAGTTGAACTATTCAAATCAGGTGCTTATGGATTTCATGTTAGATGGCATCTGATGGTCTCTGGCTACAATATGCTCACAAACTTCGAAATGATTCCAATAGCCTCCAGAGATCCTATATAGATGTAGGATGACTGAAGTAACAAAAACCTTACTTCGCTACATAAAATTACCTTCCATTCACCTTGTGCTCTTTCCTGTTTCTGTTGTACAGATATACACAATATTGTTTTCCAAGTGGTGGCATGGGACCCTTGTGCCCTATCACCGTTTTTTTTTTGTTTTTTTTTTGCTGTTAAATTTGCTTAAGAGGAGGACAAAGATGGGAATAGAGGTACATGGAGGGAGGGAGGCAGAAAGAAATGAAGAAAACAGTAAGAGTCGAGTTAAGAGGAAGGTTTATTTATGGTAAACACTAACAGTCAAAGAGGGCCCCCATTTTGCTGGTTGAGACCAAAGGCTTTTGAAGCGTGACCCAAACAGAAGATGTTATACACCCTTTAGGAACTTCAGGTATCAGAAAATAACTCAACAAGTCAGTAAATGACTAATGACTTTCCACGAGTTATCTCTGTCTTCAGTCTGGCATCTAAAAGGATATGTAGCATTTTCACAGTTTGAATCAACAAGGAGATTGTACAGTGTCCCATCATTTCACAGTGGGCACCAACTGCTAGAGCACCAGGTGCTGAATGCCCTAGTACTTCCCTTGTTCCATTTAGTCATATCTGCCATCAAAAAGAAGAAATCTCTGCACTCAGTGGGTGAATGTTTTCCAATAATACAGGAGGGCAGAAAACAAACGAAATCTGTGAAGACTTCATTTTTGTAGGAAGTGCTTTTGCAGTTTAAACGGCACATGCACGTTGGCAGTTTCCCTTAAAATGTTTTCCCTATCAAAGTTCACTCTCTTGTCCTGCTGTGGCAAGATGGTAATCACCAGCTGTGTCTTGCTGGACTCCTGCTGGACAAGGGACTCTTCATTCATATCTTCTTGGTGTGTTTCTGAAAACAGAGCTTCCAGGAGCTAAACAAGTGGCCTGTCTAGCAGAAACCTGCGATATTCAGAGCAGTCCTGCTGGAATCTCAGAGTGAAACAGGGTGGCTTGAAAGTCTCAAAGAAAATCCAAGATGAGGTGCCGCATCTTTATTATTGGTGATTTGTACCCATTTAAAGGTCAAGATAATATGGCCCTTTGAACTCTACCGTGACAAATAGTGCCTGAATCATAGTGCCAGTATAATGTGTATTTCTTAAGTTAACCAGATCAGTCTGCTCAGCTTCAGATATTGCATAAAAAGCTAGACAAACAAAACTATAAGGAACTGGACTGAGGTGTTAAGACAATCTGGTCCAGAATAACCTTGTTTTTTCCTTCATTCCATTTGGGAAGCTGCATTCTAAGTTCTCAAAGTCATGTACATCATAGTGTATGAGTTCGCTCAGTTGTCCCAGGACGGTTGCATTGCTTTGCAATGATTATGCCAATAGATATATCTATCTGACTGTATCATTTTATGCATAATTTTATACATACCTTTGTGTAATTATTTATGTATTATTATGTTATTCTACCCCATTCATTTCAGTGCAAAAGAAATGCAATGCAAATAAGAAAAAGTCACCAGCTGTGATTTGTTTGTGAAGTGAAAACAACAATAGCCAATTCTGATCATATTCACTGGATTGATCTCTGTTCTAGGCATGATGGGACAGATACATGAATTTCATTCCCGTTTATTTTGGAATTCTCCAACATCCCTTACTCCAGCTTTAAGAATTTGTGCTTGAGCCTGCTCTTTTCTCCTTCCTCCAATTCCCTTTTCCTTGCAATCCTGAAAGAGACTGTCTTGAGACTGGTGTTTTGTAAGGTGCTCTGAGAGCCTTTTTGGCTGAAGGGCAGGGTATAAAAGCCATAAATAAACCAACATCCCATCATGAAAATTGCTGCGACGGAAAACTGTCTCATCTAATTCAACCTGGAAAAGCAGGAAGATCTCCTGGCTACCAGCAACACAGATTTGGAAACTTCCCCCATCTTCTGCCCATTCCTTGAGAGTCTCTTATTCAGACATTAGCAAACGACATAGGATCTACCCATGAGAAACCACTGCAGTATTATATGAAATAGGCAAAGCAGGGGACTGAAAATTAAGAGGAACTTCATTAGTGCTTCACCCACAAGGCCTGAGCCCAGCTCAATGCAATGAATATCCAGACTTCCTAAAATCATCAGTATCTCTACAGGCATTGCAGCTGCAGTCAACATTGACAGTGTCTATTTCATATGTGGTGGAGTGGCTATGATCTCTGTTGTTTCCTTGCCAAAGCATGAAGTCTCACTTTGAAGGCAAGCAGCGCCATTTTGAATTCCTTGGCCTTCTGCACTTGCCTCACAGTGGAGTCAAGACTCCATCAAAGAGCACACAGCACTAACAATTCAGGAGCTGCTCTCCCATGCCTTCGCACCACAGTTGCTTAAATGCTTTAATGCCGTCCACTGTGCTGTGAGAATTTTATGTATGGCCCTAACTGATCTAAGCATCAGTACCTGTAAATAGTCAGATACCAAAAAAAGGGAAAATATTATTATGAATGTAAAGCTGTCAGGCACTTGAAACCTGCAAAAATCATATCAAAGGAAGAGAAACAGATTTGTGCAAGGGCTCCCTGCTCCTGCTCCCCAGCACATTGGCGGGCTTTTAGCTTTAAAATTGCAGCAGTGCCCTGTGCAACAACAAAATTTGGAGCCCCCACCTCTTGCCTTCTCTTGTTTGTCATTGTTGCAGCACCCCCTACAGCAGTGTTTTTCAACCTTTTTTGGGCAAAGGCACACTTGTTTCATGAAAAAAATCACTAGGCACACCACCATTAGAAAATGTTAAAAAATTTAACTCTGTGCCTATATTGACTATATATAAAGTAATTCTCTTGAATTTTTCAATTTTCCCCACGGCACACCAGGCAACATCTCATGGCACACTAGTGTGCCACGGAACAGTGGTTGAAAAACACTGCCCTACAGCACCCTCTTGGCTCAGCGCCTAGTGCGGGTGAATTGGTCGTGCTCCCCTAAATTCGCCCCCACCCAGCATTTCGCCTATGTTGACATTATTATGCTTCAACTTCAGCAAGCTCAAATACTTTTTTTTTTTTTTTTTGGAACTCTGCCGTAATAGCGGGAAAAGGTCACTCTGTTGGTGCAAGCATTTCAGCTTGCCAGATGAAACGATTCCCCCGCTTCTCCCCCAACTGCTCTGGGGAGTTCTCCCGACTCTCCAGAGCGAATTTGGAGAAAAGGAGAAAGTGCATGGGCAGAGGGAGAAGGGGGAACTGGCTTCTGCTACTGGGACAGCCTTTGTCCAAGGGGGACTACAAAGGACATGCTCAGGCTGGGTAGCGACGGGCACTATTTGATCTCTGTGGCCAATCCCAGATGTAAACCAACATTCAGCGATTCTGTCATGTGCTCTGATACACACAGAGAGGCCTTGTATATGTCAAGTGTTTCATTCCTGTTGATCAGTGCACAAATATTTTCTTCTCCCATTAAAATAAGCGGAGAGTACTCGTTAGTGGGAAAGTTCCCTGCATACCTCAGAACCCATGGTTCCACAGCAAATCACTGTCATGCATAGCCATAGTGAAAGTATTTGAAATGCTGGTTTTCCATAATTCTGTTGCTACAGTACAGAAAGGCTAAATCCTAGGATCAATGTGTATATTGTTTGCTCTACTGACAGTGTTGATCTGGTTGCTACTTATCACATATCCAGGTGATTGCTTATCACTGTTTCCCATTGAAAGTCACTTCTTTTTTCCTCCTCCTTCACTGATCCATGGCAGCTGTTTGCAATACTTTCATCTATCTGGGATATTCACTCTCAGTTGCAAATATGCCGTTGTAACGATAAATCCTCCAAGCTCACCATTATGTGGAGAACAATGTTCCTACTTTAATGTTTGGTGGGAGTGTACTGTGGTCCATGCCTTTTGGCAAAAAAGTTTTTCATCTGTCCTCCAAAGTTACCAAACAAGATATCCCTCCTAATTTGGCACTTGTATTATTATCACTAGCTTTGGCCCCAAACTCTACCCTTAAATCTAAAGAATTAGTTTCCTTCCTGTTCACAGCAGCTAGACTAGTTGTTGCCCAGCGATGGAAGGAAACCTCTAATATACCAATAGAGGCTTGGGTTAATAATATCTGGAGTACTGCTCTATCAGAACCCCTCACACACCACTGGCGAATAATAAAGGGCATCAAAAAAAGAGAGATACATTTGATTCAATCTGGTCTCCCTTTTTCTTTTTTATTGAAGAAGAACAGGATATTTTAATGCCAGCATCATCACAGAGGTATCTGTTTATTGAAAATGTTTCCTTTTTTTAAAAAAAGGAAAGGAAAAAAAGCTATCTATCTGTCAAGTCTAGCACCAGAGATCCTTCTCTACATATCCCTGCCACTCTGTAGGCTTTCTTAATAAGAATTACTATTATTTATATATTGCCACCTGATTGGGTTGCCCAGAGAGCCACATTTTAGACATCCCGCCCGCCCCCAAAAGATTGCCTAGGATTTTAACTGATTTTATATCTACTGCTTTTTGTATTTTTACTGTTACTATGATAACTGCTTTTGTTTCTGATGTTTTTGATCTGTTTTATATTTGTTTTATGGTTCTCTTTTGTAGGCTATCTTGGAAAACTAGATTAATAAAATTATGGTTTTTTAAAATAAATAATAATAATAGCATATATGATGTTGCCATTTGGGGAAGTTTTTAAAAAATGTTGATGCTTGTTACACAACTAAGAAGATCACGAATTGAACTTTAGTTTGCAATTAGGTTGTTGTATTTTAGCTGATCCTGTTGTATCTTTGACTGCTCAATAATGTGTGTAATAAATTTTAATATAAAAAAGTAGAAAATCTCGTATCTGCGTCAAAGTATCTCATACATTTTGACTTAATGTGCATTTGCCACATTTCCTTTCAATAAAGGTCAAGTAAAAGATATCCTTTGGAACCGTAGCTGATGTGGTCGCGTGGAGTGTTTAAATGCTTACTAAGCTGCCCATGAAAGTGAAGTGCCAGTAAATAAAAAGGAGAGAGTCTGGTACAGAGAGGGAAGGGTATTTTAAAAAGTTGGCTCTGATAAAATGAAAGGCCAGATTATTTCTGATAGCTTTCAGGAACTAAACCCAAACTGTCAGCACTTTGACACAAATAAACCACAGCAGTAGCAACTTCTTGTAAAAAGGGGGGGGGAGCATTGTATGATCCTTTGATTGGTAAAATCAAGTACCTGCAGAGCAAATACGATGTTTTTACAAATGAAGACTTTATTAGCTAAAGCCTAATCAACTGTGGTTAAGTCAAAGGTAAGTTCAGGGTGTATTCTTCATGGTCTCAAACTCAACTTCCATAGTTTAACTATGCACTGTGTATGGATGTGCTTTCTGTTATCTGTCCTGAATTTTGCATCATTCCGCTTCCTTGGATGGTCAACTGCAGTGTTTCCCAAACTTGGGTCTCTGGCTTTTTTTTTTTTTGGACTACAACTCTCATCGTAACTAGCTAGCAGAGATAATAGGATTTGTAGTCCAAAAACCGCTGGAGACCCAAGTTAGGAAGCACTGTTCTAGTGGCATGAGAGAGGAAGGTAAACTTTTCTCTATCCACTTTCTCCACGTATGATTTTATAAAACTCTCAACATCTCTTTCCTGCCTTTTGTCTGAACAAAAAATTCTCAACTGCTGCAACCTTTCCTCATAAGTGGAGTCACTCCATCCCTATGATAATTTTGGGCTACCCTTTTCAACATTTTGTAGAGTCAAAACTCGATGAAATTGTAATGTTAGCTGGTCTCCTACCTGCATCTGCTATTTCTCTTTGTGCGTGGCCCTTCCTCCACCTGAACTCTTGCAGAGAGCAGCTGGAACGACAATTATCGTATGCTGCTTTTGTGCATTTCAAATGACTTGCCTTGGCTCGAGTTTCCTGTTTTCTCCTCTTGCTTTGGTTTAGATAAGGCCTGCAGTTTCAACCGCCTGTAAACATGTTTATTCTCTGTGTCATTTTGTCTCAAAAACATCTGAGATTGCTATGAAACCAATCAATTAATGTGAATTTTTGCCACTGCCTAACCCAGAAATGCTGGAGGAGACTCTTGAGAGTGGTGCTGGAGGAGACTCTTGAGAGTCCCGTGGACTGCAAGAAGATCAAACCTATCCATTCTCAAAGAAATCAGCCCTGAGTACTCACTAGAAGGACAGATCCTGAAGTTGAGGCTCCAGTACTTTGGCCACCTCATGAGAAGAGAAGACTCCCTAGAAAAGACCCTGATGTTGGGAAAGATGGAGGGCACAAGGAGAAGGGGACGACAGAGGATGAGATGGTTGGACAGTGTTCTTGAAGCTACTAACATGAGTTTGGCCAAACTGCGAGAGGCAGTGAAGGATAGGCGTGCCTGGCGTACTCTGGTCCATGGGGTCACGAAGAGTCGGACACGACTGAACGACTGAACAACAACAACAACAACAACCCAGAAATGCAAGTTGCAATTGCCTTGGATAAGTGTTTTCCTGGCTACCTCTTTGAGAGTGTTTTTCTTCCTTGGCCTTGAACTAAAAATCCTTCAGATTTCCCAACAAGGTGTCCTCTCTCTCCTCTCCTCTCCTCTCCCCCCAACCCCTGGAAGAATTTAGCTACTTAAAGTTTAAATTGGCATGTTCAACCTGCTTCTTTATCCCTCTTTTAATTTATTTATTTTTTGGTTTGTTTTTTTTGTCCCCATTGTTCCTCTCAGGTGGCTAATTGTTATTATGCCTTCCTTGTCTGGCATTTTAGCAGCGGGGGAGCCTGGTCTGCCAGCCTTCATGGCAGTTCTTGATTTGAATAATAATAATAATAATATTTATTATTTGTACCCCGCCCATCTGGCTGGATCTCCCCAGCCACTCTGGGCGGCTTCCAACAGAAACCAAATACAACAATATCAAACATTAAAAACTTCCCTAAAAAGGGCTGCCTTCAGGTTTTTTCTGAATGTCAGGTAGTTGTTTATTTCCCTGACCTGTGATGGGAGGGCGTTCCACAGGGCGGGCGCCACTACCGAGAAGGCCCTCTGCCTGGTTCCCTGTAGTTTTGCTTCTCGCAGTGAGGGAACAGACAGAAGGCCCTCGGCGCTGGATCTCAGTGTCCGGGCTGAATGATGGGGGTGGAGACGCTCCTTCAGGTATACAGGACCGAGGCCGTTTAGGGCTTTAAAGGTCAGCACCAACACTTTGAATTGTGCTCGGAAACGTACTGGGAGCCAATGCAGATCTCTCAGGACCGGTGTTATGTGGTCTCGGCGGCCACTCCCAGTCACCAGTCTAGCTGCCGCATTTTGGATTAATTGCAGTTTCCGGGTCACCTTCAAAGGCAGCCCCACATAGAGCGCATTGCAGTAGTCCAAGCGGGAGATAACCAGAGCATGCACCACTTTGGTGAGACAGTCCGCGGGCAGGTAGGGTCTCAGCCTGCGTACCAGGTGGAGCTGGTAGACAGCTGCCCTGGATACAGAATTAACCTGCGCTTCCATGGACAGCTGTGAGTCCAAAATGACTCCCAGGCTGCGCACCTGGTCCTTCAGGGGCACAGTTACCCCATTCAGGACTAGGGAATCCTCCACACCTGCCCTCCTCCTGTCCCCCAAGAACAGTACTTCTGTCTTGTCAGGATTCAACCTCAATCTGTTAGCCGCCATCCATCCTCCAACCGCCTCCAGGCACTCACACAGGACCTTCACGGCCTTCACTGGTTCTGATTTGAAAGAGAGGTAGAGCTGGGTATCATCCGCATACTGATGAACACCCAGCCCAAACCCCCTGATGATCTCTCCCAGCGGCTTCATATAGATATTAAAAAGCATGGGGGAGAGGACAGAACCCTGAGGCACCCCACAAGTGAGAGCCCAGGGGTCTGAACACTCATCCCCCACCACCACTTTCTGAACACGGCCCAGGAGGAAGGAGCGGAACCACTGTATAACAGTGCCTCCAGCTCCCAACCCCTCTAGCCGGTCTAGAAGGATGTTATGGTCGATGGTGTCAAAGGCCGCTGAGAGATCCAGCAGAACTAGGAAACAGCTCTCACCTTTGTCCCTAGCCCGCCGGAGATCATCGACCAGCGCGACCAAGGCGGTTTCAGTCCCATGGTGAGGCCTGAATCCCGATTGGAAGGGATCCAAATGGTCCGCTTCGTCCAGGCGTGCCTGGAGTTGTTCAGCAACCACCCTCTCAATCACCTTGCCCAAGAATGGTAGATTTGAGACTGGGCGATAGTTGGCCATATTGGCCGGGTCTAAAGATGTTTTTTTAAGAAGCGGTTTAATGACCGCCTCTTTCAGCGGGGCTGGGAAGGCTCCCTCACAGAGGGAAGCATTCACCACCCCACGCAGCCCATCGCCCAGCCCCTCCCGGCTAGCTTTTATAAGCCAGGATGGGCAAGGATCAAGGAGACAGGTGGTTGGTTTCACTCGTCCAAGCAGCCTGTCCACATCCTCGGAGGTAACAGACTGAAATTGATCCCACGCAACTGGACTAGACAGGACTCTGGCACTCTCCCGCCCTGGCCCTGCTCCCACGGTGGAGTCTGTCTATTTCCGAATCTGAGCGATTTTATCTGCAAAAAACTTTGCAAACGCATTGCAGGAGATCTTGGGGTCCCTACCAGGCCCCGATGACGAAGGTGGCTCCGATAGATTCCGAACCACCTGAAAGAGTCTCCTGCTGCTATTTTCCGCAGATGCAATAGAGGCGGTGAAGAAAGTCTTCTTCGCCGTCGCTATCGCCACTTGGTAGGCTCGACGTTGAGCTCTAACCTGTGTTCGGTCGGATTCAGAATGGGTTTTCTGCCACCGGCGCTCTAGCCGTCTCAACGATTGTTTCATCGCCCTCAGCTCCGGGGAAAACCACGGGGCTGTCCGGGCTCCATGCAACCGGAGGGGGCGCTTCGGAGCCAAACAGTCAATAGCCCTGGTTAGCTCCACATTCCAGCGGGCCACCAGGGAATCGGCTGAAAGGCCATCAACATGGGATAAAGTATCCCCTACCACTCTCTGGAAACCATTTGGATCCATTAAGTGGCGGGGGCGGACCATCCGAATTGGTCCCACCTCCCTGCAGAGGGGAAGGGTTGCGGAGAAGTCCAGTTGTACCAGGAAGTGATCTGACCATGGCACTTCTTTAGTTTCACTTTTTTTAAATGTCAGATCACCAACATCCATAGAGGTGAATACCAGGTCTAAGGCATGTCCTCGGCTATGAGTTGGACCAGACTTATTCAGGGACAGCCCCATGGAGGCCATGCTTTCCACGAAGTCCCGAGCGGCCCCTTGTAAGGTCGTGTCGGCATGGATGTTAAAATCCCCTAGGACGACCAAACTAGGTGACTCCAGGAGAACATCCGCCACGACCTGAAGCAGCTCGGGCAGGGAATCCTTGGTGCAGCGGGGAGGTCGGTACACCAAAAGGAATCCTGTACTGCCCCTATTGCCCAACTTCCAGAACATGCACTCAGAGAACTGGGTCTTCCCAATAGGACGCCTGGTGCAAACTAATGACTTCCTAAAAATCACTGCAACCCCCCCTCCCCGCCCAGATGGCCTGGGTTGCTGTGCGTAAGAGAAACCTGGTGGACAAGCAGCGGCAAGGACAGGCCCATCCGCTTCATCCAACCAAGTCTCTGTTACACATGCCAGGTCAAGTCCACCATCCACAATCAAGTCGTGGATGGCAGTGGTTTTATTCAACATTGACCTGGCATTGCACAGCAGCATCTTCAGGTCATGTGGGTATCCCTTGCTGAATCCAGTATCCGTCCGGTCAGGACCAGACCCGGAGGCAGGAATAGTCCTCAGACAACGACTAAACCTGCCTCCTCGGCAATGACATGGTTTGAGCAACGATTCAGCCGCTTCTCTGCCCACAGAGCCATTTACTCTGTTGAACAAGCCCTGCCAGAATAAAACAGAGCACTCCGTTTCTCAAAGCCTGAGCCAGAGAGTCTGAAAGAGCCTAATCTTTATGGGTGCTTAAAACCCTTCAACTGTAAATAATTCTATTGTGTATGCAGACCCCACCAGCTACTGTTCATTTGTAGCCTATTTCTTTGCAACTTCTGGCATCATAACGGAGAGCAATTGGTCACAATGGGGGTGTGTGTGTGTCGGTACTATAATAAAAAATGCAAAAGCCAAACTCGAGAGCAATCAGTTGTTGGTGAAGGGCCAGATAGATATATAGGCACATTTTATGCCTTGGTGGAATGTTGCTATTTTGTTCAGCTAGGAACTATTCCCTTAGGTTGTGTCACCTTTCAGCAGAGAGATGAGACAGTTCTACTCCAAATAGCCTGTTTGCATTTTAACACTGGAAATAGGCCAGGGCAGAAATTCAGGAGAAGAAGAAAAAAAAGTGCCTAAAATGTTCAGCAGGTTCCCACAACCTTCTGGAAAGGCTATGGGACATTAAAGGGGCCCACAACAGGAATGAAAGGAAAGATTAGTTGCAACAGTTGCTTTCCACTCCTGCAGCCATTGGATAAAACCCTGCGTCATTTAATCATTCAACCTCCTAGCTTCAATCTGAAGTGGTACAGTCCAGGAAAAGTTGTGTCACCTGGTGACAGGGTTGCCAGCCATCCCTAAAAAACAAACAAACAATGGGACCACCCCGTTTTTTGGACAAAAGTGCCCCCTGTCCCCCATATTTGAGCTCAGCCAACCCAAAATGGCAGTTGCATTGCTGTTGGTATGGCTGACAAGGAGCCCCACCTGACGTGAGTGATGATAGAGAGAAGGGGGAGGGAGAAACCTCCTCTCCATCCCTTGCCCTGGTGCTCCTCCTCAGCTGCCACCCACTGGTCTAGCATAATATGGGTCTGCCACTGCTTGGCCCCCTCTGCCCCTGACCTGAACTATCCTCTTCCCTCCTCCTCCGTGCTCAAGTCTCTTCTGACATCAGCATGGGCAAGAGGCTGGAGCTGCGACTCAAGTCACCCATGGGAGCCAGCCATCTACCCCTGCCTGGTCCCTGCCCATCTACGTGAGTCGATGGGAAGAGCAGGGCCAGGCCTGGGTGGTGGTGGGCCAAATATGGGGAAACCCTCCTCCGCAAAGGCAGGAGAGGATGTGGTGTCCGGAGAGTGTCTGTGCCCCCTAATCCCCTTTATTTTGCCAAACCTGTCCTGTATTTTGCCTGAACAAAGATGGCAACCCTACCTGCTGAGCAGAGTTCTAGAGAACCTCTAAAGCAAAGTCAGTTGTCAGTTCCACCTGTCACCAGCTAAAGAAATGATCACATAGCCTGTTCCGAAGCATTTCAGCGATTTTCACTTACTCTAATGCAATTTGAATTGTACCACAAAGACCCGTTGGTCATATTTTAATGAGAGGTTAATAGTCTGGGCTGGCATAATGGCTTCCACACAGACAGAGCATAACACTATGGAAGCAAGTGAAATCCATATCAGCCTTTCCATATTTTTATGCCACCTTTCAGGCCCTCTCAGGATGGTTCACAATGAAAAACATAAAAAACAAATTAAAGCATAAAACAGGAGCCAGGTAACAAAATACACGGATAAAATTGCAGCACTTAATCAGACCAAAGGTCTGTTTAGATATAAGGAGGGTAGGAGGAGACATAGCAACTTATCAAATGATGCATTGTGTGGAAAAAAATTGACAGAGAGAAGCTTTTCTCCCTTCGCTCATAACACTAGAACTCAAGAAGCTGAATATTGGAAGAGTTGGGGCAGACGAAAGAAAGTATTCCTTCACACAGCACAATAACACTACGGTATTCACTCTTACACGATGTAGTGATGGTTTTCCAGCTGTTTCTTCATGCTCCCTTGCATGATACACAAATACATGCGCAGAGGCCACGCTGATCTTCCCTGTATCATTCCAATTTAAGTATACTGTATGCGCTGCATGCAGCAGTTATTAAATGCGCACATCATCATGGCATGCATTCATATTATTCTAGCGTTGAGCAAGCGGCCATTTTCTGAACCCAGACAACGTTAAACACTGCGCTGCTAAAGCTGGCAATATGATGCATTCCTAATTTGCTACAACCTTTCCCGAGAGATGATTTAACTTTATCTCCATTTAAGAAATGGGTGAGATGGACTGACTTGCTGAAGGCTACAGTGTCTATCACCGGAGAGAGAATTAGATCACAGGAACAACTCATTGCAAATCTATATATAAAATGCTTCTCTTGGCTCTAGACCCTTTCTCCATTCATAACTCTCTCTCCATCCCTATCTGTCTTCACATACACATTTGGCTTAGAATGCAGTGCAACCATACTAACAGCTTCAGATCCTCCACCTGAAACTATAGCTATAGCATGACCTTTAGGGCTTATTGGTTTTAATCTCGTATAACCAACTAACCAACTAACCAACCAACCAACCAACCAACCAACTGTGTGCTATTGTCTACACTCTCAGCTTTCATTGACTTTTGGGAGAGGGAAGGGGAAAATTGCAGTACCTGTACTCAGACCCCCCTACTAAAAAAAAAAGACTAACAGAGTCAAAGCAGATGCTTTGGGTAGTCAGCCATTTGTTTGTTAATGCAGCAAAGAAACATGATCCATCCCTATGTTCTAGGTGTATGTGTGTTTGGGTTGTTTGTTGCACCATGCCCGTTTGCTTAAACAGAGCTGATCAAGAAAGCTGATTCAAGCACATAAACATGTTTTGAGGTGCAGATTGCCCTGACTAGATTGGGATGAATGTTGTGTTGCTGTATTAACGTATTGTTATATGTTTCAGTACTTCCAAGACACAATGAAGTGTGCTTCAGCTCCACTGCAGTGTCTAGAATCCTAAAAACGACTTGGGCAGCAACTCTAAGCTACAGTACAGTATATTAATATGTTGAACCCTCCATAATACTACTACTACTTCTACTACTACTACTACTACTACTAATAATAATAATAATTATTATTATTATTATTATTTATACCCCGCCCATCTGGCTGGGCCTCCCCAGCCACTCTGGGAGGCTTCCAACACAATATTAAAATACTATAATACATCAGACATTAAAAGCTTCTCTAAACAGGCCTGCCTTAAGATGTCTTCTAAAAGTCTGGTAGTTGTTGTTCTCTTTGACATCTGGTGGGAGAGTGTTCCACAGGGCGGGTGCCACTACCGAGAAGGCCCTCTGTCTGGTTCCCTGTAGCTTGGCTTCTCGTAATGAGGGAACCACCAGAAGGCCCTTGGCGTTGGACCTCAGTGTCCAGGTAGATCGATGGGGGTGGAGACGCTCCTTCAGAGTGATAGAGCATGAGACCCTTAATCTCAGGGTCATGGGTTTGAGCCCCACGTTGAGCAAAAGATTCCTGCATTGCAGGGGATTAGTCTAGAGATGACCCTCATGGTCCCTTCTCTACAATTCTATACTTCTATGCTTCTATGGATATTAGCCGCACTGGAAAGAAGCCAAATGCACTTTGAAATTATTATCTCTGGGATTCCTGTGGGCAGCTCTGCATTGGATGACTCCATCTATTCCCTGCTTCCAAGATAGAAATCAGGCTCACAATTTGAGATGTTGTAACAAAAAAAACAAAACAAAAAAAGACCCTTCAACTTTTATTGTTGACACACGGGCCCATCTTCCATGTTCCAGAGCCATGGTTCGGACTAAGTTCCTCCTTCCTTCGAGTCCTAGGCCATTGACTTGCTTCTGTCCCACAGCGGGGCTATCTCTGTTATTATTTTTCTGATGTCCTTCCATTTGGGTACTCTTCTTGCCTTTTCCTTTTCTCACCAGCACCAGTTCCTATTTCTAGCCCAGCCTGGCTTAACTCCAGAGCATTGGGTAATAGAGGTGTGTGTGCCCTGCAGTCTGCATTGGACCCCCTAACCAAGACGGATGCAGTGGAGAACATTGTGCTGATGTAAGATTTAACTGCTAGTGGCTGTCTTGTCTTTCGCCTCAAGTAGACTAAGTCTTGGCCTGATCCTATATGGATTTGGCAGGCATCAGAAGAACAATTGTTACAAATCAGATCTACATCAGGCTCTGCTACACAACATCTTAAATGATTTCATGCCCACTGAAGAGAAGTCAGTTAATGCCACACGATAACCCTTTCCATGTATCGAGGAGTGTGCTTGGCAAATGCTGTAGGGCTAGATGGTACTTCAGGAAGAGAGATGTGGTATCAAAGCTTCTGAGCACTACAGCTACGAAGATAGAAAGAACCATGCTGTTTGCAAATGCCTGCGTCTCGCCTCATGTTTTAGTGTTCCTGCCAGTACAGAAAATATGCGATAGGAGCCCCATGCTGTCTGAGTTTGTTCCTCACCTCCCATTAATGGTTTCCAATTAATGAGAAAACAAAAACATCCCCTTGCATTTCTAAATGTGTGGCAGACAAGTACACCACAAGATTGATCACAGTTATTTTCTAATACGTATTATAATAAAAATGGGGTGATCATTGTCTCAGTTGACTGGACAAGCAAATTAAAAATGATATTTCTTGGCTTATGCAAAGTACATTACTGCACCAGCTGCTGTAGCTCAAGTTGAGTCTGAATGGTTTCTTTAATATCGTTATTAAAGCTCCAATCATTTGCTTTGGTAAAAGTGCCACTGATGGCCCATAAACTCTTCTTTCTCTTCTTCAAAATGTTCGGGCATAATTAAAGATGGCAAACTAGTCACATTATAATATATATATATATATATTTAAAAAAATCTGGAGTTAACTGATGAGTTTTCCACTCATGAATTTTCCATATATAGATGATGGTTACAAATGTATCTGCAAATGTTGAATGAACATTTTATGCAGATACAGCTCTAAGCCATAGGCTCATGAATTATTTGCTGGAACTTTGGTTTTTGTGCTCAGTGTTCTCTGAGCAGATCACTCAGACCAAGCCACATTTGTTATGCTTTTTCGAGGTCCAATTAGATCAAGATTTCCCAAATTTGGGTATCCAGCTGCTTTTGGACTACAATCCCCATCGTCCCTGACCGCTGGTCCTGCTAGCTAGGGATGATGGGAGCTGTAGTCCAAAAACAGCTGGAGACCCAAATCTGGGAAACCCTGGATTAGATAAGATGGTACATACACATACTTCTTTGTCAAGGTGTGCATGGCTATGAGACAGAGGAAGTTACATTCAAGTTATAACAGGGAATCTAGGGGGAATTGGCGAGTCTGGATCTCAAAGAGGGGTCATCTGATATGCAGTTCCCAGGCTAATGTGCAGGTTTATTTATTTATTAGGGAAATCACACACAAGCAGGACAGAACAGACTTAAGAGTGAATCCATGTGAAAGAGACAAAACTGGATCATCTCTGCCCATTCATACTATATATCTGTCCTTCTGTTTGGAAGGAGCCCAGCAATGCAGTTAGATAATTTTAGAATCTGGGCTTATCTGGATTTTTTTTGGGGGGGGGGGGGCTCTTTGAAAGGGCCATAGCTTAGTGGTAAAGCATCTACACGGCATGCAAAATTTCGAGTTCAGTCTCCGGGCAAGGCTGGAGTACTCTGAGTAGAGCTAGCATTAAAGACTACCCATTATCTGAAAACCCTGAAGAGCTGCTGCCAGTCAGTGTAGGCAATGCTAGGCTACATGGACCAATGGTCTGTGTGTATATCCCCAATATTTGTATATTCCCAATGTGGTAAACCAGCCCTGCTGTGTTCAGATACCTTCCAACTGACTTGGGCCCTGAACTTCTGTCTTAGAAGTCCTGCCATGATGGTGGCACTAGGAAGGGCACCACTTAACTAAGACAAGAGTGTGAGATAGGTGGACAGCCAATCACTATGAGTGCTTTAGTTGAGATTGCTGCATCGCAGGGAGGATGGACTAGATGAACCTCAGAGTCCCTTACATCTCTACAATTCCACGATACTATGATTCTGTCGGGTCATTTGGTCACATTCCTTGTGTAAGTAAAACAAATCATCCTCGCCAATGTGCATTTTGCTCAAAACTGCATTCTCTCTAAAACGATTCATAAGACTCATCATCTGAAGGAATGAATGTATTCCATTTGCCATTTCATGTCATGTGTTGCTAGCTGTTTTTATTTTATTTTAAACAAAGCATATTGCCAGGGAATGTTCCCTTACCTAAGCACAATTCTTACAGCCAATGAGTAAAATTCTTTATGGCAAAGTCTAAAACAATTTTCAAATGATTAGTCAGGCCTCACGGCTCCCCTAATTATTACAGATGATTAGTCCAATTATTCTGAAGTCTAAAATGAGGAACATAATGACTTATCCAAGGTCAAATGGCTGATGAGTGAAGGCATGCAAAAGAAACAGAAAACAAAAACAACAGGCAACCAGGGTGGCAAATACAGCCCCTGCTACAAACAAATGCTAGTTAACAGTCCCTGCTATTAACAAATATTCAAGTTACATTACACAGAAGGCTTGCAATATTTTGCCATCGCCCCACCTCTTGCAAACAGCAACACAATTGATCAAGCATGCCATTCCACCGAAGAGCAATAAAATCAGAGTGTATTTCTTTTGTGTCCAAGGCAGAATACAATATTGTCTGTAATGAATGACAACCCACAATCATTTGTACGTCCCTGATTTTATCTAAGCAGGTTTTTGGTCATTCTTTCAAGCAGCAATAAAAACAAATTTCGATTTTTAAAGACTCAAATGGCTGTCCTATGGTAAAACAAACACTTTAGTCCTGTTCTAGAATTAGGCCTAGGTAACATGGTCACAGTGTCATATACACTCATTTTACGCCTGTTGAGTGGGAAAGTCAGAAGTGATATTCTGTGCAGATTCAGCTGAACAGCCTTAGAAGCATCCCTAATATAAGGAACCCTACATTATTGATGGTCTGAAAACCATGTTCTTCCCTCCGCCACTGGAGGCAGTATTCTCCTGAATACCAGTTACTGGAATCTGCAGAAGGGGGAGGGAGTGCTTTTGTGCTCAGGTCCTGCTTGAGCATTTCCCATAGGTATCTGAATGGCCATTGTGAGGTGCTGAACTAGATGGGGCACTGGGTCTTAGGTTCTTATTACTGTGAATCACAAGGAGGCTTCTAAGCACCTTTAGCCAAAGGCACTTAACCTAGTCTTAGAAGCCCTTTCAGATCAGGAAGGTCAGGAATGGAGTGGGCAGGGCTGGCCTGAATGAAAATGTCAGGAACAGAGCTACTAGCCCTTTCTTGTATTTTATTAATGCCCGGATGTGGGTTTTGTGTTACCATGCATTCTCTCTTTTGTGTTACCATGCATTCCGCCACAGATAGTTGCATAGATAGTCTTAACAATAAAGCTAGATGGTGATAATAGAAAAATATAATTGTAGAAAGGGACTAGGAGGATCGTCTAGTCCAACCGCCTGCAATGCAGGGATCTCGCCCAATGTGGGACTCAAATCTACAACCCTGAGATTGAGAGTCTCATACTCTACCGACTTAGTTATCCCTCAGTTGCTATTAAACTGAAGATGCTCAGGTTTTGCAACCATTAAAGTGCAAAAAAGCATCTTGGTTATTCTGTAGATGACACTTTAAAAATGCAGGATGAGGTTCTGTTTATTCATCCTTCCAAGGTGCTTAAGCCAGATTGGCATATGACTTACCACACTCTATTAGGTAATGAGCAATTCAAAATGAGCATTGATAATTAATGGGCAAATACAAATAAAAAGCAGCCAGCCCACTTCCAAGCTGTCTTAAAACGGGCTCCAACCCACATGAACTTGGCTGGCACTGATGAGATGATAACTTCTCTCCTTTCTACCTTACGGAATATACTAATAAACGTGCAATTCTGCAAGCAGACATATGTTCCTCCTGGTCACTGGAAATTATTCCTCCCCCAGACAACAATGTGTGATGAGGGAAGTTCCAAATGCTTGCATGCTGGCAGATGTGTGTCTTGGCGGCTAATCTGTTGGAATCTTGGCTGCTTTTATGAGGCATAATTTAGAGTGCCTTGGTTCATGCATAATACTAAACCATGCTTTGATGAGCCACAATGAACCTCAGACTCATACACTCTCACATTCCCATCTCCTGTGTAGGAGCAGGAAGGAGGAGATGGGATGCTTCTATTTCCTTTTCAGATAAACTGCAGTTTAATACGTTCTTCAGACTCCGAACTGTGGTTCACCTTAACTGCGACTTGCTGAAACAAACCATCGTTGAACTTCAGAATAATTTGTCGGGCTCAAATGACACAATAAAGTGTAGCTAATCTAAAATGGAAGCACAGTATTCTGAACTTCTACTTGCAGCCCTGCCAGAGGTGGGAACGGCATGAGCCGAAGATGTGTCAAGGCTCATTCCCGTAATGGTAAATTGGCCATTCTCAACTGTGTCCTCATATGCTGTTATACTGCAACAGGAGATAGAGGTTATTTTGTTTGGTTCACATTTCAAGGTAAACTGAATTAATTTGTACCTCTCAAACTAATTGAGGGATCAAAACATAAAGATCCTTTTGCATCTTACACATTTGTGAAATGCTTCTAGGCTCAGAACATATATTTGGGGTTAAAACATATATTTGGGGTTAAAATAAGTTTATTAATGTGTACATTGAGCTAAAATAAGTACGTATTTTGTGATAAAATGCACATTTAAGTACATATTTAAACACAAATATTCACAAAGACATTTTGAAAACCCATTTTGCGGATCAATACAAAACAGGATGAATAAGAATCATCAGCTTCCAGTCTACCTATCCTTTCATATAGAATCAGCCTAATTGCCCCCTGCCAATCATACTCCACCACTGGGGTGACAGGTTACAGAAGTTTGCAACCTTTAATATCCTCAGCCTCAGACTAATAATGTGCCTTACAGAGGAGTTCTGCTGTCCTTTCCATTTGAGCCCCCGGTCATTTCAGGCTTCTCAAGTTAGTCATATAATTAATTGCCAATGAATAAACAACAACAAAATGTCATCTGTCTATTACACAACAGTCCATAAAACAAGGCTGTACAATCAGTCCAGACCAGCAAGGTATAATTCTTCAAACTAAGCCCAACTGCTGCATTTTCCTCTTATTATTTCATTTGGTCATCTTGATTTGTGCAAATTCTAAAATAAATAGTAAATCATTTTAATTGTACTCTGTTAGGTTAAGAGGTGCTGCCCGAGACCTTTCAGATGAGACAGAAAAGTTGGCAGTCTTTGCCATAAAATAAATACCTTTCACTTTATCGCTGGTTGAGTAAACCTTGTTTTCCCATTTAAATGAACATGCCATCTTTAGAGAATATATACCAATAACATTTGCCAGACTCAGTGCAAACCTTTTCAGATGCAACCAATGACAAACTTGTTTGTTAAATTTTAATGCTTGGCGTGAGTCACAGCAAGCAGCATTTTCTAAAAGTTTCAACCAGTCATTTCTAGTAGTGTCCCACTGTCCACAACAATACTAAGGAATGCAAAACAGCAATTCATGAACCTTAAGCAGAACTGCAGGATTTTAATGGTGCTTATGCCAATATTTCATTTCCGCTAACAATTTTATATACTTTGGCCTATGGAGCTTCACTGAACGCAAGTACAGATGAATGAATTTCTTTATTAATTGTTTAAGCTGTAGGCCATAACATCATCAAAGATACAGACAGGCCACATTATATTAACAACTTGTCAACAATACCAAAAAACAGAAGCAGGCTCAATTATCTAATTTATACTAGACTATTCTGACAGTAAACAACATTGGAGCTATTAAAATTTGCCTGAACGACAGCCACAGTAGCAGGGCATCCTTATGTTCTGTTCAAGATCATGGGGAGGTTTCTCCTCCAAAGCATCCCCAGCCCAGATTTATAACTATGAATGTTTTATACTAAAGATGAAATGTGGAATCCCTCTTTTAAAGTCAACCACATTGAGGAATATAAATCCCAACATTTTGCTGTGTGAAGGGAAAGACAAGACGGTGCCTCACCTGGGCTGGATCTAGTCCAGGGATTAGTCAACCTTTTTATACCTACCGCCCACTAATGCATGTTTCTTGAAGGCAAAATTTCCTTACCACCCACCAGTGCTCGATAGAAGGAGGATTCGGCTTGTCCCGTAAAACCCTCTACTGCCCACCTAGAATCCTGAAACGCCCACTAGTGGGCGGTAGGGACCAGGTTCACAACCCCTGATCTAGACACAACAAAAAAAGTGATTCAGTTAAATGTGCTGTAAATTTCATACAGGGAAATCTCATTGGCGAAAGACGGGACGCCACAGCGCCATCTGGTGTCACAGTGTTATAATGCATATAAAGTGCTTTATCTTTATGAATGTAGCCCATGAATTGGGTTTTTAAAAAAAATAAAAATAAAATAAATCTTGAAGTTGAGCTTATCCACATAGATTTTTTTTCCAGTTCCTATTTTACTCCTGAATTGAGTTTTCCCTTAGTCCCACTATAAATATGAACAAATCTCACATACTAATATACATATATTGTACAAATGTACAGGTTTACTAAAGGAACTAGCAGATCAACAAATACACCCAACAATGTAACCTGCATAAATTATGTATACTTACAAAACAGTGTTGCAGAAATATAGTCCAGCATGGGTCTTGACTCTTTTAGCTCTATTGTGCATATAATATACACACTTTGGCATATGATTAATTGGGATTTATTTATTAAAAATTCTGACAATGCACAAGCAGCTCAGATGTATGCAGGTGCTTAATAAAATAGATGTTTTGTTGTGAGCGAAGTTTGTTCTGGTTAGAATCAACAGATTCTAGTATATAAATCCATTTTGAATGGATTCTCCATCCCACTCCTTTACCAATTGCACATACAGAATCTTACTCCAATAGTGACGATGGAACAATGTATTCCACTACACCCAAGGGGAACAGGACGAGACTTGTGGAAAGCACAGCTTTGTTCTCCAACAGAAGGGAAGCTCAGGAGGAACAATTTAGGGCTCTGCCCCCAGTATTTCTCACATGAGGTGGCTGTCTCAGTCTGCCTAACAACAGGGCTGGCAAAGTTTCATGTGAAAGATCTACATAATTCTCATTTTGTCATATCTGATTAGAGCAGAGGAGGTCCTGTGGCTTCTTAGTGATATAAACGCTTCACAAAGTCACCCTTTTTTGCTCTGGAGGCCAAGAAGATCAAAAAGCTAAAAGGTAAAGGACCCCTGGACAGCTAAGTCCAGTTAAAGGCGACTATGGGGTTGTGGCGCTCATCTTGCTTCAGGCCGAGGGAGCCGGCGTTTGTCCACAGATAGCTTTCCGGGTCATGTGGCCAGCATGACTAAACTGCTTCTGGCGCAATGGAACACCGTGACGGAAACCAGACCACAAGGAAACACCGTTTACCTTCCCACTGCAATGGTAGGCCTACCTATTTACCGGGTATCTACTTGCACTTCCGAACTGCTAGGTTGGCAGGAGCTGGGACAGAGCAACGGGAGCTTACCCCGTCGTGGGGATTCAAACCGCCGACCTTCTGAACGGCAAGCCAGAGAAGATCAGTGGTTCAGATGACAGTGCCACCCACATCCCATAGATCTGAAAGAAGACCTTGGACAATATAGCACTGAACTATAAGGGAGACGCAGAGATCTAAATAGAGACTACCATTTGTGGTGTGGGATTCCTTTACATGTATTCATTTTTTATTAAGATTTCTCATAGACAATGGATAGTACAATAAATCTATTTGGATTGGATTGGATTAGAGCTTTGGGCAGACAGATCTAAAGATGCCTCATGAGTTTGTTTCCTACTAAACCTCCATGACCTCACTGGGATAGGTTCCCCCTCCCTTTATTTTATTTTACCGGTATTTATTTTATTTTATTTCAATACTATACCCGAAGGTCTCAGGGTAGGTAAAGGTAAAGGGACCCCTGACTATTAGGTCCAGTCACGGATGACTCTGGGGTTGCAGCGCTCATCTCGCTTTACTGGCCAAGGGAGCCGGCGTACAGCTTCCGGGTCATGGCCAGCATGACTAAGCCGCTTCTGGCAAACCAGAGCAGCACACAGAAACGCTGTTTACCTTCCTGCCAGAGTGGTACCTATTTATCTACTTGCACTTTGACATGCTTTTGAACTGCTAGGTTGGCAGGAGCGGGGACCGGTGCAACGCGAGCTCACCCCGTCATGGAGATTCGAACCGCCAACCTTCTGATCGGCAAACCCTAGGCTCTGTAGTTTAACCCACAGCGTCACCTGCATCTCAGGGTGGTTCACATTAAAAACCACTGGCATAAAATCAAAACAAAAACCAGATTACGATCCCTTTCTTTGCTATCATTCATTGCCCTTCAGACTGCAATACCCCCAATGCAGGGGTGTAGGGACAAAGTGAAATCACATCTGAAATCACCATTGAGATAAAGGTCTTCAATACTTCTGAACGTCCCTGAGTTAATGCCATTGGTCTAGGTTGCCTTCCAGTCTGTTCCAGCCAGGCAACCATGCAAGTCTCTTTTCCTCTGTTTGTTAGGAGGTATTCTAAATTTACACTGAAGACCTTGGGAGCAAAAGCTTGCTTTGCAATACCCTCAGTTAATTATTCCTGAACAAAATTTTGCCATGAAATGCATGTACGAACACATAGTTCCATTGGGGACATGGTCGTATTTTAAGCTAACTAGACATTTCAGCTTTTGAACATTTCTGTCCCAGCTTAAGAAAGTTGATATGGAAATATAGTTTTCATACAGGACTATTTCATTACACAGATGGTTGTGCTTGAAGATAACCTTAAAATGAAATAAGAGAAATACACACACAGAGTGAAAATTGACTTTTTTATATTGGTACAGGGGAGGGAGACAGGGAAAGAGGGGGGAAATCAATGCCAACCATAGTCATTCCTTTACTTCAACATCTCAAAAGTTAATGGGAAATTGCAGTCAAACACTCTTGCAGCCACACCTGAGCAATCTTTTTTGTTGCCAATATATATTTAGTTTTTTGCTCTCGGTGCCTGGAACTAAAAACAACACATCTTCTTCTCCCCAGAATAAATAAACCACTGTCAAAATTTGGCTGTGACCCATTAGATGAATACTGAAGTTCAAGCAAAATTGGTCCCAGCCTTCTCCTTCTCCAAACACATACCTTGGTGCAATCCCATGTTCATTTACCTGTGGGTAAAGCTCACTGAACTCAACATAGCTTGTTTCTTAATATAGATGCATAGTATTGCACTGGGGAAGAAATACATATTCTAAGTATTTTATCTAAAGCCAATTATCAACTTAACTGACTAATGTTTGCTTCTGTATACTGACTGGATCAAATATAGTT
Source organism: Lacerta agilis (assembly GCF_009819535.1). Lineage (NCBI taxonomy): Eukaryota > Metazoa > Chordata > Lepidosauria > Squamata > Lacertidae > Lacerta > Lacerta agilis. Next base: position 70,828,750 of record NC_046315.1, read on the forward strand.
TCAGGAAAACACGTTGTAAACCTCATAGCGGAAATCACGTTGCTGAAAGGCGGAGCTCCACAGCACCACCAGGTGTCACAGTGTTATAACACATTTTAAAAGGCTCTTTCTTTACTAATGTAGCTGAGTCCACTGTAATAGTGCTCAGTACTGAAAGCATTGTGGCAAAGAATCTGTATCCATTTCTAAGTGTCTAAGATTCCCTCCTCTCTCTCTCTCCCTCCCCTCCCCCCTCTCTCTTTCTCTCTTTTACCAGGCACAGAAGCATCCATTAAAAATCCAAGAAAGAACATGAGGAAAGGGAATACTCCATCCTTTCCCCTTCTAGCCAGAGATAAAAACAGGAAAGGAGAAGGTAGGGAAGCTGGTGAGGGGTGTAGCAACGAGGGGCGTAGGGGGCAGTCCGCCCCAGGCTCCATAATGGAGGGGGTGACAAATTATCAAGGAACAATTACTGCCCTACTAGGGTGGTTCATTAAAAAAACTTTAAAAAAAATGCCTGCTCCGAAGGTCTTATCTTACTATATTAGGGATTATATAGGTATATATGAAATTTCATGCATATTTGTTAATATCTTGACTCTTCCACCAAAATAGCTGTTTACTTGGCTGTTTTCCTATGTCGTGAAGGCTGAAATTTCAGTTCAGTGGAGCACTTACTGTTCCCAACCCTAACCCTGTGTAAAGCCATCCAATTAGACTTTAATTTGATTTTGAGATTTTTTTTAGGAGGTAATTTAATTATTGTTTGATTTTATACCAATGTTATGTATCTGATGTTAGCCACCCTGAACCCGACTTCGGCCAGGGAGGGCAGGATATAAATAAAATGTTTTTTTTTTTTTTTATTACTTGTTATTATTCCTTTGTAAGAAAATATGAAATAACGTAAAACCATTTTTGCAGGGGGGGGGATCACTTCCATCCAGGCAGAAGAACCAGGGAGGGAATTCAGAGGTACTGTGGAAACTGCCTCCGTGGTGAGTCAAGAGGGAGGAAGAATTTAGTGTCCACAGAGTTCACTTGAAACTACTGTCAGTGCCACTGAATTTATCTGGGGGATCCAAGGGTTCCAGCGTTTAGAGAGGGAATAATAAATTTTGATAACTTTATAAACTTCTAACATATACGCTTGTTATTCTTTTTATAAATCAAAACGTCATAAATACTTTGACTTTTCATTATGGGGAATTGCTGTAAACTCTCCTACTTGCTCCACTTTTCTGAGCTCTGCCATTTTTTTTACGTACCTGGGCACCACTATCTTTCATTCTACACGGTGACCATTCACCGTGTGCACACATGCATAGGTAAGGTAAAAAGGTAAAGGACCCCTGGATGGTTAAATCCAGTCAAAGGCGACGATGGGGTTGTGGTGCTCATCTTGCTTTCAGGCCAAGAGAGCCAGCGTTTGCCCACAGACAGCTTTCTGGGTCATGTGGCCAGCGTGACGAAACCATTTCTGGCACAAAGGAACACCGTGATGGAAACCAGAGTGCACAGAAACACCGCTTACCTTCCCGCCGCAGCGGTACCTATTTATCTACTTGCACTGGCATGCTTTCGAACTGCTAGGTTGGCAGGAGTTGGGACAGAGCAAAGGGAGCTCCCCCCGTCGCGGGGACTCGAACTGCCAACCTTCTGATATACACATGTATATTTAGTGGTAGCTAAAATGGCACGTGGCAAAAATGGAAGTGTAGCGGGCCGCTCTGAAATTGTTTCAGAAGCAGACTTGTGTCCAAGATTTGAACGAGTCAACTTGCCATGCCCAGTTTTAGTAAACTAATATACTGATGATAGCAATACTGATGCTTCTGTTTCATCTTGGAATTAGCTGGTCCCATTTCCATTATAAACTTTACCTTGGACCTTTTTCCTATCTCATTATCCCCTGAACCAACTGCCTGACACAGCTGTTAGCCTAATAATCTCGCAGACTCTGAGCTGTTTAATTCCTAACTGAGAGAGACTCCCAAATACGAAGCAGGCCAAAGTATCTACATAGTGCCAGTCAACAATCTGTATTCTTTCAAGCTGATGGGTAAGACATCCAAGCTGTTATTTTAGCAACAGGGGGCTAAGGCTATCCTGCAGAACAGATTTGTTCTACTGTACTATACTGGAGCACACTTTCTACAGATGCAAGTGTATTCCAAGGTAATAGCATTTGGCACATCACCGAGAATACAGAGGAACTGTGCCATCAGTAGAGGAGGTCAGGAAATAGAACACTAAATGGAAGGACTAGGAAGGAAATGGTATTTGAAAAGCTTTTCCATTCATCTTTTCTCAAGCCTTTGCAATATATATGTGACTTTGATTAATTTTTTCCAAAAATAGCAGACATCTTGACCACACACCCAAATTTCCAGTTCTACCAAGTATGTTACAGCACAATCCTATGTATACATTGTTGTGTATGAGATGGAACTCAAGTTCAAATGAGTTCAGTGGGGTTTGTCCCAGATAAGAGGTTAGAAGACGACGACCTTACTGATTTTTCTTTTTACTTGCACCTATATGCGACACCAAATTTATACGCAATGCTGTAGCAACTTCTCCAATTATAGCTATTTGGGTGGTTGTTGAATATTAAGCTCTCACACTTTTGAATATGATCAAACGAGCCTGCTACTGCTGAGTTTTCAAACCCTGAGAATAATAGTATTTGAGAATTTTATTTGGAAAATGTTTCTGTGCACTTTTTTAAAAAAAGATATTCACAACAGTTTTCATCCATTTCTGGTCACAGCACTAAGTTCTTGCTCCTAATTCATTTTACTAATCTTACCAAAACACTTCTGTGCTGCATCCAACCAGATTGCTCCATTCACACAAGTTATGACAAAACATACCCTCCCTTCCCTTGTGCCCCAATGCCCTCCAAATAGGTTCTGGGGTTTCCATCTTTGGAGTAGATTTTGGGGAGCACAGGTGGGGAGGAGATAGTTGAAAGTCCTTGCACAAATGGAGCAGTTTGTTGGGTACAACCCTTTGGTTTGTATGTGTGTGTGATGTTTCTCAGATGTGTCGCCTGAGAAGGAACCTCTAAACGGAGATGAAATTTCAAGGCCTTATTCCAGCGCATTCCTACGCATGTCTAGTAGGAAAGAAGTCCCACTGAATTTAATGGTACCTATGCACAGATTGCAACCTTAAGCATCTGTTCCATACACAGACTACTTCAAAGTGGCCTGTTGCCAATTTAGAAGTGACAGCAGCCTCAACCTGAGGGAGACTTTTGGTGCAGTAATCCTAATGTGGTTTCCAGTGAATAGGAGCACCGCAGTTCTAATTCGGCAGACAAGTTTGCCTAACTTAAAATCCAATCTACTTTTGATTAGTTAATAAAAATTGCAATGAAAGTGGAAGCACTGGAAGCAAAAGAGAAAGAGTAAATTTACTATACTTGATTTTGATGAGTCTGGTGTTAGTGGAAGTTCTTAACGTTCATCATTCTTGAAGGTACCACAGCTCACTGGTTTTAATTTCTCCTTTCTGCCTTTTCTATCCCAATAGTGATAATTCCCTTTGTAACTTCAGTGGGCCATGAAATATTTCTTCAATAAGAATAAATATTGGTTTTCACTCAGATACGCCATAAAGGTATATGCCCTCATGCATCTGTACACACACACACACACACACACACACACACACAAGCGCTCACATTCTGTAACAGAAAGAGACAGAACTAAACTTATTACTTTGTATGTTTCATTAGGCAGCAAGATCCCAGGGACTGTTCCCCTAATCAGAAATATCTGTTTGAAATGTTTCAGCCATCCAACTCACTATGCCTCATAAACAGCTGTATGAGGTAGGGTTCTGCTTCAGCCTTTCTCAAGCTGTTACCCTTGGCACAATTTGAAAACAACTACATTTTTTCGCTCTTTTTCAGATGTCAATATTGTGTCTCCTTTTGGCGACCTTAGTTGCCCACAGATGGCTCTTGGAATCGTCTTTGTTCATGGAGACCCAGCTTGCCTCCATTATGAAGAGCAACTATCAACTGTTCCCTTTCCTGGACAGTCAGCCTAATCCAACTTCACAGGTTACTGCAAGGATAAAATGGGGAGAGGGAGAAGCTAGCATTGATGGGAGGAAAGGTGGGATATAAATGTAATTAATTAAGAATAAATAAATAAATAACTGCAGACAGTAGCACAAAACTGTGAATTAATGCTTGGCCACAAAGAGACTCCAGGTTGGATCCACAAGTACAAAGCAGCTTTTGCTCATGGAAGGACTAGCCTCTACTTTGAACATTACCACGTGAAGGGTAAAACTAAACTGTAAGATATAAATCCACACACGCAAACTCTTGCCCAAGTTGGAATCATGAGTACTACTATAGAAATTATAGCCTTACCCTGGAATGTTGCCCAACGTGAGTTAAACTTTAACCCAAAGATTTATCTGAAAGCATGTTTAGACCACCTAATATTTTTTAAATCCCAAAATAGGACACAATATAAAACAAACAATACAATATAATTAAAAAACAATAGAACAGTACAGAACATTCCAGAGAGGCTTTAAGGAGACTCAAATGGCTTACTTCTAAGAAGACATGTATAGTATTCCACTGTAAACTAACTTACCTTGGGATCCAAACCATTGTCACTGGCCATTTCTGACTGGAGGATGTGGATCAAAGAAATGGAGGTGTTTCTATAGTTGTGCTGTTTTATTTCTTCTTCTTTTTATGCTAGCTCTTGTTTGCTACATGTTGGTCTGGAGCATTTGTCCCCAGGAGGCTAATCATCTAATCAGGGCATCAATCATTTGGGCCTGCAATTCCATACTTACTACTTCCACCTGTAATCAAGTAAGGGAGCTAGAGAGGCAAGTGCTCTCTGGTCTTAAGATCAAAGCTCTATCCTCAAATATTATTATTGTGGGGCTGAAGGACATTGTTTGTGCCAACCCTGAAATCACCCAGGGAGAGGATTTTTAAAAAATAAAATAAAATAAAGTATGTTTTAAACTATAATTGTTTTTAGGATGCTTTTAAAAACAAAGTATGTTTTGTTTTGGATTTGTTGACACCCTCAGCTCCTTCAGGAGGAAGGAGGAGAAATAAATTCAACAAATAATAAATAACAAATCAACCAAATCACATTAAATATTCTAAATTATACAAATGCATATCAAATAAACCAACTATTCTGCCAAATTATATATATAGTTTGGAGGGTTTTAATCAACATCCACTTTCTGTTGCATTCCATAGTCATTTCCAAAGGTTCCCCTGATTATTTCTGATATTATCTTTCTACATTTTCCTACAAGAAGTGAGGTTACAGAGATCCAGGCAGAGGCCTTTTCGGTAGTGGCGCCTGCCCTGTGGAATGCCCCCCCCCATCAGATGTCAAAGAAATAAACAACGATCTGTCTTTTAGAAGACACCTGAAGGCAGCCATATTTAGGGCAGTTTTTAATGTTTGAGGTTTTATCATGGTTTTAATATTCTGTAGGGAGCCGCTCAGAGTGGCTTGGGAAACCCAGCCAGATGGGTGGGGTATAAGTAATAAATTATTATTATTATTATTATTATTATTATTATTATTATTATTATTATTATTATTACTATTATCTTCACAGGGAATTGTAGGTCTGTGAAGGGAATAGGGGCATCTGCACCCTGAACCAACTACATCTCCCAGAATTCTTTGGGGAAAGCCATGGCTGTTTGAAGTGACATCATGAATGTGGTGATTTGCAAGCTTGGACCGGTCACATGCTCCTAGACCCTCCGCTCCATCCTGGCAAGTCAACTATCTGTCTGATGAGCAGAGCGGAGTTGATGTGCATCTCCACCAGAGCACTGGGTTGTGCCAAGAATTAACAAACTCTTTACCCAGCCTGACACTGGGTTTCCCTCCCTGGCCTGCTGCTTCAAAAACCAATGGTGGGAGTGGCAGAAAGATTTGTTCAGAAAGCAGATCAGGTGCTTAGGCACCCCCTGCAGCGTACAGTTCTAGCTCAAAGGGTATGAAGAATGAATCAAACCTCATAACTGGATTTTAAAATTCTTTATTGGAAATGTAAAGACAAAATAACAATATAACTTCAGAATTAATAGTTAAAAGTAGATTATATAAATACGGTATCTCAATTAATAACGACTTAAGCATGAAAACTTATATATAGATCAGGGATGGCCAACTCCCAAGAGACTGCGATCTACACACAGAGTTAAAAACTGGCAGTGATCTACCCCCTTTTTATGGGGTTCAGGTCAAGGTTGTTGAGTTTTTTCAGGGGGGAGGTAAAATGTTGAGCTTTTTGTAGGGGAGCCACACTTGTTCAGCTTCTTTGGGGGGAGCCAATGATCTACCAGTGATCTACCGCAGACGTCCAGCGATCTACCGGTAGATTACGATCTACCTGTTGGACATGCCTGATATAGATGATTTCAAATTTTTGAAATAATATGTGGAAGAAGGAAAAATGCATAAGGAATGTTAAAACCTGCGCAAAAGAAGGAACTGTTATAATGAAGACAGAAGAAGGAAGTGTGGAAGTCAACTTTTGTGAGCAAAGGACTAATGTAAATTTAATTGTAAATAATTGTACAGTGGTGCCCCGCTAGACGAATGCCTCGCTAGACGAAAAACTTGCTAGACGAACGGCATTCGTCTAGCGGAAGCTGTCCCGCTAGACGAAAAAGTCTATGGGGCTGCTTCGCAAGACGAAAAATTTTCGTCTTTTTTTTCCGTTTAGCGGAGCGCGGCTGTCATTGCTGCTTCGCTAGACGAAAAACCCGGTAGACGAAAATTTTCGCAGGATGAATTATTTTCGTCTAGCGGGGCACCACTGTATATGGAAGAATAGTGTATATATGGTGAAAAATTAATAAAGATCATGTTTTTAAAAAGGTATGAAGATGAAATTATCATCTTACTGGAAGGAATCGACACCTGCTAGATATATAATAAAGATCTAGAGCTAAATGCAAAGACTGTGAACTGCCAGTTCAGGGACAATTCAAAACGAGTGTTACATAAGAAGCTGCCTTTAATTCTACAAGAAAACAAAATGTATGAAGTGGCTTTAATATTTGTGTCACTGGAGTAAAAAAAGGGGGGGGATTATTGCAAGGCTGTGAAGTGCTGCAGTTAATTCTTAGCGTGGGAGTCCTCCTCTGGATATTTTGCAGAAATCACTCTGAAACCAATTGGATTTTTGTGCCTGGCAGGAGAAAAGCCCAGCTGAACAGAGAAGGGAGATACCAGTGACCTTTCCAGAGCCGCTGCAAATATAGACCATTCAACCGCATTGTTGGATTCCCTGGGAATCCCTTGTTTGTTTCCTTGCACGGTTCTGCTATTGGTTATAACACCAGAGAGAATGGTATGCATTATAACATCAATGTTAAACTGCAACAATTTATGTAAATTTGCACACTGAGTCAATGAAAGGAGCACTGTATTTCCGAGGATTACATTTTAGTCGCCAAAACAACCGCCCCCTGCCTCCCGTACATTAAAATCTGAGAACATTGCTAGCCAGGTACAAGGATGCCTAGTTAGGAAGACAGTAAAATTTAATTGTTCTAAATTTGAATCCACGGGGCTGTAAATGAAAGACAAATGTGTTTATTTTTTCAAGCCTGGTTGCATCACTGTAACTGCTGTGCTGAATCCTGCTTGAATATCTTCACTCTCTGGGAAAGAGACATTCTTTATTCTGCCTCTTTCAATGGGACTGAGATAACTTTTTCATGGTTGGGGCAGAAAAGGCTGTGCTCATCTCAGGAATGATACAAGTGTTGGTAGCAAGGAAAAATAAAGATATGAAAAGGAGAAGTTCCTAGATACCAAGATCCAGATTTGGGGCAAGTAGTACTCTCTGGTGGGAGATTATCACTGCTTCCATAGTTTAGCAATGAGTTTGTTTTGATTTTATTTGTGTTCCATTTCATTGTTGGCTGATATGGAACTATATATATGCTTTCACTTATTTTTTATATAGCACACAATAGACAAACATCTCAGGCTCTATGGCCCCAGAGTATAAATATGATGAAGAAGAAAAATCCCAATTTTATTGGATTTAACTTAGTACTCAGCTATACAGCTGCAAATAAAACGTTTTAAATGTGTTGCAAAGTACAATATACAATTGTGACACTAGGTGGTGACAGTGAGCTATGCCAAATTCAATGTATTTTTCAAAACAGTTTTAAAAAAGCATTTTCACAGCGTTTTTTATATGTGTGTAGATTCCACCTTAGATTTCCATTAAGAGGATCGAGCATCTTTGCTTACGTTCTTGCTTTCTGCTGTAATCTTGGGCAACTCTGCCAATCAACTTCACAGATGTAGCACGATCATTTTTAGTCATTTATCATGCATCCAGTAGTTCCGGGCCTTTGTTTTGTATATTCATTAGTTCATTCCCATGATCACACAGAGGGCAACCTCTTCCAGGGCAGAGTGCTCTATTCAGCAATGAAAAAGGATGCTGAATTATAGTTGTTGAGTTTGGAAGTAGACAAAAATTCCTACTTTGTTCATAATAGAAACTGTAGCTCCAAGACTATTATGTTCAAACAGAGTATGGCAAGCTGTCTGAAAAGTTGGGAGGTTGGTAAAAAAAAAAAAAGGAGGAGTGCCCATCCATACTTTTTTTGGAGGGGGGGACAAGGGAATTCTCTAGTTGGTACTCTCTGGTTGTACTCTCCATTCATGCAGTTCAAAAACAAAGTCTTGAATGCACCCCAAAGTGCTCATGCAATATTTCCTGGGCAGGTAAATCAATGTGAAGCAAAAGTAGAAAGTCAGGAAAGCCAGACTAGCTCTACATTAAATAGTATTCAAGTAACTGAAGGCAAGGCCACTTTCTGGAGACCACTCTTAACCTCCACGGGGAGCACACTCCAAAGTCGACCTTTCCAGCTAGTTCTCAGGGTAAGCTGTACTTACCCAGCTCCCTATCACATGGGGAAAGTGCTGCTTGTTTGTGCAAGCTGATCCTAAACTCTGCAACCCTTTCAATGGCAAAAACAACACATCCTTATAGAATACTTAACCAGTTATCCATCTGAGTCAAGTGTATAAGGCAGGCATTTTTGCAAAGCTGGTTGAGCACTCTCTGCGAATTACCTATTCACCAATGAAAAGCTCATTAGCCTCTCCTGCCACTGTAAGATCCATCAAGGCTTTGCAGTTCTTTAATGATGTGTTAGAACAAGTGTCCCCTTTCTCCTTTCCCTTTCCAGATTATAAGGCCCCTCTGTGGCTAAGCAAGGCATCTTAATTAGGTTTGTAAAATAGCTTGACATATGCTTTTGCTCGGGAGTGAATCTTCAGTGCTCAGGAGTGCAAGCTACTCTATGGTCATTCTTGGGGATAAGTAAGAATTTTGTTGTGCAGATTTGATTTCACATTAATGCTGCGCTGAAATACTCTGCCCACGGTTTTTCATCAATTTGGGGAGTGGGGCAGATTGGAGCATAAAGACTTTGAGAAACCAATAAGGTTTTTGAGAACGACTTGTATTAATATTCAGTGGTGATGGCTTTTCACAAGATACGTTAGCAGAGGGTTTCTACTTCTTTCATTTACTGCGGGGGGGGGGGGGATGGTGCTAACAACATGACACATTATGGTTCCCAGTGGCACTGTCAGGGTGGACAGGTGTAACATGATCCCATACAGAAATGCCTCTCAGCATTCTGGTTGCTGCATTTTGCACCAGCTGCAGCCTCTCAACCATCTTCAAAGGCAGCCAAGTGTTGTGTAAATTACAACAGTCAGGTTGGGAGCTTACACGGATAACTGAGGCGAGACTATCCCTGTCAAATATGTCATGGGGCACAGAAGCAGGTAGGGAAGATTGGCGAAATGAAGCCCATCATGTTCTCAAGGTGTGCCTATAAAGGAAAGCTAACCAGGCATTAATATGGTTTGGGGGCATTACCAAAGGTAAGAACCAGGCCTCCTGTAATGCTTATCATGCCATGCTCATTTGTATTCAATGCACAAGGCTAAGTTCTCACAGACTGTGTGCTTCTAAGAGTAAGGAATTCCCTGCTCCTGGCTGCATCTGAAGCCCATGCAGAATAACTTTTCTAATTTCCTGAACCCACTGTATATTCATGGCAATTCTCTGCGGGAGGGCAGGCTTCAAGAGAATCCTCAATATTGGTTGGGTCCAATATTTGCAAGGATAATTAAGCTGTTGAACCTATGGGGAAATGCTCAGTTGAATGTTCTATATTTGGAGTGCTGCCATCCTTCTGTCTCAAGATACTTCCTTTGATAATTGGTGCATATTGGGGAGGGCCCAGTTATTAATATGCACAAATACAGCAAGTGTGGGGCACATGTGCTTCCCAGTCTCCGCACTGCACACATACACATTCTCAACATGCAGCCATTGAAGGCATGAACAAGTGCTAGCTTTCAGCATAAATCCTTGACTAAAGGCACTCTCCAAAAGCCACAGTGTGGCAACATCCTTTAGTAGAATTGTCCAAAATGCTTCATCTTTCTCAACATAACAGGATTGTCCACGCAGACATTTACCCAAATCCAATTATGGAAGCCCTGATTCCAGTTTCCTTCTTGTCAGAATCTTGTGCCATCTGCAAGCTTTGTTGCCATAAGTAAGCCTCATGGTATAGGCCCCAAATACCCCCCACACTAAAGATATATCACCACACATGTTCAAAAGAAGTGGGTGTGGAGATTGCCATTACAATACCCAGACCTCCACAACTTGCATGACATGTCTGAACAGTGACCTATGGTTGCAGGCACCAACCACGAAACAGTACAGAGTGCTCAAAGTATGGTGGAGAAGGTAGGGAAAATCTTATTGAAATGCTCAAGCTCTCTGATCTAATGGAAATCATGGATGGCAAAGCAGCAGCATGGGGCAATTAAAGGACTAGATCTTAATTTGCTCATACCTGTCATGACCTTTCCAAGACTGTGATACTACAAAATATGCATCGGTGATCTGACAGCAGGATCCCCAGTTTCTCAAATAACAGTAATCATGAAGATCAGTGAATGCAAGTAGGCCAGCGTGGGGTTATTTCCAACTGTGTCTGGCAGATTGTCAAATGAAACTGACAATGAGAATAAAGCACTGCCAGAAATTTACTACAGTGGTACCTCAGGTTACAAACGCTTCAGGTTACAGACTCCGCTAACCCAGAAATAACGCTTCAGGTTAAGAACTTTGCTTCAGGATAAGAACAGAAATTGTACTCTGGTGGCGCAGCGGCAGCAGCAGGAGGACCCATTAGCTAAAGTGGTGCTTCAGGTTAAGAACAGTTTCAGGTTAAGAACGGACCTCCAGAATGAATTAAGTTCTTAACCCGATGTACCACTGTACATTTATTATACATAAACTCCTAGCGCTTAATGCATTGGGTTGAATGCAGACTAACAGTGGAATCCTATGCATCTCTACTAAAAAGTAAGTTTCACTGAATTCAATGGTAAGTGTACATAGGATTACAGCCTAGCTCAGTCAAGCTTAGTTTGCATAGAAACTGGTGGGAATTAAGCAATGGCTAAATTTTCCCATTCACTTCAATGGGATTTAAGTTCAGCTAACATAGCCTGAGATGGTTGGACAGTGTTCTCGAAGCGACTAGCATGAGTTTGGCCAAACTGTGGGAGGCAGTGGAGGATAGGGTGCCTGGCGTGCTCTGGTCCATGGGGTCACGAAGAGTCGGACATGACTGAACGACTGAACAATGACAACATAGCCTGGGTGTAGCCCACTGACGTTATATATAGTGAGTCCCTTCACACTCTCACAGGAATTTTTATGGGAAATAATGACCAAATACGGAATAGACGAGGTTTATCGAAACACAATTCAAGAATTATATAAAGAAGGAATAGCAGTGGTGAGAGTTAATGGTGAACATACCCAACCATTCCCAATATGTAGAGGAGTTCGGCAGGGATGCCCTCTCTCACCATTCTTATTTATAATCGCAATTGAACAACTGGCTGAAAGGATAAGAAACTGTGGAAGGATAGAGGGATATATGATCGGGAAAGAGGAGATGAAAATTAACCTGTTTGCGGATGATATTATTGTTATTATAACAAACCCTAAAGAAGGGATAAAAGAAATAAAGATTATCCTAGAAGATTTTGAGGAATGCTCCAGATTAGGGGCAAATATAACCAAATCAGAAATAATGTATTTCAATGTGAATCTGGCGGAAAAAAAAGAAATAAATAGTATAACAGGCATAGGCATGGGCTCTAGAAGGATAAAATACCTGGGTATTGAACTCTACAGGAACATTAACAAGATTGCAGAAGTCAATTATAAGAAGGTATGGAATAAAATACGGAAGTATATGAAAAGATGGAGAAACAAAACTTTAAGCATTTCATCTAGAGTCAAGGCCACAAAAATGTTTTGGGTCTCCAAGTTAAGCTAACTATTCCAAGCTATCCCACTAGAAATGAAAAAAAAACACCAGAAAATGAAACAATGGAATGGGGAGATAAGACAATGGATATTTGGAAGTAAAAAATCAAGGACACAAAAGAGGTGTCAGAACTAGGGTGGGGTCTCCCTAACATTTATAATTACTATGAAGCTGTCCAATTAAAAACCTTATTAGAAATGGGAGTTGAAAATAAACAAAAGTGGACCAAATTTGAGGATGAGGTTAACAAAGGCGTAGGAAGATTTAGAATCTTTACAAATAATGTAAGAAAAGATCTGAAATTGGCAGTAGGCTCTAGAAAATTGGCGTTAAGTATATGGAAGAAATGGCAACCTTTATGGTTGAAAACAATCTCTCTATGGGCACCCTTAGAGAGTATATATGAGGGAATAGAGGACCCTAAATGGTGGAAAATTATTAAAGCCAAGGGCTACTACATGTAAAGAGGAGGTTCCTTAAAGTCACTGCAGGAAGTAACAGAGAATATAGGTAACCAATACTGGCTAAAAATTGGAGGACTATACAACAAAATTTTCAAAGACCAAGAGAAAGGAAATACGAACTTAGAAGAGCCAATAGAGGAACTGTATAAACAAATGGAAAAAACTAAACAAGGAATGATAGGCAAAATCTATAGGAGAATGATTTCAAATAAGAAACAGACAACCCTACTTGTTCAAACGTTATGGAGCAAGGAAGAACAAATTAGTGAATCAAAGATAGTAAGGATAATGAAGGAAATAAGCGAGATTAAAGTGAACAAATTCAGAGAACTCGAACTAATTTTTTTTCAAAAATGGTACAGAACTCCGTCCCAGCTAGCCAATATGGTACCAGGACTCAACCCAAACTGCTGGCACTGCGAACAGGCCAGGGGCTGGTTTTCCCATATGTACTGGGATTGCCCAGAGGCAAGGAGATTCTGGAATAAAATTCTTAAGATCATTAATGAAGTTTTTAAAGTGAAGTTATCTATAGACTTTAACCTTATGACAATGGGATTACTAGGAAATATAGCCATAGAGAAAGGGGACCAGTTTACATTCAAAGCCATGATTCTAGCAGGAAAGGCAACAATAGCGCTGGGGTGGAAGGATAGAAAAAAATGGACAGAAGAGGTCTGGTCTAATTATCTTTTTGATTTTATCCAATCGGATATCGTTGCAGTCACGACACAGGAAACATCATGGAAGGTCAAGCCAAGATGATCAAGACCAGATGGAAGCTCTATTTTCAATGGATAATAACAACCGGAAAAAAGATATTCGGTGGAAATTAATGACTCTGTGCCCGTGGCTGAGGTCTACTGTTTGAACCCTTGCAATGGACCATGGGTGGGGAGGGGGGTGGGAAGGGGAAAAGGAAAAAACTGTATGGGAAATTCAATACTTGACGGAGATTATACAATGAATGTAAAAATTCTCGTACAATAAAAATTTAAAATAATAATAATAATAATAATAATAATAATAATAATAATAATAATAATAAAAGTGAGTCCCTTTGTGGATGTGTAACCTTAATAGGACACGGGTGGCGCTGTGGTCTAAACCACAGAGCCTAGGGCTTGCCGATCAGAAGGGGTGAGCTCCTGTTGCTCGGTCCCAGCTCCTGCCAGCCTAGCAGTTTGAAAGCACATCAAAGTCTATTCAATGCATACTAAAGTCTATTCAATGCATACACATTGGGAGGGCACATATGGGACAGGTACAGTCCCATGATGCCCTCCACACACTCCGAATATATATATGGATGGGTAGCACAACAGCTCTTATGGCACAAAATTTTAAGGCGGGGGAAAGTGGCCCCCAAATGGCAACTGTCATTTGCCCTATTTTTAATGCTATCACATCAGTCTCTAGGATCCTACAGTGACAACTCAACTGACGTTCATCACACTGCAGTTAGCATTAGGAATTGGGGTGGGGTGGGGTGGGGGGAGAGAAAACAACTGAATCGCCTAATTAGGAAAAGCAAATGCATGCACATTATCGGTTTGCTCGAGTATAATGACAACAAAGAGCTTGTTGTGAAAGCTCAAATGACTGTATAATTAATACAGCCTAAAGAAATAACGCTGAATCTTACAAAAGTGAGTAGGTTGTTTTCCCCCCTCCAAAGAAATTGGAGAAAAGTTTTTTTTTAAGCTGTTGTTAATAGAAATGTGCAGCTTTTAAAATCCCACAACAGCAGTCTGCATCTTTTAGTCCTATTGGAGTAGGGTATGGACTATTGATGTCCATATTTCTACAGGCTTGATGCTGCTGCGGTTAGCCTTAGATCATGAAACTGCTCAGGTTGTTAGTCCATCTAGCCTAGAATTGTTGAGTCTTCTCCATTGCCTGCTGCCTGAGATCCTTTAAATTGGAGGTGCTGGGGATTGAACCTGATACCTTCTGAATGCAAGGCAAAAGCCTTGCCACTGGGCTACAGCCCCACCTCCAAAGTCTGCCATATCCACAGGAGTAATTCTGAAGCAGTTAGGAGGGCTATTCTTAGCCTCGGATGGTTGCCAAGGACACAAAATGTCCCCAAGTGTTTAAAAATAGTACAGATGCTGTACACAAGAGTTAGAAAAACAACCTCTTCCAAATTACCCAACTGATGGTAAGTCAACAACATCAAGACTTCAGTGAACTGGATTTGGTGGCAAACTGAACCAGTCACCCCAAGGCAGGAATGGGTTTGAATTTAAAAGGTTCTACATTTTGCCTCCTGCAGGGCAACCATGAAGTAGTGATTCAAACACTTAATTCGCCTTTCTTAAGAAAACTGTGCACTCATCTTGGAACTGGAACAAAAAGCAGCAGGAGGATGGATTCTTATTCAAATGTACATTTAAGCTTTTCTTAAATCACCTGTGAAAATACAAAGTTATGTGACATTGCTTTATGGTTAATTTGTTCTTGATAGTTTATATTCCCTATATTATGCTCAAATAAGTGTTCTATAAAAGCAACTAATCAGTTTAATAAATACTACTGAATATACTCTCCAGGCAGAGGCTTCATCATTTGTATCAAGGGACCCAGGTGGCGCTGTGGGTTAAACCACAGAGTCTAGGGCTTGCTGATCAGAAGGTCGGCGGTTCGAATCCCTGCCACGGGGTGAGCTCCCGTTGCTCGGTCCCAGCTCCTGCCCACCTAGGAGTTCGATAGCACATTAAAGTGCAAGTAGATAAATAGGGACCGCTCCAGCGGGAAGGTAAACGGCGATTCCGTGCGCTGCTCTGGTTTGCCAGAAGCGGCTTTGTCATACTGGCCACATGACCCGGAAGCTGTCTGCGGACAAACGCCGGCTCCCTTGGCCTATAGAGCGAGATGAGCGCCGCAACCCCAGAGTCGGACACGACTGGACCTGATGGTCAGGGGTCCCTTTACTTTTACCTTTACCTTACTATATAGAACAGACTTTTATATAAAACTCTGTTTTAAAAACTTACCACGTTTCCCTTTAGTACTCTTGTCTACCACAAAGAACCTTTGAGTTTCACTTATGGCTGGAAACAGAACTAAAGGATTGATGGATTTTATGTTTTCAAAAATCAGGATCTGGCCATTGTGTCTTCTTCATTCCAGCATTCCCAGGTGTATAGGACTGAGCTGTCAGCATACCCCATGTTATCTAAGACCAATGCAGACCTTGTTGTTGTTGTTCAGTCATTCAGTCGTGTCTGACTCTTCGTGACCCTATGGACCAGAGGATGCCAGGCACCCGTATCCTCCACTGCCTCCCGCAGTTTGGCCAAACTCATGCCAGTCGCTTCAAGAACACTGTCCAACCATCTCATCCTCTGAAAATTAATTGTGGAGCATTCTGCTATTAACTGTGACTATGCTGATAGGCTGAGAAGAAAGACTTGTCCTTCTGAAGATACCTTCAATTTACTTATGATTCTGAAATATCCTGATGACTGTCAAAGCATATCTTCAGCTGATCTATAGAGGAGCCTTCTGCCTGTTTAATTAGGCTTTAGCACTGAACTCCACTAGTGGGACTGTTTACAAAAAAGAATTAGCTTTACATTTGCTTTGTGGCTCAAAACCAAAACAAGAGTGTCTATCCCCCGACCAATAACCTGAATTTTTTTAATGCAAATCTATTTCTGCACACGGAACATACAACTTTAAAACAATTGCTTCATGAAATAAATATCAAAGCCAAAAATTATCAGTGCTTATATCTCCATCCACAGTATACATTAGCCAACTGTTACATATAAATATATTATTTGGCGTGTGTACAGAACATGCTGGGTTATGCTTAGAGCAATGATCCATACATCCTGTGGTGGAATAACATAAGCAGTTTGTATTAGACATATATCTTCTATAGTCAATGTTCCATAACCAGACACATTTCAACCCAGCAGGCTCACCCACAACAAATTCCTTTCTCTGAAACAGCTACGAGCCGCTGGCAGCAGAGTTCAATGGGACTAACGCCCAAGTAAGTAAAGGATAACAAATCAAACCTGTTATTTATTAAGTTTGACTGCAGTACTCATTCTGGCCACCGTGGCTGCAGTTCTCACTCTGCCCACCGTGGCTGCAGTTCTCACTCTGGTCCACAACATGCAAATGAAGTACTGAGAGTGCCGTTCACAGATTGGGTAGCTAGAGGGAGTTTGTTACCGTTGCAATTTACTTAGTATTATATAAGCCAGTTGGCTAAGCTGTTGTTCAGTCCAGGACTCAGAGATGAAATAAAGAGCTGGTTGTTTTAAGAGCTGTGTTTTCACCCAACTTTCCCACTATTTAACAAAACCAGTAAAAAAAAAAAAATCAAAAGCATCATGACCAGTAATAGACCAAATCATGTGATAAGGATTGACCATAGACTGCCCTACCTTGCCTGCTCTGTAACTCTGAGTGGAGCAGCAAGGAAGCTCACCTTGTTGCTAGTCCCACCTAGGGCAGCCCATTGTGTTTCACCACCTGAGGCAAAGTGAGAAGGGGGCCACCCTGACTGTGTGCCTCCTCTTGCCGCTCCCACCAAATCCTTGGTTACCAAGGAGCAGATTCTGGCAGGGATTAAATCAAAAGGTTGATGGCTCCAATAACATGAGGTTGAGTATGAAACAAAGAGTGCAAAACATACAACTTTTGGAAGAAGCTCAATCAGACACTGGAGAGTCATTAACATGTTTCCAGTCACTTCAAATTTATTCCAGAAGCAGCCTTGGAAGAGAGTGGACTAGGTGATAACCAGGTTTGGCAGCATATACCTGGTACATTTACAGCACATGCCTCCCCTCAAAATTCCTGGGAACCATAGTTTGCCCCTCACAAAACTCCAGTTCTCAGCACCTTGAGCAAACAACAGTTCCCAGGATTCTTGGGAGAACATTGTATGCTTAAAATGGATGATGCGTACCCGGACTTTATCAGGGCAAATAGCTGGGATGTTTCACACTGGGAAATTGAAATTGATTGAAATACTTTATTGTCACTTGTATACAGTGAGATTACATGAGCACCCCCTACTCAGCTCTCTTAGTCTTAATTCCCCTCGTTTACTGACGCACACCCATCTAACCCGAAAGTCAGTTGCCTTGTGGTTATCTTTTCATTCAGTAGCCTAAAAGCCTACGGATAGAAGCTGTTCTTTACCCTGTTGGTTCGACTAATCATGCTTCTATATCTTCTGCCCGAGGGCAGGAGATCAAGAAAATGCCGGCCAGGATGTGAATCATCCCTGAGGATTTTCCTCACTCTCCTGAGGCAACGGTCTTCCGCGATGTCATCCAGTGGATTCACGGGACAGCCCATAATATCTTGTGCTGCATTCATCACCTTTTGTAGGCACTTTCTATTCTTGGCTGTCAAACCGGCGTACCACACCGTGATGCAGTTTGAAAGGACACTTTCTATTGTGGACTGGTAGAAGGAGATCATCAAATGTTGGTTGACATTGTTCTCCCTTTTAATGTTTAATAGATTGTTGCATTTTAATGTTCTGTTGGAAGCCACCCAGAGTGGCTTGGGTATAAATGATAAATAATAATAATAATAATAATAATAATAATAATAATAATAATTATTATTATTATTATTATTATTATTATTATTATTATTTTGCAATACTCTGAGGAAGTGGAGTCTCTGTTGGGCTTTCTTAACCACTTGTGTTGTATTGATTTTCCAAGTAAGGTCTTTACTGAGACAAACTCCTAGGAATTTAAAGGAAGAGACTCTCTCCATACGGCTCTCCCCAATGTAAAGCGGGGCTAGTTCTCCTCTTTTCCTCCAAAAATTCAACACCATCTCCTTTGTCTTGCTGATATTAAGGTGCAAGTTGTTCCCTAGGCACCATGTAGATATTTTTTGGACCTCCCCTCTATACGCTGATTCATCTCCACCTGTTATTACACCCATTATGGTAGTGTCATCTGCAAACTTAATAATTGCAGTAGAAAACTGGGGTGGTGAGGTTTAAACCCTTCTGTCTTAGCTCTGGGATTCCAAACCTCTCAAGATCACTGATCTCCACTGCCTCATCAAGTTTGGCTCTCCATTTGCCAACACCTTAAGTTACTGTCCATTGAGCACATGGGGATTATTCTTGGCTTGGAGAAGAATTTGGCCAATATTGTGGAAGTAGTAGCCCAGAGTCACAAACGCAAGTGAGGGGTGGGGGTAGGCGGTTGAGGAAACAGTCCTTCTTTGAATGCAGAGTGAGATCTGTATGATTTGTTCCCATTTTTATCATCTCTGGACTGCAAAGTGTTCTCTGCAGCCAGTCACACCGGCAATATATTATTGTCAACTGCTCAAGGCAATTGTCTATTTTATAATAGCTACAGCATGCAAACTTGACAGCTGCAATTAAATGTAAAGCTCTTTTGTGTAATAGATTTTTTTTTAAAGAGTGCATCTGCTTCACAATATATGAGTTCAGTCCCTTTTATACCTCATTTACACTTATCCAGCATGGATTAGTAAAGTATATTACCATGAACACGAGTGTCTTTGTAACAGAGGGATGAATTTAAATTGCTAGCATTCATTACTTTGAAAGATAATGATGGAGTCCTTGACTGCATGGGAGAAGACAGAATTGTTTTGATGAAGACAACCCCTCCTCTTCTTAGATACTGTGCTATTAAAAAGAGTAGCTAAATCCTGCACCTGAATCCCCTACTGTTTCTGGTAGGGATAGGGGAGGAATTCAACTCAGTTCACATTTAAAAACAAGCTTACTCAATTCACACTTCCAAAAGCAATATGTGAAGCAAAACACAGACACATTTGAAATTTACCTTTCTCCGAATTTTGCAATGCAGCTCTTTAGCCAGGTAATTTGCACAAAAATGCATATACTGAACAAAGTGTGCATATAAATCACATATTAGTGGAAAATAATATACAACAGGGGAAACTACTTTGGCAAAATTGCATACAAAAATGTATATATTCACACTAAAGCAATGGTGAATTTTCAAACTCATCATGGAAATGCGGAAAGTGGACTGGATACTGGGGGGAAATGAGAAACAAAGAGAAACCAAAATTAACATCTTTGCCCATCCCTAGTCCCAGCCATAGAACAGGCTAGTTTCACATGAGAGATGAGTCAGAATTAATTAAGTGTTCTGTTTTCTTTTAGGAACCATAGCTGTAAATGGGGGGGGGGGTGTTGAATCTTCTTGTTCAAGTTCTTGGTACATAAACATCTCATAGGCTAAACACAAGATGGAATATTTTAGTTGTGGTTCCCTAATATTGTCATTGTACTGCAATGCTGCCATGGAATGTTTGCAAACATTCTATCCGCAGGCCCCTTGTTATGTATAATTAAAGAAATGTGCTGTGCAGTTAATGTTAGCAAGCAAGAGGTTTCATGGAACCCACTGTTGGGAAAATAAGGACTTCCACAAGCAACTTGGTTTCCTATGAGTTGGTTCTGGGGTATTAAATTTGATAGCCTAGAATAAAAGGTTCTGAAACTGCTGTGTGAACATGCTGAAAAGTTAAAATGAGAATCAGACTGATGCAAAACAAAATACTGAAATCAATAAAAAGAAAATGGAGGTCAAGGCTTTGGGAAGGTATGGAAAGCATGTTGTGGAGCACCCATGACTGCTGCTCCTGATAACAAATGCTTTGATCATCCATTGTGTTCTGCAAGTAAAGGAAATTATGGGAGGTATTCAACTAAGTTTTACTCAGAGCAGACTTAGGACTCAGCTATGTTACTAAAGAAAAAACTATTTTATATGTGTTATAGCACGGTGACACCAGTTGGGCCGTGATGGCCCTAACTTAAGTCAAATTTAATAATTTCAGTTAATCTGCTCTGTGTAAAACTTGGTTGGATACCAGTCCTAATCTCCTTCTCAATATATAATTTTAAATAGATTGCCAGTCAAACTGTGCTAGTTCAAGGGATGTGTGAGATTCTGATCTCATCTGCACTATACATTTAAAGCAGTATCATACCACATTAAACCATCTTGACTTCCCCCCAATAATCTTGGGAACTGTTCAGAGAAAGCTGTTCCTTCCACAGAACTATCCTTCCCTAAGGTTCCTGGGAAGAGGGATTGACTGTTAAATTACTCTGGAAATTGCCCTCTGTGAAGGCAATAGGCTCATGGCACCTGCTGCTTCTCTGGTGGCCAATGACCAGTGTCAGTCAATATTTCTCACTTCAGGATGCAAAGTCTGTGAAGCTAATCTCTCTGGAAAGGAAAGGCTCTTCAGGAGGGGAACAAAAACTACTGGGAGGTTCTTTCTGCAATGTTCAGGAACAATATTTATACAGCTCAAGACTCAAAATTCTGGAGGATGAGGAAGGAAGGGTCAAGGGTTCCTGCTGCTGTTGGCTTTGTAGGGATTCTTTTCCCTGGCTTATCCTGGGCCCCAATGGTTGTTCAACCCTGTTTACAGACTCACATGCATTATTGATACTCTCTCTCCTTCACTTGAATATAGGTTG
The DNA here is from genome assembly GCF_009819535.1 of Lacerta agilis. NCBI lineage: Eukaryota > Metazoa > Chordata > Lepidosauria > Squamata > Lacertidae > Lacerta > Lacerta agilis. The sequence goes on from NC_046315.1 coordinate 70,850,132, forward strand.
CACTCAATTATATCTTAGAAAGTGTTACAGTTGCAGTAAGATGACTAAATAATTTAAGTATGAGCATCAGGAAATGCAGCCACCATAAAACCAACCTAAAAGGCTTTTGGATGGCAGATAACATGGATTTGGCAGCCCATATAATGAAAATTATGCTGTCACCCAGCACTCCCTAAATATTCTAAAAAAAGAGGTTATTTTTCGCTCACTAGACAGTATCATCGCAAAACATCTTGTAAACAAGAGGGTTGGCAGGCAGATACTTTTCTTTAAGGGGATCCCAAGAGCACAACAGGAAGAATAAATTCCTTAAAATTCCTCCAAAGGCATATGGGTAGAGTGAGGTGAACCCCTCAGGCAACAGATTTTGAGTGTCAACAAATGGTTAATCATTTAATAACAGTATTGTGTTTTTACTGCTAGGGAACGCCCTTGTGGGATTGTATGCCTGAGGTGTCAAAATAAGTTTGCCAGTATTGGGCACTACATACCATGGCTGAGGAGGTTGGAGATGTGCTTATAAATAAGCACATCAGGCAGCAAAATATCTTCAGCCAGCTCTGTTGTTATGCAGTGCTCTGCTATACTTTGCAGGAGAGGGTATTACAATAGCTTTTCTGCGCTCTCATGAGCACTGCACATGATACATTTATCGTATAGTCACAGTATGAAACATTTCCCCTATCAAGGCTTACTCCCACGGCTGCAATAATGAGATCACATGTTGACTGACCGAGTATTATGGTATCAGCACAATCCAAATTCAACAATCCAAACTCAAGATCCACTGGGATGAGAAGGTTTGGATTCAGGTTTTGGCAAACCAGGCTGAACCAAGGCTTCACTGGCATATGTCCCTCACCCTGGCTGAGCCAGAGCTATATTGGCTTAACCAAACTCAGCTAGGACTCAGCTAGCAGAAGGCAAATAGGTGGAACTTGTGACAGTGTTATGTGCCAAAAGGGGCCTTCTGGGTAGGATGGTACAGAGCCTTAGGCTGCTTGGAGGAAAGTGGGTGTGCATACACACATTAAATCAAACAAAACATAAAATTTACCTTTGCAAACATCACATAAAGAGCTTGCCAAAGTTTGAACTAGTGAAGGAAAAGAGGAATGGGGAAGATGAAGAAGCTGGAATGGATGGAGGTAAGCAGCTAGGAATTTTGGTGACAGCAGTCTCTCTTTCCAAGAACTGAAGCTGAAATACCCAGACACCCAAATTCTGTGCCAACCCAGCAACAAATGAATGCACATCTAAGAATATCCACTGCTCTGTTTTCTTTGTTCTAGCATTGCTCAATGGAATAGTTTGTATAGGATTTCTGTTGCACCATCACCCAAATCCAGCAATGCCCTACAGTCTGGGAAGCTCAGAAGCACACAACGGCTTTTATACTAGGAGCTGCCCATCCTCCCTAATTGATCAAGGCAGCCACTGCAGGTCAATAATTCTCCATGAGGATATTGCATACAGTGCTCTGGAACAGGGCAACCAATGTCATTTGCTAATTTCATTCATTCAAGTGCTGTGCATAGCAGTGTGCACCAAAGGGCACATTTCCCCATAAACATGTGCTTATAAGCAACATTCACTGTCCTGCCTCAGGATGAATGATTGTGCACCTGGGGGGAGAAATCATTTCATTCCAGTGCCGACTGGTTTTTAATCCTTATCTAAATTGAGCTTCAGGGTGGTTAATCTTTTCAGTTGTGGGAGATGGCAAGTATGAGAGAGGCTGCAGCCATTTCTGGGTCCCATTATCAAAGTATACATACAGTCAACTTGAAGTCTCTTGCTCATTTTTCTTAAAATGGGCCAAATGAGAAATGCTAGTTAATGGCAACAAATAGCTAAAAAATAAATAAAAAGGCACACTTAACTACAGTAATAAGCAAAACCCCCAAATCTATTGGATACAGCCACTAGAAAGATTTCTCACCTACTTCTTTCCCATTCTCTTTTTGAGCTAAGTAGGAGAAATATTCAAACAGGCAAACAATGATTTGCAAGCTTAAACCAGAGAGTTTCTGATACACATCAACCCAGAAGTAAGCCCCATTGCTCCCAGGAAAGCATGTATACTATTGTAGCCTTAAAAGCATCATTTAAAGTTTTTAACTTGTGTTTGAGCTTGCTGTTCCCTTCTCTCTCTCCCGTTCCTTTTTCCATGTGTCTCATGTCCTTAAGATAGTAATCTGGAGAGCTGAGGCTGTCTTGGTACTTATTTCTGCAAGCTACTCTGCATAGGAGCCAACTCCTAGGGGCCAAGGTCCCTTCGGCCTCCCCCAATAAAATATTTGAGTGGTCCAGGCCCCCCAAAGTTGATGGGCATTGCCATTCAAATGGAGTGTGTGTGCCATGTCATGTGATTGATTTTGCAGGGAGGGGCTTACCTGGGTCCCCCCCCCCAATATTTTATTCATGTTGGCAACCCTACCCTGGGAGCCTTTCTGTCAAAAGGACAGGGTAATAACTGCCTAAAATAAATAGATGTTACATTACATTAAAATATTACCAGGACTAAAAAGCAAGTGACTGGTATTTTGACCCTTCTAATAATGGTGTCTATTTGACCCACTAAAAAGAAAAAGAAGAAGAAGAAAGATTGTAGTTTTGTTTCACAGCCTCAGTGAACAGTATTTATTGAGATGACCTTCAGATACATCCCACCCTATAATTCTATGGAGAACAGTAACAGCTCTCTGTAATGCTCTTGTCATACCACAAGAGGTGGGAAAGGGGGGGGGGTGAATAAATTTCCCTGATGATTCTAAGGGAACAACAGAGGGATAAAGAGGGGAACAGAAGAAGAGAAGCATTTTGGCCAACAATACAGCTTGATAGCTCTTCTCAACCTCTAATGAACTAACATTTGCATAATACATGGAGCCCAATTTAGGGAACTTGAAGCCACTTTGCTTTAAAGATGCCCAGATGCTTGGTGAGGATGTGATCCTGCACGATTTAGGAGCAAAGGAAGGAAGATTATCTGGGAGGTAGAGAAAGAAATGGAGGAAGCCTTTTCTTATCAACTGATTGTAGATCTCCGTTTGGCACTTTATTCTGCAATTATGCAATGGTGTCCATCCCCCCGCACTGCCCTTGACCAATGTCCCCTAATTAAATCATGGAGCGGACCATTCTGTGCACTTCTTTCCTCACCTAACCCTCACAAAATATGCATCTATTAACTCTACTCCACAAGATACCGACTTACTCTGGAGGAATCCTGTTGACTTTAATGAGGTTGCTCAAGACTAATTGGGTACTTGACCTTCGGAAAAATCATTAGTACTCTTCCTGCGAACTTCACTGTGGGTTTTTAAGAACTCGGAAAGATTTGACTGATTTCACATATTCTTTTTGAGTCAGAATTCATCTGACTTATTCCAATGGGAATTTCACCCCATAACCAAACAGAAATTGCCCCCAATACTAATGAATCTAAATCTGTGTTTCTGTCTACATTGGGAACTAGGTTGTTGACTTTCATAACTGCCAACCACTGCAGCAAATGTAAGGATCAAGAACCCTGACATGCCAGCATGGAGGGAAGCATTTTTTTTTTTTAATGTTCAGGTATAGTTAGGAAGGTAACTCACCCTGTGTAATACCATTAGTTCATCAAGCTCCCTGCTGACTACACACTAACTAGGAGTGGCTCTCCAGGGTTTTAGACTGGAAACATTCAAAACCCTACCTGGGTATTGAACCTTCTGTGTACAAAACAGATGTTCTACCACTGAGTACACATTCAATATGGTACTACTCATAGGCTAAACTCTTCCTAAAGAGGGGCATCTCCCCTCTAGTTTAAGGTGGGCTATTATTTACACAGCTCAGTGGGATTCATGAGTTTAATAAGTGATCTTGTGGATGAGCTCGTGAAGGTCAGTGTACTCACAAGAGGCTCAATGAGAATGAAGGTGACTGCAAGATATGACAGGTAGAGAAATGAGATTGGGAATGCAGGTGGAGTTAAAAGGAAGGCAAGCTAGATGGAAGATTATAAACCATTAAGGGCAGTGCAGTAGGAAGCAGCTATTCCATGAGGGAACCAGCAGAAGGGCTTTAAACTGGAAAGATACATGGTCTAACCATTTCATTTTATTCCACTGGTTAACTCTGGATTTAGAGGAGCAAAGTGAACAGATAAGTCAATTCTTTAAAAATACTTAATCACAGACTAGGTGTGACCATCACAGCCATTTTTTTAAAGTGGCCAAACAGACAAAAGCAATGTTATGGGGCTGGGTCTTCTTTTCTGCTACTGTCTATTCAGTCAGTCAGTCAGTCAAAATATTTCTTACCTACTCTTCCTTACAAAAAGTAATCCTCAAAAGTTAGAACACAAAAGTTGTGTTAAGAAAACATAATAAAACAGTGGAATGATAAAACCATAGCTCAGGGCCATGTGAGGTTGTCCTAGGTTCAACCCCTGTCTAGGGTTGCCAACCCTTCAGGTTTGGCCTGGAATCTCCAGGAATTAACCTCCATCTGCAGGAATCTCTTAAGGCCAATCCCATATAACTGACCAGCTGCTGTTGCTGTCTCACATTGTTGAGTGCTTGTCAGGAATATGAACAAGATGGTCCTGCCATTCCTAAAAGGCCACATCTACAGAGGGTTGTGGTAGCTTCTGCTTTGGACTTGAGCAGTGCAACTTCTTTAACTGCAAGGGCAGTTTCAGTGATTGCAGGTACAGTGGTACCTCTGGTTATGTACTTAATTCGTTCCGGAAGTCCATTCTTAACCTGAAACTGTTCTTAACCTGAAGCACCACTTTAGCTAATGGGACCTCCCACTGCTGCTGCACCACCAGAGCACGATTTCTGTTCTTATCCTGAAGCAAAGTTCTTAACCTGAAGCGTTATTTCTGGGTTAGCAGAGTATGTAACCTGAAGCGTATGTAACCCGAGGTACCACTGTACTGCAATCTTTGCTTACTGTCAATCTCTGTTATACGTAGATAGTGCTATGTCATAGGAAATGCTGCTTTTTAACTAAATCTTTAAGATAGGTGCTATAGATACAGCAAAGAGAAGTCCGTTGCACACACGCAGAGAGACACGAGCCCATGCATCTACATCTCATCATGGAGTCGCTCAGTGAAGGGCCACCTTTTTAGGATGTGCCTTATCAAGCACAATTCCATTCATTTTAATGGACTCATGGCTGGAGCAGTGCTTGCTGGCATGTGAATTTGCAGGATCTATTCAATATTGAATATTTACAGATATGGCTACCCCCTGCCCCACCCCTCCAAAAGTGTTAGGGTTTCACATTTTGTCCTTATGAAAGCTGGCCAATGCTAGTCATGTGTGTCTCTCTTGCTATTTGTTTAGCATTGGCATTTTGATGGCTAGCAGCATAAATTACAGCTTTATTGTATCGTGTACTTCTCACAAACAATGGGACTTGTTTCCTTGTGTTTTTACTCAATTTAAAATGGATTTTAGATGACATGAGTATTTTATGGCCATAAAATGACAGCCATTGATGATTAAGATTCACTTTTACACAGAAAGTACTGACTCTTTTTAGGGACTGTGAAAATCAATAAAAATAGCATTAGATCTCAGCAATATATACCCCACAGCTATGTCATGATTAGGAAAAGTAAGCTGCAATCCTATACATGCTTATGTTAGAGCAACTCCCATTGAATTCAATAGAACTCACTCTTGAGTAAATAGGATTGTTTTGTTTAGGATTATTGTGTTAGAGTTGGAACAATAATTCAACTTAGAGTAGTCCCTTTATAAGATTAATGGTTGGGACTATTGATTTCAGTGTGTCTACTCTGAGTTACAAACTATAAATCCTCTTGGGAAAGAATTGAACAAGAATTGAGAGATGTTGTCACCTGACTAGAAGAAAGTAAGAAGGTGGGTGGACTCAGAGAGCAAAACTGACAGAGGTGATTTCAAACTAAAGATGGGGAAAAATATGGTTTGCTTCACATTTTAATACAAATGCATCTAATCTGCAATTCCCAAAACACTGTGCAAACTGACTCACAGCTATGCTTCTAATTATGTCCTCTGAATTTTGCTATGTCCTCCAACCAAAGGAATGTACATATTACGGGAATATGTGTGTAAAAATACATATAATCACAAAAATAACATTATATTGGAGGAAATTGCTTTCAATAATGTGCAAATGCACACTACAAAATGCTGGTGAATTTTCATGTTTCCCTCCACCATTTTGACTTGGTGCATGCATACTTTTAGTCCCAAGTGTGATGATGGATGAGTGCAAATATAATACTGTATAGATATGTGGCTTTAATAGAAAGACTGTGTTTTTAAAGGAGGGGAGAGGGAAATTTCAGAGGTATTTTTTGAAGAGGCCTACACAGCTTGTGATCATTCAGACCAACTGCAGGCCACCAGTCATGCATTGGCCTTTCATAACAACACAGGGGTTGTTTCTGGAATGCCAGACAGGCAGGAAATAAAACAGGAAAATTTATCAAGGCTGTGGTGATGGCTGGTTCCATTTGGGAGGTCTAAAGTTATTCCTGACTGTTTATAGTAGAGAATGGCTGCAGCTCTGCCCATCAGTTCCAGAAGATACCATTTCTATCGTAGTTAAAGAAAACCTGAATATATATAAAACAGTGATCAAAGTGCAGTTCATAAACAATAATTGGGAAATAAATAGAGTAGCAATTTCATAAGAAATGAGTTTTGCCCAAGAACATTAGTCTGATGGTATTTCTACAGCTGCAGATGCTCCTGCAATATATTTTGGGGCTATGCAAATAAGTCAAAAGAGAAAGGAAGAAAGAGAGAAAAGGGAAATGCAGATTTCATCATGAGCAGAGGAGAATATTAAACCGGAAAGCGCTCATTTTCAGACATCTGTTTTTAAAAAACTACCCTGTGAGCCTGACAGAGAAGAAATATGAGCATTTGGGAACCCCAACACTGAAGCTGGAATTCAATCAGGGTATTGTTAAGTCTGGAGAATTGGTTTCATTCTCAACTGTGAAGAAAAGAGTGAGGTAGAAACAGAGGATGCATACAAATATAATTGGGAGCAGACAAGAAAATAGGTAGAAAGGGGGAAAGATAATAAAGGAGCACAAAGGGAAACTCAGCTGAGGAACATGTAATCCACATCTAAGAGTGAGTGTATCAGCAGTTATCCAGTGAAAGTCTGATTAGTAATCATATAGCACAATAAGGATGTTCACGTCTGATACAGTATCTCCTATAGAGACAGAATGGACACTATTTCCCCCATTCCACTCCATCACCTGGAAGGGAGTGAGTTCAAGCCTATCCTATCCATCAAGCTGTCCCACTTCAAATGTCCCACAAATCCGTGCTGACAATGTAAATGTCAGATGCGACATATGTGTGTGGGTCAAAATAACACAAGAGGAATTTCCCCCACCCTTGAGAGCCAATCACCTGATTTTGGCCTATGGACATTGGATTTTACATGCATAGGCGCAATGTGGACGTGATCTCCTCCATGTCACTCTGTCAGAACATTGGTGATGAGGCCGAGGGAGGTGGTGGCAAAGGAAGGCAGGTGATCCCTTGCTTCCCTCCATGCTATAGGCTGCTTCAGGGGGGGGATATAGAGTTTGGATTTGATATCCCGCTTTATCACTACCCGAAGGAGTCTCAAAGCGACTAACATTCTCCTTTCCCTTCCTCCCCCACAACAAACACTCTGTGAGGTGAGTGGGGCTGAGAGACTTCAAAGAAGTGTGACTAGCCCAAGGTCACCCAGCAGCTGCATGTGGAGGAGTGGAGACACAAACCCGGTTCACCAGATTACGAGTCTACCGCTCTTAACCACTACACCACACTGGCAATGTGGTATAATCCAACCTGGTACATAGCTGGTATGAAAAGGAGTTTTCCTGGCAATGCCACATTATTTATCACATCACACTGGCAATGTTATCGCATCACACTGGCAATGTTGGTATAATCCAACCTGGTCCATAGCTGATATGAAAAGGAGTTTTCCTGGCAATGCCACATTATTTATAAACTGGAATGGCCTCATTAGAGGGTTTTGTTTCTTGTTTTTTGTTTTTGCATGGGAATCTCATTTATTTTTCTTCAGAAATCCCAAGCCCCAAGGCATTGTGCTTCGTCTGCCTGCTGGTGATTCCAGCCCTGTAAACCACAAGCCTCATAAAAAACCCCAGAGGAGAGAGAAAACTCTGTGCTTGCCTCTAGACGTGTGGCTGTTTCCACCTGCCTTGCCTCACTAGTCCTCCTCAGCCCCAGGAGGATCATAAGGGAGATGCTGTCAAACTGAGAGAAGAACTTTCTAGTCTCATTATAAAAGTGGGGCTGGGTGTTAGGATACTTTCAGTATGTGAGCAGTTGCTGCACTGCCTTCAGCACTCTATCCTGTAATGAAGACATCTACTTGGAGAGAGGCCTTTTCCATCTTGCTTCTTCTGCCTTGAGACTGCTAGGTTAGGAGTCTCCCTTTTCCTGTTCAGTATATGGGATTCTTTTTACATTGCAGGAGAGTGAGATGTCTGAAACAGAAGGGCTACATCTCAGTAGCGGAGCACCAGTTTAAAATGCAGAAGGTTCCACTTTCAATCCCCAGCATGGGACCCTGGAGATATCACTGAGCCAGGAGAACAATGGTCTGACTACATAGGAACATAGGAAGGAGATGCTTTATATGTAGTCAGACCATTGTTTTCCTGGCTCAGTGATATCTATGCTGACTGGCCATCACTCTCCAGGACTTGATAACCTAGTGGTTATCATGCCTTTTCTTCTAGGGATAGATTTGGTATCCCGGTAAGTGTGGGGTGGTCTCATCTGGATTAAAGTGGGGCTTTTAGTTGGACTGTATTGGTGCCTAGGAGGGATCGTCAGGGTAGTGTCTTTTAGTTGTTGGACCACAACTCCCATCAGCCACAGCTAGCATGGCCAAAAAACCCCAGGGATGATGGGAATTGTAGTCCAACCACAGCTGAAGGCATAGGCGCCAACTCCTAGGGGCCATGGGGGCTTCATCCCAAACAATAAAATATTTGCCCCCAAAGTTGATAGGCATTGCCATTCAAAGTGTGTGTGTGTGTGTGTGCACCTTGTCATGTGATTGATTGTGTGGGGCAGGGCTTACCTGGTCCCCCACAATATTTTATTCAAGTTGTCACCCCTGGCTGAAGGAGACCACATTGGCTACCCCTAGTGTAGAATAATACAGTATGCTTGGTTGGAAGTTTCTGCTAAGAGCAGTTCAATTGTGTTAGTTTTCTCTTTTCTTTTTTGATGTGGGAACAGGGGTATTGCATCTCCTGTTGCTGCCCAGGGTGGGCATGCATACACCAGGTGGAGGGCATGCATGCCAGGAGTGGACATGCATGCCAGGTGGTGGGGCATGCCACTAAGTTGGGAGTGCCGTGGGGCGCACACATGCACCAAAGCCCAGTGAAGGAGAGGGGCAGCGAAGCAGCTTCTGCCTCTCCTCCTCTCTGCTGCTTCTGCCCCTTGGTCAGGCTTGACCCAGAAGTGAAGCACTGGCTGGCTGGCGACTGCACCCTTCCTCTCCCTCTCGCCTGGCCCAGGGGCACCCCTAAGGAGAAGGAGCCACTGCTGCCACACACACCCAGCTCCAGAGACCAGGCCCTGGTGTGGCTTCCCTTGAAAAGGGAATCTCGTGGGGACACCTGGTTGCACCCTCCCCCCTAAAAAACGTGCCCAGGGCTATGCCCCCCAGCCCCCCGTGCTATGCCACAATGTGGGAAAGTGATTATTATCTGATTATTAAGTGTCTTCATATGAAGTGCTAAACAAATTGCTTTTGTTTATTAAGTGTCTTCATATGAAGTGCTAAACAAATTGCTTAAAACGGTGTGATGTTTATATTTTTGGCAATGGATATTGTTAATTGACTCATCAGTATATTTCATGCACACTCAGACTTTTGATATCTGTCCTAAATGAATTGTAATGGTTGGAATGTCAATGGTACGTCACAGCGCATCCGTTTTATTTGCTGTTGCTAATGCACTTGACTTCTGTGAACTGTTTTGAGCAGAATGTATCTGTGGAAAATGTGCTATATAAACAGACTGACTCTTAACCATGACTGATAAAGCAGCAGCAGGCATGGCGTGGGCATGGAAACTCACAACAACACTGCTCCCACTGGGATTGCAGACAGCACACACATTTTCCTGCCTGCTCTGTGCTGGCACCATTATTCCACACATCTGCTGGGAAGTTAAAGGAGCAGCCATGGCTGAGGATGAGCCACAAAGATGCCCAAATCAGAACCAGAATCAAAGGCAGAGGGAAACTTTCTTTTATCCATATTGGATCAGAGCCTTAGTTAGATTTAGGTATCTGTTGGACCAAAACTATGAAAGTGACTGTAAAGATGAAGAAAAAAGAAAACAGTCGTATTCCTGATCTAGGCTGCGTATGCATTACTGGCTTAAAATGCAGCAAGGTTGTGGTTGTTTTTTTTGTCAAATTGGATCAAAGCTGTTCTGGGGGAAACCACAGCAAAACACAGTATTTCCAGTGCTGTGTTCTTTAATATGTTTTTGGTTTACTGCTGATTTTTTTAAAATGTTTGAATTGTTGTTTTAAACGGTTTTTAATCAATAGTTTTATAGGTCCCCCCTTTAAACTGCTTTGAGTTTAATTGTTGTTGTTTTTTTCATTTACAGTTGAGCGGTGTAGAAATTTTGTGAATTAAATAAAAATAAATGACAGGATGGTTACAGGATAGATATGAATTTCACATATATACCATCTTCCAAACCAGAAAGGAGAGTGGATATAGAGAAAACAGGAGTGTGTACACAGCCTTAACTCATGTGTTGTTGTTTTTTTAAATTGGATTTTGAGGAACTGATTGTAATTGGAATAGATCACAGTCATATAGAACCAAGCTTCAGGAGGCTATTTATTTATTTATTTATTTATTTATTTAAAAAGGGGGTTTTCGATCAGCCATACTTATGCATGTTACCATTGTCAATGGATGGAAATTAGGATGGAGGCTTTCCGCTTAAAAATGGCATTCCACTTTAGAAACTATGAAGATAAAGAGTCTGGTGGGAGAAAATACATCACTTCTGCAATTACAGTGTCTACAACACTGGTATCTAATAAGGTCCCCGCCTCCATCACACCTCAGATATTGCTGTATTACTGTTCCCATCACCTCCTGATTACTGGCCATGCTCATTGGGGTTGATGAGAGTTGTAATCCATGAACATTTAGAGTCACCATGTTGACAACCTCTAGTCCATACTATAGAAATGCTTTCTTTATTACTGTTTTCCCTTTTCCTCAACTTTAATCTAAAGATGATATGGAAAGAGAGAGAGAGAGAGACTCAGCAGGGCAGAATGCACACCTGTCCAACTGGGACTTGGAAAGCAGGCACAAGTTGTTAAAGCTTCTTTTGTGGCTTCTCCTGAATGTCACAAAGGGACCTTAATGTATCTTTTAACAGCTAGTTACAGGTGGGTAGCCGTGTTGGTCTGCCATAGTCAAAACAAAACAAATAAAAAAATCTTTCCAGTAGCACCTTAGAGACCAACTAAGTTTGTTCTTGGTATGAGCTTTCGTGTGATATTGCCTGCATTCCATATAAAAGCTACTTTACTGTAAGGAAGAATTTGCAATAGGCAGAACATTTAACCATTTCAATTGGTCACAACCCAGTGACAAACAGTTCTTCATAAAAACAACTACTGGGCTGCATATTTTATTAGAAAGTAGGATGGTGCTGTGGGTTAAACCACTGAGCCTAGGGCTTGCCAATCAGAAGGTCGGCGGTTTGAATCCCAGCGATGGGGTGAGCTTCCATTGCTCGGTCCCTGCTCCTGCCAACCTAGCAGTTCAAAAGCATGTCAAAGTGCAAGTAGATAAATAGGTACCACTCCAGCGGGAAGGTAAACAGCGTTTCTGTGCTTGCTCTGGTTCGCCAGAAGCGGCTTAGTCATGCTGGCCACATGACCCGGAAGCTGTACGCCGGCTCCCTTGGCCAGTAACGTGAGATGAGCGCCGCAACCCCAGAGTTGGACATGACTGGACCTAATGGTCAGGGGTCCCTTTACCTTTAGCTTTACCTTTACCTAGGATTCCCTACATAGTGAAGTGTTCAGTGCTCCTATGAATCCTAGCATGGAACATGAGAGAGACATGTCAGCTGGACAACAGTTCAATAGGCTGAGGTATTATTAGGGGTTTTTGCCGGGTTGGTTGTTGCTGTTGCTGATGTTACTTTTTTGTATCTTCACTTTGTATCTTATGATTGGTGTATAAATTGTTCAATTTTTTATGTACCTTTTGATGTTTGTTGTTTTGATATGTTTGTAGCTATGTAATTTTTCATATATTCTCAGCCACTTTGAGCATGGTTTTAACCTTGGAAAGGTAGCATGCAAATAAAACAATTGATTCACTGGTCATTTAATTTTTTTTTATGGACCTCTGTTTAACATGGTTCCTTGGAGCCATTGCAAACTGCAGGGCAAATGACCCATCACTTGGTCTCCTGAAGATGCAGGGAAAACTTTAGACCCTGAGCTTCCAGTGAAAAGATGAATCTTGGTAAGAAAATATGGAATGTGCATTTCCTGATGAATGACTGAAACAAACAAACAAAAGATGGAGCGTGCAGAAAGTACTGGGGCAACTGACATATTCAGTCAAAGTAATGTATTTGATTCATTTTTCTTCAGGTAAAAGCAAAGTTTGCCGAGCAAGGGAACCATCTGCTTCAGCCTTAGAATTGACAAACAGCTAATTATCTTTTTCTCCCGTAACCACAAATCAACGGGGGTGGCTTGTGCAACCTGCATATTACAGCATGGACTCTTCTGATTCATGTTGCTTAATAGATGCATATTAAGCATTTGTCCTCTTTTGAACAAATGAGACAAAATGTGGTGTGCCAAGTCAGAGCAGAGACTGGTGTAAGAAATTGTATTTATGCAACCAAATCTGGGTGGAGTCATGCAGATCACTCGTATGCCATGTTTACATGGTAGATGGAATTTAAATTTAGTTCAAATTAGATGCCAGGATAGGCAGAGCCTGATTTCAGAAATTGCAACAATGTTATGGAGTTTGCAGAGTAACCACCTATATCCAGAGGGTGAAACTCATTTCTTTCTCATATTTGTATCTTGATTTTTGCCCAGCAGAATCCCCCACAATTGCAATAACCAACCAACCAAACAAACAATTTCAAAGTAAAATAAAAATAAAAATGGAGCAGCTACAACTATATAAATGTATACATCCCTGGTTTGCCCTATTCCTCCACCAAGTTGTTCAGGGTGGTCTACATATTTGTTGGCATCCATCTGTCTTGAGAGACAATGGAGTGTGCCTCCAAGGGTGAAGTCAAACCACTATGTTAGCAGCACTGAAGTGACCTCCTTGGGCTCAAGCCAGGGCAGTGTGTATGGATGTCTTGGTTTGCCAAACAACAAGACTCCTCTCTTGACCTCCCTGATCTAATACTCTGTTCAGCTATAACATACTGACCATAATATTCTGATATAGCAAGCATCATAATCAAAATTGCAGGGTGAGGAATCCAGTGGTACTGCTCTACTAAAATGCTTCTAACTTACAGTCAGCTGTGCATTCCCACCTCTACACAAGCACAGAAGATGAGAAATTATGTTATCCTGTGTTTACTCCAGCTAGTGCAAAATTAAGGAAAGAACTCCTGGTCTTGTAGTGACTCAAATTCAACACTCACTGACACACACACACAGATGCCACCTTGATAAAAAAAAAAATCTTTTTCTCATACACATACACACACAGAGAGAGACCAAATTCTTTGAGGGGGTACCCCCAACCCTTCAATAAGCAAAGAAAACAGATTTTTATTAACCTCGATTCAAAGAAAATTACTTGAAGTCCTACAGAAATCAACAGAACAAGCCAGTGGCAAGTGCAATTCCATTCCTTTCAATTGCATTTAAGTATCAACATTTATCTCTGGATCAGGGTCATTATTTAGAATTTGGTAGCTGCTGTTTCCCAATAAAATTATTGGCATTAAAAGCTTTCAGTTGCGAGTAAGATTAAACCAAACATTCCAACAAAGCTGAACATCACAGCAAAGAGCATTGTTACACAGAAGAAGAAATAAGTCTGAGAAAGAGTAATTTAGCTTAAACTAATTTGATGTACCATCATGATATTCTGTACCTTAATAAAAGTAAGGAAGCAGAATTACTAGCACAACCCTACCCCAAAGTAACTCCTGCTGTGACTGGGATTTACTCCCAGTGATAATTACTCCCAAATAAGTATGGACAAGACTACATCCCTAATTTCTTCTGAGTTCAGCTCCAAATGTCCTTTATGGCCAGAATCACTGCTAAAAATGGAATTAAATCATGTACACTGTAGTCCAGCAGATTCATTCACATAATTTATTGCATATCCTACTGCAACTAAAGCTTTGCCTGTGCACCACAAACCATTAAGTGTTAGTTAACTGTGCATATGCACTCTACAGATAGCTCAGAGAGATATTCATTGTGTTATAAAATGCCACTGCCAAGTTCACTGGATGAGAACAAATGTGGTTATAAGTACAAACGTATTTTTGCCTTGCTAATAAGAGTTATGCATTTAAAAAGTGCTTTTTAAAAAACAAAAAACATTAATGTTAAAGTGTGATCATGTGCATGTCTACTTAGAAGTGAGCCCATGAACGAATTACAATCTCACAAAGTTACAGCAGCAGAAGAATAAAAAGGATTGAGAAACCTCCAAAAGTCCAAGAGGGGGCCAAGCGTGAAAAATCTTTAGGAGTCGGGAATTACAAAGCCATGAAAAAGGTCCCTGGTCCTTCTAGTCAGCATTGTGACTACAGTATGATGAGCAATGGAGGCTAGTCTTCAAAGGTTAATGAGGCACTGCCTCACCAACCTCAATCTGCCCCCAGCCAACCCCCTCCCCCAGCCTGCTTCTTACAACTTGTCCAGGGGGCAGTGCTAGCCGTGATCTCCTTCCTCCTATCATATTGCCTTTTGGACACTCAACAGGGAGGAAGATGGAGATATATTAATGAGAATTAGTTGGCTCCATTGATTGTAGTAAGGTAAAGGACCCATGGACGGTTACGTTCAGTCAAAGGCGACTGTGGGGTTGCAGTGCTCATCTCGCTTTTAGGCCAAGGGAGCTGGCATTTGTCCACAGACTGCTTTGCAGGTCATGACTAAACTGCTTCTGGCACAATGGAACACCGTGATGGAAACCAGAGCGCAGGGAAACGCCATTTACCTTCCCACCACACTGCTACCTATTTACCTACTTGCACTGGCGTGCTTTCAAACTGCTAGGTTGGCAGGAGCTGGGACCGAGCAATGGGAGCTCACCCCATCACAGGGATTCAAACTGCCGACCTTCTGATTGGCAAGCCCAAGAGGCTCTGTGGTTTAGACCACAGAGACACCCGTGTCCAAATTTATTGTAGGCTTTGGGTGCACCTACTGTTGGACTCCTTTGCCTTCCTCAGTACCAGTTCCAATGGCCACTACCTACCACTGATGGATGATGAGTCACACAACATCAGTTTCCATCTGTGTTACAGCCTCTGGGAAGGTTTATGGGGGAGCAGATGTTCCCTTACAATATCCTGAACTCCCCCAAACTTGAAGACAGTTCAGCAGTCAATGCTTTGGCTGCAGTGAGTCCACCATGTTGACATGCAGACTTCCAAAAGATATCAGGACAGTCTTTCAATGGCAAAGCACAGGACTGCAATTTATTTATACCCAATTACCCAGTAGTAAGGGATGTGGGTGGCACTGTGAGTTAAACCACAGATCCTAGGGCTTGCTGATCGGAAGATCGGCAGTTTGAATCCCCGCAATGGGGTGAGCTTCCGTTTTTCGGTCCCAGCTCCTGCCCACCTAGCAGTTTGAAAGCACGTCAAAGTGCAAGTAGATAAATAGGTACCGCTCCAGCGGGAAGGTAAACGGTGTTTCCGTGTGCTGCTCTGGTTCACCAGAAGCAGCTTAATCATGATGGCCACATGACCCGGAAGCTGTACACCGGCTCCCTCGGCCATTAACGCGAGATGAGCGCCGCAACCCCAGAGTCGGACACGACTGGACCTAATAGTCTGGGGTCCCTTTACCTTTACCTTTACCCAGTACTAAACCCTACCAAGAGTAGCAGGACTTACTTCTGAGTAGACACATGCATAGGAGTGCAGCGTTCGTTTACATTGCCACGTTTTCTGCGGTCAGCATTGTTTCACCGTTGCTTGCAACGTCGGGGCAAGCATATTTCCCAAAGATAAACGGAATATGCATCATTTTCAAGAGTGTTTTTTCTGTGGCAGACAGATCACAGCATGATACTGCTGAGCATCAGCTCTCCCCTGCCTGCACCATCCTGGCCCCCCTCAATAAAGGGACAAAGAATTGTCAGGAAAGCAGAACCAGATCAGAAAATACAGCGACAACAGCAACCATAACACTTCACCTCGTCTCATGTTTTAGTAAAAATTAAGGGGATCAGATGCGGATGGCATGAGCAGCGATGCCAATAAAATCATTGACTGGAAGACACTTACCATATTTATTGATGACACGGGGCCAATGCTATTAACATAAATGTCAACATCAATGACAGTTGGTTTCACTGTGAAAGAAAGAAAGAAAAAGCAGCATTTAATAGTGCCCTGGAGACAACACAGGGCATCATGTTTAACATTTCTGTAATTATAGCCTTCCCATCTCAAATCTGTTTTGAAACAACAGCACAGTGCAGGCAATTTCCTCCCCCCTCCAAGAACTCTTCTAAAACCCTCTCTATCTTTTTAAGCAACAGCTTGGGAATGAATTCACATTGTGTATACTCTGGTGTACAGGATTCTGTAGTCCAGTGTTTTTCAACCTTTTTTTGGGCAAAGGCACACTTGTTTCATGAAAAAAATCACGAGGCACACCACCATTAGAAAATGTTAAAAAATTTAACTCTGTGCCTATATTGACTATATATAAAGTAATTTTTCAATTTTGCCCACGGCACACCAGGCAACATCTCGCGGCACACTAGTGTGCCGCGGAACAGTGGTTGAAAAACACTGCTGTAGTCCTCCTTTCTTCCTCTCTGGAGCTACATTTAGAGCGAAGAACCCCATAACTCAATGGAGGGGGCTGCTTTTGTGGGTTGGCCTCCTCACCATCCGCCAGTCCCTCAGTCCATCTGCAGCTCCTCCTGCTCCCACCCTCTTGGATGGAAGACCCTGAAACTGACTCAATATGCCAGGGATCAGAAGAGAAATTGTATCATGGAAAGCTTAGAGGACATACCAATCGTTAAGCTAAACGTGAACTTTATCCTTTCTCTTTCAGAGGGTTGTTTGCTGTGTTGAAATGTTGTGACTACAGTATTTGTGGAATCTCCGGTAATTTATTTGGCGTTGTAGAGTTTAAAATACCGTGCTACGTTGACTGATAGCTTGCTTGACTGAGCATAATTGGAAACTGCTTTGTGACCATTCGGTGGCGAAAAGCACTATGCAAATGTTGGAAATGAAACAAACAAATACCAATAAAAGAACAGTAATTGGATATTTCTGCCTCTGCCTAGACACAACTAAATCCAGTGCCACCTAGTGACTAAACTATATATAATATCACTACCCACACAGGCTGTGAATACACCATACATTCAAAGTTCATTTAAAGCACACAAACAACCCAGACTGGAGTTTACCTCACACAGCTGTACAATTCCGAGCACCCTTAAAAATTAAAGTTTCCAGGAAATTTTGGGGGGGCATATACAGAAATAGACTACCATGGACACCTCCACATAAGGGCTGAAGCAGAATGCCCCATTTTCCTATAGTATTTTGGAACTGGGAAATGGGGTGGACACTTGGTCTATTTGTCCCTGTTTCATAAACCTGGTGTGGTCTCTTCTTATAGCAACAGCCCCCACTTTAGAAGCCATCGATTGGCTTCAGAGAGACCTCCAAGGTAATGCAGAGGCTGATTGAAAAACGGCAGCCTTGTAGAAATACCCCCACCAGCACTGCTTTATCTGGTGCAGTTTTTTTTAAAGAGGGCTGAGCAGATGGCAGCCCTCTGTTACCTGGAATCACCCTCCCTTCAGACAGCATGAGACCAGGGT
This sequence comes from Lacerta agilis, assembly GCF_009819535.1. Taxonomy (NCBI): domain Eukaryota; kingdom Metazoa; phylum Chordata; class Lepidosauria; order Squamata; family Lacertidae; genus Lacerta; species Lacerta agilis. Next base: position 70,868,285 of record NC_046315.1, read on the forward strand.
AGCTGGGAGGTGGCCATGGCTTGGTCCATGAACCTTGGCAGCAGTACATGGCTTGTAAGGTGCATTAGCATTGGTGGTGCACTGTTCTTGCTTAAGTAGGTAAAGGTAAAGGACCCCTGGATGGTTAAGTCCAGTCAAAGGTGACTATGAGGTTGCAGCGCTCCTCTTGCTTTCAGGCTGAGGGAGCTGACGTTTGTCTGCAGACATGGGTCACGTGGCCAGCATGACTAAACTGCTTCTGGGACAACGGAGGACCGTGACAAAATCCAGAGTGCACGGAAACACTGTTTACCTTCCCGCCACAGCGGTACCTATTTATCTACTTGCACTGGCATGCTTTCGAACTGCTAGGTTGGTGGGAGCTGGAAAAGAGCAACGGGAGCTCACCCCATCACAGGGATTCAAAGCGCTAACCTTCTGACTGGCAAGCCCAAGAGGCTCAGTGGTTTAGACCACAGCGCCACCTGCATCCCTCTTGATTAGGTAGAGTGGCTATGCAAGGAGCCTCCATGTTCAGAATGGGACATGTTCTGAATACCAGCGACTAGGGACAAACAGCAGGCATTTTTTTCTCTCTTGCCCTGCTTGTGAGCTTCCTTGGCTAGCCATGGTGTGTGTGGGGGGGGAGGGGGGTTGATGCTAGATGAGCTGTGGGCCTGATTCAGCATAGCAATTCTTGCATTCCTCATTTGTACCTTTGAGGATGTACACACATCCCAAGATGCTTGGGTAGTTCAAAATACTAATGATCTTGCAGGCACATAAAACATAAATGAGGAGGGGGGGAGCTTTCAAATATTTCTGTTTGTAAATCCCATTGGTTAGGTTTACATGACTAGCATTAATTACAGTAGTGAATGAAATGATTTCATGGGGACTGTAGTAGTGAAATGTAAAATCTCAAATGTGGGAAAGTGTTGGATTTCAACCGTGAAGACATGGGTTCAGATTCCTGTTTATTCATGACACAGAGATCAGTGGACAGCCTTGGGCAGGTTGCTATTTCTTAGCTTAACCTATCCCGGAGGGTAGCTGTGAGCATAAAATGGTGAGCTCCTGAGAGGCAGAAGAAACACAAATAGACCAGGGTTCACTTCACTGCCAATTGGGCATGACGTTTCTCCCCCGTCCTCTGCAGTTTGAACTTGTGCAAATTTCTAAAACTTGACATTGCTGGTCAGTTTAAAAAATAGCAAGAAGAGAATGGAATCAAGAATCTGAAATATCCTTTAATTTATAATGATACAATACATTGTAGAAATATTTTCCCATGCAAGCCTTTTGGCCATCTAATTAAAAGTTAGAAATTTGAATTTGGACTAAATGTAGGGTGGACATGGATGAATTTCAGTCTTTCTAAAACTTTATGTAATTGCTGACAAGTCATATATGGGGGGGGGGAGAGATGAGTAAAAACTAACTGAAGGGTTTTAAAATAATAATAATCCAGTAGTAAGATTCAAGTTGTTCTCAACCGTAGAGTTGAATAAAGGCTGTTCTAGGACAATCTGGGAGAGTTAATTAAATCCAGACATTTACGCTGTACCCAAAGAATAGCCTCAGATGAACTGAAGCCCTGGCTTCAGCAATCAAAAACGGAAATCGGAACAAATACGACTGATTAATCAATGTAACCCTGATTGTAACGCAACTGAAAATAAATGGCAATCTTCCTGCTGCTCCTCTTAAGAGGAGAAGTTGCAAAATGAAATAATTGAGGGACCTCTAGAAATCAATAATAGTTGTAATTTTAAGAAGTATTGCATGGACTGGGGCGGGGGGGGGGGCAAAGGGCACCACAAAGTAGGCAGATCACAATCAAAGGGTCTGTGAATCTCCGAATCCGTTCCTCTTGAATTGGGGCAGTGTGAACTTTAAGACACCTGTTGTGTTGTCAAGAGTTCAAGCGTCTTGAAGAACTTACAATAGGATGCAAAAGAAGGCAAGCCTCAATGAGCCCTGCTCTCTTCATGTGTTGAAAGTGGAAAGACAAGGCCCCTAGATTGTGTCCCTGGAGTTCTCAATCACTCTCCCAGTGGATGGGCATGACACAAAATCCTGTCTCTTCTCCTCAAACTATACAGAAGGGAAGGGGAAAATGGATGCGCCTTACTTCTCAACTTTGGATTGAGCCCCAGGCTCAAACCCCAGGAAAAGAAGCTAGAGGAAAACTGAAAAACATGGCATTTCCGCTTGAGAGCAGAGGTAGCCAATGTGGTGCTCTCATCCATCCTGACCATTGGGCATGCTGGCTGCAACTGGTGCAAGCTGTAGTCCAACAGCTTCTGGGGGACACAGTGACTGATGCACTAAATGGATTATGGACCAAAGGGAAGCCCAATGAGGCCCACAGACCATAGGTTCCCTACCACTAATTTAGCCCCCTCCTTCTAACTTGGTGCCTACTGCTCTGCCCTCCCCCCTTTTTAGGTATCTGCCTTTTCGTTGATTCCTTGCGAGGGATTGGACTAAATAGCCCTTGGTGTCCCTTACAACTCTATGATTCTATGCTGAGCACATTGTTCCTGCCTGACCTATCTGTCCCAGTTCTCTCTGCCTTCTGTGGATTTAACCAAAAGCTGTTGGACCAGTTTGAAAGCTATTACTTGACATTTCTATTTCTGCAATAAACCATGCATTTGACTACACCCTGATACTGGCTCCTTGTCTTGTTGCTAATCCTCCCTATTAGGAAGGTTTAGCTATGCATTGGTATACCATGATTCTTGGTCCAGGACCCTCCTATACACCTACAATCAGTGAAACTTGTAGACGACAATACAAGGTAATATATAGTTTCCCTGGAACTTGCATATGTCACTGTAGCACTATCTGCCTGCAGGTGGAATCCCCCTGCAGAGCACTAGAGAGGTACCACAGTGGAAAATCAGTTTTGATACGTTCTTCAAACAAAAGAAAAGCCCTGCTAGATCAGAACAAAAAGCTATCTAGCCAAACATCCTGTTTTTCCAGAGTTTCTACCCAGATGCCTATGGGAAGGCCAGAGTCGTGTCATATTGAAATGATCTAGAACCGGGTGCCTAATTTGTGGCACAAACAGCCAGATGTTGCTGAACTACAATTCCCATCATCCCTGCCATTGACCATTCTTCCTAAGGCGGCTGGGAGTTGGATTCCAACAACATCTAGGGGTTCACCAGTTCTCCACCCCGATTAGAACTTCTACTGCTTCACATGCGCCAAGCAAAGAGTATAGTGTAAGTAAGGTGAGCATGTAATTACTTCCACACTTAAAGAAAATAGAAACACAAATTATTAGTTCTATCAAATGTTCCAGCTGGGAAGAGTTGGGGAACTTGTGGTCCACCAGATATTGTTGGCACCAACTCCCATCAGCCCTTGCCAGTTTGGCAAGTGGTCATGAACAATGGGAGTTGCAGTCTAGCAACAACTGGAAGGTCATAGATTCTCCATCCATTCAGTCGGGTGACACAATAGAATAGTCAAAAATGCATATTTTAAAGGCTTTATTTTAGTTATGGGTCTGGAGCCTTCGGTCATGTGACAAAGGTCATTCCCCGCAGTCATATTGCCTGGTGGGCAGGTAGAATAATGCTCATGCTAGCTCTTCTCAAATCTGTCAGTCAGGTTGTAAATGGATCTCCAGCTCTCCAGTGTTTCTTTGTCAGAGGAATCAGACAAAAATAGTTTGAAAGTGCTGTCAGGAACCATAACATTTACATGTATATCATAGGTGGAAGAATGATTAAAGGATGTCAGCAAGAGATATCAGCCTTCTCAAATCAACCTCTTTGAAACAGTTCTTAACGCAGGGTGGTTATTTTCCATGAAAGACGAGGGGGGAAGGAAATGTGTCCAAATTTCAACACTGCCAGGCTGACATCTGGTAGCACCAAATGACAAATGTTTAGAGCTGTCTAGTTGTTTGTCACATACGTTGTAATATCCAAGCATCCTGTTTCTAATTAAGAAGGCCATTGATGAAACTAATGAAAACATGAATAAAGGTTATCCTGGTTATTTGGAGAGCTGGCAAAATACATCTGACAATTTCCACTAAGCACAAATCTTGTAGCTGTAAATCAAGGGGATAAATTCTGCCTCCATGTGCGCCAGCACAAACCTACAGCAGCCTCCCTGGATTTGACAGTGTTTCGCTTTCCTGTTTGAATTCTTTTGCACCGCATTTAATAGAATACATATCAAAATGATTAAGACTTTGGCATATCTGTTCTGTTTAATGGAAAGCCCACAGGGGTAGAAAGATGCCTAATGGGGTTTTTTTTTAAGGGGAGATTTCATCTAAAATTGCAATACGATGATGCACATATTTTTGATCACCAAAGCACATAAAACAATGAACATAACCATTGGTCTCCATTGAGTGCCTTGGCCTGTTGAGTGCCTTACATCTCCCTGCATCCCCACCTTGGATGCTCTCTGGTCTGCACAAGAGGGGACCATTCAAAGGCCACATTGTGAGTCAATGAATGACAGGGAGCTCCTTGGAAAGCCTTTGGGGAAGAAGAAAGGGGTGGGAAGTCAACTGTGCAGTACTTCCAGGAGTTAGTAGAGTCACAATGGTGACATGTTAGTTCTCAAAGGCACTGCTTAGGCAGGAGGCAGGGGAGAAGCTTTGCATGAAGGAGCTCTGAAGTTCAGTGGATGATGAGAAAGAGATCTGGGAGCTGCTGTCAGTCAGAGTACGCAATGATGAGCCAGATGAGCCAATGTTCTAACAGTATAAGGCAACCTTATATGCCATGTATGGAGGTGGGATAAATTTGATTCAGTTAGCATTTAAATGGGAACTTGCCAAGTTCACAATTTCTGGAACAAAGCATGAAGCAAAACACACAGCTCAGTTGGCAGAGCTTGAGACTCTTAATCTGAAGGCTGTGGGTTTGATCCCCATGTTGGACGAAAGATTCCTGCATTGCATGGGGTAGGGTTAGATCAGGCACAGGCAAACTCAGCCCTCCAGATGTTTTGGGACTGCAACTCCCATCATCCCTAGCTAACAGGACCAGTGGTCAGGGAGGATGGGAGTTGTAGTTCCAAAACATCTGGAGGGCCGAGTTTGCCTATGCCTGGATTAGAGCTTCCTCATGAATCCTTCCAATTCCATGATTCAATTATCCAAGCTATGATTCCATGATTCAAGCAAAACACAGCCATCCTTCAATATTCGCACTTCTCTGGATTTTGCAATGCAGTTCTCCAGCTAAGTAATATGTACAAAAGTGTGCATATAAATGAAAATAACATACAAAAATGCATTCAGTTCTGGAAATTGCTTTCTAAAATGTGCATTAAGAAGGGTGTGCAGAAGAGGAGGGGATGTTAGCTTCATAAGTGGGTGGAAGAGGTACCAGGAGGAAGATGCAGGAGGTTATGGGAATGATGGTGAAAACTGATGCAAAGAGGGGCTGCAGAACAGAAGAGAGAAGGGGCTGCAGAAATGGGATTGGGGAGGTGGAAAGAAAGCTTAGTAGATGCATGGGGTGGGAAGAGGGAACTCTAGGGGGGATGTGTGTTATGTGAGAGGCAGGAGGTTGAGTGGAGTGAGTGGGGATCCAGCCCCTAGTAAACAGATAAAAATGAATCTGATCTAGAAGAGAATCCCTGAAACAATTATATGATATTAAATGATAATAGTCAATCATTGCTATCTCAAATTTCTTACTTAACTTAGTCATGACCCTTTTCAATCTGCTTTAGCCTTCTTCTCCATGAAGCAGAAGCTTAATACAGTTTCCAATTATCTTTCCTTGGCAAAAAGAATCAAGGGTTTTATTCCATTCTTATTCTTTATAAGCCTCTCTGCTTCCTTTGACAGTCACTCATCCTGTTCTTCTCATTTTAGCCCTGGTTCCTGGGGTCCACTCCTGGGTTGCATTCATTTTTATCTTCCTACTGAAATTTTAGTGTTTCTGTTGACGGTTCTGTCTGCAAGGGCTTTTCATAGTTTTGTCCTTGGGCTCCTTCTGTACACTCACTAATGGTCAGGGAATGTCCAGCACAAGACCCACTTTGAGCCAGTTTTATGGCCTTGTGAAAGGTTATTTCTTCCTTCTTCAGACATTGCAATATTATACTTCAGGGGGTCGGGGGGGGGGGCTTTTAGATGTTGGCACTTCAACTATCTTACTGGTACAGCTGAAGAAAACCTGCTAGCTCCAATCTCAGTGGCATAGGAGCCCAACTCCTCGCAGATGAAAAGATATATCTAACTTGGGACATGATTCTCGTCGGGAATGTTAACATCATTAAGGCTGAGATTTTGGACTTGTCCCAAGATTAAATTATGGAAAACAATCTTTAATCACATTAGAGGCATGCCTGATTTAGATGTATCAAGGTCATCCTACTAGGATATCTAAAAGAAGCGATTCAAAAACCAGATGGGGAATTTATATTGGATTTATTAGCAGCAGCTAAATTGAACGTAATCCCCATATTGTAAAAGGATGCACTTTCTATTTCTATGCAGTTCTGTTGTTGTTGAAGAGGTTGAATACAGCAATACTGATGATGTGAAACTGACATACTATGTAAGACTATGCATAAACACATTTATAAGGTAGATATTTGGTGTGCACTAGAATGACAAGC